>NC_143577.1:107918506-108598984 GCF_048544385.1 Mastigoproctus giganteus
TAATTATGTCGTCCAGGTAACAAAAGATGGATTGTCTTTTCAATCCTTCAAGGACAATAGACATGGCTCTCACGAACGATGCTGGACTATTCTTTAAACCGAATGGGAGACGTCGAAATTCGTACAAAGCTTGGCCAGTAGTGAAAGCTGTTTTGTGTCGGTCCGCAGGGTGGACTGGAATCTGCCAAAAGCCCGCCTGTAGGTCCAAAGTGGAATAATATCTAGCTTTCCCAAGGATGTCCAAAATCTCATGAATTTGAGGGATAGGGAAACAATCTGCCACCGTGTGGGCGTTCAATTTACGGTAGTCAACACAAAAACGTAAATTTCCATCCTTTTTCTTGACCATCACAATGGGCGCTGAGTAAGGCGAGAAACTAGGTGTGATTATATTAGCGTCCAAAAGTTCGTTAACTTGATCTTCTACTTGAGATCTTAAGGCATAGGGAGTGCGATAAGCAGATTGCTTAATTGGAACACTAGAATCTAATTTTATTCTATGTTGCACTACATTGGATCGACCCAACTGGCTAGGTGACTTAGCAAAAACATCTTTATATTTATGTATCAGTTTAACAAGTTCTTGATGTTCACTAACAGTCAAATGTTCCAGATCGAAATCTTTGATTGTCACCGGAGGTGATCTTTCAGCCCTCCTTTGTTCACCTGCAAAATTAACTTTGCGCATATTAATAGGCTCAATTTTCGCTAATGCCATTCCCGCTGCGAGATGTAACGGCTCAGAGGACGTGTTGGCTACTGAAATAGCTGCCTTTCTGTCTTTGGATAACTTGTCTACAGAGTTTCCAACCGCTAACGCATTACTCGCGAGATTATAATTGGGTTCAGCAAGAACTAACTGTCCTGGGTGGTATGTGTTTGCACACTGAACTGTCAAAACCATTTCTGTGTTGGGTGGAATAATGTGTTTTGATATTAATTTTCCCACACCAGGTTTTTGGTCACCCATAATGCGTTCTCTCACCCCTGTTTCTCTTACGCAAATCCCAAGTGGTACTGACTTTAAAATTCTTTTCCCTGCGTCCAGTATAAATGAAAATTTCCGCAAAGCATCAGAGCCTAAAACTAGTTGGTATCGCGGACTCAACCTATCTAGGGCCACAAAAGCATCAACTTTAAAAGGTTTCCCATCTAGAGTTAACTCTACAGTAATTTTGGTGTGTAGAGGTACTATATTTCCAGAGATTCCACAAACTGTAACGTCAGGATGCCTCTGTTTTAACGATCTATTATGTTTAATTTTGTAGAAAATATCTGCGCCGATTAAAGTGATTGAAGCCCCACTATCAACCAAAAATCTCGATTTTATTCCTTGTATTAGCCCATCAACTAATGGTAGATCTGTGTCATTATCTGCTGTAAAGACGCCATGTTCAGCTCTGTTTCCCCGAATATTTTGTTTAGGAAACTTTCGTTGTCATCTTGGCCTGTCCCTAAACTGCCAACGTGAAGAGATCCCCATGTGATTTACATGTCTCTGATTCGCCCACCTGGGTTGTCTATATATTCTTCATTTTTTTCATATAATGCTTTCCTAGGCCTTGTATTAATAGAATCCGCATTTACTCTAGCTGGAACACGATTTACATTTGTACTAGGAAAGGACCCCCCTAACTTTTGGACAGGGCCTATACATGTTTCTGGGTACCGTTCGTCGCCGATAAAAAGTCCCCTCTAACGGCGTGGAAAGACTTGGTCCTTCGGTAAAATTATTTCTCTTCTCCGTGCCTTGGGGCAAGTGAAAGGAGAACGCTTGTTCCCTACTACTGATGACGTCATTCGTTCTCCCCTGCTCGCTCGCGCGGGCGTCGTCTGTAAATAGACTCTCCCTCGGAGTCATGAACGGGGTCACAGAGGATCTCCCCTGTCCTTCCTGTTCGTTATATAAGCAGTATGAACTATTTAGATTATTACTGATTTCTTTTAACTGATCATTAATTTCTAACACAAATTTTTGAAATCGATCATTTAATGAAGATAGTTGTCTTTCCAGGCTGTTTATTTCAACGTTATTTGTTACTATCGCTTGTTTTTCATTGTGAACGATACTGTTAGCTACATTTATGTGAGCTTTTTGATTAGTTTGCATTAACTTTTCATTCGTTTCTTCGAGAGATGCTACCCCCACTGCGGCCTGAAAGTTGGTCGGATTCTGACTCAGGACCAAACGTTTCAGCTTCATATTTAATCCGTTTAGGAATTGAGCTAGAAGGGTTTGATCCCTTAGTGCCAAAATTTCAGGTGTTTCTTTTTCCATCTGATAAGCCATCCTGCACAAGTTCTTTAAACGCGAAGCAAACTGAATAACCGATTCATCTGCATTTTGTTTAGCAGTGCCAAAGCGCTGTAGTTGAGTTATAAGAGGCTCAGTTCGTTTGAAACGTTCAACCAAAGCTGCCTTAAATCGCTGATAATTTTTCTCTGCACGTAATTCGAGCGAATGTGAGTAAAATTGTGCGACTTCTCCCCTAAGTTTCGATTTAATAATAATTAATTTTTGAACGTCTGTCCAATTTGTAATTTCCACTACCTCTTCCAGTGTTTCAAAGAACTGAGAAATCGGAATATCTTCTTCTGACCCACAAAACGTTGGGATCAAATTGATATAGCCCGCATGTAAAGCTGAATTTGTTCTTACCTGATCAACAGATGACTCTGGTTCTGTTGGGAATAATGATTCTGATATGGCTAAACTTGCCCCATCTAAATTCTGCCTCTCCATTGTCTGTATAGTATTATTATTTTACCGTTATTTATTCAAATAATAACCCTAACTATAAAGTATAGTCCTTCCCACTTAAATAGGCCGCTTGTATATTTCAATACATAAATACAAGTATCTTAAATTACAATAGTAATGTTTTACACTATGGACTTACCTTTTGAAGTTCTCAAGACATAAATACACACTAACAACACTTAAAAGAAATAATATAAAATATTTATGCTAACAATAAGCAGCAACTTATATTTGCCTACCCTTTATCTTTTAGTCAATTGTGTCTAAACTGCTATTAGGTTAATGAGAAAATTGCTACTTTTTGCTGTGCCTACTCAAACAATAGTACTAATGCTAATAGCAACAATATGTTGTTATTGAGTATAAAAAAATGTAGAAATAATACATTATTTCACTCTGCCAACTTCTCAAAACACCAGCAACCATTTTTTTTCGCTCTTCATCTATTTCTGCACTTCAAATGTTCTGTTTTATCTTGGATCATAAGAACCATCAGGGGTTTAGTACTTGCGTCTTTGTTCTGCATTGGCTAGACATTTTTTTTTCTCATCCTGATCACGGCACCATATTGTCAGGGGCTCTCTCTTTCTTCCTGTCTTTCTCTCTTTCTGTGTTTATTCCCCTCGACTTACGGCCGTATTACTTTTCCTATGATAATTGTTCTAAATGAGATGATCGTCGGGCTAGGACAAAATCCGTGCTCTCGGCTATTAAATGCTTTTCTAGCACCCAATCGCTGCAGCATCGAATTCGCGTTGTGTTTAAAGGATCGAGTGAACACAGGATGTCAAACTCGATCCCCCGCCATGACCCCTCCTGGGTTCGAACTGGTTTGAACTGGTGTATTTGATTACCGGCAGAGAGAATGAGACATTGTGTAACACATAACAATATTTATTATCACAAAAGAAAACATGCATACAGATTTACATTCCATCTAGTGGGTTTGTGTAGAAGTTAAAATTGTGTGTATATAAGCTTCTAGGTTTCTGTTCAGAACAAGGATCTGGTATTTGCTTACAACATACTGGATTCTGGTATCACTGGAACTATTCCTTCAATAGACTTATTATTTGGTTCTAGATTTACAAGCTACAACAATTCAATTCACAAAACACTTCAACACAGAACAAGAACAGTTGGAACAGGAGAACCTTGGGCAAAGTACTTTTGATGTGCTCATCACCTTTAGGCCATCTTACCTGCGTTCTAATGTGAACAGGTTCATCCCCTTTTGGTTCTTATCCCCCCCAGCACTTTGCTGTACGATTCTGTGTACCACTACTCTGGGAGAAATTCCCATTTTATTATCAAATTCACAAAGGTTAAATATTTAGGAAGGAAGCATTGAAATGGTAACTGTTTGTGTCATATTCTAAGCTTACATTCGCACAAATGAGATAAGGGCTTACCAGTTAAATCTCTTGCTTCAGGTTAGCCGGTGGGACCTCCTCTCCTCCGGTAGAAACTAGGGTGTGGTCTTCTGAGCCATGCTTCCTTTTTTTGTCTTCATTTCTTCTCGGCCGTTCTTTTCGGCTCCAGCGAAACACGACTGCAGAACCTTCCCTTCACATCGTTTGGACCCTGAACTTTCGACGGCAAGACGTTCCACTCTCCTCCCAGTCTCTCTGTTGGAAAAACTAAAAGGTGTCTCCTTCTCCCCTTCTTGGTGCCTCTCATCTCTTATATACTAACATTATCTTGCTCTACGTCACAGTGATAGAATCATCGTGGAATGTCCATTTCGCAGGGACAACTGAACGTCCCCCCCCCCACGCTGTAGCAATAAATCCCCTTCTAGTACCATCGTGGGTGTGAAAGAGGAGATGTTCTGGCTTTGTTTGAACTAGGGCGATGGGGAAAAGCATTATTGGTCTGTACACTCGATCTCCTTTGAAAATAAGTTTCTGCTCTCATTGTATTACAACATAGGTTTCGAATGAATATAGTTTTATGATCTTATCCCACAGATTCCCGAGATATAATTTGCAACAATTGCATGGTTTATTTTGGGTAGACCGAAGAGTTTTAAAGAGGCGTTGTTTTTAATAAAGTTCAAAATATACCAAGACACTGCATTAGCTATTTATCAGAGAATAGATTCCACCTGATTATTGAGAGATCCTGAAACTCTCGGTCTAACAGCTCCTCTCACAGACATTTGTCTTTCTTTTATAGAAAGCTCTATAAATTGATTTTCGCACACTATGCAAATGAATTTTAATTATGAACATTAAAGGCATAATAGACAATATTCTGTCACATCGGAATATATTCCTGAATTATTTTAAAAACCGGCATCGAAAAAAGGTTGATAGAAGATTGAGTGTGGCACTAAACGGTATTTGCATTTCAACTCGCACCCACCTTTATAGCGTCAAAAATCGAACAAATTACTGAAATCAAACTCAAATTCACAATGCAGTAAAGTACTGTTCCTTCAGTGATGATTTAAATGAGGAAATTGAAAGCAAGTACATAAGTTTTTTTTTTTTTTTAAGCTTCCTTCCGTAATTAACAATATAACAGCACAGAAGTTTCCTCGCCTATAGTTATTCAAAGGATTCTTTGGATTCTTTCTTGTCTTACAGCGGTATCTTTGTTTAGTAGCACGGTTACTCCTTTATAATACAGTTTATTTAATAAACTGACAAAGTTACTTTGCGAATGTCATTGGATAAGGAAGTGAAACCGAATTAGTTTCATACGTTGAAGCTCTTTCCGCAAACCGAAGTAATTCTAGAATAGCCCTAATATGACAGGTTTTTTTTTTCATTCCTTCGAGTACTGTTTTCTGGTCGGTTCCCTCGGAAAATTCTCACTATAGTGAGGAGAATCATTTCACCCCGTTATCACTTTATAAATAAAGCCGAAAAATAAAAAAAATAATAATTAAATAGAGAATTAATTATTCATTAGTATCTTGATAAATTTTACCCCAAAGGAATTCATTTGAAACTGAACTTTTTCGGAATTTAAAATTTACTAGTCAAAGAAGATAAAAATCATCATCAGCAGTAATAAATAGTTCTCATCTTATGTAAAAACAACAAGAAAAAACAAATTAAATCAAACATCGAAATGACCAAGGTTTAAAATGATTAACGACATTCAAAACTACCAAATCTTTCCTTTAATTTTAATAAATACAGGTTAGAAGTCAATTATGAAGTGGATAATTATAAATTGAATATGGTCATATGTGTAACCAATTCGAACTGTAAACGTTTGCATTAATGTATATTCATACGGGTAGTAGGCATAAACCAAGTTAATAATTAAGAAAAATTAAGAATTAGAAACAAAACTTGTAGTATCTTGGAACAGGTTGAGCTTATTTACTGTAATTAAAAAAAAAGTAAAAGTATCCCTGTTCCTGTAGTGTCATATGAAGTATTTCCCCAACTTCTAATTTTTTTTATTATAAATATGCGTACTTTTCTAGCTGGTTTTGTAAAATAAAAACAGTGTAACGTGCAATAACTTTATTATAATATGTAAGACGAGAGTAACAAAGTGTGCAGCTATTATCATTCGGTACAGCTTATAACTTAGGAGGCATAAGTTTTCATTTTCGAATTAAAACGCATTTTGTGCAAGCTCTACATGGAACGGAATAATTTAAATTCCTGATTAAGTATCCTCTTTCGTATCACTTCAAGATCTACGTACAACGAACAGAAGCTAACGCGGATCTGTAGTGGTACATTCGTTTGAATTGACCGTGGTTGTAATCCACCTTACCACTAGAATATAACATTATTGTCAACTCCCTTGCTGCTTCGTGGTCGCGTTAGGCTTGCCCAAATGTATCCCGAATCTTAGTCAGCTATGTTCAATGGAATGTTAGACCAGATGTCCACCCTTTTCCAATCTTATGGAATTGTGGTAAAGCTTATCTCCACCGCCACTTAGTCGTCTAAATAAGCAAAGCACAAACATTAATTAAAGCAGGATCGGAGGGGGTAGCGTGATTCCGCTTCTTGATTTAAGTCTGTCCAAAGATTTCATGCTCCTAAGTAGATCTAAGTGGATTTGCTAAGATTCCTCATTAGAAGAAGAAATCGAAAATTCTCTATCCACTTAAGTTGGCGCACCGTAGCATTAACAAAATCAAGGAAAATTTTATGTTCGGAATGCTTTCGGCTATCAAATAATGCACAGCGTGTTTGTGGAACAGCAAGGGCGAACAGAATCCGCTTTATTGATCAGACCCTCAAAACAAGCAACACTGTCCCCTTGGTATATAAACATGCGAGAATTGTAAAAATCGCTTGTAAGATGAGAATACAGAACAAAAACACGGAGACCATTAGTAGTTCACGATTCATATTTCTCAGCGCAAACCTCGGAAATGAGTGTACCCGGGTTTGCATTTATTCAGATTTCATACCTCCCAGACGTAGACTGAATGATTCACTTGGGAAAACTACCTGTCTTTTTCCAATTTCCACAATAGCGTACCTGACAAGATTAATTGATAAATGTTTGCGCATACTCCAAGCATGTTTTAACAAAAAATTTCAGTATCTGCGAGTTGCATAAGAGATCGCATAAAGCGATCTATTAAAGGATTCCTCTCTCTCTGAGAAATCTTTCAGATAAATAAAATAAAGTAGTATATTACAGGCGGCAAGATGCTAGTGCTTATGCGACGCTTTAGAATTCTCTGAGATTATTATGAGAATTTTCCTGTTGAATACCTCATTTGGAAAAGATTTTTAGGGAGTTTTTCCACGCAAAATCTGCGTATTCAGTTATATTAACTCGAGGTATTCTCTTCATTCAGCGACACTCCGATTCATAATATTTGATTCACGCATTCACGATTTTGTTTCCCCACCCCCTGATTTCTAATGTTGAGTGAAATATTCGTATTTCGCAAATTATTCGTCACAACCGTATGTAAAGTAATTCGAAAACTAGCTTCTTCGACGTTATCAGCATGAACAACTTACGAACGATTTTCTCCCTAATAAAAATTCAAACCATTGTCCATTTTCAAATCACAACGACAAATTTTAGATCAAATTGCAGATAACATTCAAACATTTCAATATTGTTTCAACAGGGCAGATCCAAATAAAATTCCTCTACCAGGGATATACAGATTTCGCTTAATATCACATGTAGCATAAATTCCGTTCTATCAGACTGCAAACATGAGATCTAAACGGGTGTTGCGTATATAATTTCAGAAGCTATCAAATTTTTTGGGAAACAGTGAATAAAAATAACAAGCTCTTTCAGAGTACTTAGTGCTTCCTCATACGTAACGTAAATTCCTCATATGGGACTGCACCTACAGAATCGAAATCTGCGAATTTAATGATCCAAGTGCTACACAATGAGATTAAATTGTAGTAGATGTTCGAGAAGTGTACAGAGATGCTTCACAGCGTACTTTCAGAAATAGGAATGATACCAAATGTACTCCATATTATTTAGTGCTCTTAACAGCGGTTAGGGTTAAAGGCTGGAGGGCAAGAGCACGATGCTAGATTAGAAATTAAATTCATTCGCCTCAGCATTGCAATATGAGATCACTGGAGCGAGCAGCTGGATTACATATAACAGGAATCAAGGGTGATATAAAGATGGGTTAGAAGCAATGCAATACTTACAGGAGAGAATAAACAAAGCTGAAGTGGAGGCCATCGATTTCTGAGAATACAAATAGTTTCTTGATTACTGTTGGAGCACAATGCAGTTTCAGGTATAAACAAAAAGATAATTATAATTTAAGGAAAGAAGGGAAAGACTTCAGAGTACTCTAAAAAATACAAATCTCTCGTAAAGGATACAAGTAGAAAGAAAGAATATGGGGGGGAGGAATTCAACATTTTCATTAAATTTAGTGCATTTTTATTGAACTCTAAGACATTTTTGAAAATAACATATTTAGGTTTCACATATTAAAATTATTTTATTCATTAAACGCATTCACTGAATCTAGTTGATAAATCTTTACGAAGTTGACCAGAATTTGTGAATGGCAAATGTCCCATAACTTTTTTTCAAATTTTTTTTTCTATTCGAAAAATATTTATTTGTGCGAAAATCCATTGAGGTTCTTTGTGACATGGCGGGGATGCTGCAGGGGTAATGGGTCCCTCTCAATAAACTAAAGTCAACGGAGAGTTGGCTCCTACTTCAATAGGATTCCATACTGGGAGTAAAGTGAAGTAATCATTTTGAAAATAACCCTTATAAGAATTAATTCTCTTTTTCTTACTAATATAAATTAGCAAGAAAAAGAAGTGGAAGATACTAAGAATTAGCTTATTTCTCGAACTTTGCAGAAATCCATTGTACAGTGCCATCAGTTAGTTTCTGGGAGAAGCCATGCAATTCGAGACAGCTTTATTTCGACCGGAATGCTAGTTTGTAGTGTTTGTTTAATTTTTAGGAGCTTATTAGGGAGTTTTTTCTTAAGACGTTTGCATTCGTTTCCTAGGATTTTGGCATACCCTGGAATCCAACATAACTCAACCATTTTGAAATAGAGGAAAAAGTTAAATATCTCAAAATGAACTTAAAACAATGGTGGAATTTCATCGGAAAGTCTTTTAGAAATTCTTAAGGATACTGGATATGCTAGAGGCAATCCTCCGCTCTGGGCACCTTCAACATCTGCAAGAGTTGAGAATGCATTAACTAATTTAGCAGAGCGTGTAGCAGCCGGGTGATCATTTCGAAAAATCTCTAGGTTGGTTTGCTTCTAATAAGCGCAGATACAGCTAAAACATGTGATATCAGTAGATAGCATCTGTAAATTGCATCTATTCTAAGGTTAATTGGCCTGCATGAAACGTCCAGGTTTCGGAAAGTAAATTTTAGTCAATTCGATCCTCGCTTGAGGATGGCATGAATATTTCTTGGCCAGCTAACTCAGCCAAAGTGCAAAAAAAAACCCATAAAAAGTTTCCTCTCTTCCAGGTATAGGGGACATTGCCAGGTCTTTGGAACACAGCGTCAATAGTCAGTGGACGTAGCCAATGTGCTAATCACGAAGGCACGTTAATTTGTCGCATATTATAATGGCTACATTCATAATGATTTTATTTAGAAATATTTCGTGTTTTGTAGGAAGTGAAGATGGTCATTACTAATTTTACCAATTTGTTTTATAGGAAGTGATGATGGTCGTGTGTTTTTATAGGAAGTGATTACTAATTTTACCAATTTTTTCACACAGACTGCTTATAAACTTCACTAGTAATCATTTTGAAAATAATGATTACTAGAGAAGGACATTGTCGTGCTGACTGGGAACCATTTGGTTAATTTAATTTTTTTTTTTTTTTAATTTAAGCTTCTGTTATTCCGGATCACAGCAATTTTTCTGCGCAAATTGTTTTGGCAAAATTTATATTTATTTATACATATATATAATGTTAATTGTAAATTGCATATATATATATACTGGCAATAAAATAAACGGAAGTGGTATGTCGTATTTCAAACTTCCTCCAACAGATGACGATAAAGAGTGTCCAGTCTGTCAGGTTGCAAGTAAGAACCAGTTTCGTTACTAGCATTAACGTTCCGAGTCACGATTTCGCAATGGAACAACATCGAATTTTGCTTTAAACTGGGAAAATCTGCAAAAGAATCATATGAAATGTTAAAAACTGTTTATGATGATAAATTAAGTCGTACACTGGTACGACTTAATTTCAATGGTATAAGTGGTTCAAAGACGGACAGAAATGAGAACAGAGTTGCAAAAGTTTAGGAAATTGTGGCAAGCGATCGTCTCCTTATTCATATCCAACTCATGGTGTTGAGTTGGATATGAATAAGGAGACGATTCGTCAAATTCTGCATGAAGATTTAGGAAAAAGGATCTCTGCAAAATTTGACGGACAGCCTCAAAGCTGATCAGAAGCAATGAAGAGTCATCATTCGAAGACTTCATCCTGATTTGTTAAGACAATCCTAATTTCCTCGACTGTATTGTCACTGAAAAAGTTGGGTTTCAATATTGACCCAGAGTCGAAGCGTTCTGAGCATGCGGTGAACATAAAAAGCGTCACTTAAGCCCAGAAAGTTTCGTTGTTTTTCGGCAAATAGTGATTCACAAGGAATTTGTATCTGAAGGGGAGAGAAAGAGTCTATGCTGAATTCTACGTACAGGTGCTTGAAAACTGTTGAAGTTCATTTCCCGTGTGCCGACCGGGCTAGCTGGGTGGGTAAAGTGCCTGCCTCGCAACCCAAAGGTCGCGGGTTCGAATCCCGCCTCTGGCTTGGATCAGAGTAGAAAATGCAAAAACCTTGGGAGGTGCCATATGGCCACAGAAGCTGATGTGCCAACAACTCTTAAAAAAAAAAAAAAAAAAATTCCCGTGTGAGACCACAATTTCGAGAGAAATGCAGCTGGTACTTCTACATCCCCACCCATTCTGCACCTGTTGTGAAGATATTTCTTACAAAACACGACATTGTACAGATCACCCTACTCTCCCAATCTAGCACCACCGGACTTCTAACTCTTTCGCAAGGTGAAAGCTGCCCTCAAAGGAAAGAAATTTCAGGATGCCGAGAACATAAGGAAAAATGCAACCGCAGAACTGCACATTATCGCTTTGGACGCCTTCGTTGACTCTTTTCAGACACCTTTATAAAGGTGCATTCAATCAGGTAATGATTATTTAAAAAAATAATAAAACAATTTTGAGCTCCTTCACATTGTGTTCTTTTTATTGCATCCGGGAACTTTATTGCCACGCTCTGCATATATACTTATTATTATTATTAGCCAGAGACAGAGACCAACTCAGGACCCTGGGTGTGCCAAGCCCATAGTCACCAGATGTGATCCTGTGGGGTTAAATAGCTTATATACTTCCTTGTAAACACCGGAAACATTTTCTTGTAGATATTATAATTGTCTTGTTTAAATCATTGTCTTTTTAACTGCATTTTTAAACGTATTTTTGTTGTTGCATTAATTAAATTATTTTCTTCACTATACACAGAAAATTGATTTCCTTTGTGTATACTTTTCTGAAATAAAACGAAATTGAAACAAGTTTTTTTACACTGTTTTAATTTTCTCGTCAGATATGATGTTTATCAGGGTTTCTTTATGTACACGGTCATCTGAAGTAGCCCGTTTTATTTCACGAGTTTCCGAGGAGAATTTAAAATATTCTTGTCGAAAGTGGATCCCGCTTCCTTACCGATTTATTAATAAAATAAAGCAAATACACTCATAAGGAAACAATTGCATAATTCGAAGAAAGATGCATTCAGGAAAAGTAACTTTTTTAAATGCCACACCTTTGTTTAAGGAAACGTACAAAAATGCAAAAGTAAAATAATTTCATTTACAAATTACTTGGGGTGATATCGCTGTGACAGCTTAAGTCAACAATTTGGTGCCTCCAATTTATACTGATGCCTCGTGGCATTAATCATCAACTGGCTCTTAGTGGGTGGAAACAACCCAACCCCAAAAAGAAGCCAGTAAAGCTGCAAGTTTATTTTTCATCGCTAACTAGAAAGAAATGTCGTTTCAGTACTTCTTTCCATGACGTAGCTCCAAGAATTTTTCTTACATTTGATAGAATACTGCATGTACAGCAATGGCAGAACACATTAAACCTGCTTTACTCGGAAAATGTCCTCTTTGGCATGAGTTGGTAGAATTTCTTCTTAATCGTGCTGTCGAGCTTAATTTTCCAATTAAGCATACGCACTTGCAGAATGTTTTGATGTCGAGTGTCGTGTCCAGAATCTTAAAATTCCCCTGTCTTAAATTTTGAATGAGTACATTAACTGAGGTTCTTGTTAACATCGTCTGTTAAGTGTGGATCAGGACAAAGTGTCCACTTCCTTTAACCCTAGCAAAGCCCAAGAATAAAAGAAGTTTGCAAAGTAAAAGCGGCAATGTGCTTTGATGACTCTTCTTTATCCTTCATAAGGGGATGGAATAAAACGCAACTTTTGTGTCACGCTTTTCTCATTATACGAAATTCTCAGACACCTGCATTAAATCGTCTTGTCAGACACACAAACACAGGCGCTTCCTATGTACACACTGAAGTGCTGGCTCTCAAAACTCGCTGTAACTAAGGAGCTTCAAGCAAACTTTTAAATTACAAAGAGTTTAGAAAGAATTCTTGTTGTATTCGACGAAGAAAAATCGACGCAAAATCATCTTTGGATTTTTTTTTTTTTTTGGGAAGTACACTTATTGGACTGAAGTTTCATTAACGGAAATCTTGAAAGTGTCAAGTTTTTCGAGAATTTCCAAACATCGTTTTGTTTTGATAAAATGAATCCCTATTCTAAGTTTGTTACAGAAAGTTTACAAAATCCAGGATTCATTAATTAAATCTTTCGATCCCAAATTATTGCATTCCTGTATGGCATATTCATTCACGTAGATTTTAAACACAAATTTAAAGATGACTTTTGCAGGCAGCATAGGGACAACAAATTCTTTGTAAGTTAAGGCATTTCCCTTATAAGAAAAATTATCGTTGATGTTATTTTTGATGTTTTGAGCGAAACTGCACTTCTCACTTAACACAAATCAAAGACGACATTCGCTGAGAGTTTAAGTAAAACGAAACTGTCTTTTGTCTACTCGCTTCCACACACAGCCTGATGAATAAATTACCAGGTATGACTCGGTGAATATAACCGATTTTACATGATGTAGCCTAAAGGATTCGGCATGTTATCTTAAGCGAGTAATAATGTCAAGGTTTCACATGACTGATGACAAAACTGAGTTGAAAAGTACTGTTCTAAAAGACCTCCAGCTTCCTTTCGGATACCACAACTACCATGATGGCACAAGCACTCGACATCCCGAGGTTGAAGTTCCTGATCGTCGAAAAGAGGCTGGTCTTCACAGCCAAACTCATCTCAGGCCAAATATCATCTCCAAATATTTGGAATGCTTGCTCTTGTAGGATTCCACAGCCAAGCCTAAGGTCGGTACCAGCACTTGTGGCTCACCACAACAGGCTTGTACTCACCGAAAGATTTCTGCCCAAGCAGATGCTCGCTGCCCTCAACCGTGTGGACGCCGACATCGACACCATAATAAGTAAAAAGAAGGACAGACACAAGTTTATCAAAGCTCTTGAAACCTGAATCACTGCCAACTTGTATTTGTTTTTCTTTATTTGTGTTCAGCTCCTTGTTTTTATGATGTATTTGTATTTCTTTTTGCATTTGTAATCTGTATTTTGTAGCCTTTTGTATGTGTTCGCTATATTTTGTAGCCATTTGAATTTGTACTTATGTTATCTATATGTGAACCCCTGGCGCTCGTCGCCGTGATGGGATATTGTGCTGTAAATCTACTTCACAATAAAGATTTATTTATTTATTTAATTTCACTTCACCGAGAAATGCGTGACCTAGTTAGAATTAGGCAAGAGAACGGAACCTTCAAAAGAGGTTTGGTTCATAATCATTTTTCCTGACTAATATGGACGAGACTGTCAGGTGATGCACTATGAACATTGCAACATTTTTTTTCGACAATGACACAGACTGCTCGAGGCTGGTGCCTCATTTAGTAGCGTTAACTACAACTACATAAAATAAACAAATCCGACATGAATCAGACAATCAAACACGTCCTGAAATGCAGTAAAACTCGGTTTAGGACAAGTCGCTTAAGAAACCTACCAGCGTAAAACGTTTAAGAGATATGGCACGATTTCGTATTTAAAAGGCTCCCAAATCATAGATCTTCTTATCAAAGCGTTTAAGGCTGGTAATATTTTGCTTCTTTTACAAGATTCTGACTATTGGCTAATATCAATCCAACGTGGTGGGGGCAGCGAGTCGGATTAAGATTAAAGCAGAATTGGATAGTTGCATTCTAGGAATGGGGATAGCATGAAAATTATGTTCCATTTGAGTTCATTTATTTCTTTGATTGACTGGCATCCTTACTTTTTTTTCAGATGACACATAAGGGGATATAAAAACTTAATTTGAAAAAAGCGTGATTGTGTGAATTTCCTTTCACCAAAGAGTGAGTTTTGTTAGTTAAAAAACTTAACTGGTATTACGGAAGAAGACACCATGAATAAATATAAGGAATAAGTAGACAAATTAGAGGGGATATGAAATGCATCATATCCCCTCCAATCATTGCGCATCATATCAATAGAAGCGTGTGTTCATTGCTGGTTTTCATGTTTATGGGATGAAAAGCATCACCGGAAGCTTTTATCAACCCTTCGCCTTCTGTTTAAGACTGGGTAGCTATAGCCCCCCTCCAAGCGACTTCTGTGCTGGAAAAAATTACGGAGTCTAAAAAAGTTATGGAGGCAATACAAGATTATCTGGACAGATATGGAATATAATGTAATCACAGCATAGTTCTGTTAAAATCAGGTCATCTGAGACTAATCTCATTTACTTAAATTCAGATTTTCTTTCTTTTTTTTTTGATACAGTTCAACGTGAACGATCGTTCTATAAATTAGAGCAATGTGAAATTAAGAGCAAGTTAGTATATGGATAAAGGGTTGGTTAAGTGGTAGAAGACAGTGAATATATATATAAAGCTACCGTTCCTCTTCATGGACTAGTATTACGAGTATGGCGTCACAGGTTCGGTTCTTGGGCCCCTTACTGTTTCTAATATTTATTAATGATGCTGATGTAGGTGTTTGAAGTTTAATGTCTAAGTTTGTTGATGATTAAATGTGGGCAGAGTACTTAATATCATTAATTGGGGTATGAAACTTACCAAGATAGATTAATTATTTGGATGGGCTATGAAATGACAACTGAGTTTAACACTGGAAAATGGAATGTTATGCATCTGAGCAGCAGTAGCGTACCACTTGAGTACCCGAACACATGACTGTAGATAATGAAAATGACTTGATAATAACTATATAATCTGATATGAAGTTTCCTGAACAATTCAAACAGGCTGCTAGAACAGCCCATAGAGTTAGTCACTGATATATAGGCACTTTACTATTAGAGATGAAGATACTTATTCCATTACATAAAACAGTGATTAGGACCGCATTTTGAATATTGCATATAGCTTGGAGATACCACTTAGAGAAAGATTGTGGAAAATACAAAGAAGAGTGACGAATACGAATTTACTTAAAGGCATAAGAGTTTGTATATTATTTTCGAGGAAAGTTTGGGTTTCATTAGCTATAGAGTTTGGAAACCAGTATCTACGGGTAATTTGATCGAGGGGGAGGTGAATAATAGAGTAAACTAAAAGGTAACATTGGATTATTTTATTTTAATTATATTATTGTAAGTCAATTTAAATTACATTTATTTTATTCATCTTTTGGTTAGTGGTACGTAAGCTGGTCTCTTTGCATCATTCTACCAATACTCATACTGAAGAGCCTTTTTGAAATTCCTCTTGTCGTCGAATCTTTCCAAATGACAAAACAGCAAAATTCGTGTACCAGAATGGCGAACAGAGGGCAGCATGAACTGTGCCATCTCGCTCCACGCAAGAGGCAGTATTGTTCTTTTTGCATGAAAAATTAATTAAACAGTATCATTCCCATGAAGGTTATGTTGAAATATATTGGATAGTTGCATTCTAGACGGCATCGAGAGAAACGCGCAAATCGACTGCAGAATGCATGCAGTTCTGTAGATACAATACAGACCAGACTGCCTCATAACCATAATTTCTTTGGCGCATAAAACAACAGTGAATCTTTTTAAGTTTTTATTTACGTTTGAAATTACAAAAGAATTTTTGAAGTACACCACCATTATTATGTGTGTAATACATACATACATATAATTGTGTACATATTAAAAAAATTCCAACAGCGAACTGCAGGTTAAGAATTTTAATTGTGGTATGCATGACTGGTCATGTGTGTAAACTAGGCGATGACCACGAGTGCTTGTGATCTGTCAAAAAGAATCTTGAATTGTATTATTTATTCAGGGTGCTGCTGTGATTGTCAGTGTGAAAGACTGATGATTGAAACGGAAAAAATGAATGAGTGTGAAGGCTACAACTCGTCCTATTTGTTTCCATCTTGAATACATGAAAAAAAAAAGTTCTATACCTGTAAGTGTGATAGATGTGTGACAGACTGGAGTGTGTGTGTTGTGGCCTGTCTTGCATGACAGGTGTTCCTCCCCCTCCTTAACTGTTGTGGGGTAACCTACCCATAAAACCTCCTCTGCCAATGCTGACGCCATACTGTTTCCTTTTTCTAGGATGACTTGGCGTCTAACTGTAGTCGTTTTTGCGCCATAAAAAAAAACAAAAACCAATCCTTTCTAGGCAGCATGGAGAGGGATTTTGATATTGGTTTCAGCTGGGCAGACTAGTGTGGGAGGCCAGTTTCCTGACCAATATATCCACTTAGGCACGCTGGCCCTGTAGCTTCAAAGCCCCTATCATCAACCAGGGCATATTGCCCACTTCCCCTCCCCTCTAACAATCTTTACCTGATGGGCCCTACCGCGCAAAACGTGTTTTTTGCCTCTCAACAGCCCCCCTGTGGAGGGTGGGTTATCCCTCTGTACCCTTTACCTTCTGATTCCTGGTGACGCCTTTCTATCATCCACATTCCTACCCTGCAAGCTCGAACTGTCCTCCGTGCTCCTTTCCAACAAAAACTTCCTATTTAATTATTTTATTTATGTTTAGGGCGGCCCTCCCTGGCAAGCTCAGATGACTTAAGTTCCCCCCCCCCCCCCAGCCCAGAGATTTCCTGGTCCACCTCCTCGTCATTGTGGACGGAAACCAGAGGACTGTGGCGCTCCTCGGGCCCCTAGGCTAAGAGGCCAGCGGAACAACAGACAACATAACCAACACAACACGACAACGCAGACGGCACAATTATACACACTATCTGGTCTTCAAGGAGTTTGTATTGAGTCAAAGTTTCATCGCGTAGTTCGGGGATACCCCGGTGGCGCTTGACCAGTAACACTATGCACTACTCCGCATTATTATTTGTCTTTATTTAATTTAATTTAAAGTTAAAAATCTACTCGCAGCCTGAAGGGAATTTATAACTCTTTTTATAGAAAGACATGTTTAAATTAAGTGATTTCTCGTACTAATTAGTAATTTTACCTTGGCCATCTTTCTGCTATTCTAATAATACATCTGACTTAGCTGTTACTTTCATTTTATTCAGGTTTAGGAACGCAGGTTTCAAGATGTTTCTTTAGCGGGTTGCTTATTAGCAGCCTGCTACGTTGTGTTCTTATTCTGTTTCTGTATTGCTTATTTGAATATTAATCAGTATCTGTTATTAGGGTGCTAAACACAAGCAATGTGCTCGCTGAGAACACAGCTTTGTGTGTTCCAGGATTCTTTCCTGAACTTCATTCCTTTGTAATGTATTATTTAGCTTCTTATCATGATATTTTATAATTCATTCATTATTTGATTAATAGAACGTTTTCGAGAATTTTTTTAGTCATGAATAATTTAATTAAATAGATAAATCAATTACAATTGTTGCAGATCAGAGATGTACGAGCATGGAAGAAAAAACAAAGAAGAACTGGAACAAAAATAAACAAGACAAACGACTCTTCTGAAACAGAAAAGGGAAGATTTTGACGATCTATAGTAGAGGATAAAAATAAATAGAGCACTATACATTTCCAATGGAAAACATAACAGAACATTAAGCAATTCAATCACCCATACATTGGACATCTTATCCGAATGAACGGCAGTGCTATAATAAAAGCGCTGAATATTCCAGGCAAGATACTGTATTCCATTACAAATCTCAATGCAGCCGGTAACTGAGAAAACAAGAAATAACACACGCAGAGAGGTTGCATCAGAGTTGTAGGAGTAAACGCGATAACCAATAGAAGAAATGAAACTGATCCGCATAAAAACAAACCGAAATGTCAGATGTCAGCCTTTCACAACCAATTATTTCTGTGCTCTGGATTATGTACTCAGCATTCTCTCTCTCTCTCTCTCTCTCTCTCTTCTCTCTCTCTCTCTCTCTCTCTCTCTCTCTCTCTCTCTCTCTCTCTTATATATATCTATCTGGCCGTAGTTTGGTTAGATATTCTCATTTTTTTTTTCATTCTTCTTTCAAGTCATAAAGGAAAACGATAGGCAATCTAAAAGTACAAATCTGAATAGCAGGCGATCTCAACCTCTGGGTCGCCGCCCCTGTATGTTAGCGAATAACTTAGAGGGAATAGCAGTTATTCAATATTTTAAGATTGTCATCAGGTTTTAAATTCGACTTGTTTCCTTACAACGAATTGGGTTTTATTTTATAAAGTTCTAAAGTTTTATCATTATAATAGTAATCGTGGCATGTGATGCAAGAAAGCATCCGTATGAGCTTATGTGTAGCATTAGCCAAAAAAAAAAAAAAAAATTCGCACAACCATTCCCTCTAAATGTTTGTCCAGTTCCTATTTAAATTTCAACCTATCAACTTCCACAACGATAGATGGCAGTTTGTTCCAGCAATTTAACCACCCGCTGGCTAAAGGCAAATTTCCGTACATCTATTCTACAGCTGTCCTTCCTCAATTTGAATTTATATCCCCTTAGGTTCGTAATCTGAACAACTGGAAGGATCCCATCAGAATTCAGCGTGCTCAACCCATTCAAGGCCTTCTACACCTCAATCAGATCACCCCGCAGGTGCCTAGTCTCCACCCGCTGCAATTTGCAGAACTTAAGCCTCTCTTGGTAAGAGGATCCCTTCATCCCCCTTACCAATCTTATTGCCCTTCTCTGTACACGCTCAAGCAAATCTACATCCTTCCTAAAATGAGGCCTTCAGACTTGTACGCGCTACTCGAGGCGCGGACTGACCTTTGCCTTATACAGAGGGCGAATCACCTCCTTTTCCATGTAACAAAATTCCTATATATCATTGACAAAAACCCCATGACCTGCCCAGGCAGCCTATCTGCATTGCTCAGAAATTTTCATATCTGACTGCACGATTACTCCCAGGTCTTTTTCATTTTCTACCACCCTAAGTGTAGCACCAGATAGTTGGTACGTTCCTCTGGGGTTACTTCTACCCATATGAAGTACCTTGCATTTGTCAATGTTAAACTTCAGTTGCCACTTCTCAGCCCATCTTCCCAAATTTTTTAGATCCTGTTGCAGCAGCACACTGCCATTACTGTTATTAACAACCCTGCCAACCTTTGTATCATTTGCAAACTTCGACACTAAGCCTGATATACCTTCATCAATATCATTGATAAATATATAAAACAACAGTGGATCCAACACCGAACCCTGTGGGACTCCACTAATAACATTAGTCCACGAAGAGCAGCGCCCATTGATTACCACCCTCTGTCTTCTCCCACTCAACCACCCTTTTATCCATTGTAGCATCTTACCCTTAATACCATTCTGCTCCAATTTGTACAATAGTCTTCCATGCGCAACAGTGTCAAAAGCTTTCCTGAAATCCAAGTATATGATATCAAAATTATTTTTTACATCCGGTTCCTTTGTAACCACATCATAATATCCAATCAAATTTTTCAGACAAGACTTTCCCTTAACAAACCCATGCTATTGTTGTTGTTATTTGGTTTTTAGGAGCATTAGCAACTAAGGCCATATTGTTCCGGGGATATGCGGTGGTCATTCCCTGACCTTTCCGCATCCTCCGTATTTGGTGGTCACGGGCTCGAACCCCGGTCTAATCAAGAAGCGTGTGCTACGCACTGCCGCTTCTGCCCACGGAGGCGCCCAACCCATGATATGTCTGAATTATTGCTGCAGTCTTGTTTAGATGATCCTGCAATGTATCTTTATCCAGTGACTCCATTATTTTACCTGGAACAGAAGTTAAACTAACTAGTCTGTAATTACTTGTCACCCTTCGATCCCCCTTTGTGAATTGGGGATACATTTGCACATCTCCAGTTCAAGGATGCTCTCATAATTATGGCTTAGGGTTTGCTTACTTCCTTTGCCGCCTCCTTTAATATAACTGGATAGATCCCATCCACCCCAGGTGCCTTTCGTATGTTTAACTTCAACAATTGCTTCTTCACTTTGCTCTGTTATTACAAAATCATTAAGCACCCTGCTACAATTTGATAACTTCCTGCCATTTTCAAACCTTAGTAATTCCTCATGTGTGAATGTAGATGCAAAATACTCATTCAGTTTGTTTGCTATCTGATCAGGATCATCAACAGTCGAACCATCGATGTCAAGTGGACCAATCAGATTAATCCCCTTCCTTTTAGAGTTTATATAAGTAAAGAAATCCTTGCTGTTTTTCTTGGCATCTTTTGCCAAAGATTTCTCGTAATCTGCCTTCGCCTGCCGAACCTCTTTTGTGACTCGATTACAAACTATCTTATATTTGCCATAGGCTTCTGAGTCGCTTGATAATTTACATGCATCCCATGCATTTTTCTGTCACGAGTCTTATTTGTTCATTTGACAACCATTTAGGCCTAAATCTTGAACAAAATTTCTTAATCGGCATGAAAACCCTAGTAGCTTCCTTGAATGTTTCCCACTTAGAATTTACCGTTGGTAACGTCATCAGTTGATCCCACTGTACAGAATTTAAAAACTGACTATTTAAAAATTGTTTTAATATATAGATTGAAATTTAATTACAGTATTAAAAGTATGTACTATATTCTTTGCCCAACTCTAACCCAAATGAAAATTATTTTTATTAATGGGTTCGGGAATGTACAAATTCATTTATCATTTTCGGGAGTAGTGGCATCGCAAAGTTTGAGAACCCCTTTCGTACATCATAAACTAATCAGCGAATTTATGATGAGAACTCCCTGTTGTACATTATTAGCGAATTATGGTATCGTAAATATTAAATAAGAAATTCAAGAGAGCTATAGGTCTGTAATTTGGCAACCCTTTCGTAGTAATACATATCTGTAATACATATTACCCTGAAAACAGTTGTTTTAGGCAATTATATCCCCAGTATCTTAAAGGAAATTTTTAGTAAACTCTACAAATGGAAGGAAACTTATGATATACCCTGCCATCCCTCCCTTTTAACTTCTGTGATTACTGTCCGGTCTTACTGCACGCAGTAGTAGTTATGAGGAGGTTCTAGCATATCCTGAGGAGAACGCTCTATTTTGATCAACCAACTTGAAACAAACTGGAGACTGCTATGAAGTTACGATCGCGTAATGCAACGGCTGAGTGGACAATTCCCTAACTCAAGGAGTGGATCTGTAAGTCTTTAGAAAAAAGGGATGGCCACTTGTTAACATAATGTAGTAGATCGGCTGCCATAAGAATCTCACAATGATGTTCACCCTTCTAGTGAACGGATGCGTGCACAAAGTATAAAACCTAAATTTTAAAAGACGATATTTGTCATGGACTCTCGCAGACCCATGATACATCTTACGTCAATATAACTATATTTTATGAAATATGAGTAACGTTCTGTATGTATGCCACCGAAACAAGGAAACTGGGTCGTTTTTTTTAAACTTACAAGAGTTTAATTTACTTTCGATAGTCACCAACTATGAAGCATAAAAGAGTAGATATTTTCTCATGTAAAAAGATAGGAACATGTTCCTAGGAAAGTGGCATCATGAAATATGAAACGTTTAGAACACCGCTGAGAGTAGTGACGTACTATGCGTATGTTTAATAAGTCTTTCTTGAAACAACAAGGGAGGGTCGAAAATTAAGTTTGCTGTTTTTTGACGTGGCATATTCGGCAAAAAAAATTCATGAAAAAAAATACCTTTTAAACAGTCTGAAATAAAAACTACACGAAAAGAGGCCCACAGCTTAGAAAGTGCGCTGTATATAATGTCTATAAATTGCACGTGTTCTGTGACTGATTTGCTGTTTTTTGCTGAACGAAAAGTCAGTTTCCGGGAGGAAAAACCATAGTACCCTCGCCTGAGACCCACTAACTCACCCGAATTGTGAAAAAGGCCAAAAAAATAAATTCCTCACATCATTGACGGGACTCAAATTCAGGTCTTTTGCACCCGGTGTGGGGGAGGACGATGATTATACGAACTGTGCTACCCACGAGGCTAGAATAAACATCACAAAAACTGAGAAAATTTTGTTATTTGTTTCCCCAGGCTACGTATCATAAAATTCAAATTGTCGAAGTCTATTTTACTTTATAAAAAAAGTTTTCTCCTTGTACGTGTACATAATTATGTGAACTACACATTAACCTAAAACACGGTTAGAATTTTATTCCGAAAGTATTTCTTTATCTTCAAGTATTGTTTTGTACACCGCGCACTTCAACTCCAAATTATATTACTCTGCCAACACATAGAAATTTAGTTAAATTAACAAACGGTAAATGCGATTTAAATATTAGATTGTCTCAATTGTCACATTAATTAACAATTTAATTATTCCTTATTATTCAAATGTACTAGCAAAATAATTCCAGCCCTGAAAATTTCTCGTATCGCAGTCTTCCACAAAAATTATTCCACCCATTCCATTATTTATTTTCATCATTGGTTTCATAAATCATCAAATAAACCCAATAAAGCATTTAATTGTGGCAGGATATCGCGTGACTTGTTTAATAAATCGTCTCTTCATTATCTTGAATATTTACAAGTGATGGAGGATACCTTAAAAAACTTAATTTTAAATTAAATTCAAATTTAGCAACAAAATGAAATCGCAATATTAAAATTAATTCCGTCTATAGAAAGTCCTGTAAAGTAAACTTTTAATCTTATAACACTTAAAGGTTCCCCCCAAGCTGTAATCTGACAACGAAGTTACATTTTGTAGTTGACCCTCCATTCATTAGGCTTTCGAAGCGTACGTATAGCATCAAACAGAAGCATTTCGCCCTCTAAGCATAGCTGCTATGCAAATATTTATCTTTCAAAGAAGATTCCCAAACAATATACATAATTTTGCAAAGGATAGCGAATCACGAATCTGCCATTTAATGTTTCGTGTTGGTTCTGCAGTTCGCGTAATTGGAGAGTAATTAGTTTTAAAAAAGATACATTATTTGACAGAGCATTTTAATTAAACTAGTACGGTTTCGTCCGTGAAGCAATTATCTCACAATCTGCCCTTAATATTTGAATCTCGACATGAAACGCGTATGTCCTTTTTCAATAAGTAAATAACATTAAAAAAGCATTTTTCATTATGTGGTTAAACAGCATTAATACTACATTGAAAGAAAGCAGTGTCGGAGACAAAAATGACACCGCGTTATATACAGTCCGCGAACTACAATTAACAGCTTAATCCTCCAGAGATAGACAACGTATATATGCCTACAGTAATCAGCAATAAAGTTATATATAGAATAAAAGGTAGCGTATCTTGCGCATTTATTAATTAATGAACTTTTAACTATATCACAGAATGATGTACCTTATCAGTTTGGATTTATTAATCAAAACTAGACAAGAAATTTGCGATTGTTGCAAACTTCAGTTTAGAAACAAAAACGAAACTTGGGATTTAAATACAAGCCAATTCTGATATGCAGTGTTCTTAAACGAATGGCCATTGTAGATCTTTTGAAAAACCTTGGTTAAATAAAGAGTGCTTCAGAATGTAATGAGAAATAACAGATTTTATCACATAAGAATAATTTCAATGACATGGCCCGAGCAATATTGGGATCGGATTAATCAAAACAGTATTCTAACCAAAATGAAAAAAATGGAACGGGAATCGGGCGTGTCAGTTGTAATACTAACTGACACGAAACTGAGAAGGATAATGGGAAAGAAAGCCCCCCCCCCCTGGAAAAGACACCATCACAAAGTTGTGATATAGGGTACCTACAGGAACGTTAACAGCAGTACCTTAAGCGGTTGTTTGTGAGAAAAAGATTAAGGGTTGCATGCGTCATCAAAATCTCTAACTCATTCTGTTAAAATCTTTTTTTTTCCCTCTATCGCTCTCCCACAAATTACTAAGAACATTTGTCTTTCTTTAATCCCATTTTCCTAACAATAAAGTAATTATCCTCAGTGATTTTAATGTACACAACTCCAATTGGCTTCAGTATTATAGTTGAATTGATCCAGAGATTTTGATGTCCTTAGACTCAAAGATTATTTTTTGTTTGAAATAAAATAACTTATTGAGAATGGCAATCTAGGACAGTCGTGCTAGTTTATCAATCAATTTTAATTTCGTGTGTAGGTTGTTGTTGCTGTTGTTGTAGGGTTTTAGGCGCATCAGCAACTTATGCTATATTGCATCGTATATAATGTCTGTAAATGATATGTTGTGTGGTCTGCTGCTGTTATTGAATTTTAGAAGCATCAGCAACTAAGGACATGTTGCTCCGTGTGTATCATCTGTAAATGGTGTGTCCTGTGGACGAAAAACCAGAGTTTCCAGGAGAAAACACCGACTAACTCAGCCACGTTGTGAAAAAGACCCATAAAAATTACTCCCGTCATCGACGAGATTCGAACTCAGGACTTTTCCACCGGTGGGGAGGATAGCAATCCTACTAACTGTGCTACCCGCGAGGGTGTGTGGTTTCATGAACGTAAAACCATGCTATTCTTACCTGAGACCAACTAATTCCATCCCTTGTATAACAGACTTCCATCCCTTGTCGTGGAAGTTGATAGCCTAAATAAGTTTAAGGCTCAGCTGGACAGGTATTTCGAACGAACAGAGGGATGAAGTGTTTTTTTTTTTTGGCTGATGCTGCATAAGCCTGCATTTCTTGCATCAAATGCCTCTACTAATGCTAATTCAGCTAAGTTGTGAAAAGGGCCCATAAAAATTCCTCGCGTCATTGACGGGATTCGAATTCGGGTCTTTTCCACTTGGTGTTGGGGATGACGGTGATTATACGAACCGTACTACCCACGAGGGCTCGTAGTGTAGAAAGTTATGACATTTGAAGTATATGAAAGGAACGTATACAATGCTGAAAAAACTGTCGTTGACAGTTTCTTCAGCACGGTTGTTAGAAAAAAATGCAAAACTGTCTGCAATCCTACGGAAGCACGACAGGAGAGAGATTATGATATGATTTTGTCCATTAATTCTAGACCTGAGGTACCCTATAGTATTGTCTGGTGGGAGGATTTTTATCAGTGTGACCTGGATTCGTCCTGGCATGCAATCAACGAGCTGTCGAAAGGGTACCACATGGATGTCAAGCCATAGTGATTTAATTGTTTCTCAAAGTTTTTGAAAACTGGAATGGTAACGAATCTCTACTCCGAACAGCCAGTTCCTCTTCATTCCTGGCATTGGGACATGGCGTATTATCATACTGGAAGAACCCATTCGCAGGTGGATACACTGCATCCATGAAGGGATGCGCCTGGTCGGACCCAATTTACATCCATATGTTGCTCCACTGGTATCAAACACTCCTCACACCATTATTACACCAACAGTCTATCTTGTTGACAGCTATCAAGATGGGTCAATTGGTTCATTCTATTTTCGCCATATTCAGGATTCCCATCAAAGCGAGACAGCAGGAACCGGGATTCGCCAGACTAGGCAACGTTTTTCCCATCCTCCACCGTTGTTGCTGTTATCGTAGTGTTTCAGGCGCATCACAGACTTAGACTATATTAAACCGTATAGGTATTATGTCCGTAAGTTCTATGGTTGATCTGCCTATTTTTCAGACGAAAAACCCGAATTTCGGAGAGAAAAATCCATAATATTCTTGCTTGAGACCGACATCAAACGAGCGAACCTAACCACGTTGTGAAATAAGCCCATAAAAATTCCTCGCGTCATTATTCGAACTTAGGTCTTTTCCACCCAGTTTGGAGAGGGCGGCGATTATATCAGCAGTGCTACTCGATGGGAACCCTCCACTGTCCGGTATCGATATTCCTGTGCCCACTGTAACCGTAGCTCTTGATTTTCGCTGACAGCAACAGAATCAGGTTTGGTCATCGGCTGGATACCCCATCCGTAACAAAGCAGGCCGAATTGTGCGTTCTCAAATGCCTCCTTCGTTACCACTGTTGTTATTTGACTGAATTTAGCCCTTCTGTTACCTTACACAAGACTTGTCAACCGTCGTTGGCCTCTCGCATCAACGAGCTGTTTCCAACCACATAATGGTAAGAATGGCAGTCGGTGCCGTTGGGTAGCATGGTATTTAGGTTCAGGCGACACCGGTGGTTTCCCACATCTGCGCCATATGTGGGAAATTCTGTGACGAAATTCAGAACTACTGCACAGCCAGAAAAAAAGCAATGTCTGGTTAATGTAGTATTGTGCTTTGTTCTGTTGTTGTGTCAGGCTGCTTGGCCGCGGGGCCCCTACTGGGACCCAACGTTGCCCGCCACAACCACTGGGAGGTGAGCCATGCTGTCCATTATACTCTGGCTGCCTCTGCCAGGGTTGCCTGAGCTTCCTGACAGAGGCCATAAAAAAAAAAAGTTGAGGCTATAAAAAAAATAAAATAAAAAGATGATAAGTTTTTTTTTTTTTTTTTTTGAAGAGAGCATATGGGGGAGTAAGAGAAGAAGAGGTCAGAATGTGGGGAACATTCTGACCTCTTCTTCTCTTGGAGAGTTGGAGTGGACCAATGGAGAAGGAAGTTAAATCACAGGAGCAGGTGCTCCTATGTGAATCCTACTTGCATTATTCTACCTCAGTCGGGGATCGCAGGTTATTCTGTTCTACCCTGAGTTCCGCCAGTCTTGCTCTTATAGAATTGAAAACAGCCTGGGCGTAGCGTGTTAAGGCTAGGTATGTGGCCTCTTCTTGAAGTAAAGTTGATTCCTGATTTCGGGGGTTTCCTTGAATCTCTGTGAGGAATTGAAATCTGGCGTTGTTGTGAGTGAGACACTCGTACATAACGTATTCTCAGGACTCCTCTTCACCACAGTGGCAATATGGGTTATTTTCTAGGCTGTTAATTTTTGCTGGAACGGTCCATGGCCTGTAAGCAGGAAGGTGACTTGCAATCCAGGCGAATACCATTGTTGAAGGCTTTGGGGAAGTTCGACTTATTGAGGGAATAAACCTTTTGGTGATTGCTCCTTTCGGCGTTGTCCCATGTTTCTCGCCAGAGATTTTGTAGGTGGTCTGCAATTTTTCTTCTTTCCTTCTTAGGGTCATTTGCATGGTTCAACTGCAGATTTTACAATTGCGTTGGGATTCCCTTCTTCAGGCGCTGAAAGAGGCCCTTCTTGACAACTTCCAGATGAGTGGATGCGGACAAACCACACACACACACCGGAGATGTATATTGTGAAACCCCTCGCTGCAGTTTGAAATACTCGTACCGGCGCGCATCTGGCGCCGACTCCCATGGCACGTTTAAAGTCACAAATTTTCCGTCTTGTCCGTTCTCACTGTATTGCACACATACAGCAGCCCTTGCTCTGTCGACCTGCTTTATATCGGATAGTGTGAACACATGCTGTTACGGAAGGAGCGCTCTTTCATGACAACGAATATTTTAAAGTGGGCATTCGATGCGTAAGGACGGTTAAAGGCTCTCTAATCAAATGCAGCGGACTATAGCATATATAGGAGTTTTAAACAGTGCGTGTGTTATCGTTGACTTGGAAGTTCGGGAGAGAAAAAGAATATACCTTAAGTTGGAATCTTTAAAGAAAAGAGCCAAGACGTTAAGTCTGTGATGCAACAATATATGGCATTTGAAAACTGCGTGAATTATGCAATTATTTTGTCTATTTACGAAATGAAAGACCATGCACCCCTTTTTTAACTTTATCATTAGCAGATGACGTAGAAATATATTCCGCAATTAATGAAACATTCAGGAATCGCAACTTTCCAAAGGACTGTCAACAAATTTGTCCAATGACCAATTAGCAAACAGATACGGAGTAAATCCAATATCAGTGCCTTAATCAAACTAAGAATGCAAGAGAATTTCCAGAAAATGAAAATGCTGCAACGCTCGTCCGAGACACCTGACTCAGCCACGTTGTGACAAATATGAACTGAAGTTTCTCCTATCGAAAGCGATTCAAACCTAAGCCTTTTCGACAGTGTGGGAGAATGGTAGTACATATTCATACTACTATCTACTGGAGCATGTATTCATGTAAAAAATAGTTTTGATAAACATTTCTCCCACGTTATTTTTCAAGTGGGTAATCACCTAATTTCATAAAGAGGGAACACAAAGAGCTTTGTTAATTAAGGATCTCCAGTCTTGTTATTAAAAATCTTCGTCTACTACGAGACGTAGATCTATGAATAACTAACGAGGAATACTTTTAAGAAATTTTAATCCAGCTGGAAGCTAGTATCCTGCTGAACATCATTAGAGAAGTCTCATCCAGAAATCCTTCTTTTCATTCCCATTATTATTCGTTGGCCTCAAACGTCTAAAATCCAGGAGTACTAGCCAATCTTTGCTTCTGTTTAAAATAATAATTCTTCAGTACGATAAACTGGATTTTGTACAACTATTCTTTCTTCATCTGAAAGAAACTCGATGTTATTCAACAAAATCACTTAGAAGAGAGGAAAATATTTCCAACACAATTAGACTGTCATCCGCTCAAACTAAACTTGACGTTTTCACTGAAACAAAAGTCTTGCCACGGAAGAAACAGTATCCTTTCTGTGGATTCCAGTCTGTAAATAACCTTATTTTTGTCTATTAAATTTATGTGCAATTTACCATTGTTATCACGTGTTTTGTTACATGGAGCACTTTAGAACATTTTTTGTTCTCAGTAAAAAATGAACTACTTTCTATTAATTCAACCTTCAATTATACTTGCATATCAATCTGAAGTAATTCCAGTCCTCGTTGCAGGGCAGACAGGCGCTCATAAAACATGTACCTTAGAAAGAACAATTACTGTTTCAAACAGCAAATTTGGCTGCATTTAATCAATGACTTGTCTTGAGAACCATTAATCAAAAGCAATTCAAATAACAGGAATGGAAAAGAAAGGAATTTAAAATTGTTTATCTATCTGAGACTATTCTTTTAAGTTCTAAGAATTCTTTATACTTCTACACATGTGTTAACTAAATGTATAGAAATATAAAAATACTGACAATGTGGCTGCTTATCGCTTCTAACTCTTTCATATAAATCACCAGAGGAAGAGTTTTGAAATGCTCATGGATGAAATCTTGGCAGAATACCAGCACCGTGGACGAAAAATCTCAGCCTGCCTGCAATCAGCCAGCAGGCATCCTGCACGTCATTGGAAATTGGCATCTCCAAAGAAAGTTTAAAATAGCCAATCTTTAAAGGTGTCTTCTTAAACAAGGAAAACCTTTCTTCTATGAATTTTCATCGATGTCGTACAATCACCCACGAGATCAAACTGCAATTTCACATGGGTACGAATGACCAATGGCACACACTTAACTGGGCTAGTAAGAAGCATCAGCGGCCAAAATATATTTCTTGGGGCTGAGATTACGGCATAGCATTCAACTTCTTGATCCAAGGGAAACAAGTTTCTTTTCAGAGTTCATGGTTCATATTCTTTAATAGCCCAAAAATGTCTAGAGCAATACCGAGTAGTTGGAGTACTGCGAAATTATCAAGTCGAAGTGGAAAATGAATGCGCAGGCTTCCATAAAATGAAAAACAAAAAAGTTGTAAAGTAATATTAACTCATGAGGGAGCAACGATATATAAGGGTAAAAAATTATGAATAAATTTATCCAAACATGCTGAACAGCATCTTACAGAGCATTAAACTTTTCCCTAATTTAAAAATCCTATCAAGAAATCAGCATCAGTTTTGCATATAACCTTCATCATATGATACCGAAATTTCTATATCATTAACTATCCGACTTATTTTATTTCATATATACTCATAACAGACTTAACTTAATCTAATTTACAGAACTACCTAAATGCAATATAATCACCATGTAGACTGTACACAGAACAGCTAACAGCATCAACCGATCAAAATGTGGACTACGATGGAACACCCTTCATCCACCATGACACGGTTATAACCAACAAGGATTATTATATTGGTATTGGCAAATGAAAAGAAAAAGCTTATACACCATCAGACAAAACTAAAAACAAAAAAAAAAAAAAAAAACTTCCCACATCACCTGATCATCCCCTCCAATGGTTTTCTTCATAACAGGTGGAAGTTTGTTCCAACAGTCAAACCGCTGGCTGAAGGCAAACTTCCGTACATCCTGCAGCCATCTTTCCTCAATTTGAATTTATGCCTCCACATATGTATAGTTTGATCAAAAAGAAGAATCCCATCAACGTTGAGATTGCTCAATCCATTCCTAGTGTTACACATCTCAATCAAATCAGGTGTCAGGTCTCCAGACGCTACAATTTGCAGAGTTAAAGCTTTCCTTGTTGTTATTTTCTTCCTAAAATGAGGCCCCAGACCTGTATGCAGTACTCAAAATGTGGCCTAATCATTTCGTACACAATGGAATAGGGTTCCATTAATAATACTAGTTCACGAAGAGGAGTGTCTACTGGTAACCACTCTGTGTTCTCCTACTCAACCATCCCTTTATTCATAACAGTAACTCGCCCTTAACGTCACACTGCTCCAATTTGTAAAGCAGTCTTTTATGTGCAATAGTATCAAATTCTTTGCTGAAATCCAGTTACACAATGGACTCATGCTGTGACTTCCCTTAATGGACTCATGCTGTGACTGAAGTATAAGCGCCTCCGTAGCCAGGTGGGAAGGAGCAGCGGTGCATTAGCACACGCTTCTTGATTAGACCGGGGTTCGAGCCCGTCACCACCAAATACGGAGGATGCGGAAAGGTCAGGGAATGACCACCGCATATCCTGGAGCAATATGGCCTTAGTTGATAATGCTCCTAAAACCAAATAACAACAACAATTGAAGTATAACTGCACCCCTGTCTAGATAGTTCTGCACCACTTCTTCAAACAGAGACTCCATTATTTTTCCAGGAACAGAAGTTGAACTAACAGGTCTGTAATTACCCATGTCATACTTTGTCCCCTCCCCCTTTTGAATTGGAGATACATTCACACATCTCCGGTCCATAGTCACCTCCCTTGAATCCAAAAATGCTCTCATAATTATGGATAACGGTTTGCTTTTCTCTTCTTCCGATTCCCTTAATATAATTGGATAGACCCCATCAACCCCAGCTGTCTTTTTATGCTAGTTCGCATATATGTATACAGTATACATATAATAAATACGATAAGAAAAAATAAATAAATGATGAAGGGAACTAGATTGAAGTTAAGAAAGAAATCAAATTAGTATTATGGGACAGAGACACTGCTTAGGCAAACAAACTCCACGACCGTAATGTATAAATAGTAATCTATTGAAAGTGTAGAGGAGAAGGCAGTTGTGATCTCACACACACATATACACCCACACGCACGCACACACGCACGTGTGTGTGTGGAGAGAGAGAGAGAGAGAGAGACTTAAAAGTGTATGAGAGAAGGGTAATAACCTTTACACAATTGTAATTAAATAGAACTGATAAGTTTAGATAAAGTAAAACTACAGAGCATTATGAAGTTGATCTTAATCTATAAAGTACGAGGGGTTTCAGAAAAGTAAGGTAATACTTTTTTTTTCTTAATGATGGTGAAAGGGAATGAGATGAGACGCGGTGGATAGATAGACCCGTTAATAACGTTCAAAAAGATCGTGGTTCAAAACAGGTGTTCCTGAAGTTATTCGCTTTTTGCAAGCAAAAGGGTCTTCAAGTGACATTCACCGTGAACTGGTTGTTGTTTATGGCGAAAAGGTGATGACAAAGAAGCAGGTGTATTTTTGGTGCGATAAATTTAAAGCGGGCCGTGTTGACATTGAAGATCGACATCGGGCAGGCAGGCCTTCATCGAGCAAGACAGAAAACAACATTTCGCGCATCAAGGGCATCGTTCTTGAAAACAGGCGAGTGAAACTGCGTGAAATTGCACAAATAGTGAACGTGAGTAAGTCGACTGTTCACGAAATTGTTCACGATGTCCTTGGCTTTCGAATGGTGTGCTGCCCCTGGGTGCCCCGACAATTGGTAGAGGAGGACAAAGCAAAACTCATGGCGATGTGTCTGGAGAACCTGTTGCGATACAGCGACGAAGGAGAAGATTTTCTCGCTCACATAGTCACAGCAGACGAAACGTGGGTTCATCACTTTACCCCGGAGAGCAAACAAGACTCCATGACCTGAAAAAATCCACAATCTCGTGTGCGCAAAAATTCAAATTTGTCTCCAGTGTCCGAAAGTCATGGCCACAGTGTTCTGGGATCGCCTGGGATGGGCGTTCTGTTGGTGGATTTCTTGCCGAAGTGAGGAACAATCAATGCACAGCTTTACTCTGCAACGTTGGAAAAACTGAAAGCCAACATTCGACGCAAACGACCAGGACTCCTGACAAGCGGCGTAATTTTGTTGCACGACAACGCAACTCCACGCACTGCCCACACCACTCGTGAGTGGTTGCGCCGTAATTGCATGGAAACTCTGTCACATCTCCCCTACAGCCCAGATTTAGCGCCTTCAGACTTCCATTTGTTCGGTCCTCTGAAAAAAAAAAAAAAAAAAAAACCACCTTTCAGGAAAGCATTTCACCACGGATGAGGAAGTTCATCAGGCGGTGCGATGTTGGTTACTGTGTGTGGGCACGGACTTCTTCAGCACTGATATTGATAAACTGATCCATCGTTGGGGCAAGTGCATCAATAAAACTGTTGACTTTGTGGAGTACTTCTCCACAGAGTCAACAGTAATGCATGTTCACTTAATTCTTGGTGTGTAACTTCAACTTCGTATTATTAAACATCATCGAGAGAAAAAAATGTTGCCTTCCTTTTCGGAAACCCCTCGTATATGAAATTATAATCTTAATTCATTCATTGATAAGGAGATAACGATAACTATATTTAATTTTACTTCAGTTAATTAAAAAAAAATCGGATGCGTCTAAAATGAAACACATCGCGCATATTAAGTTCTTTATGTTTACCTTTTAACAATTTCTCTTCTCGCTCGGTTATCACAAAATGATTTAACTCCCTGTTAGAATTTGATAAAGTTCTAGCATATCTTTCCCAAAAGAATTTCTCATGTGCGAATGTAGATGCAAATGCCTATTCAGTTTCTCAGAAACTCGAACAAGATCATCAACGGTTAAACCATTGATATCAATGGTTTAACCGTTCATTCTCTAATGGTTTATTCCCTTCCTTCTACTGTTTACATAAGTAAAGAAGTCTTTGTAAAGAAAGGATGCAAAGAAGTTCTTCTTTGCATCCTTTGCCAAAGACGTCTCATAATCTGTCAGGTTGCCTAACCTGCTTTGTGGCTTGATTGAAGACTATAAAGTCACAAAGCCACATCAGTAAATTATGATCACTGCCACCTAGTGGTTCTTTTATTTGCGTATTCTTAATGTATGAATAATCACTGCTGAAATATAATCAGATCAAGAGTATTCTTCCTTTTTCCTTGTCTCTGTAACATGCTGCTACAGAAAACAGTCATAAAATTCAAAAAAGGGTTGGTACTGTGTGAGTTAGCCACCGACAAGTTCCAGTCAATATCTGGAAAGTTAAAACCCCCCATTATAAGACACTCTGATTTACTTCTCCACCCTATATGTCTATGCAGTTGTTCGTTTTACTCATCACAATGAAGAGAATTATAACACAGGCCCACTCATTTTACACCAAATTCAGTCAATATTGTACTTGCCACCTATGTCAACTGGATGCACTGCCTTAGATTTAATATGCTTCTTAACTAAGAGCATAGCCCCCTTCCTGTGCTATTTGTCCTTTTTTTTTTTTTGTATACATTGCACTCCCCAAATTCAAATTCTGTATCTCTTATGTTTAAGTGTACCATATATCCCTACAACGTCCGTATTTGGTGACTAAATGGCTACTCCAAATTTATTCACTATGCTCCTAGCACGAGTTCATGACACTAAGAAATTACTTTGAGATCCCATGTTTTCCCTTCTTTAGCTTGCTTCTAGTGCATTCTGAAATGTAAATGTAGTTCCGAAAATTTAAATTCCCAATTTGAACCTGTTTCCAGGTTCCATAATGGAAAGCGTATAATTGGTCTCTAGTAGATTAAATATTCAAATAAATATCGATATTCCATTAACCATAAATTGAGCGAGAGCAATATTTAGCAAAACGCTTCATGCATGCATAAAAACAGTTCTTACAAGGCTACAACCGAAATTATGAATTCGCCCATATCCATCATATCATGCGTAGAAATAATTTTAACAAGATAGTTTGAACAGAACATATTGGACTCAAGTTATCAGAAGCAGTCTGTGGGGGCATCAAATATCATCAATCTGACCGGTTTCACTTCGTCACCCTGTTATTAAAGTCGTCTAAACATAAAGAAACATTGCCAAATTTTAACATAAGGGAAAACACGTGAAAAAAAAAACAATATCAAAGATGAAATCAATCCTTATTTTACGCAATGGAAGGTTAATTTAGGTATAAAATCAAGCATGCAGGTTTTTATTGAGTAATATCTGATAGTATGAATTGTATCAATATATTTCTAATTCCGTGACAATAATAATAGTGGAATTAGAAATATTAGAAACATCATTCGCAAGTGATGATGATGTATGAGAACGTTTTAATGACTTTTAGAGTTTAACAGACAGGCAGATTTTTGTTTTTCCTTAATTAATAAGTTTAAATATGTAAATTTTAATTTCAATAATTTTATAAATTTAATTTCGTGCGTTATTTTCTCGACATATTTTAATTCTTTTCTTTTTCTAAAATTAATTCTGCTCAGTTATGGTATTTCTTAAGCTTGAATTTTTAAGTTGAGTTGCACATAACTTTGTCAACTGCTTAATTACTGTAATATTTTATTAACTTAATCCCTTATTTCAATAATGGAAGCTACAAGGATAGGTGAATTAGACGGGTATTTATTTCCTTTTATATATTTTGAACGATATTAATACTCTATTCACAAAACAGAATGCGTGCGTCCAGCGAATTGTATTTCAATATGGTTAATGCAGCGCTGTCATTTTCAGATTCACAAGATGCACTACTCATCTGAGATATTCATTTCTCTTGGAGAACATTTAGAAAGTGCGTTGCTTGAGATTTTATAAGATCTCGCACAACCGGATATTGGGCATTTTCGGAAAGTCGACATCTGAAACCAGACACCGCTGTTTCTCGGCGAAAGGTCATTCAGATTGCTAATTATACATTAAGAATTAATTACAGCCCCAAGTTTATCGTGTAGTATTCTCGAATGTGAAACCAGATCCTCGGCCTATGATTTTAGCGAACTTGAAGTCCTGCCAAAACAGAATAAGCAATAGGAATGACTTCAGAAGCTAGAAATTACGATGTTGACATCAAATAACATCGAAATGAGACTTGGATCGTGAGATATTCCAGGTTGGAATTCTAACATTTCTCTGAATTTTTGATAGACATCTTAGGGTCTTACATGGAATGACAAGTTGTACCTGACTCACACCAAGATAAAACATACTCTTGTCCATAAAATGCTCAGTAAAAAGAACAAAAATGTTTTTTTTTTTTTTTTTTCCCTATAAGAGTTGGCATGCTACAAATTAGCAATAACAGAACTCAAGCTATGAGCTGTTCGCAAACAACGTGTGAACGCGTTAGAAAAAAAGTTGTTTTAGAGCTGTTGTCATTATATTATCCCCGAGAATATGAACTGCTTATAAGAACCAAAATTCGCGAGGTGCGAACTTTCGATGTTGGGGGGGGAGAAGGAAATTTCTTTCTAGCCACCCTTCCTCTAAAAGCAAATATCCTACACCTTCAGTACCACATAAAGTAGGAAGTTTCCGAATTCCAAAAGAGATTGCTTCTTTCCGTGCAATTTATTCTTTTCTTTGTCGTGTTTATTTCTGTCATTAGAGTTGTTTCGAAGCACGAAGGCAAAACTTCCAACTTGTCTGAAGTACGTCAGTAGAGTAATGTGCTCTAAGAATTCCCTTTTGTTTACTTCATGAGTACGTATATCAGAGTAAGCATTTATGCTGCTGGTCATTTCGAAGGTAGCTACAACATTAGTACAAACTCCAGTTGGATAATACACTGCACCAACACTTTCGATCCACAAAGAATAACTATCATTTGTACAGGACATCATTTGTTCTTTCTTGGGATCATTAATTTGGATGCCATTTTGTTCTTTAGAGAAGCAAAGCAAGTCTACCGACAGAGGAACTTAAGCCGGAGTATTTTTCTCTGGCTCAGGAATGCACACTCGCCGTAATATATGCAGTCCAATAAAGTCCCATTCATTCCCAAATGTCACAAGAATGGCATTTAAATACCGATTTCCTATGAGGCCACGAAATAACCACTCACAATTAAAGATGCTATTCATTTAAACATGTTAATCCTTGTTTCATAAATCAGTACCGCCGTTTAAATGAACGTTAATTAGCTCTAATGACTTCAGGCTTTTAATTACTAACCTTTCGCGCATTTGCTATTAGAAATTATAGCTGTAATTATGCGACATAATCACACCCAGAGATTTATCACAATAAAGGTCAATCTACTCTATATATTAAATGGAAAGGAGAAATCATGAATCCCTTGAGTTTCGCAATGCCGGTTTTGTTGCGAAAAATGTTAAAAGAATGCAGTTATCGCGAAATGGAAGGGGGAAGATTCTGCTTCAAAAGATTTAATAAAAGCTGAGTAATGAACTAGTCAACAAAAGTTAAGTTATACCCAAGTTTATGCAATCAGTTTTTGTAAATCGAACTGTAATTGTGCACATATATTAAATGACCCATGTAACTACAAATGCGCATGTTTATATTATTCTGATATGCGATTAATAGTGGTTTTGAAACAGGATTATCTGACAGTACATCATTCATTTCGATTGTGCATTGTACTGAGCAAGTCTGAGTAATATTTCATGATCTAACAGCATAAAAAGTTTGTATGAGTGATTAATTACTATAGGGGAGAGAATCAGCAAGACGCAAATGAGCCAATCATAGGCGAAAACAGATGGATAGAAAGCGTCCTGAATCTAAATATGATATCCCGATTGTGGAGATGACAGATGAAACTTGCAGATAGCAGCACAACTACCTTCCGAGTTTGCAGCCGCTTCAAGGAGAAATAACTTCCAACTAACTGTATTTAGTATGCTACAGGAGAGAGGACTTTGTGGAAGAGAACAAATGATTCGTGTTTGTCTAATCTAATTTTATCTTATGTTTCAGCTGGTGTCGCGAACATGCCATTTGGTCTAAACAGTAATCCGATGTGATATTCACGGATTAACCCAGATTTATCGTAAATATTACGATTGTCGACCCGAAACCAAGCCATAAACATTAGGGAAAAGGACCTTTATATACATGCTTGCCCAGACCGAGATGATCTGGGCAGGCATGATGTCTAATTCATATACAGCACTCCATATCTTGAGGAGAAGAGAAGTGCAACGGCTGTGAGGGTAGCGACAAAATCCTTGAACCAATTGAAACTCTTTAGGGGTGCAACAGGGTTGCAATTCCTCCTAAAGAGTTTTTTTTTTTTTTTTTTTTTTTTTAAAGGAAAGATATTTCCAGATTGTCGGATAACGAGTTCTCCAGACCCGAGTTTCATTGGGCATGAATAGAATACGCTGGGAAAGCAAATTTTCAGACGCTATCCCCTTTCCACCAAGAACATTAAGAAGCTGAAAGGCTCCTTCCATGGCGATCGAGCCTCCCAGTAACTGAGGCCAGAACTCTTGTAAAACTCATTAACAGAGCGAGCCATTGTCAGCGTTGCTTAGCTTATAACTCCCATTACGGTCTCCAATCTGCTCTACTGGATATGTTATGTCAGGCTCACATGATCCTATTTACTTATGGGTAAACCATGCCATTTCTAAAGAAATATCTTGGTTTACCCATAAGTTCCTATGTGTTACTCTCGTCTTAACAATGTATTTACACAGATAATTTCATCGAACCTATCAATTATTTTGAAGTTACTATACTCTTGTGATTTGTACTTTTTAACTTTTCTCTGCCAGTACGTATATTAAATTTTTCTGTCTGCCAGTGTATACGTAATGCGCATTATACAATTTACTCATTACGCATTGAACTTGTGCCTGGCTCACCTCAAGACCTTAAAAATCCTCGCTAGTCTGATTTAGTTTTAAATTTTTTAGCTAGTTTTACAAACTAGTCAAAACTTTTATTTATAATATAGTATCAGTAAATTAATAAGAGGAGTTTACCTCAATGTAGTACGTGGAACACTTCCGTATGATACCCTCCAGAAATTAAAACGGAAAAAACGAAAAAATCGACAACTTACCGGTACATTAAAGTAAAATATAAATAATTAAAGTAAAATATAAATAATTAAATAATCAATTTAACCCAATTCAAAACAATTAAAATTCAAATTAACGCAATTAAAAGAATCTAACGAAAATATTCAAAACGATTTTCCTAGGATTGCGTTAATTTGAATTTTAATTGTTTTGAATTGATTTTGAATTGTGTTAAATTGATTATTTAATTATTTATATTTTACTTTAATTATTTATATTTTACTTTAATGTACCGGTAAGTTGTCGATTTTTTCGTTTTTTCCGTTTTAATTTCTGGAGGGTATCATACGGAAGTGTTCCACGTACTACATTGAGGTAAACTCCTCTTATTAATTTACTAATATTATTATCAACGTAGAACATATTGAGTATTACAGCTCTGATTCATACTATATAATATAGTATCATATAACCTGTCATAAAATTATGGAATATTATAAATGAGGGGGGAAAAACTAGTTGAATTTCTGAGAAACTTAATTTATTCTAGCTTGTACTCGTATTAAACTTATTATACACTTGGAAAGGTTGACACAAATCACCTCATTCCTGTACTGCTCTTTCTAAGCAGTACAGGAATAAAGTGATTTGTATGTTGCCATTCAGGCGGACAAAGTTCACTGTGTAGGGTCCCTGATGTCCTGTGATAGCATACGGAATAATTTCTTGTAGAGATAGGGAGATTATAAATCCACTTCATAAAGTAAATTGTGAGATCGCACTTGGTATAGTGTTTCCACGTGTTGAACGCACACACCTAAAAAAAAAATCGAGCTACTCTAAAAAGTCTAAAGACAATCTAAATCTTCTAAATTTAATATTTACAGTCATCTTTCGGTGATAAAAGAATAGTGAAATAAAACGGAAGGAAAACTTGAAGTTCACACTTGTATTTGAACAGTAAAACAACATATAAAAGACGAAATAAGATGCCCGCAACAGAGAAGAAGGAAATCCCTGCTCTTTCTGCTACGGTTAATTTAAACATATGTATAACATTTTAAAATACGAATTCTCTTAACATCCATTCCACCCAAACCTCTTCATTTTCTTATTTACCATACAATCAGCCTTCTTGGATAGCACAGTTGATATAATCGTCTTCCTCCCCGCACTAAGTGGTAATGGTCAGGGGATCCGAATCCCTTCAATGACGTCAGGAATTTTTATAACGTGGCTGAGTCTGTCTCCGGTTTTTCTCACGAAAACTTCAAAAAACATAATATCGTCCAGCAAACATGATATATACAATATGGTCAAAGTTGCTGATGGCCCTAAAACCGAGCAACAACCACCATGGAATAATCACTTTCATATTCGTATAAACATCATCAATATGGAATATATTCCATGGTTAAACTACACGATGGGATTGCAACTAAGGTGAATATAGATATGAGGGAAATATTCCCACGAAGATTGGTTAGATTTTTCGCTGAATGACCGTTTCCCCGACATGTAGAGCATTAGTTATTCCTGTTTCTCCGTTGTAAGTACCTTCCTTCCTTCTCTGTTGTGGGTATCTTCTTTCGTCTTTATGTGTTGTTTTACGGTTCAAATACAAGTGTGAATTTCAAGTTTTCCTTCCTTTCTATTTCACTATTCTTTTATGACCAAAAGATGACTGTAAATGTTAAATTTAGAAGTTCCGAAAAATGCTAACGTTATGGTAAGTAGGGGAAGTGTGAGATGAAGGTGGTATAAAAAAAAAAAAAAAACTTTCAAATAGACTCTGAAACAAACCTGCCTTACCGTGAGCACAAAGTTAGAAAGACAGTGGAGGTGTCGTCAGTTACCACAACGGTTCAATTCCATGAACTCAATTAATATAACTTAAAAAAAAACCTTCTATTTATACTCTGAGACTGCCACATTAGGGTATGAGTAATTCACGAGAGAGAGAGAGAGAGAGAGAGAGAGAGAGTACAAGAGCATCACCGTATTTAGCAGGCACACGGCCTTGAACTACGGCCAACTGAAACAGTCATAAATATATGACCCGTTTGACCACTCGGCTACTGGCCTTTCTACCTTTGTTGTGAAACTCAAAGCCACCGGGTGGAAAAGGACCGGGTTCGAATCCCGTCGATAACGCGAGGAACTTTAATGGTGTTTTTTTGTTTTATTTTTCACTCCGTGGCTGTTAGTCGATCTCAGTGGCTGTTAGTCAGTCGGAAACTAGGGGTGTTTCGTCCAGCAAAACAGGCAAATCGACCAGGGATTACAGACATAATACATATATAAGAAATTATGGGTGATCCTAATACATGTATAATACTTTGTGTTTTTTTTTTTTTTTGAGCCTCTGTGTTAATGATGTTAGACTACACGTCTGGAAATTTGACATTAATATTTTCATTTTAAAACAAATTTATACATATAATTTAATACTTTTTTGCAGACTTTGTTAATGAAAGATGTGTCATTTGTTTTACTAGCAACTCGTTTAAGATAATTTTAAATTAGAGCCGTTTATATTGTCCCGCGACACTGCGAAGTTTCACAGTTTCAGCGACACATAAAACGAAATTAATCGGCTTTATTAATGTTAGAATTGACACTAATATTAATCTTAAGTTTATTATCTGAGACTGCTTTAATTCAGTTTCTTTTAGAAAACCCTTAATTACAAGGCATTTTTCATTAGCCCTAGTTGTGGTTGCGCTACTTGAATACGAAATATGAAAAAGGCAAACGAAAAAAAAATATCTTCTGACATTGTTTGCATAATTTTGCAGTGGACTAATTTAATGCAATCATTTTAAGAGATCAGCTTCTTTCCTAGGAAGAATCTATATTTACCGCTAAACTCGCTAGTTTGCGAGGGTGAGGTGGTCGCTTAGCAGCTGTAATAAATATTTTTTAAAACAAATAAACCATCGAGTGAACTTTGCGATCAAATTAAAAGATTGACGTTATAATAAGGAATGTGCGGTTCTTATTGAAGCCTATACGAGTGTAAACCAAACAACTGGGGAAGAAAGAAGAGTACGAAGAGTTAGAATTTTTGAAAATTAGACAAAATACCCTCCCTCTGATTCCGAAATGTTTTGTTCTTTGCTATTTCATAAATAATCTAGCCAAAAATCGAGCAGAAAACAGAATGAAGAAAGTCTACTCCTCATAATATCTGAATGCTCAGTTGGAATGACCTTAATTTTCAAAATGCAATCTACTGATTATCAAAAAAAAGGAAAATTATCGTCGCTGGCTCAGAAAGAAATGTCATAAACCTGTATTATCAACCAGCATTCAAAACCCTACTGAAATTACTGTCAGTATCAAGGATAAATAAGATTTCTGTACCAAATTTAAGAGGTTGTATTTGAAGGAGCTACACATCGCGCTATTAGTACGCTTTATAGGAATAAGATGTTAACCTTATGCCACGGCAATGGACGATAAATAAAAGAATAAACACGTGTTGGTTTAAGAAAAGCGACAATCTGTCCCAGCCATATCTGCCCAGCATTCACGAAATAGCAACGAATCAAAATAATCAACTCACTGCAGAACAAATCAACGATGGACGTAGACTATTATTATGCCTTTAAAAATGATCCAAATGATCTCTGCTCGATTTCAACAGTCGGATGCGTATATTTCAAGATGTAACTCATTAAATTTTCGCAAACAGACAGACCCTAACGCCCAAGCAAAAGCACGACTTCACGTCTTTCTTTTGCATAAGCTATAAAATAGACTCAAATTCGTCCATAGATAAACTGTGTACGCTCTTCAGGATGAAATCCCCAATTTCTGGAAAAAGAAAAAACTATACGCCTTCTTTCCAAGCCTGATTAACTCGGCCAGCCAGGGTGTTAAACAAATAAAAGTTCCTCCTGTACAAGATTAGAATCAAATCTAGGTTTTTCCGTCGGATGCTTAAGCAACAGCACACGAAGTCACTGTGCTAACGGTGAAAGTCATAAATGAAAAAGGGCATCTAATCCATAGAATTCAATTTTAGATGTGATGAACGGATCCAAGGGGAAGATTTTATTGCCAGCATTATGTGAATGGATAAAGAAGAAGCGTAAAAAAATATATTTCTAACATTTGATTAATATTGATTAGCACGAAAGATCTGTTTATATTTTAAAATGTTTATTTATTTTTTTTTTTTTGTTTATTGCAGCTTGGATTTTAGGATGGTTCATGTGCAAGAGCGTCTCCTACTTACAAGGAGTATCTGTGAGTGCTTCTATCAACACACTGGTGGCCATATCGCTAGACAGGTGAGTATGTGAATATGTTTGGTTACGTTTCAGAGGCGAAAGAAGTAACCCGATATACGAGCTCTATTCATAAGTCGCCATAAAGACTTGCCTTGCCTAAAATTTCACTCTTGGTAGAACCGTTTACTCTTCCCTTGCGGGTGACATAAGTTATCAGATTCCATTTGTTCAGCGTTGGAAACTTTGGAAGGCCGCCTTCAGGTCTTGGAATAAGGGGTGTTCCGGCAGTCGTTTCCTCGAATGATATTTCATTAAGATAGCGTTGCCAGCGATGGAGATAAGTCCACACGTCCTGCGCTTCTCAGTAACTTCTCGCACTCTGGTTATGAAAATATTAACTGTTGAAGTATTAAGAAAACTCTTCCCGATAAATGACTATAAAATACATACATGATTCACACCTGAATTCGTTAACTTTCATTCAATCCGTGCGTTTAATAAAAATTGAAGAAAATGATAGTTCTATCTTCGGTGCAATTATTTATCACTTCGTGTTTGCCTCTTCTAGTTGATGCCTGTATCATGATTACGAAAAGTTGCTCTCATTTTTTTGTGCTATCGCCAAAGCAATCCTAAAGAGACAGCGAATATAGTAGTATGCTCGAGTGCATTTTATAACAGCTTGTTAGCAAAAGTTTCTTAAAAGTTTTTCAGGGCTTTGGGCAACATAAAAGAGCGAATATTCCAATGAGTAACATCGTGAAGTTTCCCTTACAGAAGCATTCGTTAATAATAAGCAAATGATGCGCTGAAACTTTTCTCGAATTCTAATGAATAATCAAGTGTGTAGACGCTGTGACCAATGGTCAGATAATGACAGGGAACCTCCTTTTGGTATACAACTAGTATAATTCCTTTCCAGCTATTATTGCCAGTTTAAATATTCGCATCTGTTTTTAAAGCAGAATAATATTTGACACTGTACAGGACAAGTAGTTTCGATGTGGGTTCAAAATATTCAACGTACATTTGCATAGCAAATGTTGGGGTTCCAGAGTAAATTTTGAATTAATTGTTATGTACCCTACATGTTGTTTCACTGGAGTTCGATGGCCTCCAGTTGATAATAGGCACTTCTGATCACCTGTCATTCTCGATCAGCGTAACTTATAAGGAGTTTCTAGAATAGCGCGATTTCCTACTTGCATATACTGTATCAATGTGATTAGTCTCTCCCTTGCATTCATTTATAGACAGGTTTTCAGTTCTACGAAGAAGAGAGAACGCTGGAGGAAAGGCGCGATTGGCTCATAATAGTCAATTCTGTTCAAAGCGATGTTTGACTGATACCTCGATTCAGCTTTCCTCTCCACCCCTCAGCTCCTATAGTTCGCTTCTTCTTTGGAGAAAGAATATACGAATAGCAGGGACCATTCGTTTCATTTTGCACGGGCACTTGGAAAGGTCGCACTGCAGTAAAAAGCATTATTGCTGCAGACTCGGAACCCACCAACGGACTTAAGTCAATATAGTAAAAGTATGAGGGCGAAGCCGCTGTATTTCCCATTCAAACAGAGTCCTGTTTACACTTAGGAAATCGCTAAAGTGAGACGGACACCTATTGATCAACATCAATGAAGAGCGTGTATTCTTCGCAATATGTAAATTACGCAGTAAGGAAAATCTACATTTCAAATTAACGAGGTGAAGGGGAATTTTCAAAGATTACTTAAAGCTGTATAACAGTTTAAAGCAGATAAGGCGAAAATTTTAGTTTCCCGATCAGAGGTGGCCAAGCAACAAGGTCTGCATAATAAATTATTCATATGGCCTAGAAATATAAAACTGTTGTATCGTATACTGCTTTTTCTTTCTGTTACTTATAGAATGAAAAACGGGCGTATAAAGTATTCGTAATACTAGTTTTTCATTTATATCCATTTTTCAATGATTTAGGACTAGAATTATTCTCACACTAAAAATACTTCGAGGGTTTAGAGAGTGAAAAACTCGCAAGATTGCTAACTGCCGTGCATAGAGGATTTAAACACCCAGGAATATTGGGCTATTGAGATGACCAAAGTAGAAGGAGCTTCCCTTTTTATGGAAATGAGTCGCCCAACCTCGTTCGTTCGTTCTCTCTCTCTCTCTCTCTCTCTCTCTCTCTGAAACATGGTCCGAAAAGCTTCTTGATTTGCAGTTTTTCTATAAGTAAAAGTTATATCAACGTTGTAGCCTATTTTTTATTCTTCAGCACTGTCAGTACAGCTTTTATGGAATGATTTGATATCTTTAGTTAAAAAAAAAAGGGGATATAGAACTGAAAGGTGGAGTGTGACAGTGAAGAGTATCTTGTTGATGACCTTTTACTGTATATAAAACTAAACGCATATCCGGTTTCTAAAATAAGTCTTTGGATGTTTCTAACTCATGTTCTACTTTTCCCTCTGTAGGTTCCTGGCGATCTGTTATCCCCTGAAATGTCAACTCTCCACTCGCAGCGCACGTAGAATAATCTTCGTCATATGGGTGTTTTCCCTTCTCATTACGTTGCCATGGGCCGTGTACTTCCGACTGATCCCAATCGATCCATCTCTACCTGAAGTTCACCTGTGCATGGAAATGTGGCCCCACGACGACTCAGAAACTCTATACTTCCTAATCGCGAATCTCGTTCTTTGTTACCTGCTCCCGTTATGTGTCATTACCGCCTGCTACCTAGGAATATGGATAAAAGTGTGGCGAAGAAACATCCCTGGAGAGACCAAGGGAACGAATCTCGATCACGTGATGCAACGCTCAAAACTTAAAGTTGTAAAAATGATGCTGGTCGTGGTGGTTCTCTTTGTGATCTCATGGCTTCCCCTTTACATAATATTCACGAGGATCAAGTTAGGGGGCCCCATAGAATCTGACAGCTTTGAGGAGCGAGCTCTGCTAATAACTGCTCCCATTGCACAGTGGCTGGGCGCATCCAACAGTTGTATCAACCCCGTTCTTTATGCCTTCTTCAACAAAAAGTTCCGAAAAGGATTCATTGCGATCATCAAGAGCAGAAAGTGCTGCGGAACTTTACGGTATGACATCGCGGCCAAGAGAAACACCGCACGATCCGCTTACAAGATGACATCAAGATATGACACGCAGTGCGATTACCTTTCAACCGCTACAGTCTGATGACTTTCTTTAGCAGCTGAGAGAGAGAGAGAGAGAGAGAGAGAGAGAGAGAGAGAGAGAGAGAGAGAGAGAAAAGCTAAAGAGCAGCGGAAAGTGCTGAATATCAGTGATCATAATCCATTTTTATCTCCGTTACGTTATCTCTATGGATGATCACATCTGTTGCTGAATGCTTAATAAAATATTTTAAGTTGTAACGTTTGCTTGATTATTTTCTTATAAAACGTACATTAAATTCACAGCGCACGTTAAATATTGAGAACCACGGTGCAGAACCAACTTCTTTTTTTTTTCAGTAAACCGAAATGAAGCTTCTGTTATACACTGCGTAGGAATTTAAACCGGAAGTGGATTGCCTTTAAGGAAACAGATCAAATACCGAGTCTTTTTGAAAAGAACAGAAAAATGTGGGCTCTGGTTCTTTATGCACTGATCTCCTCTACACAGATCAATATTGAAATGACTATTTGGCGATCACTAGGTTATTTATTTATCTCACTCAACAAAATAATGTGTAAATTCAGTTGTTTAGCAAACAAACAAATAGCAGTCAATTTCTATTAATATATTTGCCCTCAGTTGAAATATTAATGACACTGAACATTTAAAGGACCACGATATTCCCTAGATATTAATTAGTTCTGAACACATTGCATTTCCTTAAGAATGTAAACCCCATGTATCTACAGCGGATAACCTGTATATTGAATATATCAGATATATGCATGCACATGTGTGCAAGTCATCTTTATAAAACAAGGGACTTCAAGAAATGGAATCTAGGCTAAAATTAAATTATCTAATGTTAATTTACAAAACAGCTTTTACCTTTTGATAAATTTTCTATATTTTGCTATTTGAACTTCAAATTGACCAGAATACAGAGAATATCTGCAATTTTCACGAGATATACATTTGAGGAAATTTAATTGGATCTTGTCCTCACCAAAGTATTCCACTAGTGATGGATAAATGCGATCTAACGAGCGAATATGGATCAAACAGGGCTACTTTTGTTTCTTTTTTCAGCAGAGATTGAGCCAAGGTTCTTTCCAACTGTGGTCCTTATTCTATTGACCGTAGAAGATTCTTCAGCTTGAACGAATCGCCAGGATACTTCTTAGGTCACCATCACGCTGAAATGATGATGAGGAAATAAGTCAATTATGGCAGGACAAGCCACAAAACCCAACTAATTTAAGACTCGTTCACATCGTAATAGTTGTTCCTTCTACCACTGACAGTCAACAACCGGAAGCCTCTCTGTATCCAAAGGATGAAGTAGAAGTAACTGAAAACTGACCTAGATTATAATCCTTTGTTTTTTTTCCTGATCTTATAGAATAAATTTACGCTTAGGATCTATTAAAATTATTTAATAATTAATATTTTTATTTCAATTAAATTAATTAAACCGAAATCAATTTACAACTCAACTAACGACAGTAAATTATAAATCAGAATTTTTCTTTGTATTACTCGAGCAATCAAAATATTCCTCCAGAGATGACGGTAAATAGTTTTCAACGACCCTCAATCAGCAAAAAGTAATTCTCTTAGGAGACATAAAGGGGAAAACAAGTCTCACCTTCACAGAAGCATGCATGAAAGAACGCTTTCTTTTCCTCAAAAATGACGAGAGATCAGGATTTCTTAAACATTTTCCCTTTCTTGTTGCTATTGCTGTGCGGCACAAAGGAAGCGAACAGAGCGACGTCTAGTGGCCCAGAATACTCCTGTGCTATTGCAACCAAGGGGGGAAATCCTGTTGAGTATTTCAGAAGGATTAAATACTGTTTGCGCTTTCACATAACGATATAATAGGCATTGCATAAAAGAGAAAGTCCTTCATAAGGAAGTAACTTTCTGCTTTTATTCTTTGCGTTACATTCACTTAGCCTAATCTCCAGAGAGAGAGAGAGAGGCGTTCTCAGATTCCAGTGGACAGACCCCGAGTACTTTTTATTTTTTATTGGGGAGAGAAAAATATCAAAAGTGAAATTATTTAAAAAAGAAAATTAACATTCAGACTTCATTTTTATTGAGAGTTAATGGCTTCCATTTTAATAGTTACTGTTCTGGGATTCTTGTACATTCACCAAAATTGCGTGCATTGAACAGTTTATCGCACGTAGACGGAGAGAAAGGCGCATGCCCAGAAAGTAAATCACGGGTTTAACCCTTAATATCTAGGATGATAATTCTTGCGAGAATTGTTTCAATACATTTTCCAGTTCCATGTCATATTATTACGAGTTACTCCAGTTCCGCTGTTCCAAATGGGACTAAACAGTGTTTAACACATTAGACAAAGAACCACACTAAATACTCGTAAACTAGATATGGTCACTCCGGGAATCAATTTAGTGGGCAGTAATTATAGGCTAGTAAATAGCAAACGGAATAAAAGATTATGAATTGATACCAACAGTGACAAACGGTAGCATATTTGGACTGCCCTTTCACACCTGGATGGGTTTGAACTGGTTTGTTTCGATTTCTGCCAAAGCAACATTAGCTCGTCTAGCAGTGTAACGAATCTATACTGCTTTATGGCCTACCCCCGCCTAAGATGAACCATTCAGTCTCATTTATAAAGACATCACTAAATGCCTCGTGTCATAATGATATTTGAACCCGATACCTTTGAAACTGGGTGGAAAGTGACAATACCACTATCCTGATATTAAAAAAGTTCTCTTCGATAATTACAGAGTTTCTAAAGCCAAATGAACAGCAAAATATCTTCTACATGAATAGAAAAATTTTAGAAATTTTTCTATTCACACAAAAAAATAAAAACGAACACTGGATACATTCACCATCTCTATTTGGATCGCTCTCTTTAGGTGTGCGACATTTTTTTGGATCGTGTCATCACAACCAGTTTCCAGCATGGTTCAGATCTGGACTACAAGATTGCCCTTTTGACAACCTTTTTTATCCCTCAAAAATGTTTAAAATGTTAAACAATGCAGTGACTATCCGGTAAAAGAGGTTCGCTCAACTTTGCTGAAAAATCACCCCACCATCTCAAGTTAGGGATGACATTTTCAAACGTATCTTTGTCCATTCAAGGACGCAGTAAAGAAGTATAAACTTCGTTAATGCGTGTTACTGCGTTGTTCGTGTGCTGTAATGTAGTACGCGTCATTACCCAAAAGGAAGGGTTTAACAGATTATCATTTCACCACAGGTGGTAAAAAGGCATCTTCGGTGTAGAGCCCGACAATCCGGTGATGAAGTACTTTCACAATACGACAGGTGTTAAAAGGTACTTATATTTCGAACCTCAAGTGTCTTTAAAGCAAAATCTTCAACCATACGTGGATTAAAAAAAAGAAAACAGTACTGTACACTAAAAGGACAGAATTTATGGGATACCTTTTTTCCTGGGCAACGCACGATGTCATCCCTCTCACTAGTGGGAGGGATGACAGCGTGCGTTGGCAGGTACAGAGGTACACTGCATTCACGCAGAAGGTAATTCGATGCCAGTATAGATAAACGTGAGTTAACCGACTATGAAAGAGGGATGGTAGTGGATGCGGACGCATGGGTCACTCTATCGCAGAGGTGGTACAGAAATTGCACTATCCCCGTTCGACAGTATCAAGAGTGTATCTGGAATACGCCATTTCATGAATGGCGTATTCCAGATATACTCTTGATATATAACATTTCATTGGATAGCTTTGTGGGCGGGGAAAGGTGTTGGATGAAAGTAGTCGTCGACGTCTTTCTCGCATTGTTTCAGCCAACCGGAGAGCGACAGTGGCACAGACCACCGCCAACTTCAATGAGGGACGTGCCAGAAGCATCTCCATCAGGCGATCATTAGCCACAATCGGTTATGGGAGCCGCCGACCCACCAGAGTCCCATTGCTACCACCACGACACATGACTACGCCTCAGCTGGGCAAAAGAACATCGGCACCGGACCTTGGATGGTTGGAGATGGGGCTCCTGGTCCAGTGAGTCCCGCTTCCGGTTATTTCAAGCAGACGGGTGGGTGTGTATCTGGCGGAAACCGCACGAAGCTATGCACCCCTCATGTCAAGAAGGAACTTTTCAGCAGGTGGACAGTTGGTAATGGGCTGGGGCGTGTTCAACTGGCACATGTTAGGACATCTGGTACGTCTAGACGCATCTCTGAACTGTCCCAGTTACGTGTCCATCCTTGCAGACCATCTGCATCCCTTCATGGGCATCGTGTACCCACAGGGCAATGGACTCTTCCAGCAGGACAATGCGCTTCCCCACAGATCTAGAACAGGGTTCGAAGAGCATTCCGCAGATTTTACCACCATGGAATGGCTTTCCCGTTCATCGGGCATGAACCCGTGGAGATATTTGGGATGCTGTGGAAGGGTCCGTTCGAACTTTGGATCCTCCACCAGGGAATGCTATGGAATTATGGACAGCGGTGCAAAAGCATGGATGAAAATACTTGTGGAACGTTTTCGTGAACTACTGGACTCGCTGTGTGACTGCCCTTATTAGGGCGAAAGGTGGCCTACCCTGTACGAGATAGGTATCTCATGATTTCTGTCTACTCAGTGTATATGAGCTGGCAAAAGCCTCAGTTTTGTATGTAGTTAGGATCAAACTAAGTTTGCTACTAAATAAGGTCTTGTATAGCTGAAACTTTTGTTCCAAATTTACTTTAAATTTTGAACACGATAATTGACTCTTGGAATATGCTTGTTGAACAATCCAGTACATCGCGACGTATCTTATTTAGAATTCTGTTTCAATTTTACAATTCTCTGCCAAGCTGAGTCTTTCAAATGAATCCTATAATTAATTTTTCATGTTGGATTATTCGTCGGTGACGTTAAAGGCTTTCTAATCACACGAGTGCAAGAAGAGTTGCATGTACATTTTGTCTGCTTTAACATCGGGCCAATTTTCTATATAAGCGATGAATAGTGCGTTTCTATGACCTTTGTGGCTTTCCTTTAATTTGTTCTTAATGTTTGCCTTCGAAGGTATGCATCTTATTCTTTAATGCAACTCTCAAAAGTGTGGAAGTAATGAGTTATTTGCCCTAACACAGCTGGAACTTCTCTACCGCATTTCTCACACTTTCTCTTGTAGGTTTACTTAATTAATGAGGTTAGCAGGAGCACGCTTGCCTTCATTAATAACTCCAAAGACATTAGTCAACCACATATGCATCATCCGGTGGTCAATAGAAACACACTTTACTAATTGGCTCTTCGCAAATCCCAGTCTAACTTGTTGTCGTTCTGCACCTCTTCAGAAAAGCTTCTACAACAATGGAGTTTTCCAAGTTGTACTGAATGGCAAATTTGTTAATTAACTTGTATTTCTTTCTACGAATGTTAATTGCAAATATGTAATATTAATTTGTATCAATAGAGAAAATTACTGTTATTATTATTAACAGAAATTAAAGCCAAATTAATTCAAATAAGTTCGACTTAATTTTATAAAAATTATAAATGAAATTAAATAAATTAGGAACAGAACCCGAACAAAAATAATCAAATGAGAACAAAAATTCTAATGTGCTATTATTAGATTCTGTTTCTATTCCTGGATCTAATGCTGTATTTATAATTCACATATAATTATTCCTTCGAGAAATTTCCACTATACTTTTTTTTAGCTGCGAAATTTTTAATGTTTTCAGATTTGCTATTTCTGATCATATCTATAAAACACTGGCTGAAAATTTATATACGACAGCAGTTTGAAATATTTACAAAAGTTATTATTAAGAGACTAGTATTTAACCCATCATATAATAATGGGAAAATTAGCCTGCAAATCTGCTCTACGATGGATTCTTTTTATTAAACGCTTTCTTTATACACATTTTACAAATTCCTCTAACCTCAAGCGTGGATTACAAAGCGAAATTTGTTTATTGTGAATTAATTTGAAATTTCAATAGCATTAATCACATCAAATTGTACTGTGTACAAAATTACAGTGTTACATTACATAATTTAAATTACCAACAGAACAGATCTAGTTAAAAACTGGCGACGTTGCTCAATTCCATATCAGCAATGATTTGAAGGCTGTTACTAACTGTACAAGGTAGAAGATTCTGAGAACGGTCTTCTATCTTGTACAGATGTATCACTTGACCACCTGTGCCTTGAAATTGCATTATCATATGAAACTATAGGGAAAAAATAATATATATGTATATAATTGGAATTTTATGTTACAAGAAAAATAAATTAAAGTATGCCTGGCAAGCACCAGTTTCCGAATTGCGTGAAATATCACTATACATAAATATAACTGGCCACAATACAGAAATAAGTAAAAATAAAAAGTATAATATCGAACTGACTGACCATTAGGCCCCATTTCGTCAGTCTTAATGGTCAGTCTTTTCTATTCAATTCAATATTATGGTATGTTATACTTTTTATTCTCTATTTTTACTTATCTGTATTGTTGGCCGGTTACATTTGCATATAGTGATATGTCACGCAATTCAGAAACTGGTGCTTAGCAAGGGGGGGGGCACCGCTAATTTTTCTTTTAACTTGGACTCTTTTTTCTAAATTATCTCAATGTTTTTCCAACAGTACCTATTCTTAATTTTAGATGTTAAATTCTTGTTCGCTCTACTGATTTGCCTCGCTACTGGCATACTTTAATTTCTTTTTATTGTAACATAAAATTACAGTTTAATACACATAACATGTGGTTTTTGCATATTTTCTGCCACTGATGTCTGCTCTACTATTCCTATTTTTTATTTTAACTAAATTTTGCACTTATTTCTGCTGCCTAATATTTGATTCATTTGGATTTAATTAGAAATATATAAACAGTAGAAATATGTTGAAAAATACCGGATGAGGCACAATCTAATACTAATGATTTGAAATAATTATGAAAGATTGCACTAGACGCACAATAATCACTTCAATCTATATTGAAACCGTTAAAATTAACCAAGGCTACATAAATACCTTGAGCAAGTGCTTCACGTACCACGAGGCACTCTTCGAATGGCACATAACTCGATGTCATGCTATGACATGGTGGTATGACTGACAAGATAATTTCGCAGCGTTAGCAGAGTTACTTATTGTTGAAAACAGTGAGCAAAATGGCAATTTCCAACTTGATACATAGAAATAGTTGGCCCTTTATGTAATTATACAGCAAGGCGTATAAAAATCTTACTTTTTGACTTCATGCACAGTTCACTGTTTACATCTTTAGTCAGTTATTTCAAAACTCACCGAAAATAAAAACTCCTTCCTGCTTTAGCCCAGCTGCAACTGATTAAACCAGTACAAGGAACACCGCTACTCTTACACAATTACTAAATTAACGTGAGTTAAAGGAGAATTCCTTACATAAAATCGGGCAGAATCGCTTGAAATACACGCCGGTCCATCTGAGGACGATAAGTGTTGAGAAGATTCAATAAGCTCTTCGCGTCATCGACGGAATTCGAACCTGAACTTTCATACAGTAAGTGACATAGGGCTTTTTGCTAAGGACGTTTCATAAGGAATGGCCAAATATTTTGAGCCGTTAATGTATTTTTCTACCGTATAATGATCTAGAAATATTAATGTTGTGGAAGAACAATCCTTTTAATTGTGAGAAAGGAATTCCTGTCCCCCTCATTCAGTTTAATGCTACTTCCTTTCAGCAAATGATTGTTCCAGATTTCTGTACGAGTTTCCTGCTCAGAATCGTTGCCATTCCGAGTGCATACTTCCATTTTCTTTATTTAAAGATGGAACGGGAATATTGACTTGAAAAGTAAATGCTTTTTTTTAATCTCCCTTTGTATTTTAATTATCTGCCTTTCCTGAAATGCTGATCGATACGGTGAACGGATTCAACCTCGTAAAATGCATTATCATTTCGAGCGAATATTGCTTCTGTTCTCAAGTAAGTGAAGATGATAATGCCAGTCCGAAGTTTCAATTACTCTTACAAAGAATTCCGTAGCACCAAAATGAAATCCGTTGGTTACAGCGATGATAAACTTTATTAAAATGTGCTCTAAATATACAATAATGTTCTAAATTGAGGCTAATTGAAGGATTCGGTAATAGAAGTCAGAATTATTTGAATTTTCACTGTCTAAACGTGCCAATAACCCTACTTTTGGAACGAGTTCGGGCTACCAAAGTTAAGGTGGTTGGGGAAGATAAAATGGACAGAGAAACTTATGAGAAAATTAAATTTAATCTATAAAGAACAACTAATACACCCACTAGATTGCGTTTTTATGGGCCGAATCTCTGAATCACCTACTTTAATATAAAGAACTAATCGGGTTCACACTGTCTACTGTACTGTTATAGCAGCGAGTGCTATTTATTAGCAAACAGACCCCCAGCGTCGGGAAACATATGAGTATAAATATTGCTGTTACGTCCGACTAAAACATGGATTCCTGTTCAAATAAAGCAAATACCAATTTCATGAATTATTAAACTACTGAAAATACTTTTACCGCTTTTGACCGGATTGCATTGGATTTTAATTAATTAATGCTGTATATTTTAACCGTTTATATATCTATTTAAAATTTTTGTCGCTTGTTTATTTTAAACACGGAGGTAATGCTGTTAATTACCGTCAGGACAATTTTAATTTATTTATTCGCTTATAAAACGGCTACTATTTCAAACTTTTACTGTTTACATTACACGTGTTGGCCATTAAAATATGATCCTTCACAATGATGGAGCATGAACGGCTCAATTAAAATCCAAGACGAGTTGAGGCTGCTTTAGCACTGTTACTATATGCTAATGTATTCAACATTTGTAAACTGGTAATTGTAATAAACATGGACCCGAGATTTTAGATTTTAAATGTAGACTAAGAGTGCGAGTAGAGCAGATTCTCTCTCTCTCTCTCCCTGAAGCGGCACTCTTAGTGAGGTCTTTCATAACTGTTGTTCTGAAGGGGAATGAGCAGCCCAAAAGTAGAAAAATGCATGCTGGTCTGACGAATCACATTTCCTTCTGCATCATGAGGATGGTAATCCCTTCCCCGCTCCCGCGTCTAGCGGTAAAACATGAGGCAGTAGACTGGTATACTTTTCAGAAAATGCAGAACGGTGGAATACAATGTCATAATTTCAGGAATATTTGTTAGCAATCGCTGGACTTTTGATATAAATGCAACAGCTGCTGCTGATAGTCGACGACCCTACGCACAATTTTTAAATGTGTAAAAAATCAGCTTTATTCAACGATGTCCATCTTGTTTCCCTGCAGCGATGGCACCTTAAAGCCACCGAACTAGAGGTGTGTAAATGTTTTTGCAGAACATTCAGAAAATACATTCAGCTCTCTTCTCTCCATTTGATCTCAACTCATCAATCGTATGTCGGTTCAAATCATACGAGCTCTATGACCTCAGGAACAGCCACCGACCACCGTGCGACATTCTATAAGCAGCATGGAGAATCTAATCTTGCACAGGCCCTATGTGTATGTTTTATAATCTCGATCCCAGTTACCGTGCGCTAGAACTTATACGTTAAATAGGTGGGCAGTCAGTCGTATTTCAGTGGACACCGTGTGTAGTCATGGCAAATGAGCCATGACTACCACTCATGACATGGCTATATATTCAAGTTATCTCCAAATTCATTATGACTCTACCACACAAAATTACGTTTAGCTCTGAAGTTTTGCATACGACACAAGAAAATTGAAATGGACACTTAAAATCTGGTGTATGACAATCAGGTATTGCTATTGCTGAGGAAAAGAAGGGTTACCACTGTCCCTAGATCACAGAACAGCAATCTTGATCAACGTGGCGAGCGTGGACTGGAAACATCTGCTATGATGGAGGAAGCGAAGAATACGGTAGCATGAAGACAGCTGGATGATGTGTTGAAAATAGTGGTAAGTAGCACGCACGCTGTTCTTAAAGAATTTTAATGATGTTTCGAACATGTCTGTTATAACGTCTGTTTTTATGTGGCTGCAAAGTTAAAGATATGGTAATACAGCCATAATGAGCTTGTGGGTAATAAATGGATGGTCATTGCACAAAACAGATGGAACTGGAAAGTTGCTGGAGAGGCCTTCATCCTACAGTGAATTGAAAATGGCTGATGATGATAATGATGAATACAGCTATAAACTAATACAACTCGCTTAAAAGCAGTTTGAATTACAAAGCATTGGATGTCAATAGAAGTCAATAATGAGACCGGCATAAGAAGAAAATGTATTTTGCCGTACATTATTAAAGAAAATCAAGTTGCTGCTACAAAATGAACTTTACATAATACCTTTCTAATCAGCTTCTTAAGACTACGAGGGATCTGAGTATTGTGTCCGCAAATTGTGAGTCGGTTTGCTGGATGAAAAATCCCAGTGTACAGGGAAATAGAAATCATGTAATCATCGCTGGAGACGAACTAACTGGCCCCGGGGTTCAACAATCCTATAAAAGTTTTTCTCGAACCCAGGCTATTTTCACACGGTGTGGAATAACAGTAATCGCAAGCCACTATGCTAGCGTGGGAATTCAAGAAATACATATTGTGGGGGTTCTGTTTTTTGTTTGATTTTGAACTCTACTGAGGTCTCAAACAGCCCCACATTACGCAAATCTGACTGCAATTCAAAGAAAATTCTAGATTCTAGGGTGTGTAAAGCAGGTGTTAGCAGAACATTAAAGACATTTATTTAAAAAAAAATTACAACCTTTAATGAATATTATATACAGCACTTACATAAAAGAAACAAATAATTACATACAAGCATACCAATTTCCATATATTTGAATCGTGCTCCAGTACAGTACACTACACTCTCTCTCTCTCTCTCTCTCTCTCTCTCTCTCTCTCTCTCTCATCAACTATTCCCGATTTACATATTATTAACATCATTTTGCATCAGTTGTATTTTACTTAATATGAATCCTCGATGATTACTCAATCATTCTCTTTCATTACCAATTTTTATCACTTACATCAGGAAACTCATTTCAGCTCTTATTACTCTTTTTGTATATTTGTTTATAACCTTTAACACATGTAATGTATTACAACTTGTATCCTCTTACCTCAATAACATTCATTATAGATCACCCATTCTACCTTTATTCCTCTCTAGTCATCATCTTAGTCATCCCTTTTTACTCACGAGGTTTCTCTATTAATAAAATTTCTTTCTCTGTACACCTCATCTGGCATTTTATCTTATGTTGGCACCTGGCTTAATTTAATGATATAAGTTAACATATCCTTACAATACTACCCCTATAAATATCATTTATTTACTAATTCCTTTATACTCTTACCTTCCCATTATTTACCCCTGTACCACACTTTCGTTATTTCATAATCATTTAACATTCATAACAAATTGTTTCAACCTTAGTAACTAACTTGCCTAATGGCAAGTTAGGAATGTTCTTTTTTAAGAGGATTATCACTCAATTGCTTACAGAGCTAGATTATAAATCCTTGAGTTCAGGATTCGAGAAAAAAAAAAAACAGGAACAGACTTACGCTCCTACTTCCAATTTCCTTTGCGTTCAGGCTTCCTTCGTGGCAGACGGGCTTTCTTCCATTTCTTGGGCACTCTGCTTTCTTTAGTGGCGGACAAGCTTTCTTTCTTTTCTTGGTTCACATATCTGCGCCACTGGCCATTATCACTGCTTTCCGATGTCGGACCAGGCTTTCTTTCTCTTCTTGGCTCACTTATCTGCACAACTTTCAACGCACATTTTCCCACCCTTCCATACCCTCAAAAACAAAAAACCATCATCGCTTTCAGTCCGCAGTTACTCGCGTCCTCTACGCCTCACTACCCATTTCTCTCACATTTTTTTCTTCTTCATCTTACTACCAAGAGATGTGAACTCTGACCACCAAAAAATATACTCCCACTTCAACCCGCAAACTCACGACCCTTTCAACTACAGAGAAGTCATATACAGAATGGACACTTTCTCTATTTACTCCCCCGAACTTTACTCTTTCCCTCAAGTTTGGAACGCCTTCCCAGGACTCGCAACCAATCCTCATACTCTGCTTAATTTTCCATTCCTTCCTATTTGCTAAAACATCTCATACCAGCTGTCTCCCTTCCCTAGCGCACAAACCAACCCTTCTCTAGAAATTTATTATTTTTTTTTCACATGACAGTATGGCCCTTTCATGTTGCCGGTCACCGCCAAAAGGCGCCTCCGTAGCCAGGTGGGAAGGAGCAGCAGTGCATAGCACACGCTTCTTGATTAGACCGGGGTTCGAGCCCGTCACCACCAAATACGGAGGATGCGGAAAGGTCAGAGAATGACCACCGCATATCCCGGAGCAATATGGCCTTAGTTGCTAATGCTCCTAAAAACCAAATAACGTCACCTCCAAAGCACTCATTTTCGTGTTCACACCTCTGCTAAATATATCGAGCTTACCCAAATTTATCAGTCACCCTGACGCCGTTCTCTTTTGACGCGAACACTGGACGTCCACTAATTTCCTGTTTACTTCCTATGGTGGCTTAAATCAAAAGAGACGCTTCGTAATCCCATTTCACAGTCCTCTTGTTCTTGCCCTCAGCAACCCTTTCATGCCTATTCTCAAATGGCGTCCCTTTAGTGCTGACCGCTGTCTATATTACTCGAAATCACTTGTTTTCATTTAGCCGCTATTTAACATATACGTCTATGCTTTCCTATCCCCAAATCCAGTGTTTCTTCAAACTTTTACCTTATTTATATTAAAACTAATTATCCAATCCTAATACTTACTATTTGTAAACTTAATACTCCCTTTCCATCGCCCTTCCTGGATTTAATTTACCAACACAAATATTTCTATTATATTTGTAAGAACTACATCTTACAACATGATGTGTGTTCTAAAGGGTAGAAATAATGATGTTTTGTTGTCGTTGTAGCTTTTAGAATTTTCGACGAAGTAATTAAGGTCAGGAAGCATTAATACATCGTGTTTATAAATTTTGCGTGTTCTTTTATCGGTTTCTTCATTTATGGGATAAAAAAAAATTAAACTGATTTCCCAGAAGACAAAACGAGATTTATTTCTCAACTTCAGCCTGAGACAAAAAATGAAATCCAAGTTTTCCAACACCGTGTGAGAAAGCAGGATGCAGTCCACATCGCTTCTCAAGATGATCCTCAGATGTGGGAACAAAGTTCCGTAACAGAGAATTTCGATTTATACATGGGTTAAGAACTAAAAAAAGGAGGGAGAGTAAAAGAGAGGACCTAGGTTTCTGGATACTGAGGATGCTCGTTAGTTTATTTGAGAAATTACACCACGGCGCCTACTCAAATATCCAGTTTAAAAAAGTACTTAAAAAAAAAAAAAAGAATAACAACCAACGTATATAAAACAGCAAGAAAATATCTTTCTGTTGAGAGATGTTAAGGAAGATGGGATTACTCCAAGAAAGGAAATCTGAAGGTGTCGATAAATGGGTATTTAAATATTGCGTATAAATTTGTGACGTTGAAAGAAAGCTTTGAGCAAACGTTCCTTTGGAATTGTGTTTTATTAGCGAAATATCAGATTAAGCTTTATTAAAAAAAGGACGGTTATCTCGTCCCCGTTGGGAAAAATCCACAAATCTGCAGCTGGTAACAAAGTGATAATCGAGAAGTTTTAGTTGAAGTGGTTTCATCAAACAAGAAAGCGAAGTGTGTGTTATCATCGGTAAAAATCCCTTTTGGAAGAAACGGTTTCCATATTCCAGTAAGTCAGGTTGTCAGCTTTTTTTCTTTCGGAAATTCGAGTTTCCCGTCCTGTTTAGGCAGACAAACGAATCAAGGAATACAAGATTTATGGACGATACACTGACGTGTCACGGCCTGCACTTATTCTAAACAGCCAGTCAACCATTACACTCACTGAGCAGTTACAAAAGGAGGTAGCCGAGGAATTATTAAAAGAGAGAGAAAAAATACATAAATAAATCACATAAGAGGCCATTGTTGCTTGAATTCTCATAACAAATTCGAAAAGAAAAAAAAATGCGAGCTCTGGAATTTCGAAGACCTATCCGAGCTTTTTTAAAAAAATTCTTGGGAATTTTTCGCTGATGTGAGCGAAAATATCACCGGTGTATCAACAGTGATCGAAGGTTCCGAGAAACAAAAGAGATGGCGGTTAATTGATTATCCCATTATTTTAAAATGGGTTAAAATTAAGAGAAAAAGTTCGATAATTGTCTTCCACTTTATCAATAAGCTGATAAGGACAAATTTCCACACCAGAAAAAAACCATCATTACCGTCACCGGAGCACACTTTCCAGGAATATGAGAAAAAACAATTGAGCCACACAGGTTATAGTCGAACATCAAGATATTTCTTGATCTGATCCCTTTTGGAGGTAACAATGTCCGTAGATGTAGTAGTAGTGGCATGTGATGCAAGAAATCAAGTGTATGAGCTTATGCAGCATCAGCCAAAAAAAAAAAAAAAAAAAAAAAAAAAAAAATCACACCATTCCCTCCAAATGCCTGTCCAGGTCCTCCTTAAATTTATTCAACCTATCAACTTCCACAACGACAGATGGAAGTTTGTTCCAGCAATTAACCACCCGCTGTCTAAACGTAAATTTCCGCACATCTATTCTACATCTGTCCTTTCTTAATTTGAATTTATGCCCCCTTAGGTTCGTAATCTGAACAAGTGGAAGGATCCCATCATAAATCAGCGTGCTCAACCCATTCAAGGCTTCATTCAGATCACCGCGCAGGTGCCTAGTCTCCAGCCACTGTAATTTACAGAACTTAAGCCTCTCTTGGTAAGAGGATCCCTTCATTCCCCTCACCAATCTTGTTGCCCTGCTCTGTACACGCTCAAGTAAATCTACATCCTTCCTAAAATGAGGCCTCCATACCTGTACGCAGTACTCAAGGCGTGGCCTGACCATTGCCTTATACAGAGGGATAATCACCTTTTCCCTGCTAGCAAAGTTCCTATATATCATTGACAAAACCCCATGACCTGCCCTGCAGCCTGTCTGCATTGCTCAGAAAACTTCAAATCTGACTGCACAATTACTCCCAGGTCTTTTTCATTTTCTACCACCTTAAGTGTAGTACCACACAGTTGGTACGTTTCTCTGGTGTTACTTCTTTGTATGCAGTACAAATTCAGTACTTTTCATTTGACAAGGTTAAACTTCAGTTGCCACTTCTTAGCCCATCCGCCCAAATTTTCTAGATCCTTTTGCAGTAGCACACTGCCATTGCTGTCATTAACAACCCTGCCAACCTTTGTATCATCTGCAAACTTCGAGGCGCCTCCGTAGCCAGGTGGGAAGGAGCAGCAGTGCTTAGCACATGTTTCTTGATTAGACCGGGGTTCGAGCGCGTGACCACTAAATACGGAGGATGCGGCAAGGTTAGGGAATGATCACCGCATATCCCCGGAGCAATATGGCCTTAGTTGCTAATGCTCCTAAAAAAACCAAATAACAAATAATAGTAACAAACTTAGATACTAAGCCTGATATACCTTCATCAATATCATTGATAAATATATAGGGTGATTCACTACCAGTGCGACAAAGTTGCAGGAGGTGTAGGGGGCACCAAGACGAATCGGAATCACATGGCATTGCAGGGTCCGAAATGCCTTCGTCATGCGGCAGAGGACGTTGAACGGGAGGTCGCGTGAACATCGATCCCGCTGGAAGTCAGCATTTGCGAACCGGTTCCCGAGGCAGTAGGATGAACGAGTATTCAAACGTTGAACTGGCCGACATGCATCTCGCGTATGGAGTTGCGGACTGTGACGGGCGCGCCGCTCTGCGCGCCCGTTACAGTCCGCAACTTGTACCAGGGACGTTTCCCGCACAGGCGTGCTCCTCATCATACGATTTTCGCACGTGTGCACAGAAGGTTACGTGAGACTGGTTGTTTCACGAGAGGTACCATGAATCGAGAGCGAACGATGAGGACGCCAGACAATGAGGAGAAGGTCCTACGTCTTGCAGAAGGCAATCTGAGTACGAGTACTTGAGCGATAGGCCAACGATTGAGTATTTCCCAATCCACTGTATCGAGAATACTGTCAATAAACCAAATGAGCTCATACCATCTGCAACGCGTCCAGTCATTGGAGCCTGCGGATCACCACTCCGGGGGACTTTTGCTACTTGGTTTCTTCAACAGAAACGGTTCGCAACAGAAACGGTCCCGCTGGAAGTCAGCGGGATCGCTGACTTCCAGCGGGATCGCTGTTCACGCGACCTCCCAATTCAACATCCTCTACCGCATGACGAAGGCATTTCGGACCCTGCAATGCTATGTGATTCCGATTCGTCTTTGTGCCCCTTATACCTTCTGCAAGTTTGTCGCACTGGTAGTGAATCACCCTGTACAAAACAACAGTGGACCCAACACCGAACCCTGTGGGATCAGCCAACGATTCTGCTGTTGTTGAAGTAATGAATCTCGGCAGCGTTTTTGCTTTGTTCCAATTTTATTTCTACAATCGTAATTCTGGAATAACTAACCGAAGTTCTACGTCGGATGTAGAAGCACACTCCACTGTAAAAAGATAGAGGTGAAAAGGCATGCACCGTTAACAACCTGCAAATCAGGGGTGAAAACGTTTCGGCAGGCTCGACTCCTGGCAAGCAGCATGCTTCTTTGGGTAGAGAAAAGATTCTTTTAAATGACACTCTTACTGAAGAACTGAAAACACGCGCGACAGCGTCATTACGTACAAATAGGCAAAATCATTGCTTCGTAAAGATTTCGTGAAGTTCTGTAATAATTAAGGCCCCAAGAATTTTTGTGAGATTCCTAGAAACATGAATGTATACTAAATACCTTTTTCAAAAATATGGAGAACGTGCCGTTGAAAATTTAATTTATGATCTAAGATGAAAATCCAAAATTTATAGAAAAGAAAATAAAACACGTCCTCGGTGAAAAATATCGATCTGCCAAGATATAGATCGACAATTGATATTGTGGAGATTAATACGGAGCTCCGTCAATACCTTGACAACGATACTTCATGACACTCATAAAAGTTGGATCCTGAGAAAGGGAATTGGTGATCTGTTAAAGTCAATCCAATGAGAAGAACAAATTAAAGGTACAGTATATAATAATGATGGATTCGTTTGCAAATCCTTCATTCTCAAAAAACTACTGGGAAATGCAAAATAGAGAAAAATGATTAAAGAAATATTGCCTTATTTTCAGTCAGATAATGTGAAACCCAAGGAGATAATTTATATTGCATTCAGTCTCTTCAAGCTTAAAAGAAAGTTCGCAATTATCAACTGAATTTCTCGTTAAAAATATACTTCAGATCACTGTATCTCTCGTCACAGAGAGTAACTAATTATCTTTCTTTAGTTTTCCAATGTAGAAGTTCGATGTTTTTTAATCGAATGTCAGCCGAACTATACCGTCCCTATGGAAATGCAATTATCTTCACAGTAGGATAAACATGATAGATCGCTTCTTCCCTTTCCTTGGGTGACAACAGATCTTGCGGTGTGGTGAAGTAGGAATTCTAAATCCTTCACGTACAAAACTAATTCTGTTTGGTCACTCTTCAGTCTAACAATCACATGGTTCTGCACAATGAGGATAGCCGGGTGACGTCATGCACGGATCGCTGTGCACCTCTGAATTTTGTTCAATCCGAATTTAGACAAACTGGAATCGATACCATACTGCAATTCAGTGAAATTACACGCTTTCTTATTTTGATTTTACGCATCAGTGGTAAACACCGAACACCAGAACTTAATAATGACTTTCCCCCGCTCAACAAGTAGAATTAATAAGAGACAGGGGGGAACGTTGAAATCACATCATGACAACTGCCATTATGATTCGCTGATATTTTCACATTGTTCAAATATACGTAATTCGAGTAGTACAACTACACGAGAGAAGGTGTAATAAATGTATCAATGAACCTCGCGATCGCGTTCTAACCAAATATTCTGCATCAGTTATAACCAGAATTGTGAAATTGCTTTGACAATAGAAAATAGCTACTTTGCAGAATCATCTTGAAGTTGAAACAACTTTAAGAAGTTCCAAATAAACTAGGTTGTCCATAAACCTAGAACAAGTAGGGATACGCATAAGCAAATAAACATCCTGATCACTTTCTTAAGACAATAACCTAACAGCCTGTTGGCTCAAATCACTGCTCAGATATGACGGCAAAAAAGTCAAATATAGTGTTTAAAACTGGAGTAACGCCTTTCCAGTTCGTCCCACAGATGCCCAACTGAAATGTGGTTCCAGGAGGACTCAGCTGTCCCCGGTAGCTGCGTCAAATATTCCACGTGTTCCTCAAGTCTCTCTTTCACACATTTGGAGATGCTGATGAGTGCACTGCCATCTTGAAATTTCTCCCCGTCCATAGGAGTAAAAACACAACATTGCTGGGTGTACTTGGTCCTCAACAACGTTCAGGTATAATCTGTTGCTTGGTGCCCCTGATCTGCTTTCCAGTCACAATACCACCCCTCCTTCAGCGGCCTAAACTTCCAGTACAAAACAGGGTGCTTCTAGTGCCTCGTGAGGGCTTCTTCCGCATGCGAATTTTTTCATTGGTGCTGAAAACCGTACAGCGGGACTAATCAGAGAGCACGGCTTGCCTCTAAATCTCCAGCATCCATCTTTTGCGTTCTTGTTATAAACACAGCTTTATTTTGATATCAGTAGCTTCCGTGAGTGTCTCCTGTTGTTGTTATTATTATTTTATTTTTAGGAGCATTAGCAACTAAGGTCATATTGCTCCGTGGATATGCGGTAGTCATTCCCTGACCTTTCCGCATCCTCCGTATTTGGTGGCTCACGGGCTCGAACCTCGGTCTAATCAAAAAGCATGTGCTACGCACTGCTGCTCCTGCCCACGGAGGCGCCCTGAGTGTCTCCTACTCTATAAGACTTTCTAGCCAAGTTACATACATTGTAATCGATTATATTTACATATTTTTGTATAGACTGTTGCATAAAGTCCAAGCTTCTGTAGGCATAATATGGTCCCTTATTAGTGTATATTCTCCATTTCTTACTACCTTATAACAATCCAAGTCTCCAAGACTGAAATAAATACATAATCTGTATAGGATGGAACGGCTCAAATAAGATTGGAATAACAAGGTTTACACTCCTTTGGCAAATTTATGAAAAGTGACGTTTAAATTAAAAGTTTGCTTGTTCATGCGTATGTTTTTGTGTTAAGCGCAAAAACGACTAAGAGGCACCAAAATATTGTGTCTGTAGTTCAAACTATTCCCTTGGCCGAAGTTGAGAAATACTTCCTAATGAAGGAAAGAAAGTAACTTTCTTTCTTTCTTATCCCCCCATAAACAAGTTACTTCATATCGGGCAAGGACAGCGTGGTTTTCTTTTCCGGAAATTCGAATTTTTCTTCCCACAAAAAAGATGACTCTTTAGAACTAACATCCTCGCAACTAAGGCTATGAGTCATCAGTTTAATGTATTTGCAAACCGCGTTTAATTATGACTAGTCAGCATGTTAACTGGATGAGAAACTCCAGTTTCCAATAAGAAAAACCAAGCGAGCCACACGAGACAAACTAGTTAGGCTACGAAGTAAAAAAATAAAATTGAAAAATTTCTCAGAGAGAGAGAGAGAGAGAGAGGAAGTCTTGATCAAATTCGAGCGTAGACCTTTACCAAATGGTGTGCAAGAACAGCGAGCAACCATAGAATACTCGCAATTTACTGACACCTCATGGCGTTATTTGCTTCGGCCAATATTCTAAACAACCCAACCGAGCCTACCAATTACAACGCATTTTATTCACCCACTAAGGCCAATTAAACAAAAAATCAACGTCGCAGGAATAACTTCAGAGTACGAGAATGACATTTTTCTACGAAGGAAAATAATTACATTCCTATACCACATTAGAATGCATCAAAACTCCGAAGCCTTTTGAAAGCTTTCTTGGGTTTCTTAGAAAAATAACGAGGCTTTGTGTATAAGCATAACTTCCACAAGAGCGAGACAACCTCAGATATAATTCCACAACTTCTAAATACTATGAAGGATGGATTTTCCCCGCGTGACGTGGTCTACTGCGATAATGGGAGCGTCATTATCTGCGAATGCTGTTCGTTGAAGTCAGCAAGAACTTCAAGGATTCTCCAGCTGATTATCAGAAATCTCAACTCATATTCGTTAAAGACAAAGCGAATATCCTTCCTTATTCAGGCGGTCTGTCAATACTCAATGAATGTTTATGAACTCCTTGGATTCGGCTACTTCGATTATTTCTGGTTTTCTTGAAATGCGACTTCAAATGCTATTTCAAAAAATATTTTCTGATTGGCAGAAAAGTCGATAGCATGCGCTGCCTCATTAAAGACGCCCTCCAGCTCAAGAGGAAAAAGTGCTGTGAAATGCTCTTCTTTTTCGGTAAGAAGAGAAAAAAAAAATCAAAACGGGCAAAAAAAGTCTATCTTTTGATTATATGCCATTTCCTGCCTATTATAACTTATAGTAATGACACTGACGCAAATCTATATTGTGACCTTACTTGCGACATATTCAATTTCTTAATGGATAGAAATGTCTTCTATCCATTAAGGATTCCCACGAGTGCAAAGCACTTCAGTACAAGGTTGCACGATACGCTTTAATTCTGCATAATTCAAATCATAACATAAAGTGTAACATCAAATTATGATAATTTAGTATTACAATGGCTAAACGATGCAAGGAAATAAACTCATACTGCATCTTCAAAAAGGCGGGGGAAAGGAATTCTCTATCACTCATATCTTTCCAACCGCAAAAAAAAATAAAAATAAATATCCAAGTCTGCTTTGAACTTTACAAAACTCTCTGCATCGACCACTGTGGCAGGCACTTTACTTCAAAGGTATACAACACGCTACTCAAAAGTAAACTTCATGTGATGCAGCCTTCCTCCCCAAAACATTGTATTTGTGTCCCCCCGTCCTTCTCTCTTTTGTGGAAATATACCTCTCTCGTTCATTCTGCTGATTCCATCCAGGACCTTGTGTACCTCTATCAGGTTCCGCTTAATATGCCTAGTTGCCAAGCTATGCATCTTCGCTGCCTTTCTACATGTAGACATCTTTTAACATCCCTTACCAAGGGATGTCCTTAAAAGGGGGAGGGGAGGGGGAGTCCTTACAAGGACTCCCCTTCGCTTTCAACCCCACCCCGTCTCTCCCTAACACACTATACTATTCATAACGAAATTCTTCGTCCCCTATCTCTAGATGGAACTATGTATCCGTTAGTCCTATTTTTATCAGTGTTGGTTGACCTAATCAAAAGCTCAAATTAATTTAATTTATTTACAACACTCTTGGCATTTCTAAAGAAGAAAATTAATTTTGTATCTTTTGGCTTTTGTAGAGCTCTGATGCATCCCTTGTAGTTGCTTAAGGACTTTTTCCGGTGATACGTGACTGGTGGTTTTTGCACATATTACAATGTATCTTTCTATGCATAAGGCAATTATTGATAAGCCACAAAACACGAGACTGAACCTATACAGTTCTCATGTTTCAACTATGCAATTCGTACTAAAACCGAAACGGAGGTTTAAAATTGATTAAACTTGCATAGAACAGATTACCACGTGGGGCAGAAATTATAACATTTGAAACAAACTCAAAATGAAGTAATTTCTCTCAGGACACGAGAAGCCACGCGAGTATTCGCTGTGGCCCCAACAGGTAGTCATACCGCACACTGTCGTGGAAGTGAATCAAAATGGTAACAAATGCCATCCTACAGGACATCTGACAGGTGTTGTACTTGCATTACGCGTATAAACCCTGAAACGGGAAACGTGGGAAGGCAATATGGACTAGGTCCAGTGGTCCTAATCCATACCACCCACCCACGTTTTTATTTACAAATATTAAGTTTTAAAACTAAAGTGCCATTTGGGAAAGCAAGAGACAGCTATTAGCAAAACCATTATTCAGAAATAGGTAGGTTATAGATATTAAGAGCTTATGGCAATTAAAAGATATAATCTCCCAACCGCATGCGCGTTTGTTTGAACTAATACTGAAATTTTAAACAACGTCTTTACGTGTTATGACAAAAGAGCCGCAAACAGAAATCTTACTGTTCCAGTAAAAGAAGTTCAAGAGAGTTCCTGCAGCTATAGAAGTAGCGAAAGAGTCAGTAAATGGAATAAAATCAAAAGTGAGTAATATCGGAGTATTTGTTTCACCAAAAATAAAAATGTTAAAAGAAGAAAACGAACAAACACTTCGATATGCTGCATCTCTGAAAGCTGACTGAGTAAGACTAAAATGGGTTGCAAATATATATCCATATATCTATATGGAAGGAATACATTTCAGCAGTTACGTGAGATGTGCAAGCTGTCCGCAATTTACACGCATACATGAACGACACGGCACCCTTTTTCAACAGCGCGGAATTCCGTTGAGAACATGCTAGACGTAATATTGCCTACTTCATATGTATCATCCACAAATCTTGCGATGTTTGTTATTTATGAGTGCATACTTTATCATCTGAGTATCCCCTTGCAAAATTGTCTAAGAAAGTGAGGTCTAGGCACCTTGTGGGGAGCGGGAAAGATGCGTTAAGAACGAAAGAAACTAAAGCTATGAAGCTAAGGGGACTTCATTAAACTGTGCCTGTAAATCTCGCGTGTATTCTGTGTTTCGCTGATCAGATGGACAGAGATCAGAGAAATTATTGAACTGCGAGCGAGTTTCATATTGAAAGAACTGCATCATTCATTAACAGTTCAAGATTCTTTTGAAATGTTCGCTATTCTTTTTCTCCCACAGCTTTTCTTATTAATGTAGCAAACAGTTCCATGTTCTTTATTCTTATTCAACGGAGTTAATATTAGATGCGTTGGCATCTTTGTTCCATGACGATCCCATTCATGCTGAATCTCATTATCGTTTGCATGCTTGCAGTACCATTTCATTTCCTATCTTAAAATGCTAGTTTTTTTTTTTTTTTTTGCGTGCACAATGTGTCATCAATCAGTCTACGACACAAAGAAAACTTATTAATAGCCTGATTGTTTATTTAGCTTTAAAATGAACATTTTCTTGTAATTAATCATTCTGTCTACAAAACACTGCTTTTTAAAGTGTGTACAAAACACGAGACTAGATCATAATTCTAGATCATCTTATACACTGAGTGGCCACTGTGTTAAGTACACCTACATAATACAGCAGAAATGTACACCTACATAATATGTCAGAAATACGAAAGTAAGGCTCCTTTAGCCCTCAGAACAACCTGGATTCGGATGGTTTCAACGAAGTGCTAAAAGCATACCACGGGGCTGCTGGTCTATGTTCACTCAACAGCCTCCCACAGTGACAAATTGGATGGTCGTGGATTTCTGCTATGCAAAGCTTGTTCCGCCTCATCCCACAGATGCTCAACTGGATTGAGATCTGGTGACTGGGGAAGCTTGGGTAGTGCCAAATAAATAACAAAAAATAAATATATCTCGCACTACTTAAGCAGCTAGCAAGAGTAAAAGTATACGACAGTTTTGGAATCCAGGAGCGCAGCAAACAGGACCACTGAAATCAGGAACTCTGGAGCAGGTCATAATGGAGAATTATTGTTTGTTATTTAGGAGCATTAGCAACTAAGGCCATATTGCTCCGGGATATGCGGTGGTCATTCCCTGACCTTTCCGCATCCTCCGTATTTGGTGGTGACGGGCTCGAACCCCGGTCTAATCAAGAAGCGTGTGCTACGCACTGCTGCTGCTTCCCACCTGGCTACGGAGGCGCCCGCAGGTCATAATGGTGAAGATAGTGAAGCCATGAAGAAAGGGAATATAAAGAAGCAGCTAAATATGAGTTTGAGTGTTGTGAATAGTAGTAGTGCTGGTTAATATCCTTTAACTCCGAGAGAAGGCGGAATATGCAAAATCCTGGAGAGCAGAGATTTCACCGGAAGACATGTACATTAACTGGTATATCTTGAAATTCCGCAGAGATATATTATGGGAATATTGTTACTATAATCTTCTGATAGTGACGTAATATCCTCTAAATCTGGTGCAAGTCCAAAGGAATAGGGACAGCCGAGACCTGGAGAGCACAACTTGGCTGAAAATATTCCGTATGAACAGAAGTTGAGACGGTTATGCAATGTGGGTAATAAAGCAAGAACGGAACACCTTTAAATGGAAACTAATCGCGTTTCCATTTAATGGTGTTCAAGTAAGTAATCGGAACTTTTTATTTATCCTGGCAGAAAACATGAATATTAGGACAGTAAGAGATTTATATAATAATTGTAAAGTCTTCATATTCAGGCTCTTTTCTTGGTAAGTAACATGGAGAAACATTGCAGTGAACTTGAACTTTTTGAGCAAGTCCGAAGCAAAAAAGGAAAACCGATCATCGATAATCAATCCGACTATTGTCTTATTATAACACGATACCTGTTATCAAAGAGTTATTTAAAAGGATGATTCAGTTTCTTGAAATTTCATTATCTTTAGTCAGCTGCCTTAATATCAGTTAAAATTGTGTTCAGTTTACATCTTCTGAATGAATGACGAGATATCGCGTCTCGCACGGTTCGCCAACTGCCTGCTCTTCTGTTATTAACGTAGCGTTGTCTCTGTTAATCTGTAAGATGGATTAACAGAGATAACACTATTCTGTAGCACGTCTATCAGATTTACGGAATCCCTTTTCGCTGAATCGTTAAGCAGAACTCGTGGAGGGGAAATATAGATAGTGCCGTATTGACTTGGATGTGAGGTCGAAGTTGTGACCTTCTAATTGGCGTACCTTCACATATAATTTTAAGCTAAATTATCTTCCCTGCTTCCCGTTTTCAACTGAATTAGCCGCACCCGTTCATGGATAGATGAGATCATATCTAACTGGTATCAATCAATAGAGCTAAGTGATTTAACAATTCAGTGTCTACAATCCACAGTGGATAACATTCGAGGTGAAATAGGTTACTGTTAATTTAACAGTAAAGACTCCGTTGTTGGCTTAGCACTGAAGTGCATCCACTGGTGTGCTATACTCAACATTCCTCAAACCAAAACGGATATATTTTGTATTACTGTTTTGCTATGCTTCTGAGTGAACAGAATAAGTTAAATTTGGTATTTATTTATTTACACCAATATGTACATTAATTTCACCCAGAGAAACATTAATGAATAGTTAAGATATAATCGAGTTTGTACAGTCATCCTTTATAAATCGAAACAGAGATCGTTCTGCGGTGTAAATATGGGAAGTTTGTAAATGCACACTCTGATTGTCACAGATACGAAGAATTTCTGAGTAACATTTCATCGTGCCATAGCAAACACCATTTCAGTGATTGCTGAGGAGAAAGGACTGCGGGAATAAAGAGGACCAATCATTTAGAGATAGCAAGTGTAACGTCTGTACAACTGTGTTTAAGAAATGATTTGAACGTTGTGCAGGTTGAAAAATCCAAAATAACCCACCTAGGAAACTTTAGTCCTTCTGCCCAAGATCGGCCAACTACAGCCAATTGAATGGGCCTTTAATAATTCCTCCATCGCAGTCAAGATTCAAATCCGAACTCTCCAAACGAGTGACAAACTTAGGAATGATCACTGCAGAACCGATGTCAGGCTGTGAGTGGTTGGTTCCTAGCCTGTGCCAGCCAATTAATAGCAAAACTTTTCGCGTAACCTTACTTCGTTACAGGTTCTAATCACAGTTTGACACTCTTATGTACAGATTCGAATCCGATTTTGATGCTACTGAAATCTCTCTGTTTGCATCAACAAATACATATATATCGGGCTACTAACTAATTTTTACGAATGGTAATGCATGAAAGGTGTTTTATTCTGGAAAAAGCTAAAAGGAAAAGATAAAAGCTTTTCTGGTGGAAGATGAAAGACAAACTAATTTGTATATACACATTTGGCAATAAACAGTTCGAAATGCACTGTGACAATTCAAGAGGTTCGGACAAGAATAATGTTTTTAAATAGTAACAACTTATTAGTGGTGACCTATAATGCAACCAAAACTCCAGAAAACAAAATAAACTGCTGTTCTCTACGATCGTTAACACATCTAACAGGCATCTCACTGGAAACGTGTTGTTGACGCTGCTAAAATATTCTGAGGGACACTTAGGGACAATGGCATCACCAGACCCTGTTAAAGAGCCACAGATGTCTCAGCTGTAGGAAACCGATCCATTATGAATGCACCCCTCTGATGGGATTTGTACCACGCATGATAATGCTGCAGTAGTCAGGAAGCAGACAGATGGAATAGCTTTAAGTTATGTGCGTGCCTGATGACATATCAGTGCATCTAAAACAGTCACCAAGTTCAGTTAGGGTGCACTGTAGACTGTCTTGAGTTTACATATGGAATATTCATCATTATCTAGCAGACTATATAAAAGCAAAAGCAGCGGAAAGCGTGCAGTAGTTTGCATTTTTCATATTAGGTACACGAGAAACCATTCACTTATGACGCTGATATTATTTCTTTGGCCCGGGTACCTATATCACTATGTCTGTACCGACAACGATGCGCGGAGCTTATCGTGAAGGCTAAGCTGCTCGCTGTGCTGCAAAAACATATTAGAAAAATGAAAACAATAAATAATTGGCTCACTTGGATTTTTATGCAAAGAAATTAGCGCCATTCCCAGAGAATTGTATATTCATTTTTGTCATTATTGCTTTTATCTCTAACATTTACATTATTTACAGAAATCAACCCCATCGAGGTTACTGATAAAACATGCAAAGTGAGCGGGACGAGCATACAAACTGAAAGTACAGACTGTAAGGTCTATTAAAAAATTTTAAACTTTAAATCATTGTAAATTTAAATGTTGATTATCGTTGACCTTACAATCGGTCAACGATAATAATGGTACATGAACTCTCCGGAGCTACTTGTGACCATCCGGTTAGACCGTCAATTGAGCAGTCTTCTTGTAACTTATGCTGCAGGTAGAATAAAATTATTGTTCTCGTGCAAGAAATAGCAATATTCATCTACATTTACTTCAGTGTAGATGACTACTGCAATTTTTTGCGCAGCTAATATTACAATAAAGAAGTTACTTTTATAAACACCTTGACTATAAAACTGTCTTCTCAACATCGTTCTTTCAGCTGGGTCAGCAATGGCCGATCGATGAACAGCCGCTACAAAACAGGAGCTGCTGGAAAGGCGGCTCCTAGTAAAATAGAAAGACAAAGCCATGGCTAGGCCGAAAAGCCGAGCGTGTGCGCTGAACGTCAGAACCATAAAAAACAAAAACAGCAGCAGGTGAGTGGAAGTTGGTGTCGACAAAAGTGCAATTTATTTATACGCAGTAGAAGAACATTAAGGATGAGAAACTCCTCAGATCCTTCAGCCACTAGTAATTCGAATATAAGGAATTTTAACTGTGGATCAGATTTCAGAAAACAGGCAGTTTCTTCTTGCATGGTATTATCAAGATGCAAAAACCAAGGTTATCAGTTACGGAGAAAAAATAGGTAGACAGAGGAGGAGGAGATTATTAAAGGAGATGAAGAATGAATATAGAGCGGAGATGTAGTGGTATTTTATCACAGGGGAAGCAACAACCAAGTATAAGCTCGTAGGCTCTTCGGTATTTATAAAAGGTGATGTACAGCACATGGATCGGCATTATTTCAGCAGTGATATGCTGGATTCACTGCAGGTTGGGCTGGCGTTTTTTTTTTTTTTTTTTTACATGGTCAACTGAGCATGTATTGCACAGCACCCACGGGCTTCTGATGGGAGTTTCAATGTGATATCACCTGACACCACATTGAAATTGGGGAGAGGATGCCTCTATATGTAACGAAATTATCAGTACCAGCTGTATTTGCAAAGGTGAGTGTGGTTTCACTCTGAAATTAAACCGGACTGCTGGCACTTATGTCTGCTTTAGTGCGGCTTTCGTGGAAGAAGATTAGAAGCCATCATCGGGAAGATTAGAAGAAATCATATTGTGGTGTCTTTGGTGTCGCCTTTTTACAACACTGCCATTGGTTCCTACCCCCCTGTTGTATTCCTTCGCCTTTCCCCACTCGTTTGGAAAAGTCTGAACTGAATTTCAGTCGTGGACTACAATTTTTAGAGGCCTTTCATTCAGGGATGTAACTAGTCTGTTTCAGGTAAAGAACCTTTCTCAGTGAATCAATTCGTGTTGTACATTCCACAAAAAAAAAGCAAATTGGCTCGTGTATAAAAAATTGCAGACACATTATACAATGCAATAGATTTTCAGTACCGAGAAATGCGACAAATTATGATTAGCATAGCATTTAAGAATCGGCACTTGACCGCTTAGTTAAGGCATGAAAAGTAGGGATAAGTTACATGGAAGAAATTAAAAAATCTAAAATTTTAAGTAATTCTGAATCCCTTTGAGAAAGTGAACATTCTTCTAATGGCTCGTAATTAAGAACTTAAAACCCTAATAGCAGCATTACCAGGTGTCAAACAACTGCCTCAACGATATTAATAAAATAACGTAATATATAACATAATATCTATAATGATCTTTCTAACATACACAACCAAGTGTCAACTTCTAATGGCATATGTCAAGGTGGCATGCTATCTGGCACAATTTTCTCAGCGGCACTCGAACCGTTCCTCCAAAATAAACCTAAGATGATCACTTTTGCTGATGACATAGAAATCCTCAACATCATCAAACCCATCGATATCGTTACTATAACAGAGCAGACAAATAGTCTCGTTGCCAACTTAGTGGTTGGTCTATTTAGGAGGCCTAAATACTCGTGTCAACGTTGACATGTCTGCCCACTTCACTTTCTGTCTTCACAAGAAACCAAAATTATTACTTTTTTTTTTAAATTCACATTAAGGCAATACCAAGAGTCACATCTTATAATGAGTGAAGGATGATGCCCAAAAGTCACTTGGGCATCATCGTTGAATCAAACTTAAGTTTCATCCAACGCTACACTATTGTGCAGAAAATCAATCCAAAAAGCCTGTAGATCATTAAAAAATAAGTAGAAGTAGAAATAAAAAAAAGAGAAAGAGCAGCATAACAAACATTAACCACGTCCAGCGCTGCACCTGTCCTATTGAAAATCACTTACACTAAAAATCAAGGGCGCTAACGTTATATGCACCCTGGTGGCCAAGCTCCTTGATCAGATAATGAACGCATCTGACATTAGCCAGATCATCATCAAAGTTCCTGCAAAGGACAATACATGTCATCGCCTATTTTAAGAATCCACTAGATGGACAAGCCGTTTCCCAGCTCGACAGTACAACTCAAATAACTTTAAAATTGGTCCTCGATATCCAAACAAAACACTCTATTGACAAGAAATCCTCGACCTGCTTATCAACAGTTCTTTCGATGAAGAGCAACGCACATTATCAACAAAAACAAATGAAGGTTATAAACTCGAAACTTTCGTATTAATAAGACGATTATTTACTTATTTATGATCATAAAAATGTTCATTCTTCTATCGAGAAGATTTTACGCAATAATTTGATTAGAGTAAACAATTCTGTGCTGCGAATCACTTTCATATTACAAAAATATAAAAGTGAAAGAAAAAAAAGTCTTCAGACTTCTTAAACAACACAGTGCACCAGATCCAATAAGACCATATTACGAGAAGGAGAGACAGAAGGAGACCGGTTTACAAGAATGAATTATCTTTAAGCGCACGATTCAAGTGTACATTTGAAAAGTCTATTATTTAATAAAGGAGAAACTGCAAGCCCATAACGCTATTCGCTCGGAAATATGCCTTTCTCGGAATGCCTCCCGCGCTTAGCGTTGAAAGGTCTTTAACATTTCAGAAATTTAATAAAGAATAGGGGTCGAACGGTGCGTCTTACAGCGGGTGACCACAACTATCCGACGAGCTCCTCAGAGTCTCTGAACTTCTTGACGCGCTGCTATCGAACGCTGTTAGCAAAGCCGAGGGTCGACGTACGGAACGGAACACATGGCTCGGCTTGTGGCTTAACCAGATCACACACCACTGATGTTGGAAACTGAAGAATACTCAGCAGCACCAGAACGATACAGACATCGTTTAGCCTGCTGTGTAACGCGAAAAAATACTAATGACTTAAAATAAACAAAGGCAGGCAACAAGAGAAAGAAATTTCAAGCATTTATATTACTATATACATAGTAACATAAATACTATATACATACATGTTTAAAATACTAGTGCTGATTCTTGATTCCAGCTGAAAGCCCATTTTCCATTAATAACTTCCAAGCGTAAAAAGGAAACAGTTAGCTTGGAGAATGAAGTATTTCCTTTATTTTGGTAATTTAAAATAACAGCCGTCTCATTTTTAAAATTATACTTGACCCCACCTGCCATTTCTCTTACTGTCTCGTACATTATACAACTACGGGTGTTTGGTGCTTGCCTCTGGCGAAACTAATACCATCGAAACAGCCGAAGTGTGATGGAACTTGAAATTAATAACACTTCAACAGGGAACTGCTGATTGTCTGAGTGGTGTAATATCAAGACATGTGGTTGTGTTTCTTGAGTTGATTCTGATGAAAGATCTATGAGAATACACAGACGAAAAAAAGGGGGCATTTTTTATTTTCAAATAAAAAATAAATTTTGGATTTGTAAAGAAAGCATAATAACAAAAAAAATATGTCCATTAATCATTAATATACCTGCCTTTATTAAACAGTTGAACGCGTTTTTCATTAAATGCAATGCATCTGACTTCTAATCTACAATAACAAGCTCCGCTACTGTTGTATACATGAATCAGAAACGTTTAATCAAGTCTCATCCTTGACTCATTTAATATTCCTTATTATTCGGGGGAAAACATATGATTAATTATCGATTATAATGTGATATATCTTCATACTTTGATTCTTTGTGTTTAAGAAAGGCTGTCATTTTACAAGGCTTTTAAGTAAAAAAGAGAAAATTCTGTTCCGTGCTGCGTAACAACAGAATATTAAAATCAATACTAAAATAAACTGAACAAAAATTCACCAAAGCCGTATCAATTAGCCTGGCATAAAGAGACATTTTGTCTACTTTGGAAAAATCTGTGTGGAAGGTATTCAAGGTCCATGCTGATGCCAGCTAATAATGGTATTCAAGGGAGATCTTTAAAAATCAATTACTTTTAGATGACTTCATACTTGTATGTAAATCATTTAGTCTGGAGTTTGAGAAGAAATCCATGTAAATTTTCATTAATGACTTTCTTTTGTTTTTAAAACGGGCGTAGCTTATTTTAATCTCGTGCTAAACAGTTTATCCATTGGAAGAATTGTGGATTTAGAATCGAGAAATAAAATTTGAGAAATTGGCGTTCAATTTCCATGCTTATAATCTTTCCGACTGCATGTATACTTGAAAAGTATGCGTGCAGTTTGAAATTTTTTTGAAGTTTGAATCAGCTTCGCTGCTTTACAAACTCTGTTTGTAAATATATAACATATATTTTCGGTAAGTACACATATACAATAAATATAGGGCATAAAAATACGTTTGTAAATACAGTATTTGACAAATTATACAGTATGATTGGATTCACTGCTCAGAGTTTGTAAATGCAGTGAAGCCGATTATGATTTTTGACACCTAGTTATTTTTCACAATAATTCTGAATCACTGAAAAATATATTGCATACATGATAAAAGATTTAACATGGTTAATAATCAATATTATTCATATTGGGTAGTGCAGGAATAGTAATCGAAGACCCTTATTTAGAATACGCGTTCGCCTGAAAAAAACGTTAAAAACCTGAGAGCAAAAATAAGCACATTGTCTCGATGTAACGTTTATATTAAAGTATCAAAACCAATAATAATAATGACAGCGATGACCAACCAACACCACCCGAACTCAGCCGTGGAGAGACTGACAATAGCTTGGAAAGAGAGAGGAAGGGGCCTGATAGATCTCATCGAGCAACAGAAACAGCGATAGCTAACCTGAAGAATTACTTCCAGAAGAGAGCAGCAGCAATCTACCAGACAATAAGGAGGCCAGATAAGCAGCATTCCCCACTCAATCTAAGCGAAGATTCCTCTCCCGCCCAGACGGCACAAACGAAGCTAGAAAGATGGGCAAAGAAGACACTCCATGGCAGGCACTACTATGACTTCCATCAACTTTACATAGATGAAATTGCTTCCGATGCATGGCTCACGAGAGGAACATTCTTCCCCGAGACTGAAGGATTCATGCTCGCCATCAAAGACCAGATAATCAACACCAGAAACTATAGAAAATACAACGCCAATGAGCCTGGAGTGTCAGATGAGACACGTCGACTATGCCACCTGGCCTCGGAAACGATCAGGCGCATTACAGCCTTAGTTGCTAATGTGCAATAAAATCCAAACCAATCAAAAACAATCCAACACATCACCGCGAGGTGCAAGACGATCACCCAGACGTAGTACATTCCTGGACACGACCCAGGATAATACATCAGAAGCTAGCGAGGAAATACCAGTTGATTAAAAAAAGAAATGTTCAGTATTACAATTCGAACCCCAGGCAGTACTAGAGACCTCAACCCACAAGCTGTACTGGGACCGCGCCATAATAACGGATAAGACAATCCCGCGCAACAGACCGGACATAACCCTTGTGGACAAGAAAGAAAAGGCTACCTATCTGATTGACCTTGCGGTACCGAACACTGGACACCTCCAGAAAGCCCATGAGATAAAAATCAGGAAGTACACAAACTTAAGACAGGAGATCAAAGAGATGTGGCATATGCAACAAGTAACGACCATCGTGTCAACCACAGCCTAGCAGCAATAGATCTCCCAGCGAACACCTACAAGGAACTCGAGAAAGTGGCAATCCTGAAAACCTGTAGGATAGTCAAAGAGTTCCTCAACCAACAATAACACAAGACATAACAACTACCCTGTGCACTTGGTAGCAATACCCGTCACGAGGTGGAACCTCCAATCAAGGAGAAATATAATAATAACAAAAAAAAAAAAAAAACTTAAAAAGAAAAACAGCAAAGCATTAGCGCATTGTGCTGTTATTATTTTGGGGATTTTCTTAACACATTGTCCTAGTGTGCCTTTGACACAGTTTTTATGTCAGCGTTTTTATACACCAAATGCTAATATTCCTTATTATTCGAGGAAAAACATATGATTAATTATCGTATGGACAAACAATAGGTGCTGCACGCATATATTTGCTAATGCACCTAAAATGATTGATATGAAAGAGACATTCGTTTATAACGACAATCAGTTTGATAGAAAATAGTCATAAGTCTAATGAGATTCTGCTGAAATGTGAGAAAGTTTGGATTTTCATCCAACGGTACTCTTAGTTCAATATCTATGATACTACATGTGATATTTTTTATCATACAGTTTTCATTGGTCCATTTACATGTTATGCGGACTGGAAATCCTGGAATGAGTGATAGAATAAAACTCTCCTCCCTCCGGCTATGAGAGTCTGGCTAATCCTCGATTGAAGAGGACTTCAGAAATTCCCCTAGTTTCCCAGGAGAATGGAATGCAGCCTTCTCAGAGGAGTGACAACTGATGAAACCTTTATACCAGTGAAAAGGGTGCCGCGAGTGGCAATCGTGGAAAATATACAGGCACATGGACACGTATAATATTTTATACTATTAAATAGTTTTTTTTTTATCTGAAAACAAATACAAATTTGTCTTATGGTCCTTCATCCATACCTACAGATTAAAACTGTAAGTGTAAATGTGCGAAAATTATGCAGTAACCAAGTTCTGATCAGAAGCGTTCAATTATTACCATTTTTACAAACATCAATAACGATTATTTACTAATTTTATTCAGTATTTCTCCTATGGCACATGAAAAATTTTTTATACTTTTCTCTCGGTTTACTTTTGGCACACGTCCCGGATAAGGTTCCCTATCGCTGCACTACTGGGTCACGGAGCAAAGTGCATTGTGTAATACCAAGAACTTACTGGAGAAGATAAAGCCAAAGTTTCCTCAATTTATCATGGGTGAAACGCAGAGTGAATTTTTGCGACAATGTCCGATACTTTGGCCAGTTAAAACATCACCAATCTTATTAGGATGTAAGCCAATCGATAATTTCTCGCATGTGCTTATGTTCGTTCCCATTTAACACTCTCAGTGAAAAGAGAGGCAGATTAATAACATACTTTAAAATGCTAATAACGTCATTACCACAACAAAAGCTGCTTTCCAGAACTTATTAAATTCGTGATTAAAAACGCTACAACGTTTCTATTTATCCAATCTCCTAATACTTTCATCGCAGTCGGAATTCGCATCATAAGAGGATGCCTCCTTAGGTCGCTAGAGAAATCCAACTGGTTTTGATTCTGATTAAAGTCAAGAGTCATTCTAGTGATAAAAGTACCCCACTCAGGTAGGAGAACGTAAGTAAGCTGCCTTATTGCTGTTGTGAACTGCTGAGTATAATCTTTCTGGCATCGTCTCCTTCTAATAACCTTTCAAGTTCTTTCAAATAATGCCGATGGTGGCCTCTGAAGAAAACCAAACCAACACAACGAATATTTTCTAATACATGTCGGCAGCTTTCTTCTTATTTCAGTAAGGATGAGCGGTCTTAAGAACACGTCTTAGAACACAATATTCTTTTATTCTTAACAAAAAGCCACAAATACAATCTAGGTTTATTAAGTTGGCTCAAAGAGTGGCGAGTATCCGCTCAGAGAGTCATTAAGATATCAAAGGATGGACGCCATCATTTTTAGTGCGGTTTAAAGAAAAATCTTAAGAGAAAAATATACTTTGAAAGTGAAGGTTTCCAGTAAATTAAGATGCGATACAGGAAATGATAGACTCTTGACCTCTCATTAATAAATGACGAAGGTGGGAGAAATGAGATCGAGATTAATGACTATTTTAACGCCAGCCTTCATATACTTTTTTTCACGTTGGCAGATATTGCGCAACATCATGCCTAGAAGCGATCGCCATTTTAATTAATCTCTTCAAGAAAGAAAATTAAAATATTAAAAATTATATTACAAATTATAAATGATATAGTCATTATGTTATAAAAATCAATAAATATCAATGCTTCCTTTTATTGCGATTTATCTTGTGAGCCACTTTAAAGGAAGCTCGTGCTCCACTTAAAAAAAATTGAGTTAGATAAACATCGAACGGTTTCTAAAGAATTCAGTAATGCAAAATGAATACTGATAAACCCTCAGATACTGTTGTAAAATTCTAAATTTATCAATCGTCGTTGTTCTCTCCCGAGTTTGCTATCATTATATTTGCATTTAAGCATTCTTTGTACGTTCATAAAATAAATAAAACTGCGCATACTTTAAATGGGAAAGTAACTAGGATTTACATATTATTAGTATACAGCGCTCAACTTTTTTTTTAACCCTCATCATTAGCAGACGAGTTATTTAATGTACGCAGTGCGTTAAAATCCAGGCGCAAATAGTAATACTATTTGCTAAGTGTACTAGTAAATAGTAAATTCTGGATTTATAATAAAAATACGAGCAAAAAAGCAACGACTTTTAGGCCAGAACCAATAACACTTCGTTTCTGCGAATCCGCTACATTGCCCATTCATGCATTTATATACTATTCAGTATATAGATAGGCTATGTGATATGTATGGAAAAAATAATAAATGATAATTCTGGATTTTTAATGTTCTGATTTTAATTAAGGGAAAGGCTCGATAAATTGTTATGAAAAAGCCAACTATAAATTTCATGAAAATCCATTCACATAGAATGAAGTTAATAAGATGCGGATGGACAAACAATAGGTGCTGCACGCATATATATGCTAATGCACCTAAAATGATTGATATGAAAGAGACATTCGTTTATAACGACAATCAGTTTGATAGAAAATAGTCATAAGTCTAATGAGATTCTGCTGAAATGTGGGAAAATTTGGATTTTCATCCAACGGTACTCTTAGTTCAATTGAATCTGTTATTCATGAAAACAACTTCTGCGTGGATTCTTAGGGCTCTAGTTTTCATTAATTAAGAGATATTGAGAAAAAATAGTTTCTGAGTTGGTCAATCTCGAGAAGCATCTGCTAGAATTATTTTAAAGTTAAAAAGGAGCAGACCAGAATCATATTACTGAGGGATGCAACCATGGTGAATGCATAAGTGTGTATATTTATTTCAATAATACATTACAGCTTTTCTGAATACGATTCTGTTGTGATAACTGTAAGGACCCATCCTTACAATAATTTAATAAAGTTTTGTTAAATATTGGAAGAATTGATTGTAGTGTAAATAGTTAGTTTTCAGCTCAAATAATATGTGTTAGGAACCACTGGAATTTGGAAGTTTATTCCAGCCACGCCTAGCTCTAGTTATATCTTGTTTGTAAAGGATTCCTTAAGCGAGTCAGTAAAAGTAATTGACCGAAACAAATCCCACTTAAGACAGGAGCATATACTCTATAGAAAGGGCACTGAGTGCGGGAGTGGCCCTCTTAAAGATTTCACGGTGCGACACTAGCAGGTGTGGGCGACGTAGTAATGGATGTGATTGTGAGGTCACAAAGAAAGCCTGAAACTTTCTTAGTTGACCGGAACTTACGTTTTACCTTCTAGAATGATCTCGTAATTTCCAGACCAACGGAAGTTCGGACACAAAAAGGATGAAAAAACACGCCCACGGAAATGAAAGGAGACGAATAAGAATCACGAAGGAAAGGATGTGGAAGTCAACGATTGGCCAGGAAGAAAGCGGAGGGAATTTTGAGAGAACGTAGAGAAGGGTCTGAAAAAAAATTGATACTGGGGAGATTCGAGGAGTTTTTCTTAGGAAGGAAAGTCGTGGTCTAAGTTGGAGTCGTGGTCTAAGTCCTGGGGTAGATGGAAGTTGTGATAAGGACTCTGCGTACGACTACAATAGGAAGGAATGTTCACCTGTAGACATTGAAGCAGTATGGAAGGAGAAAAGAGAAACACACTCTGAGAATTCTTTAGGCAAAGAATAATCAAATGAGCAGTCGAACGACTGGCCTACTAGGAAAGCACCTGAGTCCACGGAAAAAATGCCGACTAGAAAGGAATATAGGATCCAGATTTAAATCCAGCCGCGCAGTACCCTGTAGGAAAACATCAGAAAGATTACCGTGATCCCGGATGGGCGCCTTCCAGTACACGAAGGGCAGATAGGAAAGGAATCCGAGCAGGGAGAAAAGTCCAGACAATCACGTAAGTGTTAGGAAGTTTACTGAGAATAAATGTACCTATATTAATAAGGGAAGGACTATAAGAGAATGCTATATAGTTAAGGAGGGATGTCTAAGTGATGAATATATGTATATAAGTGTAATATAATTAAGGCGTAAGTAATCTGTAATTGGAAGTGAAGTCCTATATATTAAAGTTTGATAGAAAGAAAAGAGGTAATAATTAACTAAGAATTGTTTACGATTGAGTAAAGGTTTTCTAACTAGTGTGAAGTTAAAGGTTGAACTTTAATTTATTATGAAAGTTGAATTATTGTGAATATATCTGATTGGAGTAGGAGTTGATTAAAAGGTGAACTATTAAGGAGTTGTGGACTAATTGATCAGAAGGGTACTATTTAATTGAGTTGATTAATGTTTACTGTTAACCTGGCTACAAGGAAATGTTTGAGTAAATGTACTTTCCTTACAAGTTTGAGAAACGAACTCTTAAGGATTTTGTTAGCCAGTTCATTGACTGGTAGTTTGTTGTTCCATTATACAGACTGTTTAGGAGTAGAGTGAGACGGATTGTACGAGGTGAATACTACGCCCTATCGAAGCCCATGTAAAAACATGGAGACACCATGATATAATGTATAAGAATATGTATTAGAATTGGATAATTGTTGGTGAGATAATTGGTTTGAGATCAAGATATATACACATTTAAAAGTTAGAAAGATAACAAGTTTCCAACCAAATATTATAATCAGTTAGATATTATTGCAAGTTTTTATGTATGATATGTTAATAAACATTGTATCATTCTACATTCATGTGTGTGTGTCTGTCATTCTGAAACTCAGCCAGTCCAGTGGAAGAATACCTAATACATTTTGGGGTCCCCTTGAGTCTGGGATTTTCTGAGATCAATCAAGTCAGGTGTAAAAGTGGGAGGGGTTAAACAAAAAAAAGGGGATAATAAATAAATAAATATAAATTAATACAAAAAAGGAAGATACAAGTACAATAATAAACACATTTACCACCCCCCACATAACAACTGCATCAGTAGTGATGCAGTTGTTATCACAACAGAATCATGGACATAAACATACAATATCAATAACATTGAATATCGTGCCAAAAATGGGGATGGCAAGTGACAGATGCGACAAAAAAAAATTAGGAACAGTTGTGAATTAAATTACTGAGTAAAAGGTGCTATTGTTTGTTTGTTATTTGGTTTTTAGGAGCATTAGCAACTAAGGCCATATTGCTCCGGGAATATGCGGTGGTCATTCCCTGACCTTTCCGCATCCTCCGTATTTGGTAGTGACGGGCTCGAACCCCGGTCTAATCAAGAAGCGTGTGCTACGCACTGCTGCTCCTTCCCACCTGGCTACGGAGGCGACGAGTAAAAGGTGCACAAAGGGCTGCAAGTACACACCTTATTTACACACCTTATGATCGAAAAATGAACGAACAACACCTCGACTGACTGTTCTTTAAAAGTAATTATTACGTTGCAAGGTGGGTACAGTGAAGTAAAAACAGTTATTTTTATATATTATTAGTTAATTACTTAGTAATTAATTGACATCAAGACAATTAGTTATTTACTTTTCACTTCTATTATACACAGAAAAAAATCGCTTAATTCGAAAAATAAAAATGGAAGGAGCATGAAATGTAAAGCAACACTTGCATTAAATAACTTGTTTACTGAACTTGCCATACACAAAGTAATTAATGGAAGATTCAATTACAGCGCCATTAATTTCACTCTGGTTATTAAAGACCACGCAGTATTTCTGAGTCCCAGGGACCTTAACACTAAGTGTGATCGCCTGCATATCTACGAAGTCGCAAGGAAAGTTATGGGTGTAGTTGGATTACACAAGTTTACGCCAAATAGTGTAACATATTTATCTGTCCTTTCCAATATAAGTTCACGCTAGCATTCCCTTCACTAATATTCCCATAATCAGTTGTGACAAAATGTCTGTTAATGACATCCCGAGAAACTAGAATATTAATAATTAGTAAAGGGATTGAATTCCTAGTGAAAGAAAAATAGCTCAGTTGCGTATATCTGAATATTGTAGCAGACCAGGCTCATTCGCATGATATTTCAAGCCAAACAATGGCACAACCCAAAGGGCATTGTGTGTAAAACGATGTGCAGCTCATTCTACCGACTTGCAGAATCCACCGTGGCCCGCACAGTCACCAAGAGCAACTTTGCATATTTAGTTAAACACACCTAAGCAGTAAAATTTTCAGGGTCATATTTCAACACAGGCGATGGAATAATTTGAAAATTAATTTAGAATTGAGTAGTAATTTCCAAATTAGGCGAAGGATTAAGATTTTGGCGTATTGTGTGTGGAAATATATAAGATACACGGACCCACACTTTTCTTAGGACCAACGACACGAAGTGAAATACAAATGTTTTCCGTGTGCCTCTGTCAAAATAAATGGGCTTACACTTTGTTAGATCATAAAAGGCAGGCAGTGTTTCTAAATACTTTAAGGTCAACTTATTCGTTAAAAATGGCATTTTAGCCGTACTTTCACCTTGGTGAAATACAAAAATAAACATTATCTTGGGATTCCTCTAGTTTTTGATTGACGTAGGTTGAATAAAAGTTTAATTATGTTACAATTTGTAACAGTAAACTGCAACAGTAGTATGAGTGACATCAATTTAATTGCCACTCAACAAACATCTAATGTAATTTAATAATTAAAAGGATCAAAGCACTTTTATCCAGATATGAATTAAATATCTGTCTTGCACCCCACCCCATCGAAAATTAAATAAGATGAAAATCTCGAGTTTCATAGTAGATTCTAATTTTATCAATTATTGCTATCGTTGCGATTTCACTTATTCACTATTCTGTCAAAGAACAGAACAATCAAAGATTATACGTAAGTCATCTCTTAGAGGCAAGACCAGTCCCGGGACTGAAAGGGAACTGAAATCCCCGAACAATCAGAACTCCTTGCTGTCCTTTTCTTTCTCTCAACAGTAACATTGTGCCAGAGTCCCGTTAAGACCGGCACCCCTGTTTGGGGGCTATCACGCATGTTTAATCTTTCGCCATTGTGATTTTCATTTACATATAATTTCCGATTGAAAATAGAGATGTTTGGTTCGCACGTAGATAGAAGTGCTTTCACCCTTCTTTTAAGATTAGGTTATTTTATTCACTCGCTATGTTTCTCTGTACGTGATGTGCAACTGATACTAATCGGAGAAATCTATTTTAACCATTTGTTTTGGTTAGCTTTATGTATACGTACTTTTGAAAGTAGCCACAGAGCCATAATAAAAAACGCATTAGGCGCAGCGTCCTTGTCGATCTAGTGATGGTACTGAACAGCGAACCCCTAGCTCATTCACTAATTTTAAACGTGGAGCGTTCCCGGATGAATCAGCGTTATGGGAGATAAACATACGCATGATCACAGAACATTTTTCCCCTCACCCTGCTTTACGACTGTTTCAATCCTCCCTCCCAGTGAATGCTGCGCAGAAAACTACTTATGTGTAATTGATACCATGCACTGTCACAAGACGTGGTGTCATCACGAACTTTTGCGTTGGTGCAACATTATTTATATGAGTTCTTCCCGCACACCCCTCCGAGGCCATGGTCTGGTAACACGCCACTGGTCACGAGTAAATAAATAAAAACATTCAAATATATCTAAATTATTAACATAATTTGAACAAGAGAAGTGGGAACGGATATTATAAATGAATGCCCCACATGCGCCGATATGCTCACGTAATAAACGAAGATTTCAATTTTTTCTTCTTTTTTTGTCAAATTTCCATCAACTTCATTAAACATATGACAAAATATGTCTTCTCTTCAACACCCGTTCACACACACACACACACACACACCAAGAAAGGTCTGACTTCGAAAAATGCACGAAACTATCAGGAATACATTAGAAATGGTGTTTAAGATGTATCAAATGAAAATGGAGCTCGTTGGTATTAGGTATTTTACAATATTGAAACACTTTATGATAATTAACAGTACGTATTCCATTCTTGCCAAAAGGTTTATAGAAATAAATAATAAATATAAGACAACAAATGAGCTGCACTAGCTGGGCTTACCTTGAAGTTTAAAGCTGTTGGCCACGCCTCGGACTGGAAGCCTGTCGCCTTATTGAAACCACGTGTTTGGAACTACCACTTCTGTCAACACGAATCTGACAGTTTCACACACAACGCGCACAAATTCCACATAATAAACAATGCCACAACGTTATAAATTCATAAACGGGACAAATAAAAAGCGAATATTATTTCCACAAAATGATATTGAAAATAAAGTTAACATTACATTTCGAATAAAGGAACGCATAAGCCTAATGGTGGAAACTTGAATCTCAGCGGGTAATTTCAGATCTAACTGCCACCTGGATTTTTTTCAGAAATGCGAATACACCCCAAAACACTTTGTTCACGAACATTTTTGAACACACAAGTTATTATTATTATTTATTCGCCAGACTGTCCCAAAAAATACAGTTTATTTAATGCCGATGAATTTATATGAAAGTAATTCAATGTATACTTAGTGGACAATATATTGAGTGTTGCAGAACAGTTTTCTAATTCTTCTTTTTTTTTTTTTTTTCAAAGCACCCCGTATGTGATCACATATGATATCAGATAAGAAACTTTACGCTTTGATCAGATCTTAGTCGATCTGATCATGGGGAAGATAGCTGATCTTTCCGATTTCCAGAAAGGGGTTGGGGCACATTTAGTAGGGGCCACAATTACGAAAAACAAAGGAAATCACCGCTCTGTTGAAAAACATACGAGTGGAAAGCGAAAGGAGAAAGCAACTCTAAAAGAACGTTGATAAGCCATGAACGAGACCGCAGGAATTTCAAGCGAATTGTGCGCCAGAATATAAGGTTCATTGTGCAGCAAATGACTAAAAATTTCAATTTAGGCAAAGAAAGACCAATTTCCAAACAAACTGTCAGGCGGGAATTGATATTCTTTTTGATATAATTAAGGTGTCGTTTAGAAAAAATTCTAAATAGCACCCTAAACCAACGCATGTTCTCCATAAAATGTAGCAGGGTAATTAATGTAGGAGCAATACTTATACCACTCCGTCCAAATCACTACGCTTCTACAAGGCTGGGATGACTGTTCTTCCACACTGAATGAAATAAGGGACAGGTTCGGATTGCGTCTAGTTGGCCGAATTTTTATCGAACTGTTTTCATACCTTGGCTGATTTAGTCTGTCTTGTAGGAGAGTTCAATGGTTTTATCTCCTGGAAAATAAGCAAACCGACCGAAGAATCACGCACAAATGTGGGCGCACTACACTTACATCTTATAGACTTGGCCGGCCGACATGGCACGCACACACACGCAAACGAAATTCTCCCATAGAAATGCACGACTGGTATTGATCGAAATAATGAAAATTCCAATAATCTCTTTGGAAGGAGGTATCGAAGTATAGAAACCATTTTCATGAAAACAACATCCCTCCCAAAAAAAAAAAAAAAAAAATGCCACCACACTTTATTAACCTCTGCTCTAGAGCATTTGTATTTCATGTAATACGACGAGACAAACGATTAAATGTCGTTAAAAAAATTAAATGAAAGATTGACACGATTCGTCATAGTCGATCCAATGAACTTTTTGTCTAGACAAAAAAACGTCTAGACTTGCTATTTCAACGCTACAATGCATTCTTAACTTTAGAAAGAAATGTATGAAAGCAGTATTGAAAAATTTTTTTTTTTTTTCGGTTGAAACTATCTTTGTCTATTCTGTTAGCCATATGCATTCGAAGGGCGTGTAAATATGTAAAACAAAACTTCCAAATCTAAAATAAAAACTAATCTCGAGAAGCGCAACCCGCAAATTATGAACAGAATTTAATCAGGAAGCACAAAGCTTCGATGGATGAAAGGAAAGAGACGAAGCGCCGAAATAACTCTCAAGCCCATTCATCTTCGCGTATCCGATTGCATCCGAATCAAAACGTTGGAGAGAAAAGCCAAAATAAAATATATTAAATATACACTGAGTGATAGCTGAATTATGGCCACCCCTATGAAAACTGAATGCGACCCGTTGACCACGTGAGGTACGAGAGTGCGGAGTTAGTCGACCTACGTAGCATAGATAAGATGTCAGTGGTCAGTAGGTAGTAAAATTCCGAGCGTGATGGCTAAAAGGAAGGATTTATCGGACTTTGATAAAGGACAGATTGTGGGTGATCGATGAGCTGGTGCCTCGATTTCCCAAACGGCTGAACTGGTGAGGCGTTCGAGAGCCGCCGTAGTTAAAGTATACAAGGACTGGCGTGAAAATGGTTAAACAACGACCCGACGGCAAAACTGCAAAGGTCAACGAAAGGCTGATGTTAGAGGTGAGCACGGGGTCCGACGACTCGTACAGACGAAGTACTGTTGAAGAGTTGACTACCCAGTACAACATGGGCTAATCCGGAACAATATCTGGCATGATCATGCGTCGCATGCTCGCACGTATGGGCTATACCAGCAGACGATCCCTACGGTATCCTCTCCTAACCAATGTTCATCGGCGTAAAAAACTCGCCTGGTGCAAAGAGCATTCAAGTTGGACGTCAGAAGACTGGAAGAATGTGTGCTGGTCGGATGAGTCACGTTATTTACTCCACCCCTTGGATGGTCGTGTACGGATTTGGCGTCAACAACATGAGTCTCGTGATCCATCATGCATAGTATTAAAAGTGCAAGCCGGTGGAAGCGGTTGTATGGTGTGGGGCATGTTTCACTGGCAGGAACTTGGACCCCTGGTGCATGTGGAACAACGTATCACTGGTCTCCGGTATCGTCAACTGCTTGCTAACTGTGCACACACTCCTCTATGTTACACTTTTTCCCGAATGGCGATGGTGTTTTCCAAGATGACAATGCGCCGAGCCATCGGACACTTGTTGTGCAGGAATGGTTTGAGGAACTCAGTTCTGACTTCCGGCCAATCGATATGCTGGAAGTCAGTTCTGACTTCCAGCATATCGATTGGCCTCCGAACTCCTCCGATATCAATCCCATAGAGTTCTTGTGGGACACTATGGAAAGGCATATCAGACATCTGGATACACCAACCACCTCCATAGCTAGTCGCATTACACACAGCTTGGTTGGCCATACCTCCCGAACGCATCCCACATCTTTGTTGAATCAATGCCACCTCGGATAGATGCTGTACTGAGGGCAAAAAGGAGGACCTACGAAGTATTATGAATTATGAATTCATATGTTGCTAGAATAAACTGTCAGTGGAAGAAAAAAAAAACAATGAAACAAATAAATGAACCTGTAACCAGAAAACGTGAATTCTGAATACTTCATGGTGCCTGCCCAGTTCAAGTTTGTAAACCCGAAATATCAAAATATTCTAAAACGGGAACGAGAGCGAGGCAATGATTCTACCCAGAAGCAGAAACAGACAGCGCTCCGATCTCAAAGAATACTGTCATTACTATTTCATCTCAAGGCGAATAAATCCTCAACGTAAAAAAATCATATCTAAAATGTAATTGAACTGAATCAGTTAGACATGCATCTGGATCGGTACGTACGAGTGTAGGGAAACACACAGGTAGCTTTTTTAACGTTCCTGGTGAAGCATGTTTGGCTTCCCTGTAAACATTTCTTACGGAACACCAATACCTTTTACACCTTTGTTTTTATTAAATTAACAAAAATACCGAAACAAACACTAATATGAAATATCCAAACCCTGGATCTAACATTTTTATTTTAAAAAGATTTTTAGAGTTTCACTGCTCACCCTTAAGCCCTACCCTTTTTCATGCAGTATTATGAACAGACAAAATATGCGAATTTTGAAAAATAGCACTAAAATATCTGATGGAACTGATAGAACAATTTAATCTCTTTTACCATTCTCGTAGTTCTATCAGATGCAAATCCCATGTTCTATCCAGACCCTGAATATACATTCCTTAATCCAGAGACGATAAATTGAATTCCAACTAGTTTTGACACTCACGCTGTATTTACTTTCCTCCAGTGCCTGCTTACATTAAAGGATATTCACTCTCCCCTCTCTCTCTCTCTCTCTCTCTCTCTCTCACACACACACACATTTGCCTACACAACAACGTGTAAATACGAAAGTTTGCTCACAGCTAGTTGGAGTTCGTGACAGTCAGACATTTCAGTAACTTACGTGAAGAATTTAAGTTCGTCTTCAGAAAGTCGGCTTTCAACCTTTCGGAGAAAAGATGATTTAGCAGGGATGTAGTCAATAAGGTTAGTAAACATCGGGTCCTGCTGAAGTCCAAATACCTAATGTCAACTTGGAAGAAAGAACTAATAGGTAGATCTCCCTTTGCGGACGTCGTATTGTTAGTTTTTAAAAAAAGTGTACGCTTTCTATGAATAATTATTGTTTATGTTTATTTATTTACTCTTTTTTTTCAGAAAACCTTTTGCTTGCTAGAAGAAAATGAGAATTGGAGCCAGTTTGAAAATATATTGAAGAATACATTCTAAAACCTGGAACAAAATTGTGACTGGACATAATCTTAAAATCTGAGAGACCTGGAACAAAATTTTAAGTTTTATTTGTTTTAATCTTTGTATGTTACATACCTAGCCTACTGTGGTGAAGAGTATATAAACTAAGATATTCTCCACATTTCCCTAGGATGAATTCCTTGGCAGTTTTATCTAACGAAAACAAAACATTGTTCCTCTCGCTAGGTTACTCTTATATTGGATTGAAGTCCCAACCATGATAATGATGCTATCATGACTAGAGAGTCCTAGAAAGGTCGGAAGTGACAACTCGCCCCTACAGTCTCAACAGCCTTCAAGGGGTGTTCCCTTAGAACACTGTAGAAAGAATTCTTTGAAAAGCTGGTCATTAACTGTGAGCGTATGTGCGAAAACAAGGCCTACATAATGCAGTTGTATGTCCCTTTGTATTAAATCCATTCCATGTTGTTCCTACCTTCCACTTCTGATACATACCCCTAGACGGTCGGGCTGGAATCATGATCGAGAACAGTTTTGGCGAGAGGATTAAGCTTGACTCGTGTGTGTGTCGCTGTCTGACGTCCTATGTCCTCTACTTCATGTGTCAGTCCCAAATGTGATGTGCTCCCTGTAATAACAAACTTTTAACGCTCTTTTTTTTCCCTTCATATAAGTTCACTGAACATGTAATTTCCTCATGTAAATTAGTGATGTAAGACTTGACTGTTCCGTGTTTACCTTTATAACTGCAGCAGTGTAGTTAGTACCGCAAACCACTTTAGAGCAATCGAAGGCTCGCATATTTATGACATATACCTGTTTGTTGTTATAGGAGTGTTTTAGGTGTATCGACAACTGAGTCCCTATTGTTCCGTACATGCTGTTTGTAAATTTCGTGTGTTCTCTCGTCGCTTTTCTGTTTGCTGGATGAAAAACCCGTGTTTCACGGAGAGAACCCGTGCTACACTCGCCTGAGACCGATAACTCAGCTACGCTGTGAAAAAGGTCCATATAAATTCCTCGCGATATCGACAGGACTCCAACCCGGTGTGGGAAGGACGGCGATTCTACCAACCGGGCTACCCACGAGGACACATATACCTACTCACTGAAACCTGACTCTCCTCAGGTATTGATGAGCAGAAGATTATAAATGGGCAAATTTCACAAATATTAAATCATTATATTGCCTCCTCCACTTTGGCAACTTAAAAGTCTTATTAGTATTACTTTATTTTCCTCCTCCCTTAACTAACAGTGACCTTCAGTATTTAGAAAACTCACTGGATTCCATCGTCTCGCTTATTCAATCTTCTGACATAGTAATGGTTTTTGGTGATTTTAACTGTCAACTCGGGAACTTAAGGTCTTCCTCTCCATCACTGCAGATGAGCTTTCTTTAATATACTTCACAGTACATTAAAGTCTTGAACAAGTTTGCAAATTTCCAACTAGAGAAAATGCCAACGTTGATCTTACATTCTCCTCCACTCAGATAGAAGTTCGCAAAAACAATTTTATATTCCACTCGGATCATTCGCCAATAACTTTTGACATCACTATAATGTCACATTGACTTCAAAAATGCAGTTCACGTTCTCCACGGTACAATTTCAGAATGGCTGACTGGCCTCTGCTCAAACTAGCTCTCAGCAATATGGACAAGCAGCTCTTTGATGCTGTTGATGACATCGATGTGCTCACTAATAACCTGATTAACTGTGTCCACTCAACTATATCTAACTCAGTTCCCTAATCCCATCAGATGGCATTTTCTACCTACCGCAATTGTATAACAGCGATTTCATTCATAAAATGAAATATAATCTAAAGAATTCTTTAGGAACAAGTATAAGCAATCCGGTCACAGTCGATACAATGAAATATTCAATTAACTCCGCAAATAAATAAAAACATTCATATTAAAATCTTACAATACCTATACAGAGTCAGTTCAGGGTAGTCTAATTACTAACAGAGATATTAAACTATTCTAAAATTTCATGAAGAACAAGAATAAAACCAGTATCAAGTTATAACTCCATAAATCTGATGGAATTCTCTTATCTGACGAATTCAGTATTACTCAAGAGTTTGCCAAACAATTTTCCAGAATTCAAACTAATAATGCATTGAGATCTGCTGCATTTCCTGGCTTCACGCCAGTTAAAGATTACATCCTCGTCACAGATGATGATTTAAACTCAGCATTAAATAACATGAAACATGACTACACTAGAGGTTCCAATTATATACGTACCTTATTTTGGAAAAAGACTACTCTGAAACCTGTTATACTTTGTATCTTCGACTTGTCTCTTAGATTTGGCGAGTATCCGAAGCAAGCACTTTAAGCAGGTCAACCTACTTCCAGTTTTTAAAAAAAGATGATAAATCTGCTGTATCTGATTCCAGATGAATATAATATCCTTACAAAACAGTCTTACTAAATTCTTTAACAGTAAGAAAGTCAAATTTCAAAGAGGGGTAGCCAAAGAGTTTCAAGTGATTAATTGAGTTGGGGGAACGATAGAGGCAACAGATGAATTTGACAGATTGTGGTAGAGAGATGTTAAGCCAGATAAAATCAAAAAGAGGAGATTCCAAATTACTGTCTCTGACAGGGAATTTCAGAACGGACATATGCACAAGTCCCACCTTTGTAGCGAAAGAGATCATACAGAGAATAATTTGGACAACTGAGATGAGCAGTGGTTGAATAAACCAATAACTGGGATTCTGTTAATTTGATCTTTCAGAAGATTAAATTTTTCTTTTGAGTCCAAGAGAGACGACTCACTGCCTGGAGAAAATGGTTGACACACAGTGGACAGAAGCTGATGAAGATCCAAGTAATATGAACAGGGTGAAAAGAACATGACGCCAGTCTTCCGTGTTGCCACAGTTACAGAGGGAAGATTCAGACAGATTAAACATAACAAGTTTAGCACGAAGGGAACCACGGCTAGTTAGAAAAAAAAAGAGTGTAGAGACTCGGACTGAACCATTTTAGAACAGACTGGACTTTGTACACCATTTTATACAAAAGACGAAGGGTATGATGTTTAATACCCAGGATTTATGCCACAGATGGAATAAACTTCCTTGTGACCATTACCTTTGGAAGCAGAAGACCATCGATCTTGCCAGAGTTGAACCAGGTGATTCCAGTAATGAGTTTTTCGGTTTTAGGATCGCAGTGGATATTAACAGTTAAGTCTAAAAAGTAAACGGGAATGGTATGTCAAAAATCTAGAATAGCAAAAATCTTGATAAGCGATTTGGAGGTCCAGAGATAGGCAACCGTTTAAAACCTGTAGCACAGCCGTGGAGACAGTGCGACAGGAACGACTCATCACTAACAGCATTCGACTTTGGATAGAGGAGAGGTGCTCTTGTTTGGCAACTTTCTTAGTATATCAGAACCAGACGCCAAATCGGAATAAACACCATTTTGTACAAAAGACGAAGAGTACGATGGTTAAAACCCCAAGATTGATGCGACAGACGGACAAACATTGAAGTATACGTGACTATTTTATTATGAAGTGCAAGACATGTTTCTGGAAGGTTAACTTTCGATCTGGAATAATACTCAAAAATTTGTGAGACAACCATGGAGAGAGAACGGCCAAAAGGTTTAACAGTCGGAGGGCCGAAAATGTTAAGGTTGCCCTTCAGATAAAGAAGCTTAGTCCTGTCAGGAGAAATGGTATGTTTATTAATAACGGACCATGAGCACAGATCATTCATGATTCTACTGGCAGAACTCTCCAAAGAAGAATCATCGGTGTATGCTATTTTAGAAACACTGGAAGTTTAACGGAGAAGCCACTCATCTAGAACCAAATCTCAGACGATTGGACCAAGCACTGAACTTTTGGGCATCCTCGAGAGACAGAGCGACTAAGTTGCTGAGTAGCAGAAATGACTTGGACAAAACTATGGAGAAATTAGTTGCAAGTTAAGTTGTAGAATTGTGTGGAGCATTGAGCAACCCTGAAGCGAGCAAAAAAAACTGTCCCATCAAGGGAGTCAAAGGCTCTAGAGAAATTTACGAAAATAGTTATCTTTCCCTCTGGCACATAAAGCCATTTTCTGGGTGCATTTACATCAGATTTATTTAAATAAAATAAATTCACAACGTCGCGAAATTAATTTTACGAAATCTGCCCAAACTGTTTTGATGAAACACAAGAGGAAGGAATCATCTAGACCTTCTATTTGCATCCACAATATTCTCATTTTTCATATCTTAGCACTTCTTTCAAGAATGCGAATTTACTCCTGCCTACAACCATTTTGATGAGTTGTTGTTGTTGTTGGATTTCAGGAGCATCGGCAACTAATTCCATGTTTCTCCGCGTATATTGTCTGTAAATTGCGTATGCTCTGAGGTCGATTTTCTGTTTGCTGGACGAAAAACCCGACTTTCCCTCGAGTAAGACCGATAAATTCAGCCACGGTGTGAAAAAATACCCATAAAAATTCCTACCGTTGTAGACAGGATTCGAACGCAGGCCTTTCCACCCGGTGTGGGAGGATGGCGATTCTACCAACTGTGCTACCCACGGGGGCGTTTTTGAATGAGTTAGATTAATACAACTGCAATGTTATTTTCCTCAAAGCAGTAAGAATCGCATTCCACTGAATGACTTCTACAAAGCTTTCTAAATGATTCAATAACTTCATAAAATGTATTTATTTATCTGTTTATTAGAAATCGTCTGAGTACAGTCGTAAAGGCTAGGAGGGTAGATCATAAATACTCACGATTTCTTGTTTATACAATTTTATATTTTAGAATAATTTGCAAATAAATGAATATATTTATAGTTTTTTTGTTTCTTTCAGTATTTGTTTAAAAAAGACAGACTAGCAGTTTTTTCTTTGCTTCTCCATTACTGTTGCTTTCAATTACAATCCTGATATCGCTCCTATTTACTTCTGTAATTTTAAGTTTTCCTTTACTTTTAAATTAATTAATTTACTCCTTCTCAGGCTTAAATTTGAAAGAAACAACTTTAATACTTAACATATAAACTATTAAAACACAGAAGTAAAAGATATATAAGTAATTTACCTTCTGCATTATTAAGTTAATATATTTTAGTTGATTTATAGCATTCGTTCCTTAGCCAAGGTAATAATTATTAGCTTTAGTTATCTTTTAGACCTTTGAAAGTCCTTCTGACTTAGCGTCCATATGTTTTTTTAAATACCTCACAGATAAGGATTGAATTACATCTGGCCCACTTCAGCACCTAGCTGTAACTTCATAACCCCTTTCCTGAGGTCTCATCCTCCTGATGTTCATTCAGGATATTGGAGTCTCAGAAAGTTTACTGCATAACTGCACGTTTCTTTAAATATATTCTTTCTGTGCCGCTTGTCTTCATTAAATTTTCTTATACTTATCTTAAACTGTGTGTATTAAACCAAGTGAATTTGCCAGGAACATTCTCACAAGAGCATTCATTTCTTTAAATTCTATTCCAGTTTCTTTATTATTTCTTTTGTTTTGTTCTCTGACATCTGATTCTCCATTAATTACCATATGCCACTTAGGTTTAGTGCGTCAATCGGTCTGTTTCTGAGTTTTGCAAGGATACTTAGATTATTTCTTGTAATCTGTTTCCAGGGCTTAAAGTTGAAGCTAATGTGCAACATCGATCTCGATCTTGTGTTCAGTTTGTGCGTGACTTTGTTCAGCCATTTGAGTAGCCAGTACTCTGCAGCCAAGATCTCCTGAATTTGTTTAGGTGGGTCGGATGACAATATAACTGCGCCATACGTAACAGTCGGATAAAGATGCCTCTCTGTGTATGCAACTATTAAACGGGGCTTGTTCAGACCTGACACTTCTTGTTTGACAGTCCACCAGGCTTTGTATAAGTTTCTCTTCAATGCCTGGATATCGAGGCAGTGTTAGGCGGGTCGGAAAACTGCTAGCTTGGGGGGATACAAGGACTAATAGATTAACAGTAGCCACTGGCAGAGGTGAGAGTGATTCTTGCATTGCTTCTACTGGAATGAGCAGCAGCCTGGAAAATAAGATGCAGGATATTTCAGAGACTGCCGGGAGTCATTGCGGGACAAGCAAACACATGGGTTGTGTTAGGAGAGCTAAGAATAGGAACAGGTGCATGTATACCAATGCTAGGAGTTTGGAAAATAAATTTGATGAATTTGGGGTATTGCTCAGAACATCAAAGGCAGATATTATTGGGATATCAGAGACGTGGTGTCACACAGATATAAGAAATGCAGAACTGGAATTTGGTGAGTACAATGTGTGCAGAAAAAAAAAATCAAATTATTATTTTAGGGTTGCCCGTAATTAAATACATTAACCCGTATTTGCGTCTGTAAATTGCGCATGTTCTATGGTTGATTTGCCTGTTTTGCTGGACGAAAAACCCCAGTTACTGGGGAGAAAAACCTTGCTATCTACGCCTGAGAACAACTAACTCAGCCACGGAGTGAAAAAAGCCCATTAAAGTTCCTCGCGTCATCGACGTGATTCGAACCCAGGCCTTTTCCACCCGGTGACGATACCACTGTGCTACCCGCGCAGACAATGTGTACAGAAAGGATAGACAGGATAGGAAGGGAGTAGATGTTATGCTATTAGTTAAAAAAACACATAAAATCCAAGAAAATGAAGCCAGTTGACATCGCTGGACAGTGCAGTGTCGAGTCAGTTTGGTGTGACATAAGCATTGGGAAATCAAAATTGATTGAGAGTAGGAGTGTGCTATAGGCCTAATGACTCTGATGAGTATAATAAGGAACTGTACAGGGAAATAGAGTGGGCCAGTAAATCAAAGAGTCTTATAATGGGGGATTTTAATTTCCCAGATATTGACTGGAATTTGTGGGTTGGTCACTCACACACTAGCAAGGCTTTTGTGGATTTATTGGATGATTGTTTTCTACACCAGCATGTTCGGGAGGCAACTAGAGGGAGTAATACTCTTGATTTGATTATCAGTAGTGATTCTTCATGCATTAAGAATCTGCAGATAAACGAACCACTAGGTGGCAGTGATCACAGTGTGCTGAAGTGGGATTTACTCAAAGAGGTAACTACCATTAGGGGTAAAGGGAAGGGTTATTGCTTTCGTAAAGGCGACTACGATGGACTGAGACAGTATTTAAATTCTATACAGTGGGACCAACTGATGATGTTACCAACAGCAAATTTAAAATGGGTAGCATTCAAAGAACTTATCTTGGAAACTACTAGGCTTTACATACCAACTAAGAAATATTGTTCAAGGTTTAGGCCTAAGTGGATGTCAGATGAACTAATGAGACATATGGCAGAGAAGAAAAATGAATGGGATACATATAAATTAACATGTGACACAGAAGCTTATGATAGATATAAGTTGATCTGTAACCAAGTTACGAAGGAGGTTAGGCAGGCGAAGGCAGATTACGAGAAATCGTTGGCAAAGGATGCAAGGAAAAACAGAAAAGAGTTCTTTACTTATGTAAACTCTAGAAGGAAGGGGATGAATCAGATTGGTCCACATGATATCGATGGGTCAACTGTTGATGATCCTGCTCAGGTAGTTAACAAACTAAATGAATATTTTGCATCGACATTCAGACATGAGGAGTTATTCAGCGACGGGAATGCCAGAGGTGTATTCAACTCTGGCAGTAAGCTAGAGAATCTTGTAATAACTGAGAGTAAAGTGGAGGAGAAATTGTTGAAGATAAATACAAGAAAGGCACCTGGGGTGGATGGGACCTATCGAGTTATATTAAAGGAGGCAGCAGAGGAAGTAAGCAAACCCTTAGCCATAATTATGAGAGCTTCCTTGGACTCCGGGGAGGTACCCATAGACTGGATATGTGCAAATGTGACCCCAATTCACAAAGGAGGATCAAAGGCTGACACAAGTAATTATAGACCTGTGAGTTTAACTTCTGTTCCAGGAAAATTAATGGAGGCACTGGCTAAAGAAGCACTGCAGGATCAACTAGACAAGACTTCAGTTATAGCTCGGACACAGCATGGTTTTGTTAAGGGAAAGTCTTGCCTGAACAATTTGATTGGATACTATGATGTAGTCACAAAAGAACTGGATGCAGGAAATAACTTTGATATTATATACTTGGATCTTAGAAAGGCTTTTGATACTATTGCACATTGAAGAGACTGCTGCACAAATTGGAGCAGTATGGCTTTGGAGGCAAATTGCTGCTATGGATAAGGGGATGGTTGAGTGGCAGAAGACAGAGAGTGGTAATCAGTGGACACTGCTCAACGTGGACTAATGTTATTAGTGGAGTTCCTCAGGGTTCAGTGTTGGGTCCGTTGTTGTTTTCGGTGTTTATGAATGATATTGATGATCGGATATCAAGTTTAATGTCCAAGTTTGCAGATGATACAAAGGTTGGCAGGGTTGTTAAGGACACTACTGACGCTATGCTGCTGCAACAGGATTTGGAAAGGTTGAGCAGATGGGCTGAGAGGTGGCAAATGAAGTTTAACATTGACAAATGTAAAGTACTACATATGGGAAACAGCAATCCCAGAGCAACGTATCAACTCGGTGGTACTACACTGACAGTAGTAGAGAATGAAAAGGACCTGGGGGTAATTGTGCAGGCAGATATGGAGTTCTCTGAGCAGTGCAGACGGGCTGCAAGAGTAGCTCATGGTGTCTTGTCAATGATATACAGGAATTTTTCTAGCAGGGATAAGGAGGTGATTATTCCCTTGTTTAAGGCAATGGTCAGACCACACCTTGAGTACTGTATACAGGTCTGGAGGCCTCATTTCAAGAAGCATGTAGAGCTGCTGGAACGAGTACAGAGAAGGGCAAAAGATTAGTGAATGGAACAAAGGGTTGCTCTTACGAATAAAGGCTTAAGTTTTGCAAATTACAGTGTCTGGAGACTAGGCACCTGCGAGGTGATCTGATTGAGGTGTATAAAGCTTTGAATGGTTTGAGCATGCTCAATGCCGATGTGATTCTTCCTCTTGCTCAGAATAATCACCTGAGAGAGGCAAAAACTCAAATTGAAGAAAGACAGATGTAGGATAGATGTGCGGAAATTTGCCTTTAGCCAGCGGGTAGTTGGTTGGTGGAACAGACTTCCATCCCTGGTTATGGAAGTTGATAGCCTAAATAAATTTAAGGCTCAGCTGGACAGGTATTTCGAACGAATGGAAGTGTTTTTTTTTTGGCTGATGCTGCATAAGCTTGCTTTCTTGCATCATATGCCTCTACTAATGCTAATATACTTGTTGAGTTTCGCGTCCAAAATAAGATCTAGATCTTTATGGTGGGAAACTCTATTAACAAACTTCCATTAATTGTTACCTTGGCTTCTTAATTTGTGAAAATGTTACCAGTGCTGACTTCTGTCTGTTGATTTTTAGATTTAATTATCTTAAGTAGTTTTCTACGCTTTTGAACGTTTGGTCTGTATACTCGTGAAGAGCCTTCTGAACTGTATATTTATCTGAATATATAAAATCTTTGAGATCGTCTGCATGTGCGATAGTGTTATCACGTTCACTTAAGAGGTTGTAATGCAGCCACAAAAAGGAGACCAGAGAGAACGCCTCCTTGAGGAATACTAGAATTTTGTGTAATTTTAGGTTTCACTTCGTTATAATTGACCTTTGGAAGGAGCCATTTTTTTTTAAATCACGGACCTGATTTTAAAACATAAATATCAAGAAATGCTTTAGTAAATCTATTCAACCTGACTCTGACCAGCGTAGGGATCACATCACTACATTTCAATCAGCAAGCATATTTGTGCTTGAAGTGATCGTAGTTCGAGCCAGTGTGAATACTAAATACGGCACTTTCTTGCATGCTGTCTATCTTGTGATGTAGTCTACTTGCTCCTGTTCGGGTAGAAGGGTAGTCATATTCTTAGTGTCCCTTCAGTGCATTTAAACAGATTTATTTCACGCACATAGTCTGGTTTATCTTTAAAAGGGGCTCTCTTTTAAAGCTCTCCCTCTTCATTGCTCTCTCTCTCTGTTTTGGAAAACACAACAGGCAAGCTCTCTTATATTACAATGCATGCTAGACTAATACAAAGAGAGACAGTGTATGGCAGCAATATATATAAAAATTACCAGATTAACAGAAGAGAAGGAAAGACTGCAGGAAGTCTGTGACGATCAATATGCTTACTTGTATGTTTCGTCGTTAGTCGATGCATTTATAACCTAATTAAAATTATTTGCATTTCTCGTTAAACTAAATGAATGCAAGCAACCAGAAAAGCTCATGCGCTGCAAGTGAAGATCGACAACAGACTTCTTCACTTCAAGAATATTCAACGAAGTTTGTGTTTACGCACTCCTCATCCCAATGTAAAGTGGAACTTATTTCTCTTATAAAGGTAACTGATAGTTTTTCTCTGTTTCGCTCTCCATTTTAGACGGTTATTTGCTGTTTATTAAAACAACAAATTCCAAATAAGGGAACTTTTAACAAACTTCATGTTTATAAACGTTAGGACTAATGAAAAATAGAAGTCTCTCACTGTCTTCAATGTTCCAATAAAAATATAAATAAATAAAATAGAATAGAATAGAATCTTTAATTGCAGCAATGATAGACATACAATTAGTCCCGTCACGGCATGGTGGTGCCAGGGGTTAAAGGCACGGGTCCCTTAACAGGAATTGCCTTTAAACGCAATAAGAATAAGGACTCTAAAGAGAAGCATTTTACCATCCTCGCAGTATATCAAAGGTAATACACTTTCACCTGAATGTGGAACAGCGCTTACAGAGAGTTTAATACATGACAAAACAGTGAAGATTATTGTACTTTTCATGTACTCTTCTCTCTATCAAAAAAAAGTTAGTTAAGGCACGCAGTGAATTACACTTAAGGTTCGATTTTTATTTTTGTGGGAACAAACTCCAATCTGGTGTTACAGACGTGGGTAGTTGGGATAAATTCAAGGAAGAACTAGACCAACTATTAAAGGGGACATGCAGGTGATATGGGAGGTTTTATTTATTTATTTTGGATGACACTGTATAATATTACTTTTTTGCATTAATTGCACTTCTAATACTAATTGATTAGCTCAAATATATATAAGTAATTGTTTACACTTCACTGCATATATCTACCGAAGAAAAATTCACTCCATGTTTGTTAAAACTTTATCTTTTCTTATTTCTTTATTATTACTTATTCCCCGCTGAGAAATTTTAAACTTTGGTTTGGGGCAGCCTTCCTTCTTAATCGCATTTTTTTCTTGGAGAGATAATTGTGAGAAACTACGTTGCTGAAGTTTATTCACTGTAACTCGATTTACTTCATGGGGAAACATGAAGGCCATGATCGAATCAAATTTCACAAAATCTTTTGTCGTAGAAATAACGTTTTACTTACACATCACCTCATAATATAATAATTTCAACTTAACCAAGTTCAAGTTCAATTCGCAATTAAGCTGTAATCACATAATTACACTGTTGAATGTTGACTTAACACTGATATTTGGTTACTTAATGGGATTCAGGCGAATAACAAAAAGACACCGACATTGCGGCTACACACCCATCATGGTCAACGATGAAATCTGCACTGCGCGCTTTAAAGTCACTTTGATTCGTTTCACCCATAAAAAAAATGTATATTGGCAAAACGTGTCACTGTCTGATGCACGGTGAGGCCTACGGTTAATTAAACTTCAAAGTTGGAAACGATTTCGTGTTTTTATTAGTTTATTATTGAAATAATTACTGGAAATAGAGGATGCGCATACTATATGTGGGTCCTGTTAATAAAAGTATTCATTGCGTTGCGTTGCGTTGTTCTTCACAAAATTTCATATATATCTCCGTTCGCTCTAAATCTAGATTTAAATAGCTGAGGGTGCTGCAGTGCCTATGGACGAGCCGCCCCTGCTATTGTCTTTAACCTATATACCATTACTCGTATATGCTAACGCTTAAAAAAAAGAAGGCTACACTTGTATATTACCATACAAGTCTTGCCTTCTGCTTTTAGATGAGTTATGGATCACATTGAAATCCGAAGAATTGTAAGATCTGGCAAGGTTCGGGTTACGAGGCTGCCGATTTTGTTCGACTGTATTAATTTAGATCACGCTGACTACAACTTAATCTAAATCCCGATGAAATCAGTAATAAATAAAATAAATAAATTTTCTGCTTATTCTCCTGCACGACCACCTAAGGTCAGAGGGGCTCACAAGACAGAGAAAAAGAAGATAATTACCGCATTTAGTAGTCATGTGGACTTGAACACGCTCACGGAAAATGCACGTATTTCTGTACCCCGTCGCTTGACCATTCGGTTACGGCGTCTAAAGATATATTCTGTTTATACTCCGGCATGATTATTATGTCAGAAGAGTTTACAACTAATGATTTGGATAATAAATACAATCATTAACCGTATTTAGCAGTCAGGCGAATTTGAACCACGGCCCATACAAACGCTTCTGCTAGTGCATCCTCGCGTTTGATCACTAAGCTAAATCTGCTTTGATAAAGGATATCTGAATGTCTTTAATTTATTTAAGCAGCATAAACTATTGTAACAATCTGGGAAGTCATTTAATACAGTAGAAAACAAAATGAATTAAGACAGTGCAATGCACGTTTGACACGTTCTTTCGACATTACCTACAAGTAATTTTCTCTCTTTCCCCACGTCCGTGATAACGCAAGAATGCCATTTGTTAGACCACACCTTATGTGGATAGACTATGGTATTAAATTTCTTCTTACTTGCTAGTTTATGTTTAGAATATTTGTTAGTCATTTAAAGAATATTCTTTCTAGCGTGAATATCTTTACTTTAGAGTCATATAAGTAACATCGCAGTAATGTTCTTTGTCCATGTTTTAATACTTCGTACAAATCAAACCAAATCTTTATAAAGTATTTTACCAATACCTTTAAACTTAACATATGTTCTCGAAAACGGATAAGTTCAACACCCGTATACTGCGTGCGCTCTGTACAATAAGTCAGGAACATTGTTTCTAGATCATTGTGGAATTTTAGTTTTGCTTTAAGCTAGAAAATAGTTTTCGTGAAAATAAAAGCAGAAAAACCTTGAAGATTAAAGTATCTGTTCCAATATTTTTCAATCTTAGGTAAAAGTATAACCCGAGATGGTGAATTCGCTGGAAATGCTTCTCGAGATATCAAACAGAAATCAAAATCTTCTTAAGGCACTCTTGTTATTTCAGTGAAGATGGGAAAACTTTGACATGGATGAAAGTTACATTAAATAATCTCAAGCAACGCAGCTTAATGCTGAAAAATGAAAAAAAAAAAAAGGTCATAAGCGCGCATGGTTCAGAAGCGTGCACTACTTCCACGTTGATTAAACTTAAAAAGAAAAGAAAAAGGAAACTGAACCGAATACCATCGGTTCTACTGATGTTTCAGATTACGCTGAAACCTCATATTGCTATTGAGCCGCCATTCAGGGAAAATGGCACTTTTGTTACACGTTAGAAGAAAGAATCATAAGTGCCATTCCTGGATGCCCTGCTAAAAAGAACATCCAACAATATCTCACGATCAATGCACAAAAAACCCACCGATACAGGTAAGATCCTCAACTTCAAATCCTCCCACCATTCACATTCAAAATCGGAGTCAAAAAGAACCGAGGCCTCTTCAGGAATGTGATCGAGAACTCCTCCAGATGCGTCTTAATTTAATTCAATACAGTACTGTTTCTGCACCACCTGTTTTGTGCAAAATTTAATATTAATAAAAATCACGTACTCATATCAGTGGTATGCTTACATGGCAAACTTACTTTTTGTATTACCATGCACTGTTTTGTAACTTGTTTCTTTCTCTATGCTACCCCCAAGAGGCCTGAAGACAGAAGTTCAGCAGAACCTTGAAACGTAGTAACCTCTATTAAGCGTAGACTGGTGTGAACACTTCAAGAAAGAATCTAAAAGAAATTCTCACGCGGTGTAACGGTGTCTTTTATTTTAAATTAACTTCTAATAGTTTGATTTTTACCTTCTTCCGGTCACTCAACATGTCTCCAAAGTTCTCGGACTGGCAATATAAAAAGAACACAAGTTTCATAGTACCCGAGCTATGATGCTCAATACGTTCTACACTGATTTCAATATTTGTAGAAGAATAAGAGGAATTTAACTCAATATTATAGGTAGAACACTTCCATATTTCTGAAAGTGTTCATACGGAAATGTTCTACGTATAATATTGCGGTAAATTTCTCTTATTCTTCTACAAACAATACAAGACAATTTAAGAATCATTGGCTTGTGAAGTGCTGCATCTATGAGGTGTCTCTCTGTCTTTGATGAGGTGGCAATATTAGAAAACTGCTTTGGAAGCGGTTTCTTGTGCGGTCTTGTACGAGAATTGACACTAACAGATAAGAATACTGAGCAGGAGATTTTTATTTTTACCACTAATCAACCATTTTACTTTTATTGTCCTCTTGATGTCTTTTGAACGAACTTGTATTCTTCCAGTTGAGCTGATCCATATTAATCTACAGCGGTGCTCAAAAATTGCATCCTTGCAATAACCGAATTTCTGTTAAATTTGGTAACATATCTTATGTTTTGTAATAGCAACATCCCTATCGCATCATCCACCTCTAGCTGTCTTAGATGACGTAAAGTGACAGACATGATTGTAACACCCTAGCGGCAGTATAAATACAGTGCATATGCCACGAGTCTGTCTTCTGTGCTATTGCAATGGCTAAGTTTTCACAATTAACACATATAGGAAAAGTATTGATGCTGCTGCGTTGAATGCAGGAGGATATTCTACGCATGAAATAGCAAAAAGGACTCAGTGGCGCCTTTATTAAGAATATTTGAGTCTAAACAGAAAGAAAGGAAGGAAGTGGACGCCCACGAATATCTTCTGCAAACCAGGATAGATTTCTGGTCCGTCTGTATCTGAAAACAAAAGATCCTCATTGACAAATCTCGAAAAAGTATGGCAAGAGGATAAAGGAGTAAAGGCAAGTACTGATAAAGTATGCAGGCCCCTTTTCTCATCGCGATTAGTAGTACGTTACACAAGAAAAAAGCCACTCTTGATGCAAAAAATTCAAGCCCAGAGTCTAAATTGGACAAAAGAGCATGCTAGTTGGTCAGAGGACCAGTGTAAATATGTTATTTTGTCTGATGGATCAAAATTAAACTTGTATGGTTTGGACGGCTAGCAGACTGTCAGATGAAGAAGAGGAGAAGAATTTTATCCTGATTATATCATCTCCACAGTGAAACATTCTGCATCTGAAATGAATGGGGCTGTATTTCACAAAGAGGGGTTTGGTCGTCTTAAATTTATGAAGGGTACAGTGAATGCTGAGGTGTACAAGGACATTCTTCAGACAAAATTACTTCCCACAATTAGACATCACCATGGGTATGTTGCCAATTCAATTTCATTTTTAGGACGACTCTGCTCCACGTCATAGAGCCAAAACCGTAATTACTACTTCATAAAAGTAGCAAAAGTTTTAAATTTATGAAACGTCCCACTCTTTTCTAAATAAATGTAATTTATTTCGCTGTCCACAGATGTAATAATGGTTGAAGACGATACAAAAGAAACTAAAAGGCCGCCGTAGCCGAGTGGTCAGGCAATAGGATGCATAAGTACGCGTGCCTTGAGTGACAGTGGTTCAAGTCCGTGACGTGGTGCTGTTTCTTGTATTCTTTCTATCTTGTGAACTCCTCTGACTGTCGTCGTCCCGGAGTATAAACAGAATATTTATTAAAAACACTTAGAGAGCTGCAAGAGACATTAATCCATGAATGCATAGCATGAGATTTTCCATGAATGCATTTAAGACCTTCCCATCGATACCACAACGATGTGCAGTAGTCATCAAAGTAAGGAGTGGACCAACGAAGTATTAGTGTGCATTTTGTTGTGTTTTTTGTTAAATACTGCCTGTCGTTCTAGTATGAGCAAAGTAATGAAAAAAAATAATTACTGCTTTCATAGAATTTTTGTTATTATATGAATCGTAAATAATATGCTGTTAGTTTGGAAAAAGGTACTTATTTCATTGTATAGTTACCCGTAAAGCATAAAAATAAAATTTTCCGCAATTAACACGTTCACATGTGTATTGTTATTGCTTATTTATGTTCTTTCAGCTTTTTCTTGTCTCGCGGTATTTCACAATACAACAAATTATTGCCTCCAAAAACCCACGATTCCTGCGAGGGCTTTGTAATTAACCCTTTTCTTAGCGCATCCACAGATTATCTTCCGTAGCAGCTTAGTAGGCACGACAGGACAATTCGCAGATCTTCTCGTCTTCTACTCGTACGAATAGACCTTGATTCCATACCTTTCAACAACTGGAGGAATTTTAAAGCCTCTGCCATCGAAGCTGTAGTTATTCGATCTCACGCGAAGGGAGCCAGGCCTCTCCGTGAGTTACTGCGGATTTTTCACCCACACAGAATGCAAATCGGCCATGGACACATCCTTCTATAGAAAAATACACGATGTGGATATAAGCGACAAACCTCCAGTACAGTTTAAAATAATAATTTTAATTTACATCTAGAGATTTGCTAAGGGATCGAAACCTGATAAACTGCCATCTAGGACCAGCAACAGAAGAAACACATATATTTGATGAAACACACCACTTGTAGTACAGCCTTTATTTTTCGATTGAAGCTGGATGAATTGAAAGCCTCGGGGATCTTTTGCATTAAGGGTGTTGATTAATATTTCTTTATAATTTTTATTCTCAATTAACGCGTCGAATTTGCTATCCACTGTGCTCAGAGACACTGACATCTGGTTTGGAAGGCACCTATCCATTAGTGCAACCCTATATGTGCCACTAATGCGGGTTTGATCTTAGACAAGGCTGGGGAACCCTTCAGGAGCAAAGACCCAAGGCATTGGGAGATCAAATCTGACTGGTAAATAGTTTGGCCATAAAAACTAGCCTTTTTTGCGATCAACGACTTCATTCTTCTGATTTCGAGCGCTTGTACCATGTCTGTTGTTAGTAACGACAGACAAGATGAAGCTTAGCAATGGCCTATTTCAACAGCTAATATTCAACGGTGTACACGGTTAAACAATTTTGACTGGTAGGCAGAGAATGGTAGGATAGATTATGGAAATGAAAAATGTTTTGATAATAACTTTATCTCGATTGTGCAGCAACTGCCTAACCCGGACAAATTTAGTATAGTGATTTCGCTCTTTTCACTCGTTTTGGAGAGGTCTAGGTTCGAATTTCCATCGGAGATTGAAGAAATTCGTAAAGGCTGATTTAATTGCGGCTGTAGATTAGCCAATTTCATGGGAAAGTAGGGTTTCTACCGTGACTTCTTTTGGGTTCGCTTAATACCATAAAAATAGGATGTTAAACACATACTTGTACTATATAAAAAACAACAAAAAATAAACTCCATGCGAAATACGTGCTTTAGTACCATCACTAAAAGGAGTCAGTATAGCAAAAAAAAATAAAACCTCCCAAATAACAACAACTATAAATTAAAGATCTTATCAAACAGCGTCCCATCACATCAATCAAAACAGAACTGTAAAAATAAAACCTATTCCGTGTTTTTTCGTTTTTTTTTTTTTTTTTATTTCTGGTCTCTGAGCACCGATTTCATCTAGACCTTTAAGAAGTCTGGCAAAACATCTAATAGAAAGAAAGAGAAGGAGTGGTGGCGCACTCTTCGTAAAATAGATCGCACGCTTCTACTACAACTTTCCTATTTCTTAGATCAAATGCGTTCTAGATCGCCGTAAAAGCAGCAATTAATATCGACAGCTCTGAAATGGGGCTGTGAAATCAAGCGTGGATACGAAGTTGAAGAAGCGGCCAAAGACCACTCTCACTACTGCCAGGCTCGGGCTGTATTTATGACGAGTAGAGCTTCAACACACTCGTGGCAAGCTGCTACTCGCTTAGTCCTCAGTGCCACAGTTCGGCAGATGTTTACGCGTGAAGTTATTGACGTGGAATATTGCTCTCTAATAAGAGTGGAATAAAACTAACTCCATCGTATCAAGAACCACTCTAAATTCAGATAACGATATTCGGTTTATGATTTTGAACTCATTAGTAACTGCATTACACTCATTAGAAAATGGGAGGAAGTAAATAAGATTATGTGAAGGAAATGATCCAGAGAAGTCAGAATCACATGAACGAAAGAAAAGTTGGAAGCAGCTGGTGATGAAGTAAAGAACAGTTAGATGAGGAAGAAGAGAGAGAGAGAGAGAGAGACGTCAAAAGAAGGTGAAAGTTGCTGAACTGAGAACTCCTTGCAACAAATATATACTTTATATTTGGAGGTTGATAGATGATCAAGAAAGGTAAATGACCATTCTATTGCTTTATGTGATTGGTGTATAATGATATTATTTTCAAGCAGAAATTCCAAACAGATTTTCTAATTCTTTCGCTGAAACATTTCAGTTATAAGAAAAAACAATCAATTCGAGAGTTAAACTTTTGTCATTAAATTTACTCCTACCTCACTGACACAGTCCACTCGGGGATCTCTTCACGTTTTCAGCCAGAGTATACCACCCCACTACTTAATTTCTTCATTACACAAAGTACTGATAGCAATCTAAAAGGTTCGTTAGAGCTGCACACATTCTGTACAAATTATCTTGGTCGTATGCCAGCTAAAAGTAACCTGAAATTAGACTTTAGAAGCAATAAACTTGATTACTATAAATACAGTAAAACTTCCTGCAGACTGGATTCACATTATGCAGCACCCTAACGTAAGGCTTCCGTTACCAAGTTGGTGTAATTCACTTTAACACGCAACGAAAAACGAAATTCAAAAATCGCTCAAAATCTGTCTTGAACAAGATTTTCGCACGTTCAAAAAACTTTTTAATTATGATTGTTATTGTATAAATACTATTATTATAATTACTATTATTTATAGTGACCGAGAAATGGAGAATTGTATACTGATACGAATTTAATGCAATGATTAAATGTTTTATCTAACAGAGCTGTTGTGTTAGTTTACTGCATATAATAAAAAAAATATAAGTTCTACAACAAATAATTCCCTTCAAAAATCCATTAATGAACGTTGGGAATATCCCATTCCACCAATCTCATTATTTCCCCATTTCTCCGAAAGTTTAACTGTATGGAATAAAAATGAAACAGAAATAAATAATAATATGAAAATCCTACAAGAATGCTTGTTCTGTTTCCACTCACCTCGGCACTCCATGGCTTATTAAAGAAGCGGTCCTTGTACCGGGCAAAACAGTTTAACTTGCTGTCTTACATGAATATTAAGAGACCAACAGCCAGAGATAAAAACTCCGTTTTGTTATGTCTTTATTTATTACTACAAAGTAACATATTTACATGGCATATACAAGGAATTATAAAAATTAAACGCTACTTTAAATTGGTCCGTCTTCGTCATTCGTAATAATTAGTAGAGGTAAAAGTTAAGGTCAAAGTGTGTGAGCAAATGCAGTCTTCTGGGTGAGTACGTTCACATATTCACGGCAGGCACAGTTCAGTTCAGTCGAGAGAACTATAAATATTTGTCCTTAAGGCTCTGTGGTGAGGGTTCTCCAGACACTATCATATACACGAGTTCCTCTCTCTATCTGTTGGCAACGCAATGTAGTGTTCAACGCTCGTGGCGTATCTGTTGACGAGAACTCACCGATTGTCTCTTTCCAAAATACGGCCGCTGCTTCTCCTCAAAGGATACGGCAGGGTAGAGCACAGCACAACACAGCATGGATCTTCCATGCCACAAGCAACAAAACTAAAGTTCGGTGACTGGATTGTTCCGACGGGACGACCAGCTGGTGAACGCTGTACCTCGAGAGTAGCCGGATATTCTGTAAAAACACAAAAACAACTATTAGCCTGCTTTTCCAAAATAACATGGTTATATCGTTTTATTCTTAGAGTTGGAGAAAAGTGCTAACGTGATGGCATTTAAATTGAGGCCCCACAACACGGCGAAAAGTCTTCTGTCTAAAGAAGAGTCAATACCAGAAAACTAATGAGGGCCTTTTCATATAAAATGCTTCGTTGGGCTTCAAACAGATCCTCACCAGCCAACTGAAAATGAAGCCTACAGAAAACCAATCCATGGTCACTCATATACGTGTATAATTAACAATGAAGAACCAATCATGGTCCCACTACATCCACGGCATGTAGTAATAATCCAAATACAGTAATCCTCACTTTGTGCAACCAACCGGAGAGTAAAATGAACACTTAGTAAACTGTCACGACAATCTACAAAGAAATCCTGAATTCAACTTTTTAGAATTCCAAATTTCTAGAATAGAATTCACAGATTTATATAATACTCCTTTCTAGAGTTTAAGTTATCCAGTTCTGTAAATATATTAATATCAGTGTATATGTGTGTACATTTATTTCAAAACAAAATAATTGTATTATGTTTTAATATTTTATGAAATTTCTTGTTGAAATTTATTCTGCATAGTGTCATTGATACCTATCCATGGTACTACGCAAGACTTCAGAATTCGGAAGACATCTGTTTACACTTGACGCAAATTTCTGTAGGTTGTAATTATCAGTCAACATACTGTATAAGAAGGAAAGTTGTTTCCGACAACAGTCCCATTAATATTTGTGTAGTTAAAATCAACCACAGAAATTAAGAGGAGTCCTTAAGATGAGTCAGAAGTTCGAAGTAAGTTAAAAAGTGGGATTCCGACTGACATTATTTAGGAGCTCGAAAAGTAGTTAAAATGTTTTCGGTGAAGGGATCTGCAGTGGTACAGAGGCCAGTTAGTTACTGCGAGGGATCAAAGAATAATATGAAATGGCAAGTATGACTTATTTCATTAAAAACAAACAACCATTAAAACTAGCCTCAATAGTGATTCGATTTTATTGTCTTAAAAATTGAATTAGAAACTACATAAGTAAATTAAGTTAATAAAACTTCAGTTATAAAAGAAATAGCAAAGTTCAAGCAGGCTGAAATATTGGCCGAACTGTCCACAGTTCGTGATATTGATATGAGTAGCATCAGTCACATCAATTCTGAGAGCCAAGTATGTCGTTATATTTAGTTAGCAACGGTATTTCAGACAAAGCAGCTGAATTTAAGCCGCAGTTCAAAACAAGAAATCATTACAGTGTTTTAATAGCCGAAAAAGCATCTAATCTTAGAATGGATAATTCGATGCGGCAATGGTTCAGAAAGCGATCTCTAAAAATCGAGAAACTTATGAAATATTCGTGACAACACTACTGAAATAATATTAATAAATGGAAAGCGATAGTTCTTTTTCATTATTTTCTCCTTAAAGGAATGTTTTGTGTTTTCGCTAGAGATTATTTTATTTTTTTTCATAGAAAAAGGAGAAACGAAATATTAATTATTTTTCTACTTACATTGAGTCAGCACCATCTTTGACATCGACCCACTGCGTTTCGTTTTTATTGTATCTTTCAAACTGTGGACTGCGTGAAGGATTTAGAGAAGACGCCCCGTCAGGTGGAACTTGCTGACGGGAACGTCGATTATTTCTCTTCATTGACTGATCATCTCCTAAGCTGTCCGAATATTCTCCGCTAGAGAAACAAAATTCAGTAATTTTAGGCCTTTCTGACGCAAAATACTGCATTATTTTCTAAATAGCCAAAAATAAACATGACAATAAGCAAGCAATCTTTATGAAGTTTAACATTAAGTAATTTTAAACAAAACCCAATGACATGAAGAAATAATTCTAAGAACGGGATGTTTTCCAAGGAGAAATATGAGGTGTCACAAAAAGTTTCAGGAATGTACTACACTACAAACAAACTTTTATCACTTATGCTGTCACCACAAAGTAGTCCACTTTAGACTTGGAATATCAAGTGGACTCTCTTAGTCCAGTTGATATTCCAAGTCTAAAGTGGACTACTTTGAGCCCAGTCGCCATTCCAAGTCTATGCCACTATGATCTTCTTCTGCACGCTTTGTGATTTTTCCTGGATCTTCCGAATGTCGTGAAATCCTCGCCCTTTGAATTAAAAAGCTTGGTTTTGAAAACAAGAATAACTCATATAGAGTTATAGCTGAAAAATACAGAGAACACAGGTAACAGCCATAATCCCCTTCGTCATATACTGTCACACATGCTGTGAGCAGTAACCAATCTTCGGAACGCCATTCTTCAGACATTTTTGTAGGACATCTTTGAGTACTCGTTAAAACGTCTTTTTAGAAATGCAGATTAATAGTTTGATTCGATGGAACAAATTCCTGATCCATGATCCGGGAATGTAAGGGATCACGGCTTTGCTTCTTGTGAACAGCCTGAATGTGCGATTTGGTTCTGTTAAAAGCAACAATAAAATTAAAGTGGCAGAGTCATTCTACTGACTGCATCTGGTATCAAGAGGAACAGGATGGAATACCCAGTAAAATAATGTTAATTTTTAATTCCGGCAATAATGTTGAGAACAATATTTAACAACTATGATTCCCTTAAAACCTTGAGATTATACATTGATTTTGTTGAACCACTTCAACGTTTAAACGACGACTTGAACCTTTTATCTTGCCAGAATAGCAGTGGCTTAAATCGACTTACGTTACAATAGCAATGTAGAAAGCAAGAGGGTAACAGAATACATAGAAGTTCTAAAAGTATATAAAGCGTCAAATATTGTGTGTGTGTGTGTGTGTGTGTGTGTGTGTGTGTGTGTGTGTGTGTGTGTGTGTGTGTGTGTGTGTGAGAGAGAGAGAGAGAGAGAGAGAGAGAGAGAGAGAGAGAGAGAGAAACCCGCCTAAACTGGTAATTCTAACTGACATTTAGATGGCGGCACTCACTAGTTGAACTTGTTCAACAAGTTGTTGAGTACTTGAATAAGTAACAGCCCAGTTCTTATAATCGCTGTTTTTCCATCCGGCGTGGAGAAGGCCTTAGTTTAAAACCCACGAGGTATACCTACACTAAGTATATATTAGAAGACATCGCGAGGACCGTCTCGTGATGTATAATTTAAAGGTATATATACGTCGTCCAGCTTTCCTTGGGATCTTTCCTCTTTGAAATTTTAGATGCGGAAACGATTATTTTAAAAATTATATTCATTAGTGAAAATCATGGACAAAACAGCCTGATAAAAAGTCTAGTCTTCTTAATCACAGAACAGGAACCATTGCTCATTATAATGCACCGCTTATAATGATTTTAATAATAATTATAAAATTGCTCATTATTATTGCATATAGTGCTTATATTTATTTATAGCTGGCTAAATCCATAACGTAAAATGTTCGCTTCCTTAATTAAAGTTTGAAAGCATCATTTCAAGAACTGTAAACCAAGAAGTGAAATTCAGTTTCACCATTATGAGAAAAGCAATGTATCTTACATTTCACTGTCATTTCACATTTATGCGCGCATTCCAAAGTCTCTGATACGCCTAGAAACATTGGGGAGAGAGAGAGGGAGGATTATTTTGTGGAGATACAATCAGTAGTGCCGTCATAATGTGGAAATGACATTTAATTAAAAATGAGATTTTTCAAAGGTGTTTCGATTTTAGAAACGTAAAATCATCTAACGTTTGAAAACTTCGACCAAGCATGCTTGGTCGACTGGTTTTTCTGGACGAACAATTTCTAATATTTCCTTAATATCGAAAGAGGAGATCAGCCTGGTTTTTGGATGCGATAGAACCAGAAAAAGAACTTAGAGATAATGATTTCAAGAAATATTTCCAGATATGGAAGAAACGCTGAGATACTTGTAGTGAAGAGTGTATATGATATGTATAAAAGGGTCATTAATGTGATTAGACTGATAAACACCCATAAATTCGGCGATAACATTTTTTGGAGAATCAGTCCGATTAATTTATTTTGACATCGTGTATAAATGGGTCATTAATGTGATTACACTGATAAAAACAAAACACAAATGACTTTATATCTAATAAGTATGAAAAGCATGAAAGATTTGAACGAGTCGTTTTCTTCGTGTCGGTTATCCACAAAAATTAAATACACTTAATGTACTTTACACACCACCACGATAAAATCGCTTCTTTATTCGGCAATACGTTACAACACCTTTACCGGAGCTTTGATGCAAACTGGATTAAAGTCCAGAAACCACAAAATAATAAGTTTTTAGGTGAGGAAAGGGATTTTACTAAAGGGAGAATGTGAGTGTCTTATAACGGGTGATTTCAATTTGCTCCTAATGGATTGGAGCAAGTGAGGAGGAAACTCGCTACGTCGAACAAAATTTTTAAACCAATTAGATGGTCATCATTTGTACCAACATAGAGAAAATACTAGGGTCAACAACATTCTACAAATTATCTTTACTCAGGAAGGAGACCACATCACAGAGTCCACAGTACTGGAACCATTTCATCTTACAACTAAGGGCTGTGTGGGGGGCGGGGTAACGTTTATTACTTATGGGGTTATTTTTTTTGTATATCTTCCTTTTGTATTAATATTTTAATTTTTTTTATTACTTATATCCCCTCTTTATATATGTATATCCCCGTAGTCCAATCCTCCCACTTAGCATCTGACTTGTTTGTTCTCAGAAGATTACCTGACTCGTAGGGGACCTTAATTATTTTAAGTATTTCTCCACAGGATTGGCTGAGTTTCGGAATGACAGACTCCAACACATGAATGTAAAATAAAACAATGTTTATTAACATATCATACAGAAACTAATAATAGTGACTTGTTATTTCATTAACCTTTATATGTGTAAATATCTTGTTCAAACTCAAATGTTTCATCATCAGATATCCTATTCTAATACACATTATTATTTATTATGCTATGGTGTCTCTTCATGTTCTTCACAGGGACTTCGATAGGTCGTGGCATACACTTTACATAGATTCTTCCAACTCTTCTTCTGAACAGTCTATATAATACACCAACAACTACCAGCCAATGAACTGGCTCACAAAAACCTTCAGAGTTCGTGTCTCAATTTGTAAGAAAATTTCATTTATTCAATTAGACACCTTTACTGCAATCAGGTTAACAGGAAATATTAATCAATTCAATTTAACATTACCCTTCAGGACCGTTAATCCTCTATACCTTTATATATATCACTTTTAAGTAGCCCCTACTCAAATCAGAAATACTCTCCACAAATCAACTCATTATAAATCAAAATTTCAACCTTTAACTTCATATATAATATAAAGAAACTTTCCCAACCTTAAACAATTCTCAGTTATCTATTATACCCTCTCCTTCCATCAAGCATTATTATGAGGAGCTTCACTTCAAATTATAGGCTACGTCCGTCTTAAATACATTACACTTTTATACATATATTCATTGCTTAAATCCCCCTCTTTAATTATATATACATATTTCTCCTAAAGTCCTCTCCTTAATAAATTAAGTACACCTATTTCGGTAGACTCTATAGCACTTACATGTTTGGCCTGGAACTTTCCTCTCTGCTCGGCTTCCTTTCATATCGGTCATTCAGGTACTGGAATGCGGGGGCGCTCTTTTGGGGATCTCGGTGATTTATGGTGTCTCCCTAACGGATACTGCGTGGCTGGAATCAATCAGGGTCGTATATTCTTTACCGGTCAGCATTTCGTCTTCCGTGGATAGAGTTGTCTAGTAGGTCAATGGTTCGACCACTCATTAGACTGGCTTTGCCTATATAATTTTCAGGATGTGATTCTTCCTTGCTACGGCTTCCATGCTTACAGGTGAACATTCCTACGGGCTGTCGGGATACGCAGAATTTCTATCGTTGCTTCCATCTACCTCAGGGCTGCAGCTATCACCCAAAGTAGACTACTGCTCTGCTTTGTATCGTTCTCCAACTCATTCAAATCATTCTCCAGACCGCTCCGAGAACTTCTTCCGACTCCTCCGAAAACTTCTTCCGAATGCCCCGAAACTTCTTCCGAATGCCACGAAAGCTTCTCCCTGAATGCCACGAAAACTTCTTCCTAATCTCCCTCTCAAAATTCCCTCCACTTTCTTCCTGGCCAATAGGAGATCTGCGCATCCCTTTACCTGTGCTCTCATTTGTCTCCTCTCATCTTCCGTGGGCGGGTCTTCTTCCCAACTTCCGTGGCCTAGAATATACGAGAACCATCTAGAACGAGAGGCGGAAGTTCAGGTTAACTGAGAAACGTCACAGCTCTTCCCGTGACCTCACGCGCGCACACCTGGTGACGTCGCCCACCTCTAATGGCGTTCCACTGTGAAATTTCTAAGAGAGCCAACTTAAGTGCTCTTGGCCCTTACTATGGTGCATCTGCCTCTGTCTTAATGGGGATTTGTCACGGTTATTTACTTTTACTGACTCGTCAAAGAATTTCCATACAAACAAACTACAACTAAACAGGGAGTGACTGGAAGGTATTTTTGAATTCCAGAGCTTCTTAACCCATGTTGTTTTTATCAGAAAACCACTATTCGTATCACAGTTAAATTCACATAATATTTAACAAATTTTATTAATTAATGTAAGGACGGGTCCTTACATAGCATTCCTCTTCCCCTAAAAAATTTATATTCCATATGTAAATTTTTTTCTTTCTTTCTGTCCTCAGACGGATTTTCCTTTATCCCAGATCCACTTAATCGACAGCCAATCTCCTCTAATTGCCTTTTTATATTTTCTAATTACACTTATATACCAGACATTACTTAAACTTATATTAAGCTTCATTAACTACTCCCATCCCATATTTTCGTCGAATACTGCTCCTAGATACATTTGCTGCATCCTGTTTATTTCCTTCAGTTTGTGTGCCTTCTCCTCACTGGAAGCTTCAGTTCTGTAATTTCCTAATCCTTCGATTCCTTTAATTTCTGTTGCTCCATTTAATTTGCGATCCTTCGCATCACAGCCATTCTCTCCCCCTTCATGTGTTTTCTCTCCCGAATGTAAACCGACCCTTTCTCTCGTTTCCAAAATTCCTACGTGTAACACCCTCCCCTTCTCTTGGCACCTTCCCTCATTATTCCTATTTGTTTTGGTGTTCTTATTTAATTTCCATTTGTTTTGTGTAACCAGAACTTTATTATCTGTGCTTGCCTTACACCCTTCTAATTCTTCCCCACTAGCTTCCTTTGGAGTTTCCCCTTTCTCTGGCTCATACTGGGCTCTGACGCCTGCCTTTCGCCTCCTGTCTACCTTTGGACTCGCCTGGGTATTACTGCCGAAGGTAATGCGGCCATTTCTCACATCTATCTTGGCTCTTAACTTCCTTAGGAGGTGCGTGCCTAGTATTGCGTCGTGTCGACGACTGTTTATTCTGTTTGCCACAAAATATGAATGGGCCACCAAGTTATCACACCCCTGTATTCTTACCTTGTCTCTGACAATGTAATCGGTGTGAATTTCTCCAGCACCTACCCCCTCCACAAGAAAATCGCGGCAACATCTTATATCTCCCTTACTCGGCCTTTTGCAGTATTTAATGAGGTAGTCCCACATTAAAATAGACCTCGAGGCTCCTGTGTCCACCAGAAACTTACCTGGTACCCCTCCTAAGCTGCCTCTCACATATAATAGGTCGTTTCTACTGCCATTATCACTTACCGCACCTAAAGATATGGTTTTTCCTTTGGCGGTGTTTGAGTGTAATGATGGCCTCCCGCAGCGGGCATGTCTAAAAGATCCATGTCTCTTGACTACGGCATTGTTGATGCGCTCTTGTTCATTCCGATACCCCCCTTGTTTTGCGCAATGCCTTTCCTCCCTGTGCTTGTCCATGTTTCTGGGGTTTTTTACGTGTGGGTACCTGTCTCGTTCCCAATACTCTTCTCTTTCCCAGCTTTCTTTAGCACCCTGTTTCACTTTGCAGTAGCGGGTCCAATGGTCTGAGTCCTGGCACTTATAACACCATTTACGACCGCTATCCTTGTCTCCCCCCTCGTATGTTCGTGAAACTGTACCCAATCTTTGTTTCACTTCCGTTTGTTGCTGATTTTCTCTAGCATCATTGCTTAAAGAGAGCCTTTCCATCATCCACTCCATCTTTCTTTCGATGCTATTTAAATGTTTAGCTAACCCTTCGATTTCGCTTCTCCCAAAATTTTCGCAGTCCTCGCCGCGTTTCCTACCCTTTCTTGGCATTTTTTTATTTTATATCTATTAATCTCTAGCTATCAACCTTAACTAATTAATATGTCTGCCGATTAATCTTTCTAGAATTCTTTAACTATATTAGATAATCTAATTCAATTTACCATTAACATTTACCTGCTTGATCAATAATCAATTAGTAAAATTTCAACACCCAATAATTATAAAACTTATTAATTTTTACCTATCTATCCTTGAGGTTTCCCTGTCCGGTCTCACTAATTAATTCAATTGTACATAAATAATAATTTCCAGTTCAACGCTAAATCAATACTTGTCTCTAAAATCCACCGTTATTTACCTGTTCCATCTAAAATTCATTCAACAATAATCAACTCAGTAATACATATATAATTCTAACTTACGCTTTCTGGCTCGCCAGCTGAATTTTTTCTATCAGTTTCAGCAACTGGATTACATATATATACATGTATATCTATTTTCCTGTCGTTCTGAACTCAGCCTTCCGTTGTGCAGAATTATCCTGGCTTTCGCTCGCCAATTGTGGGGGTGGCGTTTTAATGATGAAACAATCTATCTCTATTTATCCCTGGCTGGGTCGCCAATTGTGGGGGTGGGGTTTCTATCTTATATATATTTTTATATTACCTTTTATTTTGTTATTATTTGTTATTTATATTCCCCACTTTGCATCTGACTTGTTTGTTCTCAGAAGATTACCTGACTCGTAGGGGACCTTAATTATTTTAAGTATTTCTCCACAGGATTGGCTGAGTTTCGGAATGACAGACTCCAACACATGAATGTAAAATAAAACAATGTTTATTAACATATCATACAGAAACTAATAATAGTGACTTGTTATTTCATTAACCTTTATATGTGTAAATATCTTGTTCAAACTCAAATGTTTCATCATCAGATATCCTATTCTAATACACATTATTATTTATTATGCTATGGTGTCTCTTCATGTTCTTCACAGGGACTTCGATAGGTCGTGGCATACACTTTACATAGATTCTTCCAACTCTTCTTCTGAACAGTCTATATAATACACCAACAACTACCAGCCAATGAACTGGCTCACAAAAACCTTCAGAGTTCGTGTCTCAATTTGTAAGAAAATTTCATTTATTCAATTAGACACCTTTACTGCAATCAGGTTAACAGGAAATATTAATCAATTCAATTTAACATTACCCTTCAGGACCGTTAATCCTCTATACCTTTATATATATCACTTTTAAGTAGCCCCTACTCAAATCAGAAATACTCTCCACAAATCAACTCATTATAAATCAAAATTTCAACCTTTAACTTCATATATAATATAAAGAAACTTTCCCAACCTTAAACAATTCTCAGTTATCTATTATACCCTCTCCTTCCATCAAGCATTATTATGAGGAGCTTCACTTCAAATTATAGGCTACGTCCGTCTTAAATACATTACACTTTTATACATATATTCATTGCTTAAATCCCCCTCTTTAATTATATATACATATTTCTCCTAAAGTCCTCTCCTTAATAAATTAAGTACACCTATTTCGGTAGACTCTATAGCACTTACATGTTTGGCCTGGAACTTTCCTCTCTGCTCGGCTTCCTTTCATATCGGTCATTCAGGTACTGGAATGCGGGGGCGCTCTTTTGGGGATCTCGGTGATTTATGGTGTCTCCCTAACGGATACTGCGTGGCTGGAATCAATCAGGGTCGTATATTCTTTACCGGTCAGCATTTCGTCTTCCGTGGATAGAGTTGTCTAGTAGGTCAATGGTTCGACCACTCATTAGACTGGCTTTGCCTATATAATTTTCAGGATGTGATTCTTCCTTGCTACGGCTTCCATGCTTACAGGTGAACATTCCTACGGGCTGTCGGGATACGCAGAATTTCTATCGTTGCTTCCATCTACCTCAGGGCTGCAGCTATCACCCAAAGTAGACTACTGCTCTGCTTTGTATCGTTCTCCAACTCATTCAAATCATTCTCCAGACCGCTCCGAGAACTTCTTCCGACTCCTCCGAAAACTTCTTCCGAATGCCCCGAAACTTCTTCCGAATGCCACGAAAGCTTCTCCCTGAATGCCACGAAAACTTCTTCCTAATCTCCCTCTCAAAATTCCCTCCACTTTCTTCCTGGCCAATAGGAGATCTGCGCATCCCTTTACCTGTGCTCTCATTTGTCTCCTCTCATCTTCCGTGGGCGGGTCTTCTTCCCAACTTCCGTGGCCTAGAATATACGAGAACCATCTAGAACGAGAGGCGGAAGTTCAGGTTAACTGAGAAACGTCACAGCTCTTCCCGTGACCTCACGCGCGCACACCTGGTGACGTCGCCCACCTCTAATGGCGTTCCACTGTGAAATTTCTAAGAGAGCCAACTTAAGTGCTCTTGGCCCTTACTATGGTGCATCTGCCTCTGTCTTAATGGGGATTTGTCACGGTTATTTACTTTTACTGACTCGTCAAAGAATTTCCATACAAACAAACTACAACTAAACAGGGAGTGACTGGAAGGTATTTTTGAATTCCAGAGCTTCTTAACCCATGTTGTTTTTATCAGAAAACCACTATTCGTATCACAGTTAAATTCACATAATATTTAACAAATTTTATTAATTAATGTAAGGACGGGTCCTTACAGCTGCTTGGTCCATACAGTCCTTAGTTGTAAGATGAAGAAAGAGGTTGCAGATGTAAAGCGTAAAGGCCTGTGAGTTAACTTCGTGGCATCATCATCATCTTTCATAGCAGACTGCAAAGGGAGGGTAAATACATTAGGATTATGGAATACCTTTAAAGCAATAGTCACAGAAGCCATGAATGCATATATACCATTAAGAAAATATAGCACGAGGAGAATGCAGAGATGGATGGATATACAGCTGGCTAGCCAATAGAGTATAAAAAAGATGCATGGGAAGGTTAAAGAGCGATAAAAAGTACTAGAATCAAAAGCAGCTACGAGGTGAATTGTAAAAGTACCACATAATGTTCACAGCTAGATACAGTGGTTATAATCACCGTCCTTCTTGACAGTGGGTGCAAAAGGCGCGAGTTAGAATTCCGTTAATGATGCTAAAAGAAAGTTTTATGTTTTTTTTTTTTATTCCATGGCTAAACAATTCGGTCTAATGGGGAGGAAGATAGCTAGCTTTGCAATCCAAGAAATTTTCAGGTTTTTCGTTCAGCAAAACAGGCAAACCGGCCAGAGAATACACGTGATTATAATCTTAATATAATTTTTTTTTATTTATTCATTTTGTAATAGTACCATAGAGAAGGTTAGGGTGGCAAAGGCTGGCTAAGAGAGCAAATAACGGAGACAAGTAGTTTTTCATGCACGTGAATACAAAGAAGAAAACGAATCGGATTCTCGCGTATGGGAAAGTCTTGGATAACCCAGCTGATGTTGGCTGATGAATTGAACAGGTGCTTCGCAACGATCTTTGCCGACGAACGACACTTCATGCTGAGGAGAAGCGGTGCGAATGAGGCTGAGATAAATGACATTACCGATTTCAAAATTATGATCACTGTTTATTTGAAAAAAAAAATTTCGAGCCTAAAGGCAAGGCTTCAATAATTTTGAGGCTAGAGAGTGCATAGAACCATTAAGGTTAATTATGAGGGCATCATTCAAATTGGAAGCGATGATTTGGGCTGAAGAATTGCCACGTACTGCCAGTACATAAAGGCGGTTCTAAGAGTGACGTGGTTAACTATAGATCGATCATCTGACTTCAGTAGTTGGCAAAACCTTGGAGGCAATGATTAAGAGTGAAATCCAGAGACGTGTAGATAGAAATGGAATTCTGAAGGTCACACAACACAGTTTTGTTAAGAGAAAATCATGTTTAACTAAACCAGTTAGCTATTTTTACATACTTACTCATGATCTGGATGTAGGGAATAATTTCGATATAGTTTATTTGGATTTTGGCAAGGCATTTGCCTTATTCCCTCGTGAAAGGTTACTGTATAAGCTGGAACATATTGGGATTATTGTAAAGGTTCTAAGCTGGATTGCAGGGTGGCTGCAGGACAGAAGGTTGTGATTAACTGATATTCTTCAGATTGATGTAAAGCCAGAAGTGGGATTCCCCAAAGATCGGTGGTTCTTGGACCGCTGTCGTTTCTCATTTTCACAAACGGCATCGACAAGGGGATAAAGGGCGTAATGTAAAAAATTTACAGATGTCGTAAAATTGGAAAAGTATTTAATGATCAGTGCCAAGCAGCGTTCCTTCTGGATTACTTGGACAGGCTTCAAGGATGGTCAGAAAAGTAATAGCTCTGTTTCAATGCAGAAAATTGCAAGGTCTTACATTTGAGGAATAGCAACCGCAGAGAATTAAAAATAGTAGAGGAAGAATGGGATCTGTGAGTTACGATACGGTCAGATATAAAGTTCTCTGAGCAGTGTAAACATGGCCAGGAAAGTCCATGGTATCCTATCGCTTATTTATCGAACCACAGCCTGTAGACATATGGAGGATGCAATCTCGCTGTAATAGCCAAATGTTAAACCGCAATTGGAATTAAATTTTCAAGTATGGAAACCCCATCTCAAAAAGACATTGATCTTTGTTGACAGGATCGTTTAATAAATGTGGGTTGCCCAAATTTATTAAATGATTCGAGAACTAAGCATTATAAATTCAAATTACGGGGAAAGAGGTTTAGAATTACAGGAATTTTTCTTTTAGCCAGTAAGTTGTTGGTTACTGGAACAAATAACCTCCACGAGTAGTTGAAGTGCTAGCTTAGAGAAATTCAAAGGTCAACTGGACAACTACCTGAATGAGAAGGGAAACTTATACCTCTATTTTTTATATATTTCTTTTAGTTTTTATATATTTCTTTATATTTTATTGTTATTTTTGTTTAGTTTATTATTATTTTTATACATTTATTATTGTTTATTATTATTATTTGTTTGTTTATTTTATATTTTTTTGCTGGTGCAGCAAAAGCTTGTAGCTTCTATGCACTAAATATAAAAAATCAGAGAAGCATGTTTTATAAGCAAATGTAACAAAAAAAACTCAACAGAAAAAATGGTAAAGATCTTTCGATTATTCAATTACTGTACAAAGTTAGGTGTTGGTTTTTGAGTAATTTTTTTTATCAATTAAAACGTTATTAAGAAAGTTAGCCACTGAGTTTGCGACTATTTGTACAGATCACAGATTTAAGTCTCTTTTGGGAATTATAGTTGACGCTCGGGATTTAATTCAATTTGTAGAGATCAAGGCTCCGGTAAAGATACTATCATATACTGATGGATAATAAATAATTTTATCATGGATAAAGAGTGTACGTAATTTGAATCATTCTTTCTGCTAATTTAATTTGCTGCATGCACAGACACTTCGGGGATCTCCCTAATTCGATTAATGCTCAGCGTTATTTTATATAGGTTTGCCACTAACTATAGCTAATTTGAATACTCACAACGTGGGCAACGGCCGAGACCATAGTCCACTGAGGAGGAGGAGGAGGAGACGAATCCGAGGGGACGTCTCAAAAAAAAGAGACATTTTCATCCTGATTGTGATAGAAGGATATGTTTTTTTTTTTTCTTTTCTTGTTTGATGCTTTGGAAATATGAATAGCAACCACATAAATTTTGGTTTCGATCTGGCAATTCATTTTTTTCTTTATTTGCAACGCTGAATGAAATGATGTGTCACAATGGATAAAGTGGGATTCAGATCAGTGATTCGGTTTTTCTTTCTGTAAGCGAAAATACCCAAAACAATCCACGAACAAATAGTCAGTGTTTATGGAGAAGAGTGCCTAGGTTACAGTGTTGTTGCATATTGATATAAACAGAAGAGTGTTCCAAGAATCGAGGCATTAATCCTGAAAGATAGCCGTATTAGTCAAAGAACTAGCTGCGGAACTCCAAATTAGTGAAGGGTCTGTGGGGAACATATCCATCAACAGTTGCATATGAATAAAGTATCTACTAGATGGGTTCCCAGACCTCTGACCTCTTACCAGAAGAAGGAAAAGGCACAATGTGCATATGTTGTCAATGTGCCAAGTAAAGCAAGAGGAGTGGATGAAACTTGGATCCATCACTATGATCCAGAAACTAAAAAAATGTCAAAATTTTGAAAGAATACTGAATCATCCCCTCTCTCAAAAAGGCAAAGGTGGAAACAAGTGCTGGCAAGGTGAGGCTGTCAGTGTTTTTGGGATCAGTATGGTATAATACTAACAGATTGTCTTTAAAAAGACAATCTGTTAGTATTACAGATTGTCTTTAAAAAGGCTGTACTATGACAGCGAAGTATTATTCCATCCTACTCATAAAGCTACGTTCTGCTATAAAATAAAAACAAAAGACGGGGAGTGCTATCAAACGGTGTGCGCCCTCTCCACAATAATGCCGCACACAAATGTGGGTTGGAAATATTGTCGCATCCTGCTTATTCCCCAACTTTGCGCCCCTACATTTCTCCCTCTTTCCTACCCTGAAGTCCTTGCTGCCTGGAAAACACTCTGCTGGTGGTGATGATGAGGTAATTTCTCTTCAAATGGTTGATTGTCGTTAGCAGTGTCTTCATTTTCGCTTCTCAGAATGTCAATCGCGTCGGTGGTTTCCACAAAGCAATCAACGCGGTCACCAGGACTGCGCAATCAGGCCGGGTATTGATAGCCTTCTGAACTGTTATGGACTGAGGCTTTTTCTTAAGATATTCGTGCACTTACATCACAATTCCCAAGACATTTACAAGATTCCATATGTTGAGACATTAACTCGTCGTAGGGTTTTAGGTGCATCAGCAACTTAGGCCATTTTGCGCAGTATATAAAATGTCTATAAATTGCGTATGATCTGCGATAGATTTGGTGTTTTCTGGACAAAAAACCCGAGTTTCCTGGAGAAAAAACTATGCTACCCTTTCGTGCGACTGACTAACTCAGCCACGCTGTGAAAAGTCCTATAAAAATTCTTCGCGTCATTACGGGATTCAAACTCAGATCTTTTCCTCAAGGTGTGGGAAGGACAGTGATTCTACTAACTATGCTATTCACGAGGGCCATGTTGAGAGATCAGAGACAAACACATATCCACTGAAAAGAAATGTCACAAATAGAATGGCCTTTGTGGATATCTGCTGATCACTTCCCTTTTTCCTTCTAGTTGAGATACACGTGCACATCCTCCCTAATAAAAATAACTCCTTGAGGCTTGCAGTAGCCGATACGGCTGCAGCTTCACAACGCATCGCTGTCAGAAACTCAAATTTGTACTTCCCCCCCCCTCGACTATTTGTAGACGGAGCCCTTCCAAGAAGCGCACCCTCTGAGTCTTCCAATCCTGCGTTATTTTCTGTGAATCAGCTTAATTGTATCGCATGCATTCAAATATATTTCGGTTATTTCTATATCTTCTTAGATGAAGAGAGACTCCGGCTCTTTAAGTTTCAAAGTTTACTCTTTCTCGTCAGTTGTCTGATCGTCATCGTCACTATGTTCAATTTTTCTTTCCTGAATGTCTATTGCGTCAATGATTACCTTAGTGGTTCCACTTCAGGGAGTTTGCCTTATAGTGACACCCTGAAGCGTAACCCTTAGCTGAACGTTTGTGAAAGTTTTAGATTCACTCGAATTATATATAGGATACAGTAAAGATGTTTCACAGAAAGTAATACAGGACAGAGTGCTCCTTTTATCCATTAAAAAAATATAATTTTAGACGAGCTGTAAGAAATTCTGCTCTTAGTCGAAGATTAATCAACTTTTGCAACAAGTTACCACCTAGTCTTGTTGAAGTACAGAACTGGCGCTGCATAATTCGCTTATTGCGCATTGTTCTATCATTGTAACGTTAATATTAACACACTTTCAAGTGCATATATCGAAAAAGAAATAAATAAAAGTAGAGGAAAATGGCAAACCCTAGGATCAAAAAGGTTCAAGTAACTTTTTATCTATAAATAAGTGCAGTGAAGAAAATATACTCTGACAACTGGCATGCTAACTGAACTCGCTGGCATCATTCCGGATGATGCATCCATTGGAGAGAACAGTTTTATCTTCGACATCTATCGTCTGCTACACAAATATCTGACTCTTCTAAAATAAGTCAGTAGAATGACGTAAAACTGAAGCACCGGAATAAAAGAAAATTTTGTTGGCTGCTGCTCATTTCAACTTTATTGAATTTTTTGATTAGGAGAAACTTCTAAATGATACATTTATTAAAGGATAATATAATATAAAGCCCAAGTAGATATTTTAAAAAAAATAAGAACACAGAGATTATTTGGAGTTTTATCGCCCCAAAAAACTAAAGGTAGTTTGCATTAGTCATTAAGAAATTTCAGGATAATTAATTGCTAAGGGAATGCTGTTCGGATGATAAAGATTTCTTCCAATGATAAGTGATTTATGATGGATTTTATTGCACTCTTATGTAAACGTGTGTTGTTCTTGGGAATGATGTGTAGTTTGCTCTCTCTCTCTCTCGATGTTCCATTAGGGTAAACCAAAAAGGATGAACGGAACCGGTTGCCATAGTAACTGAAGCCACGATGCCGAAGTAATGGAGATGTCATTTAAAACAAATTGAAAATAAATCCATTAGAGAAACAGAAGAATGTCCTGTAAGATTTCCTTATTTGTGTGAGAACCGATTTAATGGGATTTGGGCATTACCGAATATGGGACTCATTTTTACCATTGTGAAACCAATCGAAGAGTCGTGTGAAGTTGAAAACTCGGTGGTGTTTATACTTTCGGACTCGTTCGATACATAAAATAAAAACAAATTCTATTTCAATAAAAATAACAACAAATATTAACTCAAAATTAAATTAAATCAAAATGTGTTTATTTTCCAACAAGAGCAATGTTTATGAGATCTATTCGTGTTCAAGCTCGAACCTGTAAAATTACTTTATAATCGCCAGCATTATTCCTGCATGTATAGTGTGTGTGCGCGCTCTGCACTGAATAACAGAAAAGAAAACACGAAGGTTTAAAAGAAAGTTTAACATTATCAGGATCCTGAAAACTCCATTAATTCAGTGAAATATTTCTTCTGGAAAATTTCATTTCGGGCCTTTTCCTAACTAGAAAGAAAAACAACGTAAGAAAGATTTAGATAATATCTACTGTGTCTTATGTAAACTGATTATAAGAGTTCCTGCATGATTTACGGGCACTTATAATTAGGCCTACGGGATCTAATTTGTGCCTTAATGATCTGGAGAACCCATGCAAAACATGGTGAGCCACAAGAGTGAAGTTACTTACAGATTTATGTCTCCATTTGCGTAAGCAGATTTAATGTGCCCAACTGATCCATTTGGAGTCCGACTTCCATAAGGATTACCAATGGTTTTCGCCATCAATGGATTCTTGATATTGTAAAGGCGTTGTTGTTCCCAAGAAGTGTGACGTTTTCTGTGTTTCCTAAGTAAAAAAAATCCATATTTAGAGTGAATAGCATAACAGTTAAGACACTGCAAAGTAGCTGTGGTTTTAAAAACGTGAGAATCTGTATCGCAATAGACTTAGAAATAGGAGATTTAGAGTTAACATTATGATACCGTTTTCCATTCACGCTGCATTCGTTATGAATTAAAAAAATCCTTAAAAATTTTTAAATTGCGGTAAATAACATTACACTGTTCTTTTCAATAAATAAATTTTATGTTTTTCGATTCCACAGTGGAATCGAAAGGTTTGTTTTGAAATAACTTTTAAATTTGTTACTCCTATTTTCCTAAACGAATAAATCCAATGCGCTACACCCAATTGACTCTATTAAGTTCAGTTTCTGGCGATGCATTTTTCCTCTTTAATCACCATCGTTAAATCTCGCACATGCTTTTCCTCATTAGCATCAAATAGGAATTCCAGCTGCTAAATAAAGCTTAGATTAAATTATTTTATATTCTCATTTCCATCCGGGATTAATTAATTACGATTAATGACCAGTTAGTAGGACCTTCTCAAGCGGCTTATCTTACTGCCAATCAGAATTCATGGGTCCAACAAAAGACGCTCTAATACATAAGGGATAAAATAATTCACCCCACAACTACCAAAAAAAAAAAAAAAAAAAAAAAAACATAATAACAAATAAATTAAAATAAACTGTTTCTTATTCCATCAGGTTCTACTCCTTCACTTCGAAAGTCGAGTCAGGTTATGAATTATAATACAACGGTATCTTTATCTTATCACATTTCATTAGCGAATAAAATCAGAGAATTTTTCAAAAGTTCGAATAAATATTAGTTTTATTATATAATTTACGAGATCTAAATAATATAACAAACTTGATAAATTTTCAATAAAATTGTCCGACGAAATACATCAGTTCAATTATATTTCTGATCATTCAATTTCAATATTTCAATTATCATTCTGCTATTCCAAAATACGGTCATACTACTATAAATATACTTTTATTATTAGCTTTATCATTGCAATAGAAGGAAAATACAGATATCTTTTGCAATACCCTTAACAACACAACAGGCCATGGATTTTACATAAATGGATAATAATAATAATAATGCTTTATATAGAGTAGTTAAATTTAAGAAGAAATTAATTACTAAGACAAAACTCACAGAAATGAATATTCACAATGTACAGTGGGGATGCATAGAGAATAAGCATCAAATCTACTGATAGTCAGATTACAGTACAAAACCAGAAATGGTTTAGCGAAGTCTCGTCATTAGAATGTTGTACACGTGAAAACTCTGAAGGAGGAGGAGGAGGATCATAATCGAGAAAATTGTTCAGAGAAAATGTGCCCTCTGTAGGAACGGTCATCAATGAATTTTCGATAGCATGTATCTAGACTATGGGTATTTGCATTGGCAAAAATCTTTCAGCCTGTGGGCAACATAAGGGATGGGCTCGAAGTATTTTAAGAGGATTCTCCACTGACATTCTTCCCAAATATTAGAAGCAATAATCTCTCCTATCATCATCGCGTTGCAAGCCGTTAAGCCCCTATTGAAGATGGTCTTGAAGCCTAGCTTAGCTGGTTGTCCATTTTCGTGGTACGGTGTAATTGAAATTGCTTTACGTAGTGGGGAAGTTGATGCTCTGATTTCTGTCCCATAAGCAAGATCTGACTAACTGAATATACGGATAAAAGTTTTGCAGAATGATGGTAGGCTCTGAGACATGCGCATGTCTCAGAGTGATGGCAGGCTCTGAGACATGCGCAAGATTATGTTTAGTATGCGATGTGGTCCTTCGTGACAGTACAGTTTCTTTGTCACGTGTCACTCGTTTGGGAAGGTCAAGGTTCAAGCCTCGTCGATTACTGAAAGAATTGATGAATTCCTCTTCAATCGGCGCTATAATTAGCCGAGCTCGGGAGGAAGGAGTAGTGGCTTTCCCAGTGAGTTATTGCAAGTTTTAAAAAACGCTTGCACAAACATGCAAATCGTGAACGCACTTGTACAGATATAACACAGAGTGACGCGATATAGTCTAAGTTGCTGAAGCGCTTAAATCCCAACAACAATAATGCCAGCGTGACCCGCATATTTTCATGCGCACGGCTTGAACTTGACAGTGAATTCTAAGCTTATCGTCCAAAACAACCCCATGATCTGCGAGAATTAAGGGTCACGTAATATACGATTCAATTAAGATTCCACATATAAGATTTAAGTTCCATGCAATACAAGATTTTTTAATTTTTTTATGAATATAATAAGTAAAAGCCTGTGCCTTCCTTGCACTATATGGCTAACAATAATAAAGTACAGATTTGTCTGGGTTTACATTTAATGAATTTTTCTAAGATATGCTGCGAAGCCTTGAAGGTTATTATTGATTTGGAAAGCAACATCTGTATGATAATCATTAGTATTGGATAAGAATCTTCTCATCGCCCACATAGCTCATGAATTCTGCTCACCGGCATATGAAGGATGGTTGCCTATACAAGGCCAGGCAGGACTCTGTTCTGGGGACGACAGTATGCACACTAATCGAGAGTATGAGTTCTGATTCACAGTTAAATTCAATATTCTCGTTAGGAGGAGAAATTCAAAAATATCAGAGCGTTTCCCTTAATATGATAAACTTCTTCGCAGAGGACAAGAAGGATTTGGATGTTATCCATCAAAGACGAACTGTACATCTACACAGATAAATGCAAGCCCTGTCTTTTACTCAAATGCCTTAAGAATCTCGTTAGTAATGACCAAAAAGTTTGTAATGGTTGGACGCTTTATGGTGTAATGGACTTGAAGGAAATATCATGTAGAAGTATTTGCCTGATTAAGGCTGGTAAGAGACATATTATAATCAACGTGAGGCAAGACGCTCTAGCAATAGGTCTGAATTGGGCTATCGAGGATGCTGATTGATGATTTTTTTAGTACAAGATAGATGTGTAGACGTTCCAGGCTGATTGGAAGGTTTGACTGGTTAGGATGCTATTGAAAATATGTAGGAGTATGCCAATGATGAAAACACTAACTTGTTTTTGTTGGGATTTTAGGTGCATTCAGCAACTTAGGCCATATTGCGCCGTTTATATTATGTCTGTAAATTGCTTGTATTCTGGTCAATTTTCTGATTTCCTGGACGAAAAATCCAAGTTTCTGGGAGAAAAAATACACTGACATCGGCTTAAATAAACTGTGCGGTCTCATAATGTCCCGCACATGCTGTAGGCTTTCAAAATAACAAAAGCCAGACTGAAATGTTGCCGAATGTATGCTGCTCTCGTCACAAACCGAATTTAAGTACTGCATAAATACTAAATATATTAAATGCGAACACAAATTACACGTTATGCGCTGGTAATTTCAAAGTTTTAATTACACTAGAAGTCTCCTTATCCGATGTGATCGGTAGCTGACTTTCTCGATAAATCGACCGGTAGTTGGTCGATTTATCGAAAAAGTCAGCTAAAGCGGAGAATTACAAAACGCATACATACCTTAAGAATTTTATTTTCACTTAAAACATATATATATACATTCATTTATATAAAATCGGTAATTTTCAACTGTTTAGATGGAGGATGCATTTCGTGTGTGTGATTTGTTCATCGTCCATAATTTAATTTTCCAACAAATTGTCATCGATTTATATGAAAACATTCTATCTTTTTTTCTGTAAATCTTTCGTACCTCCAATTTTCCTGAAACCAGTTAATAAACTACGAGTTCTTCATTATCTTCTGGTAGTTCAGGGCTTTCGTTAGCGTTGTCAATCTCCGGCTAAAGTTTTTCCAAGATTAGTAAATGTTAAACTTAGAATTGCGTTCCATTATAGGGCGTATCGTAAAAATATTTTTGATTTTGTTTAATGATTCTATAAGACTTATATTGGTGTCTTTTATTAATTTTTTTTTTCCCAAAATTGTACTCAAAATCTTTCGCTTATGCCATCTCTTGAGAGATTATAGAACATCTTGGTCCAAAGCCTGGACAAAAGGTGTTATTCGGTGACTAGGTGTTAGTCCTTTATGACTCCTTCTTTGAGTTGCTCACAATGGAGATGCGAAGGAGCGTTATACAGAAAGAAAACAGCCATTTCAGATAAGTTTATTTTCTTCAAGTATTTCTTTACAAACCCATGAAAAGCTATTCTTTAAATACTGAGAAATCCGTCCATTCTGATTTTTATGAGTGGTAGCAAACTAGCAAAGAACAATTTACATTTTTAAAAGCTCTAATCTTAGTTAATTTACCAAAACAAAAAGCAGCAATCTATGAGTTCCAGTTGCATTGCTGTAGGCGGCTACTGTGATTCTCTTTGGTTATTTAAAAACAAGAAGCCTGCAAACAGCAGGATTCGTTTTTTTTGTGCTATCGTTTTTGTAGATATAATTTAGACCTGTTTCGTTCATAATGTAGAGCGGTTCTCCAATCAGTTCTCTGTTGATAATGTTCTGTAATTTTTTGACCAGAAGACCGATCAACAAATCATCTTTCCCCGCTGATACTCAATACATGAGCGTACGATATTTTTCTCAACGTCGAAGGAAACTGTTACTTGCTATAAAACTTTCTGCACCGTCAATCTTTTGAAGTAAGGCCAAAGCCTTTTCTCTGACGATGCTTTTATAGGTCCGCTACTGAAGGTCGGTGTTACCTTTCTTTCCTAAAGCACAGCCATATCGCATTGTCTACTATCTCTAAGTTTGGTTTTTCTTTGTAGTGGAGCGAGAACTTAGCTATACTTATGAAACAAATTCAGTGCAAGATCCTTCTAGTTTTTTTTTTTAATCCCTTTTTCATTTTTTTAAAATATTACAGCTAATTGAGCAGAACTTTTTTTAGAGACTCATTTTTATTACCTTTTTCCAGAGCATTCGACAGTTTTTATGGGAAAAACGACTCTCTTTTCTCACTTATATTTCATTAATTTAAGTAGTGTTTAATTAAACGCACTGTAATAACAATAACAAATAATTTTACTGATTAATGAACCTCTTGGGAAGCATATAAATGAACAGGAGGATATGATACCTAACTCTGCAGTTTGCCTTGAGTATCGAACAGTGTTTTAAAGAAGGACATGAGGAGTCAGCAATTCCGGCGAGTCGATCAAGCGGAGGTCGGTTAAGAGCGAGTCTAGCGTAGAATATAATCACATACTAAATGCCATAACCTCCACGGAATTTCAGCATCTGAGACTTCAGATGGATAAAATTAGACTAATCAGAAACGATTCCCTCGATTCTCGTGACTGTTACCAGTTAGAACTACAACAGTCTCTTAAGCGTGCACCTTTCGTCAATTGAAAATGGAGCGGGGGCTTTAAAAAGGGTTAACATTCTCCTTAACATTTCATGCAGTGTATAGTTATTTTCGGTTTTGCCCCTTTCTTCTTTTTTTTTTTTTGCGCCTTTTTGGTGTTTTAACTCTGACTTCTGATCTGAAATGATTTCTGAGTTGATAAATCGTTTTAAATAATTTCTTGCTTTTTTTATTTTTGCTCTAAAATTCTTTCACAACAATAAAGTAGTTGTGTAGATGTAACTCGTTTCTATAGAAACGAGTTACATCAAAGAAGCTTTGATATTGAAATTAATTAGTACAGTTGTTATTATCGTAGGGTTTTAGGAGCATCAGCAACTAAGGCCATATTGCTCCGTGTATATTGTCTATAAATTGCGTGTCTTCTGTTTTCTGGACGAAAACTTTAGCCTGTGCAGACGTTGCTCCTTAAAGCTCTTCAAACAGAGAAGTTTTTACTGATTTATTTTCTGCTTTATTAGTTTAAATTGTCATATTAACTTTTTTCTAGAATAGCTTTATATTCCTAGTTACGATACTTAGTTTAAAGTTTAACTTAGACAGAGATTCTGTAGATATTACTTAGTATCGGTAACGGTATCAAATCCACGTGTCACAATTTGAACGAGAGGTCTTTTTTTTTTTCTTTTTTTTTAAACCAAATTTAGTCGATTTATTAACCAATTGTTATATCAAATTATCTTCTATAAGTAGATTATAGACCTAGTCAGGATCCTTAGTTTATTTTAAATTGAGACAGCGAGATTTCGAAGCTAATCAATACTTACGAGTCCGTAGATATACCGTTCGTGAATTCCCGCCATTTTTACACGATAGCATAAGCTTAGTGTAGTAAAGTTCATAATATAATATTGTCAATTAATCAGTAAATCTATTAATCTTGATAAACTTTATTGTCAATTAAATTGTATTTTTAACTCTATAAATATATATAACGACTTAATCGTAACAAATAATTAATACATAACTATAGTGGTACACGTGACAAGGAAGTTGTATAAAGGGAACACTAGATACCGAAAAAAAAAAAATATATATATATAACATAACTGTTTGGGATATAACTTAAGGATTTAATTTTTGTTTTAAATTTTATTGAATTAAATTGGAATCATGACTCCGACCAGAGCAGCAAAGCAAAAGGCTCAAGCTAATGGGAGTGCTGTGGTTCAGGGGAGAACTGAGGGGGGCAGTTGCCCTCTGAATCACAGTCTATTAAAATGCACTGTTTGCTTGATGTTTGCGGAGCAGTCGGGTACGGGACATGATACTGCCAAGGGAGATGCCTTTGTGTGTGCACGATGTAAGGAGTGCAAGGAAATCAGGCGACAACTCAGCGTTGTTATGGGCCTTTATGAGACCTTGAAGGACAGGGTGGATGCCCTCGAAGGAAATAAATTGAGGGGCCCATCAAGCTCTCAGCTGCCCACATCAACGCCAGAGCTTGCACTTGGTCATCAGGCAACACAGAAGCAGCCCCCTAGGCAGAATGCGCTGGTCCCACAGGAACTAGTAGTTGTTGGTGACTCTATTGTCAGGGAAACGGGGAACATGCTTTGTAAAAAGGATAGGTCGAATAGGACCAGGGTATGTCTGCCAGGGGCAAAGGTTGATGACCTTGTAGAGCGGATATCATCTTTTAAGGGCACAAAAGGTGATATAGTTGTACACGTTGGCACTAATGATATTAAGAGTAGGAGACCGGCGGAATTACTTAGCAAGTACAGGTCACTGTTGAAAAAAAGCCGTGAATTAGGGTTGAATTTGAAAGTGTCTGCAATTCTGCCCAGACACGATAGGAGGGAGTATATGATGAGAGCCTTGTCGATCAATTCGGCCCTGGAGGGATTGTGCAAGGCTCAAGGGGTAGAATTTTTTTTCAGCCTGGACTGTACTTGTTAACAGGAGAGATTGCTTCTACAGGGATGGGATACACTTAAATAGAAAGGGTGCAAGAATTTTTGCTGATGCTGTCGAGGCAGTGTTAGGTCGGTCGGAAACTGTTAGTTGGGGGGGATACAAGGACTAATAGATTAACAGTAGCCACTGGCAGAGGTGGAAGTGATTCTTGCACTGCTTCTATTCAAATGAGCAGAAGTCTGAAAAACAAGATGCAGGATATTTCAGAGACTGCTGGTAGTCATTGCGTTACAAGTAAACACATGGGTTGTGTTAGGGTAGCTAAGAATAGAAACAGGTGCATGTATACCTGCGTGTACACCAATGCTAGGAGTTTGGTAAATAAATTTGATGAATTTGAGGTATTGCTCAAAACATCAAAGGCAGATATTGTTGGGATATCAGAGACGTGGTGTCACACAGATATAAGTAATGCGGAACTGGAATTTGGGGAATACAATGTGTATAGAAAGGATAGACAGGACAGGAGGGGAGGAGGGGTTATGCTATTAATTAAGAAACACATAAAGTCCAAGGAAGTGAAGCCAGTCGACATCGATGGACAGGGCAGTGTCGAGTCAGTTTGGTGTGACATAAGCATAGGGAAATCAAAATTGAGAGTAGGAGTGTACTATAGGCCTAATGACTCTGATGAGTATAATAATATATTGTACAGGGAAATAGAGTGGGCCAGTAAATCAGAGAGTCTTATAATGGGGGATTTTAATTTCCCAGATATTGACTGGAATTTGTGGGTTGGTCACTCGCACACTAGCAAGGCTTTTGTGGATTTATTGGATGATTGTTTTCTACATCAGCATGTTCGTGAGGCAACAAGAGGGAGCAATACTCTTGATCTGATTATCAGTAGTGATTCTTCATGCATTAAGAACCTGCAGATAAATGAACCACTAGGTGGCAGTGATCACAGTGTGTTGAAGTGGGATTTACTCAAGGAGGTAACTACCATCAGAGGTAAAGGGAAGGGTTTTTGTTTTCGTAAAGGCGACTATGATGGTCTGAGACAGTATTTAAATTCTATACAGTGGGACCAACTGATGATGTTACCAACAGCAAACTCAAAATGGGAAGCATTCAAGGAACTAATCTTGGAGGCTACCAGGCTTTACATACCAACTAAGAAATATTGTTCAAGGTTTAGGCCTAAATGGTTGTCAGATGAACTAATGAGACATATGGCAGAGAAGAAAAATGCATGGGATACATACAAATTAATGGGTGACATGGAAGCCTATGATAGATATAAGTTGGTCTGTAACCAAGTCACAAAGGAGATTAGGCAGGCAAAGGCAGACTACGAAAAATCCTTGGCAAAGGATGCAAAGAAAAACAGAAAAGAGTTCTTTACATACTTGAACTCGAGAAGGAAAGGGATGAATCAGATTGGTCCACTGGATATTGATGGTTCAACAGTTGAGGATCCTGCTCAGGTGGCTAACAATCTAAACTAGTATTTTGCATCTACATTCACGCATGAGGAGTTATTCAGGAAGGAGAATGATGTAGGTAAAGTAAACATTGGCAGTGAGCTGGATGATTTTGTAATAACTGAGAGGAAAGTGGAGGAGAGATTGTTGAGGATAAACATAAAAAAGGCACCTGGGGTGGATGGGATCTATCCAGTTATATTAAAGGAGGCAGCAAAGGAAGTATGCAAACCCCTAGCCATAATTATGAGAGCTTCTTTGGACTCAGGGGAGGTACCCATAGACTGGAGATGTGCAAATGTAACCCCAATTCACAAAGGAGGATCAAAGGCTGACACAAGTAATTATAGACCTGTTAGTTTAACTTCTGTTCCAGGTAAATTAATGGAGGCACTGGTTAAAGAAGCACTGCAGGATCATCTAGACAAGAATTCAGTTATAGCTCAGACGCAGCATGGTTTTGTTAAGGGCAGGTCTTGCCTGACCAATTTGATTGGATACTATGATGTAGTCACAAAAGAACTGGATGCAGGGAATAACTTTGATATTATATATTTGGATCTTAGAAAGGCTTTTGATACTGTTGCACATGGAAGACTGCTGCACAAATTGGAGCAGTGTGGCATTGGAGGCAAATTGCTGCTATGGATAAGGGGATGGTTGAGTGGCAGAAGACAGAGAGTGGTAATCAATGGACACTGCTCAACGTGGGCTAATGTTATTAGTGGAGTTCCTCAAGGTTCAGTGTTGGGTCCATTGTTGTTTTCGGTGTTTATGAATGATATTGATGATGGGATATCAAGTTTAATGTCTAAGTTTGCAGATGATACAAAGGTTGGCAGGGTCGTTAAGGACACTACTGACGCTATGCTGCTGCAACAGGATCTGGAAAGGTTGAACAGATGGGCTGAGAGGTGGCAAATGAAGTTTAACATTGACAAATGTAAAGTACTACATATGGGAAACAGTAACCCCAGAGCAATGTATCAACTCTGCGGTACTACACTGACAGTGGTGGAGAATGAAAAGGACCTGGGGGTAATTGTGCAGGCAGATATGAAGTTCTCTGAGCAGTGCAGACGAGCTGCAAGAGTAGCTCATGGTGTCTTGTCAATGATATACAGGAATTTTTCTAGCAGGGATAAGGAGGTGATTATTCCCTTGTATAAGGCAATGGTTAGGCCACATCTTGAGTACTGTATACAGGTCTGGAGGCCTCATTTCAAGAAGGATGTAGAGCTGCTGGAACGGGTACAGAGAAGGGCAACAAGATTAGTAAATGGAACAAAGGGTTGCTCTTACGAAGAAAGGCTTAAATTTTGCAAATTACAGAGTCTGGAGACTAGGCACCGGCGAGGTGATCTGATAGAGGTGTATAAGGCTTTGAATGGTTTGAGCATGCTCAATGCCAATGGGATTTTTCATCTTTCTCAGAATAATCACCTCAGAGGGCATAAATTCAAATTGAGGAAGGACGGATGTCGGATAGATGTGCGGAAATTTGCCTTTGGCCAGCGGGTGGTTGGTTGGTGGAACCGACTTCCATCACTTGTTGTTGAAGTTGATAGCCTAAACAAATTTAAAGCTCAACTGGACAGGTATTTCGAACGAACGGAGGGGTGAAATGGGAGAGGGGTTTTTTTTTTTTTTTTTTTTTGGCTGATGCTGAATAAGCTTGCTTCCTTGCATCATATGCCTCTACTAATGCTAATGCTAAAACTCCACGCTACCCTCGTCTAAGACCGACTAACTCAGCTACGTTGTGAAAAAGGCCCATAAAAATTTCTCACGTCATCAATGGGACTCGAACTCAGGTATTTTCCACCGCACACACACACGTACCTCAGTTGGTGAGTTGCCGGGGTGTGTATTGCCATTTTATGTTCGTAAACTAAATTAAATAAAAATTTTAACAATTTTTAAAATGAGTATGATATTTATATCAGGATAAAATAATTTTTTCAGTGAATTTTATAATTAGTATTAGTAAGGACGAATGATACAAGGAAGCGAACTTTTTTTTCATCAGCCATAATTAAATAAATAAAATAAAAACAGAATATTCATATTATTCCTATTCCATAAGTTAAGAAACACAATCAGACTCATTACCTCTAACATGCTGGAATGCAATTCCAATATTCGACAACTCAATGCCACTGGATCTCATGAACTTGATGAGATCCTATCTTCTGTTATTCCAGGAGGATTTATATGTGTTCCCTGGTTCGTATCTCATCCATGGGAGAAAAAAACCTTCCTCTTCGATTTACTCAATCCTTTCAGCGCGCCTTTTACACCTCAATTAGGTGTCCCCTTAATGTATAGTTGTCAAATTTTGCAGTCCAACTTCTAAGCCGTTCTTTATATGTGCTCTTTGTACTCCTCGCCAATCTGGTAGCTACTTATCAGTAACTCCAACTGCTTTTAGTTTATATAGCAGTCTTTCATGAGAAACTGTTACTTGCATCCAACTGTTTAATCTCCACAGTTGGAGTGGAGATTAAACAGTTTGACATGACCATCCTTTCACAAACCCACGCTGCAATCTGTTCAAGATTCCATTCTTGACAAGATGGTCCTGAATGGCATCGTTAACCACAGACTCCATGATCTTCCCTACTAAGAAGTCAAACTCACTGGTCTATAAGTTATCTACTTCCTCTTTGGCACCACCTTTGTGGACTGGGTAGATTATTTCTCTAGTCCAAATAAATCTTCTCGGAGTTCAATGACACTCTCATTAACATTCCCAACGGGTTGATATAGTCATAAGCAGCCTTTTTAATTACAACTAAATATATACCATCTTCTCCTGGAGCCTCGCCTTTATTAGTAGCTTTTCCGATAAGCTATTTTGTGATGTTATATGATAATTTTAACAATACTCGCCAAGACTGCTAATTAATCAGGCAAATACATTAATTTTAACTTATTTCTCTTATGAAATCGTACCTGTTGCTTTGCTTAATGAAGGAAAAGATTCAAGCCTTGAAACCACGGTGCTTTTAACTAAAAAAGAATACCTTATTCATTTACCATCAATTGCTCACAGTACAAACAGAATAATAAAATAAAAGTGGCTAATTGCGATCCCTAACAAAGTTTTCATTGCATCAACTTTGGTGCAACAATTCAACAAATAGAGCATAATGAAGACTCCGGGGAAGTCACGGTAATGAATCAAGGCCATGTGTTGTATATAAAGACGAGAATATTACGGAGCTATCAGAACAGATTTATATACTTGCTAGCACAGGAAGGCATTTCTCATGGGTCCAACTAATATCCCGTGGAAATGCTCACGCGCTGATGTGTCGAAATCAAGCAATAAGAGAACCAGATGCAGAGAACAGCATCGTTTTCGTGACATATGAGGTGATGTCGGAAAATTACGTGTCTCATTTTGTAACAGAAAGTGTCGTTGCAAAGTGTTCCTATGATGCCGTTAGGGCCGTAACCGTGAAAGGTGACTAACGTAAATTCCGCTCCAAGTATTAGGAGCAAAGGACAGCTTGCTCTTTAACAGTACTACAGTTTTGTGGAGTTCATTATAGTTCTATCATTAGTAGCGTGTTTATTTTTTATTTTGATTTACACAGAAATAAATGTATCAGTATAACTCAGCAGGCGTAAATGCCTATATTCGGTTCCTCAGTAAGGTGAAATTGCAGATTGGAATCTAAGCTGCATCCACGAATATGATAGCGAGAGTCACAATCAGCTGAAGTAGATTATTTTGTATTGCGGCTCACATAATAATATTAGTAACAAATATAGGAAATTAAACAAATACATCATACGTATATATTCCAAAGCGTACCGTTTTTTACAAGATGAACATAACAAGGTGATCCCCAGCACTGCTCCTAAAAAGATGACACTACTCAAAGCAATTATTGCGATTTCGGTGGTCCCCATTTGACTAATCTTCTCTTGAACCGACACTCCTTGTATACGAATGATGTTGAAATTTTCCAGATACGTCACGATGTGGTCCAGTTTAGTTTGCAAAGCACTGAAATGAGGCAATAACTGAATTAAATTTAATTTCACTCTTACACAGAAATAATACTAGTCTATAAAAAGTTAGCAGATGCATCCAAGGGTGCGCTGACAATTTGTTAACAAAGAGCTCGCTCGAGAAGAATTCGGTTAAGGGCTATCCCCAGTTAAGACAGTCTGTTACATTTTATCAAACTATTTTTAACAAGGGGTTCGCGCGATCCCTCCAGTACTCCTGGATGTATCGCAAACAACAAACTGCATTTACTTTGCAATATACACGTATCGAACCGACACAGTATTTAAATACAATACTGCTTAGTGAAGATTTTTCGTATAGTAATCTCCTAAAATGGCCAATATACTATATTTGTTTCATAGAAATTTTAATAATTATCTTTGCGTGAATCTGAAAACATAATTTGATGATAATCATAGTGCCTTTCTTCTCAGCTGACCATATTTCCACGATGCTGCTATCAGCAATAAAGCCTATGAAACTAATCGGGAACAATGAATTCTATTGAGTTAACAGTAAATTCGATCTTTGGAAGCAAGATAACCGCTCCAACACAGTCTGTTTACAAATTTTGCGTATCAAAAGGACCCTTCGGAAAATTCTTTGGATTATTTGTATGAATAAAATGAATATCTTTCTGAGAATCGTTTCACCGCTATCCCTTATGGTACACAGCTATGGTATATTCTATGCAATGGTGGTTCCAGGTACGGCTATAGCCCTACCTGGGATCGCCTTGTGATCAAAATAACGTTGATTCATTTACTGTTACACGATGAAAGATTAATGATTCCCGCGAACACTGCTTTATCCCCACAGCTTTAAATCCTGGTTCTATGAAATGAGATTTATTGACAGAAATTTAAACATTTCTGGCGGGAAAAGTGCTGAACTCGTGACCACGGATTATATTTAAATCAAAACTTCTACCTACAAATGACAACTCGCTTGCTTTAACTATACAGAATAAAACTTATTTAAGGTACATTAGGAAACAGCTGATAATGATCTCTCCAGCTTATGATTTATGAAGCTTATGTGTGAGAAGAGACCTTTAATGTGTTTAACAAAGCGATGAATGCAGATTATAAACAGTAAGTGGGTTGGCCCAGATTTAGACGATGAAGGATTATCTTTCTAACTTCCTCAATACAATTTTGAAAAAAAGATTATATCTCCTGAAATCTGCCAAAATACCCATCACAGAACCTTCTTCTACTTTAATTTAAAGGTCGCGCAATTCCAAATTACTCAAAAATAAAATGGAGAGAGAAAATAAAGTTGATCGTAAAAATTAAATATTCTATTAGTAAACATTTGTAAAGAGCGACTTACTTCAAGAGTTTATCCGTCTCCACAATATCATTAGTATCGGGATGTACACCATACAAAAAGAGATCGGTCCTATAGGAAAGAAAGGGAAAAAACTATACATTACAAATTGAACTTTCTTATATTTATTCTGTAACATGCTCCAAGTATACTGAGTATTTTTATTACTCGCGATCTCTCTCTCTCTCTCTCTCTCTCTCTCTCTCTCTCTCTCTTTCACCCACCCACACACGCATTTGTACTCGTAATGTAAACATAAAAATAAATAAATATTTTAATCCGCCGAGCACAAAATAGAAATAACTAAAACTACTGTAAGACTACATTCTTACGAAGAATACATAAATTAATAAATAAACAATAGAGGAAAGAGAAAACGATGCTAAATTTTATACGAGAAATTTAGGGCTACTATATATATATATATACACACACATCGGATAAAAAGCATGCTCATGTAAAAGAGTTAACTTTAGAAAGCAGATCAGTGAAACAACCACACTTTGATAATTGGTCCACGTTGGCCCAGATCTAGGACAGGCACTTAAGACAAACACATAAGACGGTGGATAAAGCGCAGTGCCGCCAGGACAAAAGGAACTGCTTCTCTTTGATGGTCAGCTTGGGCAATGAACAACAGAAGGATCTTTCCTGAGGAATGGTGGGGGAGTCAAAGAGTTGGAGTTTGGCTAGCGGAAAAAGGGCTGTAAAAACAGGTAAAAGTGTGCAATAAGTTCCAATAAGCAGAAAAAATATGTGCGCGGTTCACTGAATTAGCGAACGTAATACTGCATACAGGGGAAATTATTATCTGAATAACTGTACTAACCAAAGTAAACTAAGATCACATGAATAATTAAAAAAATATATTTAATTTAAAAAGAAATAATTGGTTGCAAAAAAATAGTATAAAAATTCAGTCCTGGTGTTATGATTCAATTGGTGTGACTTCTATCGTATAGAGTAGACAGCCAAAGAAAGAGAAATTTTTTGGCTTAATTACCAAGAATTGTAGGTTGGAAAAAATGTGAGAGTATAGCGCAAAACGAAGGAAATCTAAAGGAATGAATGAGTGAAAATTACAAGAAAAATCGCAAATAAATGTATACAGTGGAAATCAATGAGTTGACTTGAAACAATATTTTGCAAATTTGTAAATATTTTAAGTTAGTTTGGTAAATAATATTGTTTTGCCTTAAATAAGTGTATAACTAGCTATTTGTAAACCTATATTTCAAAAAAAATCTTAATAGACAAAACCACCTCGGAATTTCAATGGTTTTTCTTAAAGGTGGCATAATGGTTCTCAATTCTAGAGGCTAGCTGTTAACAAGAAAAATGGTTAGCTTCCGTGTCACAACCGGTCAAAGGTACAATGTTAATAATAATAATAATAATAATAATATATACCACAAGTAGGGATCAAGCCAAGAAAAACTATCACAATATCAAAGGTCAAATGTGCACTGATATTTCAATAATTAAGTATTATGCTACATATCAGACTACTTTATGCTGCACAACTGCTGAGGCAAAAATAAAATATTAAATCAAATTAAATACTGTACATACGTGAAGATAAATTACAGTTGTGATTTTATTTCTGTCCAGAAAGGTGAACAAAAACACTACTTCCAATTATGATTCTATTACATAAATAAACTAGATATGATAGCTTAGATTCTAAACTCTAGAAGAGTTTAGAATCTAAGCTATCATATCATATCACGCGAATATGAATTACTTACGCATCTGGGTCTTCTAACTCTCCCTCGTGGTGAGGTTCCAATTTGGCCATTTTGACTTCAAATCCGGTAACGTTTGTTAGATAACTATCAAAAATAAGAATAAAAAGCAATCAAAAATGCAAGTAATTTATAAAAATGTAAATAAGACCGTAGGTGTTTTAAAAGTAACTGTTGAAGATTAAAAGGAATCAAGGAATCATTAAACTGAATTCGGTGCATTCATCGATTTCTAAAACTTTAAACTCTGATTCCCTCAAATTAGACATCCCGATTGGTTTTTTCTCATGGCATCCTTTCTGTTTGCCAAAACTAACAGAAATGATTCCACAATTAGAATTTACTTTGATATAACAGATAAATAATTTCAATACCTTCTTTTTAAGGTACTCCACTAATAAGTAGGGTTGAAATGGATGTTACACCTAAATAAGTTATTTTATGAACTGGTTATCAGTACCAAAAACAAAACCTGAATAAAAAATTAATGGTCTGAATAATTCCGTAAAGTTAATCTATTGATGTTTTAGGAATCTTATAAGAAGAGCTTTATTGGTTTGGAATACGGTGAATAGAACACGTATTACAATTAGCTCTCGAAAAAAATCGGTAATGAGATATATACGCGTGTGTATATATATATATATATATATATACATATATATATATATATATATATATATACACACATATATATATGTATAAACTGCAGCCGTTATCAATCCGTTGCAGGATGGAAGCCTCCTTAACGATTCATGTTGAGGGTCTATTAAGGTATATCTAAATAAGATCAAAATGCGAATAAACCCAAATCTCTACAACTTTGACTATTAAAATTGGGGCCAGTAAATGCATGCCTATTGGTTCTTCTTCTAGTTATCTGTCCCCAGGCAGGTTCAGCGCTCCATTGAGCCATACTTCTCTATCTTGTGCTTTCCTTTTAATTCCTGCATAATCTTCTCTTCCCACCTAATTCATCATTCCAATTTTCCTTCTCCCACACATCTTCCCTCAATCACTTTCCTCAACATGCTTTCTCTTCTCAATACATGTCCTATAAAGTTATTTTGTCTCCTTCCTAGTTATTTTACTAACGTTCTCTCTTCACCTGCTTTCCGCATTACACATACTGCCCACCCATTTCACCCTTTCCATTCTTCTCCACACCCACATCTTGAATGCTTCTAGTTGTCTAATCTCCTCTCTTCCCAATGTCCATGTCTCTGAGCCATATAGTATAACAGTCCATATTAATGTTTTCACCATTTGCTTGCTTAATTCCTTCTTGAAATTTCTTCTCAATAGTTATTTTTCTATTACTAAATGCCTGTTTGCCCATTGCAATTCTTGTTTTCATTTCCTCCACATTTTTCCATTTTCTGTCATTATGCTTCCCAAGTATCTGTCCCAATATTATTCCATCTGAAGTTACATTGAGTCTTCTTCCTAGCCACTTTGAAATTAACATTATCTTGGTTTCTTGTTGTTAATCTTCATATTGTACTCCTTTACTTTGTTGTTCAATACATCCAAGGCGTTCTGCAATTCTTCCTCACGTTTTATATAGATATGATTAGGTTGGCTAATTATGACACCAGACGTGTCATAATTAAAATTAATATATACACATAAGGGAGTTTAAACCTGATTCATATCTATATAAAAACGCATTTCGATTTAATGCATTCTCCTCGTGAACATACTAATTATGAATGTCAAGTTTTAAGTACATACGGTAGTTAGATATTTTGCAAGAATTATGTTCTAATTAACGACCAGTCCTAATTAAGTAACGACCAGCCCATTTACAAAATAAAGGAAAAGTTCGGTTACCTCATTATTCTGTCCACATGCTGTTCGATAATTAGGGGTGTTGTTCCAGCAACGAACATCACTAATTTTGTTTCTGGGAGAACATAAACCTACATAAAATATATACAAAGAAAATATAAACGAACAGATCGGGGAAATAATAGTTTAACTAACTACGAAAAATCATAACAAAAATGACACTTTCAGTAATTCATACAATTTAAGCACTTCACAGCAGAATTACTCAATTAACTGAATTAATCCCAAGGAACTGCTTTAGTTTTATTATTTTTTTTTTGTAACCCCAAATAACAAAGGTGGATAAACCCGAGTAATTCTAATACATTGGATGGATAGAGGGTGCAATATTCGTAACACATTTCTATTTCTAGTATTCTGCTATTCTTTGAGCTGATCTGGGATCGAATCCGTTGATGAGAAGTGCCATTTGTGTAACCTTTTCCATCTGCTGCTGTCGCAGTCAGCAATTGTAGACAATCCCTTTTCCAAAGAAGTAGAGTTGTTCTTCTAAATTTAGATTTTTTTAATAATTATTATTTTTTTAAGCAGTGAGGAAATTCACTACAAATGAAAGCACATCCTTAAAACATGACTTAAGATACCGTCAGTACTATTATTACTTATGAAAAGAAAATACTCTCATGGAGTCGAACTCCTCCTTTGATCTTAACGTGCCTGTTGCTCTTCGATATGGAGACAATTTTGAAATTCGGTGAGATAAATAAGTTCATTTCCTTTATTTGCAAGGTAAGGAAACAACAGTAAACGTGGAGCTTTCTGATTAAAAAAGAACATCTACCCCTTATTCTAAATAATACTGGATTTTTAAGTCGATATAATAAAAATGCTTGGAAATTGTGCATGCGAAACATTTGTTCGAATTTCGAGTGAGATATACAACAGCACTAAACACCATTCCAGCAATAATGCTCATCAAGATACGACTTCTCTAACAGATAATTTAAAAGAGAATGGAATCAGGCCTAAAAAAACTGTCTTAGTTGCTGTTTCACCAAATATAAAATTTGTACCAAAATTCAAATTTAATCGATTTACTCGTAAATGAATGTTTCAACCAGGTAACTGAATTTACTCGAAAAGATAAATGGAAAAACAGCGCAAAAACATTTAGGGCCATGTGGTTCAGTACGTTGCCTATTTAATTCAGTATATTTTATAGTCTGTTTAGCTACTTTGTAGGATGATAAAACCAGAATTTCCATTCGTGATAATGCAACCATTTCACGAGACTGATGAACTCGGTAATGGTATGGTAAAACTCCAAAAACGTTCCTTCCAGCGAAAGAATTCGAAGTCAGGTCTATTTTGTGTTGTGTAAAAGATGGAGTGTTACCCACAGTGCTACCGCGAGAACGGGGGATCCAATGCTCAGACGAAACCCGATCTCTCTCTCTCTCTCTCTCTCTCTCTCTCTCTCTCTCTCTCTCTCTCTCTCTCTCAGCGTTAGAAGGAAAACAAATACAGTAAACTCCAGTTATAACATTCCTGCTTATAGTACTCGCCCCTTTTAAGGTTAAATTTCATACAGAATTATGAGTTAGTATAAAAAAATTGAGTTGCCAATAATGTGGATAAGAGCTCAGAAAAGATTTGCTGGCAAACTGGATTTTGGAAATGGTCCATTGATTAATCCTATGAAGTATCATGCATTTTAACATCTATGGCATGCTCACGCTTCAAATGTTTGTCTGTATGTTTTCGACTTTCATATTTGACTACTACTTCCTAAGTAGTGCAAAACACTTTAAAAAAATCAATGTTATTTACCAGTTGTGTTCATATTTCTTCAATAAATGTATTCTTCACATTTATTGAAGAAATGTGAAAAACAGTCCTTTTAAAAGCAGATTCCGCTTATAATGCCTTTCCGGTTATTGTGCTCTTTGAGGAAAATCCTCTCGAAAGCGCTATAATGGGAGTTTAGTTATACCTTATGGTTTGAAAGTTTAATTCCTTCAATTAATCTTACGATGCCTGCATTAGCTAGTTAAAGAACTTTTACATTTGCTGTGCGCCAACATAAATATACCCAGGTCTTCTCAAGTATACTAGGTAAAGTGCAATGTTGTCAGCAGGGATGAACATATTATCCATTAAGATGGTTAGGCCACATCTTGAATACTGCATACAGTTTTTGAAAAATCTTTTTAGGAAGGGCATAAATCTGCTGTAACGGGTGCAGAGAAGCGAAATAAGATTAATCCGAGCACAAAATGGATAAGGATACTCTTGCTAAGAAAGACTTGAGCTCTCTAAACTGCAATGTCTGTAAACTAGGATCTGCAATGAGACCTGATTGAGGCGTTTAAGGCTTGAGATGGTTTGAATAAACTACACGCTGATAGCATCCTTACTCTTTCTCAGATGACACACACACATACTAGGTCATTTAAATTGGAAAAGGATAATTCAGGATAGATGTGCGATGTCATTCAGCTAGAGAGCAATTGAATGTTAAAACAAGTATTCTGGTGTTGTGGAAGTGGATAGTTTGAATACATTTAATGAAGGATTGGATAAAATATTAGAATGAATCGGCAAATCAAGTGGATACTTTGTGATGGATGATACTGTGTAAGTTTGCTTCTGCGCATCATTTTACTAATACTATTAGCTATAGAAAATTTTAAAGAGAATTCCATCTGAAGACGGATGCCAAACTGTCCTAGAACTACTCACTTACATCATTAAACAATGGTGCAAATCATTTGAACTGAAGAATAATTAAAATATTCTCATTTTATGTAGTAGTATACAATTAATTAACAATAACTAAAAACTAAGTGTAATTACTGTTTTCTTGGCTAAAAACCAATTAAAAGATAATAAACTAGGAATAACAAAAATAGAGAAGAATAAGATTATTCCGAATACGTGATCAATGATTTTCTCCACAACCTTGCATAAAAACAACGAAATTTTTGAAATGAGTATCGATGAACAATGTACGTAATAAAATTTCACTTAAGCTAATAAAACATCGCAACTTCCTTTAAATACAATACGAAAGCACTGCTTCGCCCGCTGTTGAGAGGAAGAGATAAGCTACTACGGATGAAACCGTGCCAGTTCAACGCTTTGCATGACTTACAGCAGTAATAAAAAGATTATTTTCATCTATACCAGCGAGACAGTATGGAATGATCTTACGAAAACCGCTCATGGTGATAAAGTTTAGCTATTTCGATGGCTTAGGCGCACTACAAAAATATCTCGAGACTTAATTTTTTTTTTAAATACGGTTGTAAAACCGTTATAACTTGCAGCACGCATGGAAGTTACAATAAAAGCAAACTCCATCCGTTCCGTAGCTACCAACTTCATGGTGCACTGCTCAGATATCTATTAGCCGCTACAGCAACTACGGAAGGCGCAAAAAGCGAAGTGTTTCAATGGCAATCGTCCCCCTCCCCTACACTAGAACAGCAAAACTCGACTGATTCCAGAATTTAAGTAGATGCAGCCTACCCTAAGAACCTTCGATTATTCATACAATAATCACGAGCACCTTCTTTTCCAGAAACACACAAAAAAAGTTTTAAAAATGTTTGCGCATTTCCAAGTATAGAAAGTATCGTTCTGAAATCATTTTAAAAATTAATTGTGGCAAATCGATTACAAATGTAAGTCTATCGCATTGCAATAGACCAGACCTATTGGTCTGGAAAAGTAATTCGTAAGTTTCCTTACGATTATCAAAGTAAACAATCTTACTATTTTCAAGTTTTTTAAAAAAAGATATTGCTACTATCCAAGATGTAATCATAAGAATCATTATAATCGTTCTAATTATCATTTGATATCGTGCATTTTATAAGAACAGCTAAAATGTGTTAAGTAATAATAAATAAATACTTTATATCCGCTTTCACTAACTTGGGTAATGAAAGAACATCATTTCAATATCTATGTACACTCTCACTTATTTATTCCTAATATGTTATTAGTGTTTATCTTTTTTTATTATTATTATATTTGGATATCTTTTCGAACTGTGACATGCTCCTGGCTACGACAGATGTTGTATATTGTTTATAACTATATTGCACACGCCATATACAACACTACGCAATAAAAATTATTTTTTTAAACTTATTTATTTAATTTTAAAATAATTTACACTACAAACGCCTCGGAACTTTTGGAAATGACTCATTTGATCCTAATAAATCAACACCTCTTTTCTAGTGACGAGCATTGGGCTCTCAATCATTCATGCATCTCTCGAGATGAAAGTTCTGAACAATGATATTCCTCAATTAGCTTTTAGTTTTGATTGCAAACTAAAAGCTAATTGAGGAACATTACTTAATATTGACAGAAGTTACCAGAACAAAATTAAGTCATACTCAGTATATTACGACAATTTTAGTCATTTTAGTTTAATTTTTAAGGGGGCATTTTTAAAGGTACTTTACTAATGTTTATTTTGATAATTTAAATCTTTCCTTTCCTTTTACTTAAATTATAATTTCAACTAAGAAAGGTTTCATAACATGTCACACGATGCTATGAGTGACGGAGGAATTGTCACTCACAGTTCAGTCAGTTCCTTTTACTCGCTGTCGCATGTACGCAAAACTTTCTCTAGTTGATGGCGATTCTTTTCTGTGTGCTAGATGTAGGAAACGACGACCTAAATTTACAATTGAGTATACTGTCCAGTCGGATATTAAGTCTCTGAGAACATGAGCTGATGTAAAGAAAATTCGAACCGGCGGTTGATAGAGACCAAGTGTCTGTTCCGTGCAATGCTCTCCTAACTCGGGTACCAGGACTGAACCATTCAGTGCAACATACTTTAGGTCTATAGGATGCTGTTGCAAGATTTTAGGCCATATTGCACCGTATATAATATGTCTGTAAATTGCGTGTGTTCTCTGGTTGATTTGTTGTTTGCTGGACGAAAAGCTCCACTTTTCGGGAGAAAAACCACACTACCTTCGCTGTTGTTGCCTTCGCCTGAGACCAACTAATTCAGCCACTGGATAAGACCCATAAAAATTCCTTGCGTCATTGACAAGATTCGAACTTAGGTCTTTTACACCCGGCCTGGGGAGGAAGGCAGTTATGCCAACTGTGCTACCCACAAAGGACTACAGGCAGAAGTCACACTAAAAGTTCAATTGTAAGAGAAACTGGAAATATATATTGTAATAAAGATGGATAGAAACAGAACCAGAGTATGTCTGCCAAGTGCGAAAATAGGTGATATAACTAACCCTTATAAATTTTTAAGGATAATAAAAAGTGTAGGTATTAATGATTTAAAACATAAACTGATGACATACATGATAGGAGGAAATACATGATGAAAGCCTTGTGAATTAACTATAGACGTATGCAGAGAAAGAAATATTTGAATAAGTTAGAAAACCAATCAGCACTCACATATCAGCGAGGTCAAAATCGTGTTTAAGCAACTATAAGAAATGCATCAGGGTATAAATTTTAATTTGTTTATATAATAATGCTAGAAATATTGAAGAGTTATTAAACGAATTTGTGCATTTGATCAAGCCACTCAGTGCTGATATAATAGGACTAATGGAGACACCATACCATCTAGATATAGGAAATAAAGACTTTTATTATGGTCTGGAAAATTACAGCTGAAATGCTTCTAAACGTAAGCTTTGGCAACAAAGGAATAGAAATCCAGGAGTTACAAGTTCGGGGAAGTTGAATTAAAAGTGGTCCAGGACGAAAAATACTGAGGATTAAGATTCAGTGTGACATGAAATTTCCATGCGGCGCAAACAGGCGGCTAGGAAGATACGCGATGTCCTGTTTATGATATATAGGACCGCAGCAAGTAGGCAAAAGGATGGCCCAACCATTTCTAAAAGATGATTGCGAAATCGCATTTATAATATTCTGTCAGGTCTGGAGACCACATTTGAAGAAAGACAACTTCTGGAGAAGAGAAACTAAATTGGTAAGGGGTGCTACTCAGTATCCATATGAAGAATGATTTAGAAGATGCGGACTGCAAAGCGTAGTAACTAGACATCTTAGGCCCTCCTATGTCTCGTTGATAGAGGTATATAAGAAAGGTATATTTTCACTGGCAGAAGAGAAAACAATAAGGGGGTACAAATACTAAATTTTGGGGAGTAACAGAAGGCTGGAAGTTCAGCAGTGTGTTTCAAATAATTGAAATGAATTGCCTGTCACCGTGATCAAGGTTAATAGTTTATAGCCATTATAATATTAACATTAATCACAATTGATTTGTTTCTGTTAGACTAGGCTACCACGAATTCCTAAATTTATTATAACCTCAACCACAGTACAGAACAAGGACTATCATAGTCAAAGTATTTTAATATTCATCTATTTATTTTTATATTCTCTGAATACATGCCAGAAAAATCTGCAACACTTCCACCAGCACTAATTACATTTCCGGAAGGTGAGAGATTCATTTAAACAAATGAACAGATCGGAGGAGTTTAAACAATATACTAAATATGCTTTATAACTGAGAGTGTTTTCTGGAGGCAGGTATTAATTAATGTGGTTATGAAAGCAAGTTTTCAAGCGACTAAATAGCAGCAGTCTGCAAGTAGATTCTTAAAAATAAACTGAGTTAGTACATTTCACATCACTCATACTGAAAGTGACGTTCATCAAGAAAGACAGACGCTTAAAATTAAATAAATAACAAAAAAAGAAAAATGCGTGTACAAACGCTTTAAATGAGGACGAAATGAATGAGACTAAAGCGAGCACGTGCTTTCCCACTTCCTATAATAACGCTACAACTCTGACAAAGACATTCATCACCAGTACTCACAAAGACATTAGTGACTGCAGAATGTCCGTTGACGCTGCCTTCTCTGTCAGTGGCCTTCACGTCAAAACCGTAAATCCGCCCACCGTCCAGTGCGAATGTAACCATCGAGCGAACCACTCCTGTCACGGGATCGATATGGAACTTGGAAGAAGCGTCTTCGGGTTTCCGGATAATTTCGTACCTGATTGCGCTGTTGTAGCCGATGTCAGCGTCTCTGGCCTGAAAAACAAAGAACATTGCAGTGGAACGTGCAACTAACTCTGATAATATTGGTAATATGCTATCAGAAAACAGATTAAAAAATAATCAGGAAGATACAAATATAAGATGCTTTGTTGAGCAAAAAGAAAAAGTCACTACTTCAACGTTCGTCGAAAGAGCAATTTATTTATTAATAAAATGCACTCTGTCTTGATTACACAAGTTTATTAGTAACCGGAACTTGTACTGATATATTTCCTTCGCTTTGCACACTCTGTAAAAAAAACTTTGTAATTATCTCTCTCTCTGTCTGTCTGTCTACTAAAAATGCATTATTGAAATATCCGAATGCATACATAACAGGTGTGAAAATTTAACTTATTATAACGTAAACTGCGTGATATACCAAGTAAATTACAAATAAAAACAAAGCGCGGGCTTTTTGTTATTTGTGTACAGTAATTCCAATGCGTGTGTTACAAATAACACACTCACAGAAATTGCTAAACTGTTTCGAACTTTCTAAAAGCATCGATTTCTTCTTATATTATTAAAGGTTTAAATTGTTCACGTTAATTTGGAAATAAAGACTCAATATCGAAATTAACTACAATTCCTGGCTTAAGCAGTGAAATATGTACAGTAATAAGACAATAACATTAGAGGACAAAGAGGCTCACGTTCAGATGAGTTTTCTACGAAATCGAAATACCTATTCAAACGTGTGAGCATGGCTAAATTTCAGCTACGCATTATGCGTCTACGTCTAGGAAACCGTGGGCCGTAGGATCCCAGACAGATAACTCTTAGGAGTCATCCGTGCTCTGCTGAAGCCTGCAGAAACTCTCACATTCAAGAGACCTTTCCATTATCGTCGGAACAGCATTATCATCCATGATCAGAATCCTCCTGATATTGACTTCGATGTGTTGCCCAACGATTCAGCTTACAGGGATTACGAGAGTAAATTCCTGTTCAAATGCTTGCACCATGCCTGTGAATATCACCTGATTTAATCTGTACTGTTTTAGTGGGTGTATCACTAATACATTCCCTAGCGAGTAGCAGAGTGGAAACATTCACTGTCCTCCCGCTCTGGGTGTAAAAGACCGGAGTTCAGTTCCCGTAAATGATGCGAGGAATTTTTATAGGCTTTTCTTTTTTTCCCAATGTTTCTGAGTTAGTCGATCTCAGTTGAGGGTTTTACGTATCTGTAGGAAAATCGAGTTTCGTCCAGCAAACAGATGGAAAATCGCAATCCAGAAGAACACACACAACGATGGATAAACATATTATTATTAATAAAAATGTTTTTTTTTCCTTTTGTCACCCTTTTTCATTTATGTTATCCTTTTATGTAAACTCCTGGCTTTTAGCCATGAAGGGCGTTGTGTACGGCGATGTGCCTTGATTACACAATAAAGATTTCTACTTCTACTTCACTGCAGACACAATACACTCACGCACAATAACCTTATTTGCTTTGACACTTAAATTACACTTTATTATATATAATTATTTCTTGAGTGTGTTAACTTTAATTCAATACAACAGTTTGTTATTTTATTATGTTTAAGATGATGGTTGTTGTAAGAGGCGGTTTCTGTTATTTTATCTCCGAAAGATTTAATGTTAGATATCCTGGAAATATCTTTGTGATTAACGAAAATTATTGTTGTTGTTTGTGTGTGGTTTTATGGCGCAAAATCTAATTCAACTATATTTTGCCTGTTCAAATTTTGCTTTTTACTAATGTTGGTGTATTCGATGCTGTTCGTAAAAATTATTATTAATTATAATTTTTTTTTCTGCTTATGGAGTTTGTTCCACCTCGTGACAGGTGGTACTGGTACCAACTGCACGGATTGACTGGTTGTGACCATTTACTATTATTATTGTAACGAAATCTATTACCAAATGGATGAGGAACTCTCTGACTATCCTATAGGTGTTCAGGATCGCGGTTTGGAGTGCCATATTCTCTGGGAGGTCTATTGTTGCTAGGTTCTTATGCAGGCTCTTTGGCACTATGCCGGTGGTTGCCACGATGATTGCAATGGTCATTACTTGTTCCATATGTCACATATCAATGACGGTTATGTCTGATCGTCGTGTCCGTTATGATGGCACGGTTCCAGTATAGTCTGTGAGTAGAGATCTCTAGTACGACCTCAGGCTTGTACTTGTAATACGGTACGTGTTCTTTGATAAGCTGGTATTTTTGCGCTACCTTCTGATGTATTATCGTGGCCACCTGGTAGTGTCTGTGTGTATACTTCGTCTAGGTGATCACACTGCATCCTGCGATGGTCTACTGGATTGTTTCAGGAGCCAGGTGGCATCGTCGACATGTGTCATCTATTAGTCCGGGATCTTTGGCGATGTATTTCCAGTAGTTCCTGGTGTTGATCACCTGGTCATGTATGGTCAGCATGAATCCTTCGGTCTCGGGGAGGAGCCTTCCGTTTGAGAGCCAAGTCATCTTATCTATGTAGTCTTGATGGAGGTCATTGTAGTGTCTGCCATGGAGTCTTCTTCTCCCATCTTTCTGTCTTCGTTCCTTCTGTCTGTGTGAGTGTGGTCCCCTTGTTGAGATTGAGTCTATCGTTTGTCCGTTTGTCTACCTTCCTTGTGACTTAGTAGAGTGGTGCTGTGTTTTCTTGAAAGTAATCCAGCATATTATTAATCGCCTTCTTCTCTTGTTCAATGATGTCAGTCAATCCCTGCCCTCCTTCTTTACCGGCTATGGTCAGTCTCTCGATGGCTGACTTCGGGTGGTGTTGGTGCCTCTTGGTCATCATTATCCTCGTCGATCTCATAATCTTCTCCAGCTTGGTGTTGGTGCAATCTATGATCACGAAGGATTATTATTATCTTGTTGGGTCTGACACTGAAGAAATTTCAAGTGTTGGTACGACACTTCAAAGCAGTCTTGTTGCAACACCATTTACAAATATGGCTTGAGTGACTAGGAAACTTCGTTATTTTTATTATCCGGATCTTTCTGTACCGCCTAAGAATGATTAAAATTCTTTCGTCCAAAGGTGTCAGCTACTCTTATTATGGATTAAACATAGAACATGAATCTGTTAATGCAACTTGTCGGTATAAATAAACAAAAGATCGAAAATAGCACCAAATACGCACAGAACAAACATCACTGTTCTGTTGAAGTGTACTTTATATGGTAGTTCGTTAGGCATATTGCTTTTTCTGGTGAGTAGCCACGGTAAATCAATAACCATTTTAGTTTGGTTCATGCTGTGGAAAATAACTCACAAAATAACTCTCGGTTTATTTTTAGAGCAGTGATATTATTTATCACTTCGAGATAGTACATCAATGACAGAGAAAGCAAATTAAAACGTGCACGTATTGTCGACTCTGTAATTAATGCGCACTTGATTAAACTCCTGGAGATTAATTACTAGTTGCACAACTATTACTGAACGGCAGATTATTCAGCGGACTTAAAACATGGGTAATTATCAAGATTTACACGTATATTAAACAGGACACGTCAGCAAAGATGTTTCCGGAGCGCTTTGTACTGAAATTCAACGGCCATAATTTTCAGTTAAGCTACATGACCCAACGGAATCAAAAACCAAAATGATCTGAATTTATTGTAATATGTATTTAAGATTATAGAAGCCTAACTAATTAATAAAATTTTCTTAAGTATGGTATGATACATACAGAATACGACCACATAAAGAAATATCAGGTATCTTAAAATATGAAAATGTCATAAGTCAGAACAGCGCGATCATTATGTGTATAATAATTTCTACAGGAGTCTGCATTTTCTACATATGTGAACTGAGAAATACGAGCCCATTAATATTATTTATACCAGAATTTCTCAAAAATGGCTGGAATATCCTCATCAGAAGGGAGTGACCAATTATTTTGGAATCTCAATTAGAATAAAACAAAAGCAAAAGGATCAATATTAATTCTTTATTAATTAATTTAAAACTAATAGTTTAATAATTAATAGTAATTCTTAATTTGATGCACTACCATTCGGCATAAATGCAAAAAGAAAGTATTTACATTTAAGTATGATATCATTAATTAAATTTAATTAATGATATCCCGATATATGACCCCGCTACGTTACATTTTTTCCAGAATGGCAATGGTGTCTTCCAAGATGACAATGCGCCGAGCCATCAGGAACTTGATGTGCTTTTTTTTTTTTTTTTTTGATTTGGTAGTTGTTGGCGCATCGGCTTCTGTGGCCATATTGCACCTCCCAAGGTTTTTGCAGTACTTTGATCCAAGCCCGAAGCGCGAATCGAACCCGCGACCTTTGGGTTGCCGGGCAGGTACTTTACCCACTCGGCTAGCCCGGTCGGCTTGATGTGCAGAATGGTTTGAGGAACACAGTTCCGACTTCCAACATATCGATTGGCCTCCGACTTCCCCCGATATGAATCCCATAGAGTACTTGTGGGACAATATGGAAAGGCATATCAAGCGTCTGGATACACTAATCACCTCCATATGTGCATTGCTGACGGCATTACACACAGCTTGGTTGGCCATACCTCCCGTTGATACAAGATGTCGGAAGCGACATCTTGTATCAATGCCACGTCGGATGGCTGCTGTACTGAGAGCAAAAGGAGAACCTACGAAGCATTAGGTAGGTGGTCATAATTCGGTGATCACTCAGTGTATATACAAGTACTCAAGATGCGGCCTAATCATGGCCTTGTACAAAGGGATAATCACCTCCTTCTCGCTGCTAGAAAAGTTTCTGTATATCATTGACAAAACCCCATGAGCTGTCCTAGCAGCATACCTGCACTCCTCAGAGAATTTCATATTTAACTACACAATTATCACCAAGTCTTTTTCATTCTCCACTACTCTGAGTGTAGTACCAACAGTTGATAAGTTACCCTGGGACTGCTGTTACTCCTACGCAGCACATTGCATTTGAAAAGATTAAACTTCAATTGCCATTTCTCAACCCATCGTCTTAATTTTCCTATATCTTATTACAGTAGCTCATCCTGATTACTAACCACCCTGCTAACTTTTGTATCATCAACTTAGACATTAAGCCTGATATTCCCTCCTCAACATCATTTAATAAATATTGAAAACAACAACGGGACCATTACCGAACCCTGGGGTCTCCACTAATAACATTAGTCCACGAAGAGCATTTTCCATGATAACCACTCACTTCTTCCAGGTCTCTTTTTCTAGATGAGGTCTTCATATTTTGGCACAGTATGCCAAGTGCCGTTCATTGGTACTCTTCTTTCATCGCCATTCCTAATTTGCACATCACGGTTTATTTTGCAGTTAAATGAGGTATGGATTTAATCTACAGAATGAGTATAACGCAATAATGAGGCACACCAAGATAGTTCTGTGAAACTATTACGCGCATCTGGCAAAACTGCATTTATGGATAGAAGAATAAGTGACTCCAGTTTCTTTCAGTCCATCATGCTCTTAAGAGCCACGAATGCAATAACAAATGTCCAGCATTACACAAACGAACAAAAAGAAAAAAAAAAAGAACCGGCTAACCACATTTTTATAATCAACTTCAAAGAAGTTTAGAGTACCTTCTTCATAAGGATGAAATCCATTATAATGCAGGTATATAAATACGCAGATACAGAGAGGGAAAGATGAGTTGAAAAAAAAATTGATTACCGTAATTTTGAGTACTTGATAGCCAAACGATGCCTCAAGAGGAACAGCTGCTACCACAGGTCTTCCCTGAATATCGAACACTGGAGGATTATCGTTTTCGTCCCCTACTTCCACTACAAGTAACGCCTCGTCATACGCCAGATGGTAAGACGCTTCTGGTAGCTTTTGTCTCCCTGTGAGAATAGAAAAATTCACAAAAAGTTAGATTTATTATTATCATTTTTTTTTTTTGTAAAATTTGTAAAAGGGCGAAATATAAGTGCATATTTCGCGATTTTACATAAGTTGGAGTAAACTATACTCGTGAGGATCGCTCAGATTGGCTCCCCATGTATGAACTTATAATTTACAATCCATAATTTGCGTTAATTAGTGTTTTGTTTTTTTAATGTACGGCTTTAACTTTGTAATAAAGAATAGTAATGATTTTATTCCACGAGACCGAAACCATGCTTTCCTATCAGTGCCGAAATACTCTTTCTATTCATAAATCTTAACCTTAGGCATAACAGAAATTTGTTTACTCGGAGCCTTAAGTTCAGAGTAAATTTCTAGATTTGTGCAAAATAATGCGACTATATTATTATTACAGTATTTATTTTATAATAAATAAATAAATAATCTTTATTTGTCTTACCAAATGAGTTACCGTTATGAAATATGCATGTTAAGAGATAAATTCCCAAATTCCCTTACAAAACGACAATGGAAAAAAAATAATAAAAGCTACTTCAGCAATTTCCATACCATCGGAAATTACAAGTGTGTTTTGGGATGTTTTCGCAATGTAAACTTACTTTAAACCAGACGTTTTACTTTAAGTATACAGCGCTCTCAACAGAATAGCCTTACAATCTACTTGTCAGCATATTTGCTGTTGTTCTTAGTCAATCTTGCTGTTTACTGTTTCGTAACCTGGTTATGGAAAAAAGTAAACTGCTGGATTGGCTAACAACGGCGGAAAACTACAGGTGTATGAGAACCGGATGAACTGATAGACGGGGGGGGTGGAATTATCATTTGCCATTAATATGAATTGCTAAATCGGATAACTTTGTAGCGATACGCCCTCCCTTTATAAAAGGCGATATGAAAATCCACACAAAAGAAAAATGAATTGACTTCTATGAACGGTTTGCCGCAAATTTAAATCCATCAGTGAACGCATTAATAGCAGGTGGTTTTAATATGTCTCTCCCGAAATGCGGGGAGGAAAAGCCATTGCTGTATGCTACACTATACAAGCTGAACTTAAAGCACTTCCGACATCAATACAACAATTTGACCCGCTGTATCATATTTATGAAATTAAGTTAACTTAAAGTCTCATAAAATTTAAATCGGACCACAAACCGATCAAGTTGAAGCGGGCACATTAATAGCAGGCACTGAAAATCACTAAACGCATGTAGGATGAGCATTTAACCTGGATAACTTTCTTTCGGTGAAATATATTGAGCCAGAAATCATCCGCAAGCGTGTAACTGCTTACAACTGGAATGATACAAGAACATCTAGTAGAGGAGGCTTTAACAAGGATCGTGCAAGAACCGAGGAGCATTAAAAGGAGCAATAAAAGATCAAAATAGGAGGGAGAGCAATAGAGCAGTTCAACTCAAAATTTAAAGTTTCCTCAGGAAGTAAAAACTGCACAGAAAATAGCGAAGAACGTATCACCTGGCAAATCATTATAAGAAGGAGGCCAAGAAGACAGATTACAAGAAGGTAAGAGCTATTTTAATTAATTCAAAAAGACAAGCACACTACAGTATCGTTTACAATAACAAAACTGTCAACAGATATAGCATGGAACACATGAGTGAACACATTTTTCAGGAAATGAGCTAATAGCACTTTTGGTAACGTTTAGTAGGCCTCTTCCCCAGACCTAATCATATGCAGACAGCTAAAAACATAAACGGACCGTTAGAGCACCCGAATGATTTACGATCTTGGAAGACTCAATGCGACAGCCCCATCTCGAATGAAATTCCAATCACCAAAGGGTCCCTAATGAAGGCAATCAACAATCTGTACAAGGCATGTTGGCCGTATAAATTCCCAATGTTTATAGTTAAGATGAGTATCCCATATATAACAGAGGTATAACTACACGTCTATCAGCAAATAATTAAATCTGCACAAGCTTGGAGAAATTACACTATAACCCCAGTATCAAAGATTAGAAACCCAAAATTGACTAAATATTACGGGGCAATTGCTGACAGTTGTACCTACAGAAGATCTATCAACACCGCCTCATCCGAAAGTTTGCACCCAGGCATTCCAGGGAGATCGATAGCAACAAATCTACTCGAAACAGCTTTTCGTATATCATTAAATTTTAATACTCTCTGTACAGAAAGTATTAAATGATAAAATGGAGTGGGCATAATGTTTGAGCTTATGAGTATATAAATAAATTCTCGCTTATTTTCGATGTAGCCGATGCTAGAACGGTTTACATATTCGTTGTGATTGCGTACATATTGAATTAAGGCTGCCAGATTTTCGGCGACGGGGTCAAAATGGGCCTTGCATTTTTCGTGGCAGCGTGAAGGCTCTTACTTTAACCGAGCATGCTGAACTACAGGACCGATGCCGGCTCCGTATCACCCACATCAAACGGATATAACCACATACTGTGAAAACGATCAAGCTCATTCATATGAAACACCGTCTCATTGGCTTTTCGAACAAGAGTATAAGCTTCTTAATTAAAATAAATGTGGGTTTTTTTTAATTTAAAGAGTCTAATGATTTTAAATTAGACTCTTTTAGGTAAAACTAGAAGATAGACTGCATCTTCTATAATTACAACACGAAAAGGGAATAACATAATGCTTTAATCAGCCATAATGGTTTTTGGATAAAATTGTGTAATAACCGGCGATAAACGCGGTTTCAGCGAAAACTTATTAAATACCAAAAGCCAATAAAATGAAGTAGGTAGAGCGCGTGGTAACTAAAATCTTCATTTATTTCTCAGAGCAACCAACTCAATAATAAATATACTTAACTTAAAACTTGATAAATTAAGCAATACACTATAGAATTTTAAAAAAAAAAGCTGAAGCAAATTAAATAAAGTAAAGGCAAAGCCATGACATCTAGGTGGTTGCTAACGCTTTACCAACTCAAACCGACATCAAAACAGGATAATATAACCGAAGGAGCACTACATCCCTTCAGTAGTCCAATCGATAATAGCAACATCACGCATAAGAACTAAATATAGAGGGCAAAGAAGCTTATTTGCTGCCGAATTAAAACAATCTTACCTAAACGGCTTACATCTCTGCCTTGACGTCTTCGACCCAGATTTTCTGCTCTGACTTTAAGAGTGTAGCTCTCTCTTTGTTCTCTATCTAAGCTAGCGGTCACGGACAAGCGACCGCTTTCCGGTTCCACAACGAACAGTCCTGGAAAGAAAATTTAAGTTTTAGATAAAAAGCTGTGACTTCGTGGTCAATCAGAAGCAGTTCATCCGTTTAAACATGATGGTACACAGTTTATATGTAATTTGTTAACACGCAGAGGTGGTACATTTGAACATATAGTTGAGTCCCGTTTCCCATACACCTAGAATAACGTAGAAATAAACTGCCCACCCGTGAGAATTCAGAATGGCTCCCACGTAATCTAAAACAATGATAAATTAACAACCGTCGGGCCCTCTGAGTTTTCGGCCATCCCAAGTAGTGGAACTGGAGGCATAGTAATTTCGCCACTGTTCTCCTCGCTTATTTAATTTGTACAATTTTAAATGTGAATATTTCCAAAACAGTTGAAATACAGATTTCAAGCACCAAATATTCGTGTAGGTGCATGGAATCAGTCCATTACAAGCAACAATATACAACGCCCTTTGATACGTATCATTAGCATTTAAATTTTTGCGTGGCTTTTAATAAAATTGTAGATTTTAATTATTTATTTTTGATTTTTGTGCAAACGGTTTTCGTAAGGAGAGAGAGAGAATGCATTGCCCTAGTTGGTTTAGTGTGTATATGTTCCGACAGCTGCTATACGTTTCTTTCAAGTAATAAGTCCCTTAACTATGTGATAACGTGGTTGGGAGGGAGGCATAATCTGTTAGAGAAAACGGTATGCCATTTGAATTACATTATTAATGTTTCTGTGTTAATGGTATTATCATCCGCCGGGTTTGAATTTCTACTAGACTGGGTTACTACAGCATACACATAATAGTTAACGTATTTAATTTGTTTTTAATTAATCTTCAACAGGCATCCCTTGGCAGCCATACAAAAATCGGAAGCAATCTGTTACATTCCCTCTTTTGAAGAAAAGAAGTCGTGTGTGGTGTCGGAGAAGATCATAGTGACGTACTGGTGAACGGTACCGTGATCCAATCTTCTTTTTGTACGTCGTTCCAAAACAATACAAAACAGAACCATGTAAAAAGTCAAGGAACATCTAACAGAATATTTAATTGTTGAAACACCACCCTGCACTATTAGACAGGTATCCATTTCGTGGCTACACCATAGGTCACACAAATAGAAATTCCGCAAACAAAATCTGTTACAATTGGACAGCGTTTTCTGCAGAAGTGCAGATAAAACACCTGTTTTTTTCAATTTTCTCATTATTTTCGACCCCCATTCTTAAGCGTTATACATGGCCATTAGAAAAGATCCACACGAAATATCTGCAACGTTATTGTTATTCTGATTAAAGGTCTTTACCAAAAAGTATAACTTTCATTTGAAAAGTTGAGAGTACCAAGTTTTGCTTGCCATAATAGCAAGCTTCTATGTCATCTTCTATGGCATCTGAGACACGTGCATCACTATTCATATCATGATCTTCACTTTGCGCGCTGAATGCATGGGGCGCCCTTGTGCCACTTTATGTGCCTTTCGTTCCCGCATAATCTATAATTTTGTATTTCCAATTTCATCTGCAGACGATTCATAGTTTTTGGCCTACAAATGGCTGAACTGGCACACTTCAGTTATAATCACCGTGAATGCCAAAATACTATTGCATGCGAATTCTTTAAATGTTTTTCTGATTTCCTATTTTCTGCATTTAGTTTTAACAAATTAGCTTTAATTAGATACTGTGGACGTGCTGCGTTGTGGCTACATGTCTGAAAATAATTTCGATATATAGAACATGCGAAAGTGAGCTAGAAGTTTAAAGATGATTCATATTGCGTTTTATCGAAAACATGTTTAAAAAATACAAATGGTATAAAGAATACAACGTGGCAAGCAGCCACATGCACTACGCTAAGATGCTTCATACTAAATTCGTTAAGATACTACTGACCCTATATTGTTCCTCCCTGTGATTGTCGTTATTTAATTTTTTTTATTAAACCATGGAATTAATTTTTAAGTATTTCATTTTGCCAAACACTATATAAGATTTTCAAGTGACTTACCGTTATAAGTATACCCGACGATACTATAACGTACAGGTTTGTGAGAAATCTCGTCTGTGGCATTCAAATCAAGGATGACCAGTGGCGCTAGGCGATTTTCAAACACAGTAACCTCATACAGTCGCTTTGGAAAAAGTCGAACTCCCTGTCCAGTTCCTACTATAATGTTAACCTGTAAAACCACAGAACTGACATGAAAGTCTATTACATAAAGGCAATATAAGTTAATTAATGTATTAATCCAAGTATACGAAACACAAACAAAAAAAGCGAGTCATATTGGGGACATAGAAGGGATGACCATAGTTTTCGAATGTAATCTTTGGATCTTTAACTTGAAAGTGCGCTAAAGAGCATTTCTAGAAGTGAATGATGCTAATTTTGGTCAATTTTCGTTTTTTTTTTTACTTTTCTAAAATTCTATATTTCTTCAATACGCGACAATAAATAATTTTCTATTTGTACTTCGGGACACAAAGGTTAGAGGGCTTTAAAAGAATGCATGAATATCACCGCATTCTCCAAGGTGCACTGAGTTTCTTTCTGTTATAAAATATCATGCATTTTATCAATGTCATTACTAGGTTTAGAAAAATATATCAATTTTAGGTAGGAAAACTATCACAACCATTAAGATCATTACTCTATTTAATATCACTCTTATACCACGTGAAATTAATAACGTAGTTTATTAAGCTATTCGTCTGAACTCCAAAAAATAAAAGTGACGTTTCAGGTATCTTATCGATACCCAATCATCAGACCATACTGTTTGGGGAAAAAGAAATAAAGGTTATAATAGTCAAATTTGTAACCCTTTCTATCTTTTGTTCCCCCAAACAGTATGGTCTGATGATGGGTATCGGTAAGGTGCCTGAAATGTCACCTTAATGTATAGTAGTTTAGGCGAATAGGTTAATAAACTATATTATTAATTTCACGCCGTATAAGAGTGGTATTAAATATAGTAATATTCTTAATAGAAAACAACCACGTAAAGTCCTTCCCTAACTATATCACAACCATCACAAAAATTAGTATTAATTTTTGAAGGTTACTAATTAATGAATTAAAGAGTTTTGGTCATTATATAATTCGTTAATCGATGAAAAATGAAATCAAATATTGAAAATTACCAATTTTTGAAACAATTCCATATTAAAAGTTATTTCATTTTTCTTATTTCTAGCGAAAAGCTAAAAATACAGAGGATCTGGACAAATTTCAAAAAAATTTGTTATTAGATTTGATATAAGTTCTTAACGACATTACTTAGGAAGTGTTAACTTAAGAATTAACACACTACGTTGAGTTCACAAAAGTTATAATACTTTAACATGTCAAGAAATAGAATAATTGTTTTTTATCGGGATGGGATATGAGCTCCAGGCCTTTTACAATGTGGAAGAATGATTATAACCACTTTGCTAGTCAAAAGGGCAGCAACTTCTTTGATCTAAAGTTCGCTCCAAGCTCAACTGAAGAGACCACTATAACATCGAAGAATTTAAGATTTTGCTTGATTTAAAAACGCTGTGGGCATTTCTTACAAGTTATCAAACTAACCCAAGCGTCAGTTGGCGACCTAGATTCGGCTCTCAAATATAAATTACTCAAGCCTGTCTCTCAAAAGTAACTCCTGCTCACATCCGCACTGTTCAATCCAGCTAATGACAAAACTACCATATGCGGTGCCTTCACTAAAAAAAACATGTGCGCAGTCGTCTTCTATCTTAATTTTATCTCGCACTAGACAAAAACTTGTAACCCTGGTGAAAACAGCTGTTCTGTTCAGTTAGCAATAAATCACTGGAATTAATCTTCTTCCATCTAGAATGATAAAGAAGAGGTATGTGGAATTTCTTCGAAATAAAAACAAAAAAAAAAAAAAAAAGTGGGGGAAGAGAGGGGATAGAATTTAAATTTCTGACTCCATTCTGGAGATTTAATGTGTTCTTTCCTTAATATCTACAAACTGCCTTCCCAAACACGTATACTTTCTACTAGAAATGGACTAAAATGTTAAACAGAAACAATTTTAATTTAAATTTCTCTCCAATCGTTGTTTTTAACTGCTGTGCGTAGATTACTATGAAAGGTAGTAAAGTTATAAAAATAAACGAAATATCACTGATAATTCTAATTTATGAGATTACTTCGCAGAAAACCTTACTCTCATATTTGTAGTCGTTAGACTATTCACGAATCTAAATGGAGTAAATGAAATATACTTCAAAAAATCATGTTACAAGTCTAAAGAATAATGTTCATCCAGCAGGAATGTGACAGCTGTCTCTATCATCAATGAATACCTAAATCCAGCAGCAGGAACACCGACCAAAAGTCGGCGTTCCTGATGCTGGATGAAAAACTCGGGTTTCCAAAGGAAAAAAAAGAATATGAGCTTCGTTCGAGACCGACTAACTTAGCCGTGGAGGAAAAAATTGTTCATAAAGGCAAGGCGTGTCCTAAAGTTTAAGAAGCTCGAGTCGAGGGCAAGAATTAATGCTGAGGCTATCCAATCCTCCCTTTCAGGAGTGAGAGAGTACCTATGTTTGAATTTAGCGCCTGATCGTGTTGTACAGGCGGAGCTTCCCCCACAGAAGGCCCAGTCCTCCTGCATAAAGGCTCTGCATTTTTAAACTCGGACCCGAAGTATTCTTCAGTTTCAGACAGCGACTGGAATCGAATTTAGGCCATTTCTACCGGGTGGGTTAGAGCAGTAATACGCAATCCATGTGCAAACCGCGACCGCAATTTAATTTTTGTAATTTTCTTTTCGATTATATTTTAGCTAGTTTAGCTAGCTCGAAAGTTTGGCCATTGTTTCCTGGTTAAACAATGGGTTTAAATGGGTCACCATTCCATGCAGGAATGTAAAATTGTATCGAGAATGGGAAAAATAGTATATATCTTCGCTTAGTACAATTCAACCTATTTATTCAATTCAACCTATTAGTACATGTCAACCTATTTTCGATTAATCAAAAATCATGAAGGTAAAACCAAACCTCAAACTCTTGCGAAACGGATATCAGAAGCATATGCACTTATGAACAGATGAAACCATTATCAACTTAACCATGAGTTCTAACAGATGTGGTAACCAAATATACATAATATATAGTGCGTTTTACATCATGCGTATATTTCATCACATTTAAAGATCAAAGCACTCAAATAATCTCAGACGGTGCACAGTTTTAAGTCACTAATACGAAAAATCAGAGAACTAGATGTAATGTAATTCAAAATAGGTCACAAAGAAAACAAGGTTCTTGATATGAACAGATTATTTTCGTGTCAGTAGGCTAGAAGCCGCCATGGCAATGTGAGAGTAACAGTAGTAATGCAAAACAACAAACATTAATTCGCTTCTCATGATCAGTAACGGTACATACCTCTGCAGTGTCTGATTTCGGAGGATCTGCATCAACAGATGCTTTCACCAACAGACGATAATGACTCTTGTGCACGCTGTCCAATGCCTTTACCAGGCGGATATCGCCAGTAGATCGGTCAATGTCAAAAGTGTCAACTTCCTCGGAATCTAATAACATAAAAGAAGATATATATTAAGACAGCGTATGCCCCGCAATGTTAAAAAATATCCAACATATAGAGAATATAGTATGTACGAAGTAGATGGTAATTATTACGTGTGTGTGTGTACATCCGGTCCCACTGCTGGCAGCCACAATGAATCTTACCTTTCCATACTCAAAAAAAAAATCCAAAAAAATAATAAATTATCTTTTAAAATGAGATATTTCCTTTATCCCTTTAGTATGTTTCTTAGAATGTAACTAAATAACGTCTTTTCAATATGTGATCCCATAGTCGTTTAACACGCATTTCAGAGTTTTTAAGTTATTGAATGAAATTTCTGTATTTATGTTTAATAAATAAATGACAAATATCTACCTTGATCAGCAGAGATCGTTGATATCCATCTTTGCTGAGAAGCAGTTCTTTTTTAATTAGAATAATGCATTCGAAGTTCAAAGAAAAGCACTTGATTAGCGTATTCATTTTATATCTTATGTATTAAGACAGTTCATTAACATGGAACCGGTTTTAATATCTGAGATAAACAAGTATTCTGTATTCATAGAAAAGTTACGTCATGAGGATGGAATGGGCATCATTAACAGAAGATATTTCGAGCTGGCAGGTTTCTCGTTGTATTTATTTCTAGCGGACTATAAAAATCCTCCCTCGCTGGGATTTCCGACTCATATTTTTTCACTAACTTTGAGAGTAAAAAGAAGCTGATTAGAAAAGCTTTCTTTGCTAAATAAAAAAGTACAACCGCCTGCTCGCGAGTAATCAGTAGGAATTAACCTAAAATTCTTGTAGGGATACGCACGACCCAAAACTGCTAGAAGACAATAAGCCCAGTAAAAGTCTTAGGACCAAGAAAGAAAAACAGAGCCAGGAAATATGTTCACCACAAAGTCAGTGACATTACTAAAGAAAATTAGAGGATAGAAGGAACATGTTAAAGGATTTGTTCTGCAGATAAAGTAGATTTTCAATAATGCAGTGTCTAATACCCTTCTTTTGCCTTTAAATGAATTTCTACGGATAGATCATTTCCTCAATGAAATCAGTCTACCAACTGCTGTGATTAAAACGGCTACCTCGAAGTAGATATGTGGTTTTACTGCAGACTGTTATAATTCACTTTAAGTAAACATAGTAATGATATCAATAACAGCATAATTCCTAAATAACAGATCTCTGTGACGGGACGGTACGTATGTCACGTGCCACCCGATTAGATAGTTCCAGTTCAAATAAATTCTTTCCGTTAATAAAAATAATTTATTTAGGCTTTTCAAGCGAGGTTGGTTCGACCGTTTCATTCGTTTCCATCTCGCAAACCAGAAAAATACACAATTTACAGACAGGACACAGTCACTCTCCATGACTCAAAGTGCCACGAAGACATCCGAAATAATTATAAATACGATGCCCGTGAAGAAACCTCCATCTACATTCAAAAAGCTTTTCAAATTAATGACTAGAGTATATCTAACCTAGAATATGCTGTAGAACTTTTTCATTAGTTAACTTTTCGCTCTGAATAGCAATAGCAAATACAACATCAGAATGTGTGCATCACACATGAATTTGTTCAAATATGCTCACAACAGAAATATCAAGAAATGCGTATAAAAAATAAAGCTCAAAGTCAGATCTTGAAATTAAACTCCTTCTATTACCCGCTCCTATTTCAAAAGGAACACCCTCCCATAAAAAAAAAAAACAAAAGAACATATATTTAGGTCTACATCTGAGGTGGTGCAAATCCTTTGTTACATCTGATAACGCGTGGAACAGTTTGAATTGCACGCCACAGGCACAGAGCAATTACAGGAGTAGCATTAAAAACGATTTGTAAAATATTGGAAATCGTTTACCGCCCGCATAAGTCATCTTAAATTCTCAGTGTTGTTTATTTTAGTGTTGAAATTCAGTATTTCTTGTCCTGGTTCACTTTCAACTCTGTTCCTCCAGTTTTCAAGTTACTCCTGGATTTTTGTTCACCAAGTGCAGGACCTTATATTTCCTAGCGTATACATTATTTAGATGTCGTTTTATCAAATACAACGTTGTGTATTAAGCGCCAAAACAACTAAGTTGTAATTGGGTACATTCATCGGTGGGTTTCTGGATTAAAAACCAAAGTTTCCGAGAGAAAAAAAAAAAAAAAAACAACGAAACCCTCGCCTGGGACTGATTAATTCAATCGCGTTGTGAAAAAAAATCCCATAAAATTCCCCGCGCCATTTACGGGATAGGGTCGACGTTAGCGTTTGTGGCGCCTGAGGCAAAACCTTGTAACCGCGCCTAATCCATATCGTATCTTAACACGCATATACTGTATATATATGCAGTGCAGCGCGGCACCTATTTCAGACGGGGCCTGTAGCAAGTACATCATTTGCAAGTTCGCTCGCTTTCCCTCTAATGTTTTTCGTTTGACGAAGAATGGTGTCCTGAAAACAAAACTCGCTCAGATTTAAATTTTTTTTTTTTTGTTTAGACGAATCAAAGCCATGTCACATTCCTTTGAAGATTTTTTTTTTAAATTTCATTTACTTGTGTTGAAACGACTCTATGTCCTCACATACCCGACGTAGCCGAGAGGCCAACGCTCACGAACAGTAGTTCGAGCCCACATGATCACTAAATACTGTAATGTTGTATTTAACTTATAAATTCCTCTTATCTTATGTGGCTATCCCGCAGGATAAACAGAAAATTTTAAATTATCACATGCACTTAACGCATTGATTATTGAAATAGAATAGATTTTTATCGTGAAATTCTTTGACTATCTTATGACTCCCGAAGGATATATCCTGCCCTCTGTGAAAGCCGCCGGTGATCCTACAGAGGCTGTTTTTGTGATACACCACGTGGCTGTTCGTTATTCTGAAGGTCCCTCCTACCTGGAACCGGTATCTGAAGAATCTTCGCGGACCAAGTTCATTCCATAACGTTGGTATTGTAGGCCGGCTGACGAAGTGTTCCAACAGAACAACATTACAACTCACAGGAAGCGCGAAGTGCGCATGAATGGTATGCAGAGCACTCCAGCGATGTTCATCATCTGACAAGGCTAGTCATAGGACATGAATAAATTCGAGAATCTCTAGGCTTATCTAATATGATGCATCCGAGATAGACTTCAGCAACCAGCGAATCTGACGAGTGTAAAGGTCACTGACGAGCAGGAATGGAATAACATCCCCCAGGAACACGTGTGCACACCTGGTGAAATAAACGCCATACAAAATTGTCGCTGTCAACGCTGCTTAGGAGGCCACGCGTGCTATTGTATAAGTTGTCAGATATATTTCGGTAGGACAGTACATATAGAAATACGTGGAAGGCTTTTGATAATAATATCCATCGCAGGAATTTTTACCATTCGTCATCAGGCTTAACTAGCTTCATTTGATGTTTTCTGTCCAATACGACACGTACAATATTCAACATAATACACGAGCTAGCGTTGCATGTATTGCATTTAGGCGCATGTGCACCTCGGATTGTGGGTTTTAATATGAATGAATAATATCTCATTAGCACTTCCACTCAACAGCTTTAATTATAGCTCATTAACTGCCTTGGGCTTATCTAAGCTAGTCCGGTCATCAGAGAAGCCACATTTCCGTTTAGAAGACTGATAACTCATTCTTGAAGTTAATTATGCATGTCAGTTTCCGAAACAACTAATTTAGAATAAAACAGCCTCACTTTATCTTTTTCCCTCTCCCTCTCTCTGAAAATAGGTCATATACTTAATGCTCAAAATATTCCAATTTTAGAGTGTCTTAATTTCTTTTATCTGAAAATTAAAATGCTTGGGCGCCCCAGGATAATCCTCGTCTTTTCTGAGTCTCTAACAGTTAAACTTTTAAGCGCTTTCTTGAATGGTTACTCAAGAGAAAAGGTTTGTGTGGTGATAATTAGCAGTCAAGCTACTTAAAATCAATGTTAGCGTGACGCTTCCCCAATGCAAATATTAATGCGTATTTTATTTGCCTGGATACATTTTCAGAAGTTGAAAAGAGAAGAATGACGATAAGGTTAGAAAATTATGATACGATTATTATTATCTTAATGGTTTACCAGAGGGCTCCGCCCCCGAGTATGCTTTTCTACGTAATATGTAGAAGCATGACAGACTAAGTCAAATCTTTTCTACGTAAAAGAGATACCCGTTGAAACGCACTGATCGATATCTAATCTGATATATAAAAGAAAATAGAAAGTGTAAGAAAAAACTATAAAAAGTAAAATTGTGTGAATGAAACTTATTATTAATTGCATGTTCTATCTTAGCCTCTTCACTGGACAGACTGATGGCTATGCAGGCCCTCAGGGACCTCATTGTTATCCAAGCTGACACCATGCTGTAGATTTTTCAAGCTGGTATGGTGTGGGATGGTGACACTGGCCATTAGGGTAACCCTCAGGCCAGTGTGGGACAGAGGCAAAAAGCACGCTCCACCATAGGAATCTCTTTCCCTATGTTCTTTTATTCCTACCACTTAGGGTGGTTGAGTGTCCTTTCCCCAATCCACTTTTCCCATCCTGGGTGGCCTCTATCCCCTTTTGCCTGGTGGCTCACTCCACCAACCAACCACTTTCAACTCCCACCCTCTGGACCAGGATATAAATAAAATTTTCTGTTTATACTCCGGGACGACCAAACGGTCAGAGGAGTTCACAAGATAGACAGAATACAAGAAACAGCACCGTATTCAGTAGTCACGGGCTTGAACCCCGGTCACTCAAGGCACGTGTACTTATGCACCCGCGCGCCTGACCACTAGGCTACGGCGGCCGCTACCTGCGTCCTGTACCATAGGCCTGTACCATATATGCGTCCTGTACCATAGGGCTCCTCTTACTGTCTCCCATTTCAAATTAGGCGAGTGCCTCAACTACTGTTTTCCTCTGTCCCTCTTCCTATCTCCCCATTATCTCCTTTCTAATATTTTTTTGGGCTCCCCTTGGATGCCTAGGCTACACCAGAGTTCACCCCGCCAGAGCTTTCTTCTCTCCTAATGTGTTCTGGCCCGCCTTCCCGGGGCGGTGATGGAAACTGCGGGTGTTAGTGGCTCTCCACAGGCCCCAGGCTAAGTGGCCAGGGGAACAACACAACTCACACTAATACTGCATAAAACATATACTAACACACACTCTGGCCTTATGCAGAGTACTGTATTCTACAGAGTAAAAACGCGGAGTTCGGGGAGACCCCCGGTGCCGCCAGACAAAAAAAAAAAAAAAACACTGTCACTATGTTCGATATCTAATTAGGAAATAATCTGTGTAATTATTTACCTTTGCATTTGTAGTGCGCGGTATTCAATCACTAAGTAATTATTTACCTGCGTTTACATAGGTCACTTAGGCAAAGGCCTTTTGGTTCGGGTTTCATAATACATGAGGAATATTGTTGCATCCCAAAGAGCAAGACTAAAATACTTAACTGAAATATTTACAAACTATATAAATATGTATTTAAAATATTTGAAAAATACTAAACTACTGTATTTACAAATATACAATGTTCATTAATATATAAAAACGCTATAATGGAACATCAAACATAATTAAGGAAAGGCAGATGTGGAATACATGTGCGAAAATTTGCCTTTAGCCAGTGGGTGGTTAATTGCTGGAACAAACTTCCATCTGTCGTTGTGGAAGTGGATAAGTTAAATAAATTTAAGGAGGAACTGGACAAACATTTAGAGGGAATTGTTTTGTTAATTTTTTTTTGGCTGATGCTGCATAAGCTCATACACTCGCTTTCTTGCATTACTAGACAGTGAATCACGTGCACGAGGTTGGTTAACGTTATGTTCGCAGTTGTCAATAATTAATTGCATTTTAGTGACGTAATTTCCTCGCTCGTTTCTCCCATTGGCTCGAATAAATATCATTAGGAGGAAAACTTTTTTTAATGTATAGACTATAGAGAGATATTCATTAAGATAAAATATATATAATTTTTTATTTATATTCTTATTATATTTTAACATATAAAATTACACGTTAAATTCCAATCATATTATATAATCGTACTGAATAATTAATTTAAAGTGAAATAGATATGCGCAGAAGGTTAAAAATTTCACACAAGAAGTTTACAAAAAGCGGTTGTACAATGTGAACAAAATTTGTGACAACTGTATTGACTTCGTTCACCAATAAGCTGCGGTATTTTTTGCAGCCAACCCTAAAGAAACTTTTGAAAACTAGTTCTCTCTGGTATATTTTCAATAATATGGCTAGTTCTGTCGAAGTAATCGAGTAAAGGAGATACTTTAAGTTGATATTCACAAAATCGAACTAATATAAAACTTTCTTAGATAAAAGAAAAATCTTACTGTGCGTGTGTCAAATGTTCAGTGAATCTCAAGTATTCAGTAAGAAAATTTACTTTTCAAGGATACAACAGTGAATATTTTTGCCTATCGCCATTCAGAAATTTTTCCCCTACACAAGGTAAAACATGCTTTGCTGATTGACAGTTTTGGAGTTAATCCAATAAAGGTATTTCAAAGCTAATTTCTTGACAGTGTTTCCGTTTTGTGCTGACACTTTTCCACCGAACAATAAAAGATCAAAGAAATTTAATTTAAAATTGTTCTCACTCTCCCTTCTTTTACTTGAAAAATTTCCTTCTGTCTCATTACTAAACAGCTTCAGCTCTCCCTCTAACATCACGAGCACGTTTCCATCAAAATTCACCCACACCGTGCAGCTAATACGCAATTTAAGAATGAAGACAAAATGGCTGTTCCCACGAAAGGAGAAAAGAGTAGCGGGAGATGCCCTAAGTTAGTAAATAAGCTTAGGAAGAAACTTTGTATCAGCTAAGAAAAACGGCAAAGAGAAAAAGATAAAATTATATAATCAACATTCCTGAGGGGAATGAAAAATGCTGATGTCTTGTCGGCAGATATGGTTACCTTAGTCAAACGTGAAACTGTGAATAAGTTTTGAATTAAGAAAAGCGAAGAAGGAGAGAATCCATGGCAAAGAAAAGAAAGAAATTAATATTTACTGGGAAATGATCATGACAAGGGGGAGGGCAGTGAGAGAGAGAGAGCTAACAGCCTGATTTCCGATATAATCAAATAACGCTTAACTTCCAAAGGCACTTACTTAGCAGAGAATACTTAAAGTCTCCTTTGCCAGCATCCAGAGTGAATACGGTCTCTCCAGGTTGCCTACTTTCCGCTACTTCGAGTGTGTACACAGACTTGGCGAATTCCGGAACAGCATCATTAGTATCGGCAACCGTCACCCACAACTTTGCAGTAGAACTGAGGCTGGGATTTCCTTGGTCGTAAGCTATCACTGTCATATTATAAAACGCCTGTTTCTCGTAGTCTAAGGTCGACAACGTCCACACAGTTCCATCTGCAACAGCAAAATAGATCAATAAGAAACCAACGTATTCTGTTCTAATCCTCCTACATGCGTTTATATAAAACTTTTTATTAGTTAGTAGATGTATGGGGAGCTGTCTAGTGATTATACAGAGTTCGTAACAACAGCTGTACATAAAACATGATCGAAATCTTCTCGATCTAAATTAAATAGCTTTACGAGTATTAACCTTTCTATATATAATATTTTATATATAATTTTGTAACTTTAAAAAGAATACAATGATATAAACCAGTAAAACGTTTTACTGGTTTATATCATTGTATTCTTTTTTTTAACCATGGACCCCAGTACACCAAGCCCATTTGTCATAATTTATAACTTTAACCATTTTACACTGAGTCATCACTGAATTATGACCACCCCATCCGTAATGGACTATGCCGCAGAGCTCGCAATATAAAAAGTCGGACAGAGCAGTAGTAATTTGCATCTGGTCGTGTAAATCAAAGCGATAAAGTAGGAGTTATGGGACATAGTAAAAATATCATGGAGTTTCAAAGGGCATGATTGCGAAAACTCGTGCATCAGATGCTTCAATATGGGAAACGGCACGTCTTGTCGGTTTCTCACGATCCATTGTGGTTAAAGGGCCAAAACACCTCGTGCCGACAGAACTGTAAAGAATTACGCCAAGTGGATGTTCACAACAAGCGAAGAGTGCAGCGCGTTGTACAGGCTTAACGGCAGGTCACTGTGCGACAGTTGACATCGCAATAAAATATGGGAAATGCAAGAACAATATCCCAAATGACGATGCGCCGCACTATCAGACGTATGGGGTTTCACAGCAGACGACCCAAGAGACACCTTCTCCTCACCGCTGAACATTGTCGACGAAGAATGGTGTGGTTTCAAAAACACGTGGGTTCGACACTAGAGGGGTGGAAACAAGTGTGCTGGTCGGATAATTCCAAATACTTAGTGCAACTCGTAGACGCAACAACACGAGTCCATGGACCCATCGTGCACAGTGTCCACTATTCAGGCAGGCAGCGGTGGTTGCATAACACGGGGCACGTTTTCTTGACAAGGACTAGGGCTCCCGATGCGCATGGATCAACGCTTCACTGATGAAGTTTACTGCTAGCTCTTAGGAGACCACGTCCACTCTGCCATGTTGCACTTCTTTCAGGACAGAAACGGGATCTCCCAAGACGATAATGCCTCGTCTCATCATGCCCGCACTGTGCACGAGCGGATTGAGGAACACAGTGAAGATATCACCCATCTTGATTGGCCTCTAAATTCGCCTGACTGCAATTGAATTGAACACCTGTGGGATGTTTTTGAACAAGAAGTGAGGAGTATAGATGCGCAACTGTCATCTATTCCGATACTGTTGAAAGCCTTTCAGGCAGCACGGCTGCTGATCCCTACGTACGTCTTCAGACATCTAGTTTAGTCAATGCCTATGCAAATAGCGGCTGTTGTCCGTGCGATCAGTTTCCAAATACATTATTAGGTAGGTAGTCATAATTCGGTGATTACTCATTGTATATATAGTACGAAATATCCATTTAACGCATGGATAAATTAAATAAATATTAGTTCATTTGTAAGGGGTACAGTGTGATGTACAGATGTTCACATTTACACGCCCTTAGCGACATGCAGCTCATAGGGACTTAGCTCAGAGAAACAAATGTTACAATTAAATTGATTATTTGGTTGTAGGTACCTAACGAGCATTTAAAGTAGATTTTTAAAATTTAATGCATTTAATAACACCGTCATTTTGCCATACTAGAATTATTTCTAACTTTTTTTTTAGAAAAAAGTTATTTATTCTGATAGGGCTTGATCTCTTTTATATAACTCTTTCACAATAGGAGTTGTGATTGTGCAACAAATTAACTGTTTTATAAAGCGCATGAAGCCGCGAAAAGTGTAATCGTTGCTGGTTATACAAATTTGACGCCATTTGTATCGAGTTTCTGTAAACCTATGGGGATGTGTAAATGGTATTCCCATTATTTGATTTTAATTTATAATTTTTTTATTTCTCTATTGCTGATTTGGCCATAACTTTATTATGTACAGTATATGAGGTGTCGTCACGTGCCCCGATAGTTGCTTCAATGGGGATTTTATCTCGTTAGCTAGCAGACACGCGCAAAATCAACGCAGTTTGGTTTATGCACTTGGGACATGAAAAATGACAAATAGCAGCAGTAGAAGCATAAACATTAAACTATGAGCTTCTTACGCAATCAAGCAACTTGACTGCGTAATAAAAGTATAAATTGGCTAATTAATAGAAGAAGAAAATCTTTATTGTACAGTAAAGATACAGATACAATAATGTGCCCGCCACAGCCAGGAGGCCAGGGGCTTGACAATGATATAGGGTAATATAAAAATATGTACAGTATGAAAATTTGTGCAGTATAAAATATTACATAACAATTAAAAACGTAGCATTAGCCATTCAATAGATATGAGTATGTACATAGTTGTGAGGCAGACAGTACACCAAGGTATGTGCACGTTCATATGTACAAAGCACATATTTAAGCATATTCACAAAAGTCAGAATATTTCACAGTGCCAAATTGATGTTCGGTATTGCATTTTCTTGTGAGACAGTTCGTCGATTTGCCTGCGACGTGCCGTTATGCGCCTCATAGGAGATAGCAGATGGAGATATCATATGAGTCGACATCAGGGGCCAAACAAAAGGGGAACAAGTTCGGCCAACGAGCGCCTGTAATTGCGATCAGAAGCGAATTTCTGGAGGTCAACTCCGATCATTAGCAGGGCTTGTACTGTAGGAAGTACTTGTCCAGGTAGGAATCTGTCACTGATCTTCAGCCTGTTCCGTTGTAGCTGAAGAAGAGGGGTGGCTCTTAAGGAAGGAAGTGGAACATGCCACTGGCATATGTCCCAGAAGTCAGGGGAGTTGATTCTGCCAACCAGCATTTTGGCTGTGGTCACAGTTCTCCTCATGCTGATTATTTGAGGCAGCCGCGGGATTTGGAGTTGGTCAGCCATGCTGGTGGTCCTCTGCTGAGGGGGGGAGTCGATGTTTGTGGGTTGCCCACTTCAATATCCAGTATTCACTGGCAAAGATGGGCTTCATGAGAGAAGGTACTGCGGATGCCCATATTTCAGAGGCATACAGAAAGGTAGGATACACAATGGTTTCCAGATATCTGATTGTGGTTCTTGCGTCTGTGTTATGAAGAAGATGTTGACGGGCAATCCAGCGCATTCGGTTGATCTTGCGTAGAACACATTCGATGTGACAGTTGAACCTAAGGTTTGGGTCGAAGGTTACACCGAGATCTTTGTGTTTAGTAACACTTGGAATAACTGCACCCTGCAGTGAGGGTTGTATGGATGTGGGACACTTCTTCAGAGAAAAAACCATAATAACGGATTTTTGGGGGTTCAGTTTGAGACCGAAATGGTTGAGATGGCTAGAGAAAGCTGTGATCTTATTACAGATTTCCGATGTGATCACTCCTCTGTCGGCTGATGGTGGTATTTCCGTTAGGAACTTTATATCGTCGGCGTAGGTAATGACATCATCTCTGTTACACACAAACGGAATAAGGAGGGCAGTAAAAAGTAACCCCGATAAAACGCCACCTTGCGTCACACCCGCATTGATGGATCGGGTATAGCAGAGGTTACGATGAGTGAAGTACACTGTTCTGTTGCGGAGGAGCGAGTGCAGAAAAGCGAAAACGTCACCTTTGATCCGAAAGAAATTGGTTAGGAGATTCAGAAGGGCTGAGATGTTGAGGCTATCAAAAGCAGCTTCAATATCGGCATAAACAACCGCCATTTCTGATTTGGCCTCAAATGCATTTAAGATTTCCGTTTGGACTGCCAGAAGGTTGGAGACAGTTGATCTATTAGGGAGAACATAATGGAGTTGTTTTGATGATTGTGGAAGAAGATGGCGTGTTATATGCGGAAGAAGGACTTTTTCCAGTAGCTTTAGGAGCGTGGATGCAGTGGAAATTGGTCTATAGTGCTTCGGCTGGCTTGGTAGTTGAACTTTAGGTAGTGGGGCAAGACTGTATTTGCTCCAGGATGCAGGAAACACCCTATGAGAGAGGATGGAGTTGAACAGGTAGAGCAGAGGATCAAGGATATATGGACTGAGGCACTTTACTATGAAATGCGGGACTTTATCGATGCCAGCGGTGCATGACGGACACAGCGAGTTGATGGCTTGACGAAGCTGCTGTCGATCGATTTGAATGGAAAACAGCTCATCATCTGGACTAGAAATGGGGTCTGGTTGGTAATCATATGGTTGTGTGATGTTGTCTTGGAATCTGGCTACATAGTTGATCCATTCAACTGGATTGAAATTGGAATCTGGTTCAGAGTTACGGGTATATGGTACTTTGCCTTTGGATAAGGTCTTGTCAGTATATTCTTTAATGGCTTGCGATTTCAGTCTGTTAAACAGTGCTCTAGCTTTGGAGTACTGAGTTCGGTCATATGCTGTACCAGACTGTTTCCATTGTTTATGGAGGGACTGTTTGCACTTGAAACTGTAATTTAGCTCCGAAGACCACCAAGCATTAGTTCTAGCGGAGATACTGACCTGTTTAGCTGCTGAGAACATAGTAACAGTGTGCAACCATCTAGTTAATATGTCTAGAGCCAGTTCCGGATCTCCTGATTCGAGAACTTCCCAGGGAATTAATCTTGTTGCATAAAGGCATCTGTTCGGATTTAGGAAGGTGGGAGAGATGATGATCTTCCTTTTTACGTAGTGGGAGACATTAAAGTTGGGCGTTGGGAGCTGCAATAGGACTACGATGGGTTCATGATCGGATTCAAAGTGAGTTTCGGGTTTAATGTCGACGCTACAGGAACCAGACGATAATATGAGATCCAGGCGATGAAGACCTCTAGTTGGGCCTTCATTTATGATCCTGAGGCCACTAGGTGCAATCTTAGCCATAAGTGACTCATGAAGATGTTGAAGATTTGGTGGTAAGTTAAAATCTCCACAGATGAGGTGGATAGCAGATGTGTGAAGCGTATTTATTAGCCAGGATGCAATATCATTGATTGTCTGAGCATCGGGGGTTGGGGGTGTATATATTGCACCGAGATCTAATAAGCAAGAGTTGATCTTGACCGTTACTACCAATGCTTCAAATAGATTGGATTTGCTGGAGACTACATGTACGAACTCAAGTCTACTGGCATTTATGATAACAGCAACGCCCCCACCACAGGTATGAGAGCGGGAGGTGAAGAAAGATTTGTAACCAGCAGCTTGGGCGGAGACAATTGATTCTTGTTGTGGTTCCAGCCAGGTTTCAGACATGCAGATGACATCAGCCATTTGGGACAGAAGCATCAGCTCAAGTGTCTCGAGCTTATTCCGAATACTACGAACATTTTGATAAAAAATCTTGAGTGTAAGGTGACACGAGACCTTCACGAGTGCTGATTCGAGGACATTATTTATTTTCTTTGTTGGCTTTTTAGCACGGTTGGTTACAATAGTTGGTATCAGCTGAGGGTGGATTTCATTGTAGCTGTGGTATTGCAGAGATTGATCAGAGGTTTTGTCATCGGGGTATGTATAGGGCTCATCATCGTGTGACCCTGATTCCTGGTTTTGGGGCTTCTGAGAATAGGAATGTCTATCAAACCGTCACGCTTGGGAGCAGTCTTGGTGGGATAGCGCATTAGCCATGGCTAGGCGTGGGGTGATATTGGATTTAGGTTCATAGTATGGCCTGAGTAGTGATCCAGACGGCCAGAGAGCAGTCGCTGATATGGAGCTGAAATTCTGTGCATCGCACTCAACTTTGAACGATGTATGCAGGGGTGTTTTCTTAAGAAGTGTGACGGACACAGTAAAGCGCAGCTCATGCTTTATGTATGACTCGATATCATCTGGAGTTGTATTTGGGGCCAGTCGGGAAACGAATAAACTTCGTCGAAGACGGACAGTTGGTGGATTCATCGCCTGCAGCCTGGAGGTGGCCGAGGTGCCCATTTTAAATGATCGCCTTCTCTTTAGTACATTTGGGGTTCCCATTTTACCCTCTTCAGGGTGGCGAGGCTTACTGCAGTAACTCTGGGCCACAAGTGTAGGAGGAGGTGCAGCTATAACTTCCGCCCAGGATGGTTGTACTGTTAGCAGTGGGGGGCCGCAATAATGGATTTCAGGTTTCTTCGGCATTGTAGGTTGATACACTCGGCTTGAGTACGAATAAGGCTCGACGATAGTTTCAGGATTGGGTTTCCATTGCAATGTAGTAGATGGCTTCTGTGATTTGTGAAGTGGGACACTAAGTGGTTTATCTGGATTAGCTGATTCTTCCGTAGGATTGGCAGGATTTCTGGTCTGGTTTTCCTGGCAAGGAAGTTCTTCGGCTATCTGGATCTCGGGGCAATTTAGTGTTTGGCCTGAATTCAGGATATTAGTGCTGTAGGATAAGTTATTGTGATCCTGATTATTAGCGCAGGTCTGAGTCGTAGCGCATTTAATAGCTGGACCACCATCATTACATGTACACAAACTTGGATCTTGAGAACAGTTATCAGCTATGGCGGATACGTAGTTATTAGTAGTGCAGAGCATACGATGTTTGATATCTTCAAGTATTGATGTTATAATAATTTCAAGTGATTTACGGTTCTTGAAGAGGCACGTGGGGTGGCTAGGAAACAAAGATTCAGCAAGCGAAAAATCAGTTTGTGTAGACACATTAGTGAACATGATAGAAGGTGGGGAGTTACTTCTTTGGGGATCTGCATGCATTGTTGGCTGTGCATGCGGGATATTGGCGAAGTCTTCTGTTTGAGTTGCTACAGTGGCGACACTGCGATGGTGGGACTTATCCTTTGCGTCTGTTAAGTTCGAGAAGCTAGAGTCTTCATCATCAGGGTCAACCGAACAGGTTGCGGCGTTAGTGATATCACAATGGGCAATAAGCCGTTCCACGGATCCGGCCCTTATATCTGGGAAGCAGTCAGTTGGATGAAATGTATCAGCATTTCCAGCAGCTGAGGTGCTGGAAGTGGGTGATGTATCATTATCATCTGCTAATGGAACTGCGATCGCTTCACCAAGTTGATTATCTGTGCAACTGGTAAACTGCTCGCAGGACCTAAATTTTTTCGGCTGGTTGTTCTTGCAAGGAACGCACGTGAAATTCTTGCGACGCGGGGCATTTAATTTATGTAGGGATTTTAGGCCCGAACATGATTCGCAAAGCAAGGCGAAACATAATTTACACGAGACCGCTTCACTGACTTGTTTGTTGCAGCGGCTGCAAACGATAGTAGTCGTCTTTAGTTGATTTTTGGTGTTCCTGGACGGCATTGCAGTATGACGGAAAGCGACAATAATGATTTTTGTAGTTACCCTACCAGGGCGGAAAAACGAAGGCGAAGCAGAACACTTTTGACAATTGCTCTAAAGGGATTAGGCGGTGTTTGTGGTAGCACAACTCCCTAGTTTATTTCAGGCGAAGTCTTTAAAACAGCCGGAGGCAATGACCTAGATACCAAGAGGTAGGAGCACTCACAGTCGTCGAACTCTGGTTGTCAATAGCCAACTGCTTTTGTTCTACAGTTGGACAGTGAAAGTACTGTATCGTATTGATACAATCAGTCAAGAAATAATATCTAATAAAACATTACCTGAGGAAGATGTAGGCGATTTGGCATCATTACCGGACAGATCATCACAAGAGGAATTCTTTAGAACATCTTTCTCGAAAATCAAAACAGTATAACCGCACAAATTAGTAACTTTAATCGGAGCTCATTCACATGCTGCCACACACTATACGCGCACGCGCAATTCAAATAGGGTTTTTAATAAGCATATCTAATATTAAATATCATTTACGATGATTATTAAACTGAAAGAGCCGATCTCGTCAAATTTTCGATAACTTATTCGAAATTATCGACCACGTACAGATAAATGAACGTACTTACCGTAATGTTAAAAAAAAAAAAAAAAAAAAAAAAAGGCATGGCTTGATGCAATTTTTACACGCGCTCTTCCTAATGCTGCTACGCAGTTTTTACATTTAAGATAGAACTAATCGACCAACCGCAATGTAATTAAATATTGCTTCAAATGTAATTAAGTTTTTTGTCATGCGGAAGAACTCGGTGCACGAATTACCACTATGCAGAGACTTCGTTATTATCACACTTTGTTCGCCAATTATTTAATTTTCATTAGACTCGTGTTTCTGGGTCTTTTTTTCAAGTTTAGTAGTCAACCAAACTACGAACCATTCTATACAGAAATAAAGGTTTGTAACTGTCCAAGCCGCATGTGTTTCTATTTGGATTTACAGTAAGTGAATGGCTGCCAATCGTGTACTTAAATGCTTAACTCCTTTGACACCAATCGTTTGAGTCAAAGATTAAGCATTTGTCGTGCTTAAAAGACAGTTAACTTCGATACTCAATTCATTTTATCGTAAAGTGTAATTTAAGATCTGAAGACCTGCAAACAGTATTCTGTAAGCGCGAAAATGTTAATCTTGGCTATAAAAATTCAACGTATAATATGTCTGTAAACTGCGTATGTTTTTTGAGCGATTTGCTGTTTGCTGGCCAAAAAAACACAAGTTTCCGAGAAAAAACGATGCTACCCTAGCCTGACACCAACTGTAACAACACCAGAAAATTATTTTGTTGGGCTGAGAAATGGCAACTAAGGTTTAATACTGGAAAATGAAAGGTTTATATGTGGGCAGCAGTAATTCTAGAGTAACTTGCCATTTGGATGCTATAAAACTCAAGATTGTGGAGAATAAAATGAGTTGTAAAGGATACACTCTGATATGAAATAGTTTTCGGAACATTGTAGATGGGCTGCTAGGACAGCTCATTGAGTTTTGGCAATGATATATAAGCACTTTGCCAGTAAAGATAAAGAAGTGATTATTCCATTAAAAAAAAAACTGCAGCTATTATCAACCCACTGCAGGATGGAAGCCTCCTCAACAATTCATGCTGAGGGAAATGGACCATAATCTGCCACGCTGGTCCAGTGCGGGTTGGTAGATCGACCGTATTCAGCAGTCAGGGGCTTGAACCCCGGTCTACTCAAAGAGCGTGTGCTATTGCACTCCTGCTCCTGACCACTCGACTACAGAGATTATTCCATTATACGAGTATAATACAGTGGTTACGGTCGCATCTTGAACATTGTGTATAGGCTTGCAGATCCAATTCTAGGAAAGATGCGGAATTGTTGGAAAAAGCACAGAGCAAAACGACGAGATTGATTAAGGACAAAGGGTATTTTTATCAAGAGCGACGTCAGTTTCGTATGATGCAGCTTTGAGAACCTGCAGTATAATCTAATCGAGACGTTTAAGGCCTTAAAAAAATAAGTCTGTATAAACTAAATTTTGCCGGAATTTTTTTACGTTTAATCACAAGGAGCTATGAATTTAAATTAGAAGGTGTATAAGCATATGTTTAATTTCCGTCACGAACATCGAACGGCAATAGTTATTAGATAGTCCTTCTGTTTACAAAAACTGCTTCTGTAGAGATAAAATTGTACGGCGTCGCGAATATAATCACATTGTCCTCCACCCACTGCGTGAAAAAGACCCAATTCGAATTTCGTCAATGACAAAGAATTTTTATTAGTTTTTTTTTTTTTTTTCACAACGCAGCTGAGTTTGTCAGTCTCAGGCGAGAGTACCATGGATATTTTTCTCCCGGAAACTCGGATTCTTAGATCAGCAGTCGCACGGTGACATTTATTTTGTTGCGTAACACGAGTACCTGATGACACTGAGAAATCGAGGTGGCAAAAATTTAAAATGAACAAGCTCGGTAAAGTACTTTCTACTGACGAAAGAATCTTCATACACCAGTTGAATGTGTCTTTAGTGACTGATGGCTCTTCATGCTGCCTTAGTGAGTGATCTGTATGAAAGATGGCGAGAATGCCTAAGGTTGACTTTGACTGCCTAAACCCAATGAATGCAATGTCCTGTAGTTCCAGTTGAAATGACAGGGCACATTCAACCGCTGGATAAAGTTTTATGTACACATTTTTCTCCGCTGCTTTGATTGATTCAATGATCTGGCTTCCACGAATTGTTCATATAAAAACTTTTGCAGAGTGTTTTCTTAAGTTAACGCAAATATTGTGTTTAAGTGGATTTTTGTGTTTCAGTTTTATGATTCGACTTAATATGTTGCCCTCTGACGAAACAAATTGAGAGATCTTTTTTTTTTTTTTTTTTTTTTTTTTTTACAGCAGAAAAGGTTAAATGCTTCTCCTTTTGTCATGCTTTAGAGTTTTATGCCTGAGAAAAAGTAAATTAATGCATTTAAAAGAAATACTGGAAAACATAGATATTACTTAAGTCAACAAGAATAATACCAGTCCAAAGCATAAGCAACTTTAAATATGAGAAGAAAGAAGTAGACTATAACAACTCTTAGTCTTTGTAAACAAGCATCGAAAGCATAAATCTTAAAAGATATTAATTTATGGCAAATTATTGCAAAATAAAAAAAATCTGCGTAAGCAAGAAAGTAGAAGCATTTATATATACACACTTTATGACTGTGTTGGGGTGATTTGTCATAAACATATAAAACAAATACATAAAAACACAGCACAGTACGCTTTCGATACTCCCCTGGAACACGTGATTTGGATTCCTTTCCTGGAGTTACTTCAAAACTTGAAACTTAAATTTTTTTCTTCGTCGCCTGTTGCGAGGTTGATGCGTTCTTCAAATAGCAGATTACCATCCTCAGTTCCTCCAAACTCGTTTGAAATAATGTCACGCGCATCATCGGTTTCCATGAAATGATTAGCAACACTGTTACACATATCTTAGAGTTATCACTTTTTTTCGATAACTTGAAGCTCGTATTGGCAACTGAAATTTTGCACAAGTATGTAATCCATTAAATGCGCAAAATTTCAGATGGGGTTTAGACATGGTTACTTGAGTGGTTCCCATGACAGTAGTACCTTCTGTCACATTCTGTTGATTTTAACTTGGGAACTATTTTATATACTGATCTTCGCTTATTGGAAAGTTCCATTCGTCTTTACTATCCTAAACCCTGAAAAAATGACAAAAGAAAAGTGAACTAGAATTGCCTTCCTGTTATCCAAAAGTTCATTGTGTATCAAGTATTGAATCTTGCTTTTTCTCGTGTGTGTGTGTGTCGTAAAATGCGAGTAGAAAGCAAGGTTTATTACATTGTAGACAACGAATATTTGTTTAAAAAGGAAGGTAATTTCTGGTTCAATGTCTGGTCGGGATATTTTTCGGTCATGCCATTAAGCAGCCCACACCTTTTGCTACACGGTAGAAATTAGTGATGAAATTCAGTGCATTGACTGAATAATTCCCAACAACGTTATCCTTGGACCTCCCCTCGGAAGGCGCTTCGTACTGTCTACCACGATACCAAACCTCGATCAGCTGTGTCACCTGGCGAAGTTAAACGTGTTCTAATTCACGTAGCAGACTCTCGAATTTTGACTCTTGCTATTAAGGAGATGAAATGGTGGGAGTTTTGATTTTCGGAAACGCATGTGAAAAAGTTGTGAAGCTTTACTCTACAGAAATTCGAGAGCATTACAGATAATGATTGTGTTAGCCGTTAAGAAAATTTCAGGGACTAAATAGGAATTTTATCAATTCTCTTCTCTTAATTTTCATTCATTACAACACAAGATAATATAATATTTGTAATATTTGTAATAGGATCGTTACCTTTGCTATCGATATAGAACTTATTCTGATGGCCATCTCCTAGTTTATAAAATACTTGCCCGTTAGAACCAGAATCAGAGTCATAAGCAGTAATCTGTGTCACCTACAACAGAAAAAAAATATATATATTATTATTAAAATCCTTTATTTCTTTTTTTCTATCTTTACATAGACTGTGCAGAAGAAAACATAGTAGTGCTTATCATAGCCAGAATAATCATGGCCAGGGGTTAATACAAATAATTAATCTCACAACACCTAAATAACGCTGAGTGACGGTAAGGATGATACTTAATCATCGCATTTCTATTTACACAAACTATTTATATTATATTACATAATTAAATGGTATTATACACGCAGCACAGAACACTCACTGAACTCGTGTAGTTTTTTCACCAATGAGGTGCCAAATTACCGTCGATAAAACTCATCAGTACAGTGGCGTTGGAAAAATTAGAATTCATGGATGAGTTTCATAGTTGAGTTCAACCTCAATGAACTCAATTATATCTTTCTTTCTGAATATCTCACGAAATCAAAATCCAACTGTTGAACCACGTAAGCAACTGAGTCGTGATAAATCTTTCTGTGATCTGCATTCGGTGTTTATTGTAACACAAAGATAGCGTAGCCCTTAAGCTATAAATGAAGATCTTCCAATGACAGAAGTCTCATACCTGGAAAACGCCTGTCGTACCAGCAAGCAGTTTTACAGTGGCTGTTATCCTGATACCTCTTATTCTCGTTGATATTTTGGGAATGCTGATTGTAATTGCTAGATCGATTGTGCTACGACGAACTCGAACAAGGTACTTGAATGCAGTCCATCTCAGCAGCCAGAATTCCTCTGCAAAGAGGCTTTTCAGAGTAGTAGATTCCCACAGGTCCACCCCATAAAGAGCGTTGATGTAGCGCTTTGTTATGCAAAGGGTATGAAAATGTAATAGGTGTTGCTTTGCATTCCACTTCACCTGTTGCATTGTGCTGTGATGAAATCCAGGTAAATATTGAATATGAGTTTTCCGTCAAAATAACTTCCTAAATCAGTGTGCTCTTCAGTTAGGGGGATAGGGATGTCATTCACAGATGGATGGATCTCAATTTAGCATGGTCTCAGGGGAAAGACTACTGTAGAAGATTTTGTTGTATTTATCTTCATTCCATAATTAGCAATGTATTCTTATAGCTGGCTGAGCTCATAGTTAATTATAATTTGGTTATAATTTGGGTTATAATTCGGAGATAATCATGTGCCTGAATGGTTGTCCAAGCTTGTCAACATAGCTTATCAAGTTTGGCTTTCCTTTGAGGAATGGAAGCAACATAGCAGCAAACATTACTCTTGACAGATCAGACTGTCATATGGGTCTCTGCTGTTATAGGTCTGGATAATCTTTTTTGGCCAAACTGCAGGTGTAGCACTTTTTTGTTAATAAGAATGTTATGAACTTTATTATGTTACCCTTTGTATTAAAATAATACTCAAAGAGGTGGACGTTGTTGGAATCAAAAGCAGCACTGATATCCAGATAGGTTAAGGCTAGTTCAGCATTTTCCTCAAAAACAGAAAGAATGGCATTAACTGCAGATAGCAGATTAGTGACTGTAGATCGATTCTTTGTTGTATAATCTGTGGTGCAGGCTGGAAAATATGTCGGATTATGAGATTTGGCTTTTTCAAATAGCCTTAGAAGAGCAGAAGCAATTGCTATTGGACTTAATGCTCAACACATGTAGAAAACTGAACCTTGGAGGAATAGGTCTGACAGTATATTCTCTCCCCATGACAGAAAATATTTCTTTGCTGAGGATTGCATTGCAGATACTGACAAGAGGCTTAGTAGGACTTAGAACCCTCTATGTATGGACTTAGGACACCATCAGGGCCCATTATTCCATTGGCATGGTCTAAGTTGATGGTGTATAAGGCCTTGAATAGTTTGAGCAAGCTCAATGCTGATGGGATTCTTCCACTTGTTCAGATTCCGCACCTCAGGGAACATAAACCTGTGTTAATAAACTGATAGTAATAATAATAAATTCAAATTGAGGAGAGAGAGAGAGAGAGAGAGAGTTGTAGAATAGATGTGCGGAACTTTGCCTTTGGTCAGCGGGTGGTTGATTGCTGAAAAAAGCTTCCATCTGTCATTGTGGAAGGTGACAGCTTAAATAAATTCAAGGCTGAACCAGACAAACTTTTGGAATGAATGGATTGGTGAAACGGGAAGGGTGGGTTGTTTTTTTTTTTTTTTTTTTGGCTGATGCTACATACGCTTGCTTTCTTGCATCACGTGCCTCTACTAATGCTAATGACCATCTACTCAGCTGTATTTTTCCAAGAATTTTAAAATCCTGATCTTAATACAAAGAAGAAGAGTGTATATAACGAATATGTTAAATCTTGATGTGTAGTCCATCCATTCAGATGTACTAACAGCATTTTATATATATATAGCTATAAATGGGAAATTCATTAATGAAAAAATATTCCAAAAAAATATGGAACCCAATAAATTTTGAACTCTGACACATAAGACAGAAACAAACTACCACGTGTTTGAAAGTGAGAAAAGTTCGGACTTACAAATATCTCGATTTGTTACTCTTGTAGCTCTCATTCTTTACAAGATTTTATGGTAAAAATGTGTTATTCTGAAGTAAAAGAAAATTTTTAGTATCGGTTAAATGATTATTTTACTTTTTTACCTTATCGAAACATATATGTGTAAGCACTCATACTAAATCCATTTTGTAAGTATAAAAGAAAAGCACTCTGCATTAGCAACTACAGCTCAAGTACGATGCACACACAGATATCTGAGAGACAAATTACCTTGAATCCTGGATCAAGATTTTCAGGAACATGTGCTAAGTATGGATCGGTGTAAAATTTTGGGGCCTGGTCATTTACATCTAGAACCTCGATAATAACATCGGCGGTTGAATTAAGAGGCGGTTCTCCAAAATCTGTAGCCTGAAACAGAAATAAATTTGAGTTATTAGTTGTATGTCTTAAATATAGTTCGTCTCTGTAAGTTAGGTGTGCTAGTAGTGGTGGCGTCGGTATACAATTACAAAGTGATACGCGAATAAATAAATAAATACATATACAGAATTTAGGTGGTTCGTTTTGGATAGCGATATCAAATTAAAATAGATTGGGAATTCCTTCACCTTTTTCAGGCTTCTTCCTATGCTTTGGAAATTCCTAAGCTTTTTACCGTTCTTATGACCTCGCGCTGGTGCATCATAGCTTCTGATGCTTGTATCAATAAGATCAAAATCAAACCAAACATTGGTTAAAAAAATAAACCTATCAATTAGAGGGAGACGCATCCAGTGTTTACTAGCAATTAAAAATTTCGCGTCGCATGAAATAAACACTGATGCTGAATAGTTTTACACGTGTTCTATTGCTTAACCTCATAAGACCTAGCAGCGAATGCCATATGCCACTCAAGTGATTATTGCAGAGTAGGCCCAAAGAGCTAGGCAAGATGGCGTTTCTTTTGTGGCAAGATGGTATGGAAACTGTAACATTGGTTCATTAAAAATTCAACTTAAAAACTGAAAGGACTTAAACGCTGTGCGTACGATTAAACACGAAGAGAACACGCGAGAACTGTGGAACTTTGAAGTGTTAAGAAATGTCGCGAATTGATTACGATTATGCTTATTAGGAGAAGACATTACGTAAATTTAAATGGGGGAAATGATTACAGTTACGATTTGCAGTCCAGATTTACATTCCAGATAGCAAAACGCACATGAAACTGAGCTTCAATCGCTTGCCATCCATAAGGATGGCAAGCGATTGAAGCGATTTAATAATTGAAAAGGTCTAACGAAAATTAGCAATTATCTAATAAGATTCAAATGAGTAACATTGCCTTTTGGGAAAAAAAAATATGAGTATTGATAAATATGGTCACAATCTGAAATAAGCGTTTTCAAATATACATTAAAATGTATATTTGAAAATGTTTATTTCTCGTAGTTTAAAGAACACGTGGATCCTATCTGATGGACAACCGCTTCACGAAATCTCTTCAACTTAAAGAACTTTATAAAATTTCACATTTCAAGCAACGGATAATAGTGGGATAGTCTCAGCAAATAAAAAGGCCTTTAAACATGTATATACCACAACTGGTGTGTGTGTGTGTGATCACATGACAAGAGTGGGAAAAGCGATGAATTTATCGAACAAACTGAACGGTATATCACGTACATACTCACCATGACAGCGAAGACGTAGGAAGTTTTAGCCTCTCTGTCAATAATTCCATAAGCGTACAGCTCCCCAGACTGGCGTTCCACGGCGAAAGGAAATTCTATGGGAAAAAGGGAGTTTATAAATAAAATTACATTTCGGTGACATCAATTTGATGATTACTCTTTTGCTTTAACAATGAGCAAAAGATGTTCACGCAAGGGACCTCTGCGAATGGCGGTTAAATACCTCATTATGAATAAAACCAAAGTCTTGTAGCAATGTATTTAAGAGTTTTTTTTATTAATAATAAATGTTTAGCTGTTAACTTCCAGATAAATTAATAAAACATAACACACAGTTACCGAATAAAGCGGCAGCAGACCTCATGAACATGACAAAATATAACGAAGAACAATATAGTCATAAATATACTTAACCGGATCGCCAGTACCACGCCAAAAGCTTAGAGAACTGATAGGTAAAGTGTTCGCTCATTTTTCGGTTGTCCGGGTATCCTTTATCGTCTTTATCTCGAATTTTATTGGGCAGTTATACCTTTCAGAAAATACTTCTGCAACATTTTTAAATACTATAAATATATTTTTATGCGAATGCTGAAGTGCAATTCTTGTCGCGCATCCATTCACAATGCGCATCTCAACGATTATCTCATAATAATAATTATTACAATAATTATTTCATAGGAAAATGTTCTTATACCTTTCAAAATGTGTAGATTAAATGGCATCTCGAGGAAAATAATCCAATTAAATGAACGATGTGCTCCGAAAGCATTAGTTAAAGTCCACGAATTGATGTGTCTTTTAATTGTATTGTATATTTCAATGAATGAAGATTTTCTGTCAGTTGATTGCAATTAAGGACTGTGTTATTCATGGAAATTGGAAGCAGTGTTTCGATCACTATATGCGCTTTTCTACAAAGTTGCGTCTCCTAAATATTTAAGCTAAACAGATAGAGAGCGACAATTAGACGGATTTGCGTGTCATTGTATGCTATTTGAATATGAATATGTCCACTTAGACTACATCAACAAATTACCCTTTGTTGAAGTTGTTTATGTAGTCCTCTTGTTGATATAACGTGCCTTGTCCTGCACAAAAATTAGACACGCGCATACGCTACTCTCCAAAAAGATATTCACACACTTCGGTTTCATATTTACGCCACGCTTTCTTTGATCAACTTGTTTTTGGACTAGCTTTTGATCTATTATCCCGATCACGTCTATGAGTGTATTTCGTCTGGATTGCATCTGGGGCCAGGCGCCATCGTCGACACGTGTCATCTGTCACTCCGGGTCCTTAGCAATGTATTTCCTGTAGTTCCTGGTGTTGATTGCATGGTCTTGAATGGCAAGAATGAATCCTTCGGTCTTGAGGAAAAGCCTCCTGCTCGTGAGCCATGAATTGGAAGCTGTCTTACGTAGCATTGATTGAGGTCATAGTAGTGTCTGCCATGGGGTATCTTCTTCGTCCATCTTTCTGTCTTTGTTTCTTCTGTCTGGGTGAATGTGGTCCCCTTGTTGAGGTCGAGCGTTGTGTGCCGTTTGTCTGTCATTCTTTCTTATGTATGTTCTTGATCGTCTTCTTCTCCTATTCAATGAGGTCAGTCAAACCTCTCCATATTTCTTTCTGGGCTATGATCAGTCACTCGATAGCCGATTTTGGGTGGTGTTGGTGATTCTTCGTCATCATTATCCTGGTCGATCTCATAATCTCCTCCAGCTCGATGTTGGTTAAAACTACGAGCCCGAAGGAGTACGTCAGTACTTTGACTACGTAGTATTTATGGCTCTGACGATGTTCCCGTTATTCAGCTTTTTGATTTTAGCAGGATACGCTGTTTCTGATGGTATTTCTCAGTCAGGCGGGCCATGATCTCCTTGTGTTCTGATTGGTGAGCCTGCCTCAACCCAGGATATTTGTGGGTCTCTCTCTCTCAACCTCTGTCATTGCTTCAATCTTTTCACCAATTTTCAGCAGACTGGATTTCCTTGATGCAATCCATGGGTCTTGCATTTATCTAGCCCATATATTGCATCCTGATGTCACTGCTAACAGCTACTCCGGATTACCGAAGAGTAATCCGGAGTAGCTGTTGGGTTGATTCTCGGTTGAGGCATAGAGTTTAATGTCATCCATATACATCAGGTGAGAGAGGATGTAGAGTTTCTTCCTCCCTTATCTTAGCACAATATCCGTACTTGCTGCTATTGAGCATGGTGGACAGTGGGTTGAGTGCAAGACTAGACAATAGTGGGCTCAGGGCATCTCCCTAGAAGATTTCTCTTCTGATGGAGATCGGTCTGGTCGTGATGTTCTTGACCTTGATGGTGGTCCTCCACTTCGCCATCGTACCTGGAACGCCAGTATCGTGTTGACTTCGTACATTATCAGTGTCTCTATCAGCCAGATATTGGGAACGGATTCGAAGACCTCGCGGTACTCGATGTAGTCTCTGTACAGATTGCGGAACTTCTTGTAGGCTAGTTTCATAACTGCCGCCTCAATTGTCAATTATTATTATTATTATGTCCCAGAAACAATAGAACACTTAGTTTTTAATTGTAACTTGTACGTAGATCTAAGACAGGAATTATAAGTCTTGACTAATGTTTACCTGGAGGATGAATTACCTCGTTTGGTGGAGAAAAAGGAAAATTATATGGTCTTCTCTAGTTTTGCATATAAGGTGTTTAAAAGATGTAAAAGACTTTTGGGTAGAAATCACTAGAGTTTATTAATTTAGTTTGGTTTTCACCTTGTTCTGGAATGGGTACGAGTTTTCTTTTTCTAACTGATCTTTTGAAGCTCTGTTCCTTGTTGAATAGGCTGGAATTAGGTTATTTTACTTAGGATTAAAGATAGATATAACGAACTGATAGTTTTGATTTGATTTGAAGACAAAGTATGGGTGAACATATTTGGGTTGCCTTGATATAGGTCAACCGATAGAACTAATTAGGACTGGAAAATATTGAAATGATTGTCTTAATTTCACACATACAATTTGTGGTTATTTGAAGTTCTTGAAAGACTGACTATATAATAACACAGCTGTCGGGTTGCCTATAGGAAGTTACCATGTAAGCGAAGAGATAATTTTGTATGGTAATTTGCGAATGAAGTTAGTACAGTTATGATGCTGTTTTTTTTTCAGGGGATGTCTCCTTTTTCTCCTACTGTCTGTTGTGTCAAGGAGTTTGGTAAATAAATTGTGTTGGTATTGTGGTGGGTCTTTGTTAAGTCGGCAGTAGATGTTGGATATAGACCAAGGTTACATTTTGGTACTACATTCAAATGCAAAAGTGTAATTTTGTATATAGTTATTCTTTAATTGAAGTTAAACATGTAAATGAGTGTAAATTTTAAATAATTGATAATTAGCCAGCCATACAAAAGAAGTATTTTTGGCCAAGCTCCCTAATTCAGATGGGCTATTTAACTTTAATGTATAAGTGTAATTTGTATGTTACTGTTGTATCAAAGAATTAAATGGTAAGGGAATTGTGTTGGTATTGTGGTGGTCTGTGTTAAGATGGATCTAGACAAAGGTTACATGATGGATCTACATCCAAATGCAAAAAAATGTAATTTTATTGTATATAGTTATTCTTGAATTGAAGTTAAGATGTAAATGAGTGAAAATTTTGAAAGATTTGGTATATAGCCATACAAAAATTTTTTTTGATTAAGCTCCCTGATTCAGATGAGCTATTTAACTTTGATGTTTAAGTATAATGTGTTGAAATTGCTGTTTTAGCTCCATATAGTGCTGGCCATTCCAGTGTCGTTCATATCTGGTTGGAAGGATGTTTATTTCGATTTGCTCTGGTTTGGCCTCTCATTTGTTGTGCCAGTGATTGCATTAGCATTAGTAGAGGCATATGATGCAAGAAGGCAAGCTTATTCAGCATCAGCCAAAAAAAAAAAAAAAAAAAAAAAGAAAAAAGCACACCCACTACTCCCATCTCCGTTCGTTCGAAATACCTGTCCAGCTGAGCCTTAAATTTGTTTAGGCTATCAACTTCAACAACAAGTGATGGAAGTCTATTCCACAAACCAACTGCCCGCTGGCTAAAGGCAAATTTCCGCACATCTATCTGACATCCGTCCTTCCTCAATTTAAATTTATGCCCTCTCAGGTGATTATTCTGAGCAAGAGGAAGAATCCCATCGGCATTGAGCATGCTCAAGCCATTCAAAGCCTTATACACCTCTATCAGATCACCTCGCCGATGCCTAGTCTCCAGACTCTGTAATTTGCAAAACTTAAGCCTTTCTTCGTAAGAGCAACCCTTTGTTCCATTCACTAATCTTGTTGCCCTCCTCTGTACTCGTTCCAGCAGCTCTACATCCTTCTTGAAATGAGGTCTCCAGACCTGTATACAGTACTCAAGGTGTGGCCTGACCAATGCCTTATACAAGGGAATAATCACATCCCTATCCCTGCTAGAAAAATTCCTGTATATTAATGACAAGACACCATGAGCTACTCTTGCAGCTCGTCTGCACTGCTCAGAGAACTTCATATCTGCCTGCACAATTACCCCCAGATCCTTTTCATTCTCTACCACTGTCAGCGTAGTACCACAGAGTTGATACGTTGATCTGGGGTTACTGTTTCCCATATGTAGTACTTTACATTTGCCAATGTTAAACTTCATTTGCCACCTCTCAGCCCATCTGCTCAACCTTTCCAGATCCTGTTGCAGCAGCATAGCATCAGTAGTGTCCTTAACAACCCTGCCAACCTTTGTATCGTCTGCAAACTTGGACATTAAGCTTGATATACCATCATCAATATTATTTATAAATACAGAAAACAATAATGGACCCAACACTGAACCCTGAGGGACCCACTAATAACATTAGTCCACGATGAGCAGTGTCCATTGATTACCACTCTCTGTCTTCTGCCACTCAACCATTCCTTTATCCATAGCAGCAATTTGCCTCCAATGCCACACTGCTCCAATTTGTGCAGCAGTCTTCCATGTGCAACAGTATCAAAAGCCTTTCTAAGATCCAAATATATAAAATATCAAAGTTATTCCCTGCATTCAGTTCTTTTGTGACTACATCATAGTATACAATCAAATTGGTCAGAAAAGACCTGCCCTTAACAAAACCATGCTGTGTCTGAGCTATAACTGAATTCTTGTCCAGATGATCCTGCAGTGCTTCTTTAACCAGTGCCTCCATTAATTTTCCTGGAACCGAAGTTAAACTAACAGGTCTATAATTACTTGTGTCAGCCTTTGATCCTCCTTTGTGAATTGGGGTTACATTTGCACATCTCCAGTCTATGGGTACCTCCCCTGAGTCCAAATTTGATTGGTTTGTCCTTTAGTTATAAGGCAATATGAGTGTTTTTTTTGTTTTTTTTTCATGATTACTATATATATAAGATAAATTTTTTGGAAGATTTCCAGAGTGGTGATCGTGCCCAAATTGTGATGTAAATAGTATATAGGTTGTGGCGACAGGACTGTTGTTTACTAGTCACTCTGCTGCTTTTTTTTTTTCAGGGGATGTCTCCTTCTTATTTCCCCACTGTCTGTCCTCTTTCCTTCCTCTCCCTTTCCCACACTTCTCCTTCTATTACAGTATCAGTCTGCCCCGAATGTAGGAAAAAATCAATCCCCAGTCCTCCATCAGAAGCTCCAGGTAGGAACGAATCTGAAAAACGGCTAAACACAGGATTTCGTCGAGCGCCATCTCCTCACTCCAGCCAGCTTCTAAAAACAGATGGGAAAGGACAACAACCATCCACAAAAGCGCATCATTCACGTGCGCTCAAGAAGAAACTGAAAAGGGCAACTGATGTTAATCACCACTCAACAAAAGAGAGGTTTCCACAATTACTGAAGCAGGCTCCACCAACGGTCAATGGCACCGCATGTATAAACTCTCTTACTTGCAATAACGAATTCTCTACCTCTATGCCAATGAGGCAAAAGTCATCATATCCACCTTCACACCCAACTCTTGGCAATGCCTGTCCTGTCATACCTCATTCGCAATTCTCATATTCACAAGGCCTAGGATTAAGTGTCGGAGCGAATTCAATATTCGAACCAGCGAATTCCTCCATATTACAATTTCCACTCCCAGTTCACCCCACTGCATATCCATCCTATCCTATGCAACCAGAGGAAAGTACAAGTATGAACCTCAGAGTGAGCCAACGAACAAGTACGGCCTCACGTGAATGGCTTCGAATTGGCACATCGACCAACTCCAAACTGCAGCCTTCCCACACACCTCCCAGACGGCAGAAGTCCAGATCCTCTAGTGGACTTTTCGTATCTCGCTTAGCCCCAAATACCACAGCAAACCATGTTGCTGAGGTTCTACGTGATCAACTAAACCTTCGACTAAAGGTGCAGCAACTTCACACCAGAAACCCCCGCTGCGCATCGTTCAGGGTTGAATGCGCACAGGACCTGTTCAATTTAATTGGAACCGAATCTATCTGGCCTATTGGCACCATTATTCGACCCTTCTATAATAGGAGAACCAGTCACCTTCCCCAACCTCCACTTCTGCACCAAAACGAAGTCTGCAACATCACTACCCACAGCTGACTGGACTTGTTCCCGGACAACTTCCAAAGATCTCAACAGTCCTCCTTTCGTTCCACTGCTCCTCTGCCAAACCCCACCGTTAAGGCACCACTCCGCCATGATACGAGTATCCTGAGCCCCATAGGTGATGGACCCCATAAAATACCAGTCCATATTTCGTCAGGACGTCGAGCCGTTCGCTTTCGAACACGCCAACTCAGAACACCTCCAATCAGGACGGAAGTTCGTCGAACACCCGTCATCAGGGTGTACTTCCAAAATATCAGGTCCATTAGGAACAAACTAGACTCAGCAGAACAGATCTTCCTCTCCCAGGTCGCTGATGTGGTCTGCCTCGCAGAAACGTGGCTTCAACCTAATCAAGATACACTCTTCTGCTCAGCTATTGCTGGTTACAACATGCTGTCTGCATCCAGGGAGCAATCTAGAGGCGGTGGAGTAGCCATACTGTACAACACCTCCCTATTCTCATATGAGAATTCGACCTCAACTACAACTGAAGATTTCGAAGCGATTATAGTCTCGCTACGCTTCCACTCCAGCCACATTGATATCGCATCTGTGTATATTCCCCCAGGGCCTACAATTGAAATTATTGAAGATTTAGGGAATTGGCTCTTAAACCATCTTCGTCCGTCTGCACAACGCCTTGTTTGTGGTGATTTTAACCTGCCTCCAAACCGACATCACCTCTTTATCAGGCTCTGCGAGTTCTTCGAATCCATCAACATGATACGGGTCAATGAGAACCCCCACCAGGGGATTGAACCTACTGGATCTCGCTTTTGCTTCAACACCATGCACAGCTGAGGATGATCCCATCGCATCCTTCCTCTCTGATCACCAGCCCATAGTTTTGACATGGTCATTGCAGGTGCCAAACTTCAACACCCCTGACAACAAAATAGTCAAATATGTTTCAGCACCTAAATACCTTAATCCTCAACTCTGTGTAGAAGCAGCATCTTGCATTCCTTGGGATGTCCTCATTGACTGCGACCTCAGCCTTGCAGTGACACTCCTGTCTGACTGGATTAAATCCGTCACCGACTATGCTGCCACCAAACGAGTAACAGTAACTCCCCGTTCCAGATCGTGGTGGACTGCTGATCTTAACAACAGCTTCAAAATGAAACAAGTCCTACATAAGAAATGGAAGCATACGAATGACAGTAAAGACAGAATCGCCTTTTTTCCCTTGCCAGGGCCCACTTTAATCGAAAGAAAGCTGACGCAATCCAAGTGAACCTTAACCGCACTCTGAGGAAAGGAAAGCCATTCTATGCTGCCCCACATGGTGGATTCAATCACATGCTTGATCCTCAAGAATGGCTCAAATACATCGCCAGATTTTCAAATACAACCACAGTCCCATCTACAGTTGTCCAGCCTGACTATGAAAACCCTTCGGATGTCCTAGGGACTATCCAGATCACGGAACAGGAGCTCATACATGCCATCAATTCCCTTCCCACAACAGCCACTGTTGGGGAGGATGGAATTCCACAATTTATGATCAAATGCTTAAGCACATTCATCATAGGCCCTCTTCTCTCGATCTACAACAGATGCCTCGCTGAGCATTATTTCCCACCCCAGTGGAATAAATACAGAGTGTACCCCATCCCCAAAAACCAATTTGCCACAAACGTCAGCCAGTTCAGACCCATATCAGTTGCCTCTTGTCTGTTAAAAACTCTTGAAAAGGCTTTGCTACCCACAATCACTCAACAAATCCTCCAGACGAAACCACCTGAAATCCACTATGCTATCGCAGGAAAATCATCAATCACTAACTTGGCAGCCACCACAGAACGAATTCTCTCAGCATTCGAACAAAGAGCTGAGCTAGCAACCACATACCTCGACATAAGCGCAGCCTTTGATGCCGTGTCGATTCCGGCCTTGCTCCTCCTACTTAAGGAGAGTTTTCACATTCGAGGTGATATGCTGTGCTTTTTGGAATCACTTCTCAGTCACAGAATACTTATTCTCCATCGGCAGCAACATACCCTATCCTGCGACATTACTGCTGGAGTACCGCAGGGTGGTGTCCTGTCTGGTGTCCTGTTCACAGCCATCATCGTGCCCATTATTGCCTCAACGAATGGTCTCTTATGCTATGGCGATGACTTCAAACTGCTGACTCCAATTAACCCTGGCGACAACCCCGCCCAGCTCAGCAACAGGATCAATTCCCAACTTAAGGATCTAGAATTGTACCTGGCGAACTTCAATCTAAAAATCAACCCTCTGAAGTCTGCTCAGGTTATATTCTCCCTTAAATCCATGCCGACAGTACTCAACGTTTCACTCGCAGGGGTACGAATACCAAACGTACCCTCGCACACAGACCTTGGCGTTCTGTTCGACCAAAAGATGTCCTTTGTCAACCAGATCGACAAACTCAGTACCAGATTTTCTCGTCTACGGTGGATCTCAAAGCAGCAGCTGCTACACGTCCGACATCCTGCCACTGTTAAAAGGTTCATCACCTCCACCGTCTACCCTGCCATTCTCTATGGTGCAGAAATATGGGCCTCTGCTGCACATACAAACCTTAAGCGGGTGTACACTGCTGAGTACTGGCTACTGAAATGGGCGAATAACAAGCTTCGGCTACCTCCCACTACCACAACTACCATGATGGCACAAGCACTCGACATCCCGAGGTTGAAGTTCCTGATCGTTGAAAAGAGGCTGGTCTTCACAGCCAAACTCATCTCAGGCCAAATATCATCTCCAAATATTTGGAATGCTTGCTCTTGGAGGATTCCACAGCCAAGCCTAAGGTCGGTACCAGCACTTGTGGCTCACCACAACAGGCTTGTATTCACCGAAAGATTTCTGCCCAAGCAGATGCTTGCTGCCCTCAACCGTGTGGACGCCGACATCGACACCATAATAAGTAAAAAGAAGGACAGACAACTTTATCAAAGCTCTTGAAACCTGAATCACTGCCAAGTTGTATTTGTTTTTCTTTATTTGTGTTCAGCTCCTTGTTTTTATGATGTATTTGTATTTCTTTTTGCATTTGTAATCTGTATTTTGTAGCCTTTTGTATGTGTTCGCTATATTTTGTAGCCATTTGAATTTGTACTTATGTTATCTATATGTGAACCCCTGGCACTCGTCGCCGTGATGGGATATTGTGCTGTAATTCTACTTCACAATAAAGATTTATTTATTTATTTATTTATTTCTCCATTCATTCAATCTTTGAGATTTCAAGTTCTCTTGAACTCTCAGTAAGAGCCTATGCCTGGTTGTGGAACCTGGCTGCCTCCACGTGGCTTGGAATGAGAATCAGGAGGCAGGGGACCAGGTGTTCCATGCCCCATAGCTACGAAATGGCTGGCGCCGGCACTCAACCCCCAACAAAACACACACAAGTACATTATATAACACATACACACAGTTGCCGGCCTTGGCCTAGTGCCTTAAGAAGCTACAGCGGCGTATAGGGGAAACCATGGAGGCCGCAACAAAGTACAAAAAAATAATAATAATAAAAAATAAATGATATTATTACTGAATCCTAAGTATGGACAGAAATTAAAGCAATGGTCGTGTTTTTTTAAGAGTTTTACAACAAAAAGTTTCAAAAAAGCTCCTGGCTTTAAAGAGACTCAAGATGGGATAGAATGAAGAGCAATCTTACATGAAGGAAGTTCACATTAAGAAATTGGTTTACCTCCATCGGAGGCATGAATTATGCATAACACATGCATTCAATAAATCAAATATGGTATTAAAGTGAAGAGGCAAATAAGCGTCAAGACTCTAAAACAATTTACCGGGTTATAAAATACAACCCGAAAACATTGACGATGAAAAATAAAAACAATATAAAAACAGGAAATACGCAATAAATTAAAAAAATATGGAAAGAATATTACCAAACCCTGTTCAAAGGGGAAGGAAAAAACGCTCTTGCCTTAGATAATAGAAGAAATAAAGCACTCTCGATAACAAAAGAAGAAGTTCAGAAAGCAATTAGCCAAATGAAGAATGACAAGGCACCCGGAAATTATGGTATCCAAGCAGAACTATGGAACTTCGGAGGCGATGCAATGTTAAAACACCTCGCACAATTGTTTAATGTAATTTTATTTACAGGTGATATACCAGAAGACTGGAAAAGTGGAATAATAGTACCTATACACAAAAAATGAGATAAAGAAAATTGTCACAAATATAGACTCATTACCCTTTTAAACCATATATATAAAATATTTATAAGGATCTTACAAAATAGGAAACTTAAAACATATGAAGAAACAATAGGAGAAGAATAAGCAGGATTTAGAAAAGGCAGTTCAACAATAGACCAAATATTCACACTAAACATCATTGCAGAAAAATATTGGAATAAGAAGAAACCTATAATCGTGTTTGTAAATAATTTCTACAAAAATACAAGAGCAATAGTAAAATTCAACAACCTTAAAACAGAGAAATTTGAAATAGAGAAAGGAGTCATTAAGGGATGCCCTTTATCTCCATATCTATTTAATATCTACCTAGAAGAACTAATGAAATAAATTGAAGAAAAAAAGAGGCACAATAATAAATGGAAAAAATATAAACCACATAAAATATGCAGATGATATTGTGATTTTAACAGAAACAAAGAACGACTAAAAGAAATATTAACCAACATCGATAAAGCAAGCAACAATTATGGAATTAATATTAATAAAACCAAAGTAATGCAAATCGGAAAAAAAACATAGAAGACAAACATAAGCATCCAAAATCAACAAATAGAAGAAGGACAAAAATGTGTATACCTGGGTTCCCTAATAACCGGAAACCGAAGTAATATTGACCAAATTAATCACAGACTGAACATAGGATGGACAAACATGAACAAACTCAAAAACATATGGAAGAGCAATAAAATCACAAATAGTCCGAAAATTAAACTATATGAAACTGTCATCAAACCCACTGCAACTTATGGATCAGAGAATTGGAGAATAAATAAGAAAGAAAGGCAAAAAATAATGTCATTTGAAAGAAGATGTCGAAAGAAAATCAATAAAGCAAATTGGAGAGAACATAAAACTAATGAACGAATAAGGAGAGAACTAAATTTTGAACACAGAATAATAGAGCAGATCTACAAAAAACAACTTCAGTGGTTTCGACATGTGAACCAAATGAAACAACACAGGCTGCCTAATGTAGTACCGACAGGAAGAATTGGAGATAAGAGACCAAAAGGAAGACCCAAAAGAGAATGGCTCCAATACCTAAAGGAAAACACAGACTTTCAGAGTTATCAACAAATGATGCAAGATTCAAGAGATCAACAACAATGGAGGACGATATCTAAATAGGGACTCAACCTGTGCCAAACGGAAGAGTAGAATGATGAAATACATTACTTTAAGCCGTCATTAAAGAAACTAGGCAATAAAAAAATAAATAAATATTTAAATATTGTTATTAGTTAAATTATTATAGGCATATATCAAAGCAGCTAAGTATGAAATTACTAAACCAAAACTTTATTTAACCTTCTCAAAAAAATTACCAAATCAAATTATCCTCGGAGCAACAAAGTTCGTACACACCTCTCTCAAACGACGAGCTGATCAAAACGTACTCAACTACTCCATTCCTTCCAGTATCCTCATCTGTTGCCGGAAGGATACCCAGAATCAAGTTTCTCTGAGTGTAGTTGCCTTCTTTCAACTTGAAGTGATACTCTGGCTTGGAGAAAACAGGTTTGTGATCGTTCACATCAATAACAGTAATATTCACAAAGTTAATGGTGGCTAGTCCTCTTCCGTCAACTGCAGACACGTTTAGCAAGTAGATGGCGCCTGGAAGTAGGGTGCTGACCACATAGATCTCCCCTGAAAGCCATGGGAATTATAAATAAAACATCGAAAGAATGAACTAGAATACTTTAAAAATTCAAGAAACATTTGAAAAGAGTGAAAATTAAAACTGCGTGCGATTTGAATATCTTCAAATAAATATTTAGTTTGCCACGAAGGCTGGTAATTTGGTTTGTAAAATAACTAAATTTTTATTTGAATTCAAGGTAATATTTTAATAATTTAACAGTAAAGAAAATTCAATACTTCATTCCTTAACACATCTCGATATCTATTTAACACAACCAACCTGTCATTCTGTCAATTCTGATGTCACCTCTATCGCCAGCTGTGATTATGTATTCTACTTTAGAATTGGGCCCTTTAGCATCCGCATCGACAGCTAACACTTCGGCTATTTTCGACCCTGGACGAGCAGTTTCAGGAATCAATACTCTTAACGGGCCATGCTTGAATACCGGGGCATTGTCATTTTCGTCTTCCACTGTTATGGTCAAGTAGGTAGAAGAAGTGAGATTACCCATATCTCTTGCGCTAACCTATGCAAAATACAAAAAGAGAACCATAAAATAAATCTGGAGATAGATGTGAAGCAACGCTCCTATGCAGATCCCACTAAAATATATAAATGACAATATAACAGTAAAATAGTTTATGTATCAATGATGAAAGTATCCCAAGAACCACTTAGAACGCTAAATGGTAGACTGCCTTCCCAACGCTCGAAATGATGAAATATTCATGCACTGATAGAAATGTATGAATAATAACTTGATGTGATGGTTGTAAATCGTGCAACCACTGATTAAAGTGACTTCTAAATGTCTATTACTGAATAAAATATAGCTTGAATATCTCGTGCTGCATTCCTTAACGCCTTCATATCATGATTAATGAGGACAAATGGCATTTCATTCTGAGTTATAGTAACTTGACTTGTAACCGCTTTGCGCTTTTTCAACGTTTCTATCTCCCTGACAACCCGTTTTTCCTCCTCCTCCTCTCTCTAATAACGTAATTTGCTATGCTGCGATACTGTCGGCTACTGACACTGAAACTACACCTTCCAAAAAATCAATAGAGAAAACAACGTTTTCGAAAAAAATAGGATGTACACTACAGCTGAAGCGTCCAACTCCATATTCGCCATAAGCAGTATTATGAAATATTAAATTGTGGGCAGCATCAAGGAGATTCCCAATCCAACAATACTATTATACAAAAATAAATGTCGGAATATGCTAGTGTGTACAATAAGAATTGAAACAAATTAATAATAAACATTTCAGAAATTTCAATATGATATATATAATACTGTCCTACCAAAAATAATTGGGCAGTTGTAGTTACGGAAAAATTAACAAATTTCCCCCATCTAGTTTATTGGCGAAGAAAGAGAGAAATTGTGTAGGCATGATTGCCAAGATCAGTCTAGCAGACTTGAGGCTCAAAACAAATACCCTGGCAATCATATACTGTGCAGTGTTCCTTCCTATTATAACCTATGGAGCCGGTTTGTGGTTCACCACCTCGGCCATAGCAAGAAACAGGAATAAGTTAGAATCAATACAGAAGAATATACTTCTCGTTATCACCACAGCATGTTGTATCGTAAGCACACCTGGACTACAGGTGCTGGCTGGCGCTTTCCCACTTTACTTGGAAGTAGCCAAAAAAGGCTTATATTATAGCCTTAAAAAGGGCATACCCACAGCATTTCTGGGGATAGTTCTTGATACAGGCAACACCATCAAGGCTGAAAGGAAAAGAATAGCCACAAAGCTCCATGAGCTATGGCAAACAAATTGGGAGCAGGAAACCAGAGGTCTGATTACCAAAAGGTTTCTACCATGGGTGGCAATGGTTAGCCGAAAGCCACCAAAGTGGAACGTCCCCTGGACTCTTTACTACCATTATATTGACAGGTCAGGGCTACCTAAAGGCAAAATTAACCTCCTTAGGCTGAATGATGACCTAAACCGTACCTGCGTCGAGAGTGAAGACTGCCCATACATTCTATATGAAAGTATAATTTATGACATCCCCAGAACCCAGTTAATAGCACAGATTAAAGAACCCAGAGGAGAAAAATATTTATTCATAATGAAAGAAGAAAATTATAAAGCATTCACAACCTTCACGCAGAAAGTATTCGAAATGCGTAAATCTATCCAAAGAAGGGCAATTCAGTTCTCCAGCAGTTAAACAGTAATCAATAGACAAAAATGCACATCTCCCACCACGCCCAGGTGATGATTTAAAAAAAAAAAAAAAAAAAAAAAAAAAAAACAGAGTCAGGATAGCTGTATTCAGCACCTGATAAGACTAAACCGTACTGACCAGGGTACCCCCAGGACTACCCTTCCACGTGTAGGAAGGATAGTCCTGGAGGACCCACACCAAATAAGTACCCATGTAGGGTAGGGAGATGTACAGGCAGACAGGGAAGCAGATTAGCTGAAAAATATCAGTAAGCGAGTAGCAAGGGAATGCAATGTAGAATGAAAGAGCATAAAAGATAGAGTGAATAGGTTGGGCCTTTGAGTGAAAGAGTGAAATAGGAAATTATGGTGAAAGGGAATAAATGGTAGTCATGGTGGAAGAGAGTGACCCTGTATGAGAGAGAGAGAGAGAGAGAGAGAGAGAGAGAGTGAATGAGTGGAGTGTTTATTAGGTATTAGGTATGTTCGGGGTCTGACGGCACCTGGGATTTCTCCCATCTCCGCGTATGTTCTCTGTATCGGACAAGCCAGAGATTTAAAAGTGTGTGGGATATGTACTGTGTAGTTTGTTGTGCCCATTGTTCATCCGGCCTGTTAGCCGCCGGGCCCGAGTGGAGTGTTATGGTAAATTGGAATGCGTGAAGGAGCGAATGTAATGGCCAAATGAATACAAACTTAATAATAACTCACATTACTTTATATACACGCACAAAAGATATTCTAATAATAACAGCGCAAACACACTCACTGCATTCTCCCCGGCCTGCACCTCAAGTGAAGAATAATAGTAAGTTGTGGTGTCCAGAGAGTGCAGTACGAAAAGAAAGAATTGAACAAATGAAATGAAAGCCAGATGAATGAATGGGAGTGTAGATGTGTAAGAGGAAGAATAAACCATAAAATGTTATGGTTAAATGTACACTAACTCCAGTTTTTAATTTCCAATAACTTAACTTTCTTAACCTTGATCATTATGTATTAGTATACTAATTTACACTACACATCATTACATCCCCCATCCCGATGTGTGAGAAAGAGGATGAATGAGTGGGAAAAAAAAGATAACTTAACAGAAAATGTAAGAAAAAAGCTAAAAAATATATTGTAAAATGTAAGAAAAAAGTACAAAAACAGAATGGAAGTAGAGCATGAATGAGGATTATATGAGAGCAGCAAATGTCTCCCCACCCTTTGGTTAGGATGATAGATGGATGGCCTATGGCCCCTGCCTATCCAAGCAGATATCATGCTGTGGATACTTAGCCAGCGTGGTGTTGGGATGCTGACATAGCACCAATACAGGCGCTCCTACATACGGATCTTTCCCCTGTGTTCTTTCATTCCTATCACCTGGGTTAGTTGATCTGTCACTCTCCATCCCCTTCCCCCAACCTGGGTAGCACTCTCCCCTCCTTCGCCTGGTAGGTTTTCCCACTTCCAACTATCATATCCCAACCCCAGGGCAGGATGGGCATCCTGACGTGGGGGTCCACCCTTTCATTTAGGCGGGCACCTTTACTAACGCCCCCTCTATCCTTCTATCGCCTTCCCCCTCCCACTTCTATCTCCCACTACCATCTTCTAACTTTCACTTTTTTTTTTTTTTTTTTTTAAACTGGGATCCCTCTGTTTGTAGCCTTGGCTGCCACAGTGTTCACCCCGCCAGTGCTTTAGACTCCCTACTGCCCAGCATGTCTCCTCGTGGCGCTGGACGCTAAACTAGAGGTTATTATGTGAAGACACAGGCCCCTAGACTAAAAGGCCGAATGAACAATACAACCAACACAACCCCACACTAATACTACACGGACACTCACTAACTTACATAAATCTGGCCTTTACAGGGTTTTGCATTCATCACATCGCCCCGCGCGGAGTTGGAGGAAACCACGGAGCCGCATTACAATTAACACTATACACCTCCCCAAATAGTTCAAATATCAGATGACATAAAACATCTTAATGTGTAACTGTATTAAGATAATATTAAGATAAATAATATATCTATATAACTGTACTCCCGGATAACCCTAGCACTAACCTCATATCCTTCAGTCATATACTTTTTTGCCTGTGAACAACATGCACACAAAATGAGTAATATTAAATATGAGTGTATATACTTGTACAATTGATAATACGAAGCCGTGTCTTTGCAGCGTGATGCAAGATGGACCAGTAGCCCTGCTCAATAACAAAAACTGCATATACATACAAAAAAACTTATAAATTACATAGTATAGGTATAACGTGTTATACATATATAAAACATATATTTTTAATTATATAACGCAGTCTCTTTGCTTTATTTCGTAGTCTCTCTCTCTGATAAAGGGAGGAGCCTTCGATTTTTCCTCAAAGCCACCGAATCTGCAATGATCAACAGAATAACACTTACTTGAAGATCGTATCTTTCCTTTGCTTCTCTATCCAGAACAGCGAGGGGATCTTTCGCAGTGTAAACAACCAGCCCACTATCTAATATCGTAAATAATTCGCTTCCTGCACCACTAAGCAAATAGTGAACGATGGAATTATTGCCGCTGTCATTATCTACTGCAGATATAGCGGGAACCTGAAACAGAAATAATTAAATAAGTTTTAAATATTTATTTTTAAAATTTGTATTATTTGATTTAATAAATTATTTAATTTAAAAGAAGCCAGTATTCGCCCTTCATTTAATAAAATTTAGTGCGCAGCCTTGAACGAAAACGCAACTGGTGTATAAACCAAGCGTACTGATTCTAACCATTCCCCATTATTAATTACCTAAGGGTGGTTGGTACTGGGATACATTAGAGATCTTTCGATAAGCAGACTTTAACACTTTGATATATTTGCCCCAGAAAAGTAACGGTTATTTGATAGTTTGGGCTCTCTCATATTCCAGGTACAGCAAAAAGGGACACTTGCGACTCCAACGAAACAACTCTTCTAACACTGACGCGCAAGTACCACAACAGAGATGAAGCGCCCACAACTTGTCGTGATCATTCGTAGTCATTGCAAAATAAACCTCATACGCGGCGCAAAACTTGATTCCACTAACTTCACCCTGCTTTCGAGTTATCAGCAAACATAGCAGAACGAGCCTGGAGATAAATTACATCTTCGTTTGGTGGCCATAGCGAACTGCAAAAAATAAATAAATACATAAAAAATAGGAGTACTACAGAGTTTTATTTATATCATGGAACAGACACGCGCTAGTTCCAAAAATATAAAACCTTCAACTGCAGTTAGAATAAGGAGTATTAAGTACGATGACAAATTTCGATTCACCACATAAAATAGATATAAGAAAATTAAATACAAACCTGAACACAGCGTTATATGAATAAAAAGATGAAAAATACAGTTACAAACAAGCGATTAATTACAAAAAAAGAAAGTATGCGTAAGCAACCTTAATGAAAAATCTTTTATCTTCTCAGTCAGATACGTGCAGTGGTACCGATAAGGACAACCTCCCCGTGCATGTTGGCTCAGAAATCACCTTAGTAACCAACTGTTGATGTAAATGAGTATTCTGGGAAAAGGTGAAAGTAATATTTTAACCAATTAAAATCAGGCCGGATAATGTATTACGCGTCCTACAAATGCCTCTAAGAGACGTGCAACATACTGTGGAAAAAAATTGAATAAGTAGAAACAAACAAAAAAAAGTAATAATAAATAAAAGAACTGGTATGAAATTTCACCCATATGTTTGCTGTAAGTTCCGCGAATTCTGGAAGAAGATGCTTTATTTGTGCCTTATTAATTAAATATTCTATATCCTTCGTCTATTTAATTACACTTCGTACATTACATACTGATATCTTTAAAATCAGCCTTTCAACATCTCTTTTTCTTTTCAGTTTCTATATACGCAATCAATATGTTTATGACAACTTACATATTTCTGCAGTCCATTAAAAATTACACGTCGAAGTGGTCCGCAGAGACTACACGTTCAGCCAGCTTAAAGTAAAATCACAGATACTCGATCAAAATTGGATTCATACGCACGGACATCCCGCGTGCATGTTTTCTGTTTTATTTTTTTGATTACCGCAAAAAGCAACAAATTTAATACGTTTGCGTATTTAAAAGTAGCATTCTTCATTTGACAGGTGTTCACACGGCATAAAATAGAAGATCGCTCAAACGTTATCAAGCAGTCAGACCACAGTCCCGTAGAATGCTTATGAGACAACTAAACCGGCGATGTGAAAAATATGCTACCTCTCAACATATTGCGGTCGGCCAAGGGGTTAACGAGAAATCGATAACGGAAATATGAAACCCAATTTGATAGATGATCTTTAAAATTTCTTGTAAACGAGGGGCCACGTAAATCAGAGGCTCTTTATGTACCATAATAAGGGGTAAAAAGCGAATACAGAGAGGGCTTATATGTTTATGGAGAATGAATTTAATATTATTTTTTTAATTTCCTGGGAATTAAGTAACTGTAATTAATTGAAATGCCTTGCCGTTTAATCTCTTATTATAATTATAATTTTTATTATTCTCATGCTTTAATAAGAAAATGGAACCCCTGATTTCAATATACTCGTAGTTTTTGTAATAAAGATGGTGGACCAGAACGAGGGTGTTTCTGGTCCACCAGAAAAAAAGTCAATAATGTTACCGAAAGATTGTCAAATTTTAAGGGTGGGGGGGGAGATAAAGATAGCATTACTAAAAATTTATTTAATAATGCTATTCATGTGGGAACTCCTATATCAGATAAATATAGGACCACGGTGCAAAAATGCCACGCGTTTGTCAGAATGTGCATGTGACTGCAATTCTGCCCAGACACGATAATAGGGAGTACATGCTGAAAGCCTTGTGGATTAACTGTAGACGAGAGAATTTGCAAGGCTGTAGGGGGTGATTTTTTTTTTTTTAATCAGGGTCGCCTGCACTTGTAGGTAAAAGGAATCCTTTTTGTAGAGATGGTATTCATTTGAACAAAGATGGTACAAGGATTTTGCCAGTATCATTGAGGATATATTAAGGGTTCATGAAATCTGTTCATCTGCTGATATGAGTCAAAGAAATACTTGCACTCACCTCATGAATTCTTCTTTGTTGCCACACCGGCCGATGTTCATAAGATGTTCTGAGGATTGCAACGTTTCAAATGAGAGGGAAGATGTAGTTTGGGGTACAAACCTAAATAACTTCAAGGGGTGTGTTAGCGCAGTAAACTATAGAAGATTACTTAGTCTCAATTGTGTATACAGTAATGTCAGGAGTGTTGTCAATAAAATGGCTAAATTTGGACTCCTGGTTAGGACAACCATTGTTGATATATATAATAGGCTAACTGGAACGTGGTGCCACCCTAAAATTGGTGATAACCAGTTCCACTACGGTATGTACAATGTATTTAGGAAAGATAAGGAAGACAGAAGAGGTGAAGGGATCTTGCTTCTTATCAAAGGCAGCCTGAGCGCGAAAAGAGCTTTTGCTGAGTCTGAAGTTACATCCACGAGCATAGAAAGTGTGGTGTGAGTTAGTTGGAAGCAAAAGTATAATGCGAGTGGGAGTAATATGCAGACCAGGAGGCCGTGAAGAGTATGACGAAATTCTGTACATGCAGATGAAATAGCCAAGCAAGCAAGCAGGAATGTCTTATTAGGGGTGACTTCGAACTGCCCCTAATTGATTGGAATAAGTGGGAGGGAAACTCAACATGGGGGAAAAATTTCTCCAGTACTCAGGATGGCAAGACATCGTCGTCGTTTAGATGATTCTTTGAGATGGCGGGCCGTTGGAGGACTTGAAGCCGAACTTTCGCAGATATCAGATAATGAGCCATGCAGTGTCGTCTCGGCACTATTGAAGCAGTTTCAGGAGACAGGAACCATCACAAGAAGAACTGGCCAAGGTCGCCCAAGGACTACGTCAACCAGAACAGATCGCTATCTGGCTCTAACAGAAAGGCGGAACCCTACGATCTCCTGTCATTAACTGACTCTTGAAGTTGCTGCGGCTACAGATGAAAACATTTGCAAACGGCCTGTGTTAAGAAGGCTCAGTTCTGGTGGAATCTACGCAAGGAAGCTAGTGGTTTGCAAGGAAGCCGGCGTCAAACCACATGAACATGTCACTCAGAGCCCTGACAAATGGGGTACAGTTATGTTCTGTGATGAGTCCTTTTATTTGTGACTTTTTAGGAGTGCAGTTGGCCAGATTTTTTTTTTTTTTTTTTTTTCATTCGTGACAATGCCACTGCACATAGAGTAGTACAGGAATAGATTGAAACTGAAGACATCCAACGACTGCCGTGTACAGAATGATCACTAGACTTAAATCCGATCGAAGATGTGTGGGCGCCCTTGGTGGTCACATCGCACGCCAACAGCCAACTCCTCCGTCGCTTGGTGAGCTAAGGTCTGCGCTGGTGGAAAAATGTTTGCCACGGAATCTTATAGACACCCTTATATCGAGCATGGCTCATCGCTTTCAGGCCTGTTTAGCCTTTGCACCGATTACACCAAATTTTGCACCCATACGCCTTACCGATGTCATGAGACCATATTTACGAGCATTGTGTATCGACTTCTGTAATGAATATATCGATATAAGGGTGCCTATAAATGTCCCTTATGTCTATCTGGTTTCTTGCTGTCTCCTCATTTCATCGTTATTCGGGAAGTTGGGCAGACAACTTGAGTTTGCGGGTCTCGACTACTCAAGTTGTCTGCCCAACTGTCTAATAAAGTTTCGAGACTTTAGAGCCTCCATAATTTTTTTTACATTACTTCATCGTTATTCTATGATACACCACCATACCAAATTTTATCCCGCTTCACCACAAACTGAACGAGTTACACCACGTTTTCTGTGTGTTCTGTTAATTTAGCCAAGCAGTGTATAAGAATACTTCTTTTCAAACTGGATTAAACTGAGTAACTGTTCTCATCATAGAGATTTTCTTTCATATCTAAAATTTTATGGCTGTAACTTATCACATGGACATCAGTGTATACTTCCTACCAATAAATACACTATCCTTCAACACGAATTTGGGCATCTCACCAGTGGAAGGTTAATTCAGAAAACAAGTGGCACGCATATGGCAATATAATATAAAAGGCACCACGATCAACGGCAGAAAGTCGCAATAAAATGAGAGCAGATACAGGCCAAGATGTTTTAACATGAAGTGCAACAGTAAGCATTCACACAGTATGCATGTTAATTCGCTAGAAAGTAGAATGAATGGGACACCCAAAATATGAACCGTTGTTGAAAACATCGCATATAAATGAAATTGAGAGGATAGAATGGCCATTCGTCCCACCCTGAAAGAATGTCGACAGTTTAAACACAGAGTGAGAAGAAATCACAAAAGCACTCTTAATGAGCTAACTGAAGAGACATTTGACAGAATGTGTGGAGATAATTAAGGGACCAACAACCGCCAGAAAAAATTGTTGCCATGGTTTTGCCACTTGCTCTACCGAACATGTCTCCTAGCAATACATATAATTCCCTATCTGATGCATTGAGTGGAAGTACTGGACATTACAACAGTGGAGGACAGCGATATGGAGTGATGAATGATGCTGAGCAGCCCAGGCACACCTAGATGGACGCACATGAGGGTGTCGTATGCATAACGTTGTTCGGTGGTGGCAGAGTGATGGTATGGTCCTGTTTTACGTGTTTTAATTTGGTCCACTGGTTGTTGTAGATGAATAGATGCCTTCTCTAATATTCTGAACAATTCTGCCTTACGCGCATCGCAAATTATTTGGAGAAGGACCGATTTTAAATCAGCATTACAATGCTCTGTCAAAAAAGTACGGGTAGTGCATCAATGGTTTGAAGAGAATGGTGAAACTACAATACAGTCCAGAGTGCAAATATGAATTCAACTGAACACCTTTGGAATATTTTTGAACAACACATAAGGACGCGTCCTAGTTCGAGCGAAGAATTGGTCGCAGCCTTAAGCTTGTTGTTGTTTGTTTGTTTGGTTTTTTAAGGAGCATTAGCAACTAAGGCCATATTGCTCCGGGTCATGCGGTGGTCATTCCCTGACCTTTCCGCATCCTCCGTATTTGGTGGTGACGGGCTCGAACCCCGGTTTAATCAAGAAGCGTGTGCTACGCACTGCTGCTCCTTCCCACCTGGCTACGGAGGCGCCTCAGCCTTAAGCAGGCATGGAGGAAGATCCCCATCTCTATTTACCATAAACTTATAGAAAGTGTTCACCACAGGGTTAAAAAAGTCATTGGAGGTTATGTGGGGTTATAATCGATTTATATAGTTTTTTTTTTTATTGCTAGGTTTTTTTTATTCAGTGTCCCATGAGATTTCGAAGATAGTTATGAGCTACAGATATGCTAATTATAATATAGGTTTGAAACTTTAGTTGTTATACTCACAACGTTGACGGCTGTGCCGGAGGGGGAATTTTCCTTAATTGTTCCTTGATAGGTGTGCTGAAATGTGGGTATCTCATCATTGACATCGAGAACTTCTACTGTCACTTCGCAGACACTCTGGTTCAAAGAGACACAAAATGTAAGGAAAACTCAGAAATGTCCATACCATATTAAAATCAACTTAGTATCCAACAACAATATTAAGATCTTATATTAACTTAAAATAATATCTGTTATTCAAACGTGTGTAAAATTTTAAAGGACAAAATTGCATAAGATATTAAAGGTAATTCGTATAGGGTGTGCATCGAATTGTAAAAGACACGGCATTGATGCACATATTGAGTATCCAAACTCAGTCTGTTATTGAATGAGTGACGTTCTGAAGTGAAGAAATATCATAAATCCCAAACAAAACAATCAAAATGAAAGAAGAAAATCGATTTTACTAGACTTTATACTAAATGTTCATACACGTCAATATGGACCCTTTTGCAGCCGTCACGATCTATACAAGTAGTACAGTGCTGGTTACCTAGCATACCCCTGCTTCTGGTGGGGGAGAAGAGGCATTTGGTTCGAAACCAAAGAGCTTTGAAGGCAGTTAAGCAGGTTTATAAACTTGACTACGAAACTGAAACACTTTTTAACATAAATGTTAACGCAGTCAATGCAGAAAATCGTATACAGGCTGGTCGAGGCCACCCTGTGAAATAAAAGATTAAACAAAAAGTTAAGTAGATACAGTCAATCTATTTAATACTACTTTTGATTCCACATGGTGAATAAACGAACCTATTTTAATTTTGTTTTAAGATGGCCAATCAAAATAAAAACAATGCATCACATACTCCTGGCATTGTAAATAGAAAATATTTATTCGACTGTAATACACAAGAGATCTAAATGGATGGTGATTACAATTTTGGATCACTACTACTACCACCACCCTCTTTAAAATTGGCAGAATGGGGTATAAAAACGCCTCCATCAGATACCCTAGAACCTCCATACCACAACCATATGTTGTACTGTAAATCTGATTCCGATTTATATGCAAAAATAAATATTACAGGCAGATGGGACTGGCATGGTGTCCTCAAAGACCAGTTCCCCAGTTTTGGCAAGACTCGCTTAGAACATGAAAACGTCGATTAGGCAAAGCAAACAAAACTGAAGTTCATACAGATTTAAAGCGACTACTGCCTTAGGCTAGTCAAAGAGAATGTTCTGTTTCCTCCTAAGATCGAATAAGCTTTGTCTTATGAACGTTCCCCGTGATCAGATAAACGCAGTAATACGCTTTAAATCTGTTTGTATTTAAGTTCTGTGTTAATATATCCTGCAATTCTATGTAACAAAACTGAGGTTAATTATTATTTTAGGAATATAATCTGCTTCCACGGTATTTCCATTTTAACTTACGATCACAACAAAAACATAACAATCAGGTTTCTAGAGAAAGGCTATCTGATACAATTCAGCAGCGATAAAGTTTTAAACAAAAACAAGTGGTTATGTTCCAAGGACGTGTAAACATGTTCCAAACTACATTCTCCACTAGAAAAAAAACATCGAGGCCCTTAAGGCTGATTCTCAAAGGATTGCATCCCAACAACTTTGAGAAACTACCTGTAGACACGGTTCCATAATATGCAAAATGAGCAAAAACAATTTTAATTGATCCTCGCCACAAAATGATCTCAAGTTAGAAGTTGAGAGTTTATGCCTGAAGTTAGAAAACCAAAGTCATAAACCTGTATTAAGAGAAAGCACTGAGGTAGTTATCAGTTGATGAAGGGATCAGTGAAAGGAAACAAGAATGAATACATTAAAGAACACAGCCATAAGGATGTGTTCTTAAATTATAATTAAATCATCCAATTGCAAATAACTCTTTTGAATGTTGGGCTAGATTGGGTTGAATTATTTATATCTCCCTCCTGCCATCCTATAATATTATTCTGTTTTAGAATTTTTCCGCAACTAATTCTTAGAAATTAAAAATGTAATAACTTTAAAAGGTGAGAATTTTTTTAGGATTCTATTCTATCAACTTAGACATGGCAATAAAACTTTTCTTAAAGTGGCGAAACACTTCTCGGCGTTCCATCTACTTGGTGAAAGGTTTTCATAGAACTACCAGAATGCGAGTACCATGGAACTCTAGGATGTTATTAGAGTCGATTTGATATCGATGGGATTTGGCACTGCAATCAACGGTCCGTGTACAAACAAGAAGAAGCCGCAGACACACTAATCCTCTGCCTCCTCCAAGCTTCATTATTGGCACAATACACAGCGGTAGACGACGTTTCCCTGGCGTTCTTCAGACCTCCACTAGATCTTCTGGTCTAAAGATTGTAAAACAGGTCCTATGGAGCGACGTGAAGACTGTAAAGCCACGCCTCATTTCATAATTCTTGTGTTCACTGTTCCATCTTTTCAGTACAATTGGTTATTACCACTGCAATGACGTCTGACGTTCAACAGCCTGATGCAGGCCTTGTATCTGTCATGAAAATCCATGCCGTAAGGACTATGGACGCATCTATTAACACTCCTGAGCACATCTGAACCTCCAACATAATTTTCTTAAGGATATCCTCGATTTGTTGTCATCCCTTTATTCAAGGGATCGGCAATTCCTTTCCCTCAGTCTTTTTGGCCTACCTAATCGTTTGTACACACATCGCCCTCGTTCTTCTAACGTTTTACTTTATTTGAATTTCGTTTTATATTTGATACGTCTTAACTTTGCAACTCATTCTGTAAGGTTCAGATGATGATATGGTGACATGGTCACAAAGTGATAATATGGCATCCGATGATTAAGCCTCTTTGAAACACCAAAAGTGCCTTTTGGCATCTCTGTATTCTTCTTTGTGATATCTTTATTATTACTTACACTCTTTTAACCTGCTACTTATTTTCATACATAATCGTTCGCAGTATTTATTATATTTAGAGGAGTGTCCGGAAACTTTTGATGTATTAGTATAATGTGTTACGTTCTATGAAAACAATATTATCAGCGACAATGTTATTAAAAACGCAACGTTTCATATTTAATATTAAAAACATTGAAAAATAAAATTCCCCAAGTTACTCAAAGTATTCCTGTGGATCAGTTAATTCGCAACTGTAATAATATTATTTTAGGAAATTACAGCGCGCTCAAAACTCTAACGTTTTTATTTTGAAACGTGCAGTGATCATTCTCCCTCGTTGCTTTTAGTGAATACAAATAAAATCGATTTTTCGCTCTGCATTCTACCGTACAAATGGAATTTAAAATCCAATACATAAATTAGGTAATTAAAGTGTTTTTGTAGGATAATCAAACATTTCTACGATAGGTCGATTTACTACGTAATGTCTGTTTCTATGTCTGTCTACCTCGAGCAAAGTCGGTGGTGTTTTCATTAGAAGATGTCAGTCTGCGATAGGAAAGGCGTTCTTTCCAATTGCTAAGAATTGGAAAGAACGCCTTTAAAGTTGGCTTCAGCACAGAAGATTCGGCTGGAGAATACTTAAATCACGCAGTCAGCTGTTACCAACCTGAGGGCGTTAGTTTTTGATTTATAACCACCATCATGAGAAAATTATTTGTCTTTGAAGAAATTAATTTTAAAAGAGATAAATGGCATTAAGAAAACTAACTCGCAAAGTAGGGTGCTTGAAATCAACAGTCGGAATGAGTGGAACTTCCCTACGCTTTGCAGATATGATGTATCTTATAGATAACACATTTAGAAACACTGGTAAGTGATTTTTAATCTTCAAAATACATATTTTGCACGTTAAAATAAGCTATGGTGGAAAACGAGAATATTTTGCATAGACCTAATCCGGCTGATTGCTATATGACATTATGCGCATCAGCGACTTAGACCATATTTCTCCATGCATATTATGTCTCTGTAAGTTGAGTGCGTTCTGGGGGATCAATTTGCCTGTTTGCTGGGCGAAAAACCCTGGAGGCTTAGTGTAATTCACGTTTGTTAGAGAACATCGAATTGAAGAAACCAAACTCCGCTTCAGTAAGTTCATCCGACGAATTCTTATTAATGGAAGTGTCGGTAATATATAAAACGCAACCCGAACTATAAGTAGTATTTGTCCTTCAACAGGCTTTTTTAATTATTTTATTTGATCAATAATATTAATAAAAACCCAAAAAGAGCTACAAAACGGCATGCATACAATATTACCAATGCACTGCAAAGGCATAATACTTTATTCCGGTGTATACAGATATGCATATAGTTTTACTGAAATAGTGTGAAGCGGCATATATAACAATAAATTATCATAGCCTATTGTCTATTTTATGAAGGAAATTTCAAAAGGAGCCAGTTCTTTATGTAAAAAATCTAAAAAATGACCAGTTCGACGTTCAAAGACTTGGTCGATGCAATTCAAACTTAAAAATGGAAATCACTACGATAATAATTCGTCATCTATTAACCGGTGATTAGGAACACTTTTACTAAGTAAGATCCGTAATGCGAGCGGACCTTGTCAAATCTAAGACAAGAGCAAAAAACCTGGTGGAAGAATACCCAGAAATTAGTAACTGCAAGTTAACGAGGAAGAAATAAGAGTGTTAATGATAAATATCGTGCGCTGTGGGATGACATTCTGGAAACTCTAAAACAGAAATATAGCAATTAATGGCAGCATATTTAAAATACTTTATAGCACTTTACGTACTTTGAAAACAAAGTACATAAACTAATGTTGTAAGAAGATTCGTTAATAGACTAGTAATTAAGGGTTTACGTCTACAACTAATGCGAGCGAAAGATGAGTGAAAAGTGAGTGCACTATGACGTAAGAAACCTACCACTTTTACAGATGGCCTTCTTTCTTCCAACATTACAGTAAAGGTATGACTGCTTCTCTTCTCTCGATCAAGTCCAACCTTTGTAAAAAGCTTTCCTTCCTGAAATAAAATGTACAATCGGATTACTCACTAAAGAAAGCAACAACTAGATCTTTGCAGGAACATCAGTTGGGAAAAGTTACAAGAAGTCTTTTAAAGTGTATTTAAGTTTTAAATTGTTGCCGATCTAAAGCAGAAAGTAGTTACACATGAGCTTTTTCCGGTGTTAACTAGTACATTTTAATTTCATATTGAGAACATCCCTCTTCAAAATGGAAACCATAATGAAATAAACTAATAATTAATCTGTACTTGTCGATTTGTAATATTTCGTGATTTTTACAATTCCAATTAATTATATTATAACCTTAGGTGATCAACGTCGGTTATTTTAACTAAATTTATGCCAAATGTATTTAGTTAATTTCACTTTGATCTCGTAATGAAGTTCCAAGGTTGTTTTCCAGTATTCAGAAACCCACTGTGTTCTCTAACTGGAGAACATAGTAGGAGTCATCAAGAAATATTTTAGCTAGATGGATATTTTAAGTAGTTATAGTTTTCATTATTCAGATAGTACCTGGTAACGTTACAAAACGTTTCGTACTTTTAGCTACCATGATCCATGCCTACCTTTGTTATATTAAAGAGAGGGCGCATGTCTTTGTTGACGATGATGTACTGCATCTGACTGTTTGCCCGATATTTTCTGTCCTTCAATTCTACATGTCCCACGAAAGCACCAGCAATGTTCTCAGGAACAACAAATCTGTAATGCTGCTTGTCAAATAATGGATCCCGTTCTTCTGCCTCCCGTATATAAAGTTTTAGAGTGGTCTACAGAGAAGACAATAGGGTATAACAATATACAATTAGGGTGATTGTAATTCTTTATTTTATAATTATACAATAATTAATTATAATTATACAACTAATTCAGAACTGTTCACAGATGGGATGGTTAGAGGAGTAGATTAATCATGGCCCTTGCTACTGTGGGAAGATGGATCACTTATATCATCGGTTAAGCACTGCGAAGAATCCTGTCTGACATTCCACTCTGCATGTTTTGTTGTTGGCGAATTTAGTTGGATCTGCGTGGATGGAGTTAAAAAGATCAATTGTATTATTAGGGAATATGTTGTTAAGAGTGGATAAGTTAAATAGCGAGGGATGCAGAGGTAGACAGGGGGTTTCTGTGGCTCTTGCTCCCGGAGTAGCGATGATTACAGTAACAACTGGCCAGTCAATTTGTTTCAATATCAAGTTAGCCAGTGTAGACATATTATTGTTATTGTTTGTTATCCTGAGTCACCAAAGCATAGAGAATTAACCTAGAGATTGTGGAAGAGTTTCTAGCAACTTTATTCATCCACCTTAGTATCTAATATTCTACTAAGATGAATCTGTTAATGTCCGTCTGGAGAGAAGAAGACCATATTGCTGAATTTTTTGTAAATAACAATTCTACCCTAAAATCGTAGTTTCATAATAGCTATTATCAGAAATCACAACTGTGAACTGTGCGATAAACACAATCACAAATACAGCTTACATATTTAGAGAGAGAGAGTTCTGGAAAGATTATAACTTCTACAAAATCATTTCTCATTGAAAAATTAACCTTACTGATGTCATTTTATTAAACTTCCGCTTCTTAATATTTGTATGGATTTAAGTTTATTTTGTTTTAACGATTTACAACATGACTACTATTGAAGTTGTTGTGCTTGTAAATTTATTGTAATAAGATTACAGCCTGAACAAATGCATATGCTTGCTACAGACAGAAGTCATCTTAGGACTAGCAGATATAATAAAACAGAATAAGTAGAATAAAAAGGAGTGTAGTGTAACAGATATCCAAAATCCTTCTAAAAGTAGTGGTAGGCAACTTCATATTTTTTTGTGCAATTCAATGAGGGAGTGAAGAGAGATTCGTGTTACACAAGATAACGGACTACAAACAGAGGAAGTAAATGACTTCGAGGTATTTTCTGTGATCTGCAGAGAAAGAGAAAACATCAATACTCTTGTTCGGTTGAGAGGAGGTGTCAGGACACCGTTTCCGACACATTCGGAAAAATTGGGTTCGTGGCAGGGCTTACAGCATTTCTCTGTACAAAGGAGCTGAACCCACACCCATGCATTTACATTTAATTGAATCTTCAGACAAGGCAAGTCGCCTAAAAGAAAGTCCGAAAAAAGGTAGTCGATACAATACAGAAAGGAAGTGAGACACGGAAGCTGCAAGCCAAACAATAACAAAAAGGAGTTGGCTACACCCATCCGTGAAAAGGCAAAGTTCGATAATGGCAAATTGACAGCGAAACACTCATAAGTTAGGCAGGGTAGTTTCAGAGAAGGGCAAGAAAGTGAAAAGAATCAGCCAACTAAGCATTAGGCATTCAGTGCCGTTATTGTAGTTCTAATTTCACTTTTCAGTCCACTGCAACAAATATTTTTAAGATCACATATGCAAAGTCTGCGGAAAAAATAAAGGATATTCGTACTGCAATAAGAATCTTCAAAGATTCTTCACGTTTAACTAAAATTTGCAATACAGATGAACAGTAACTAAATAAAATTACTGTTCATCTGCATTCCAGTGTACTTTAACTCTATTCATGACTTGCCCAGTATATTCGGTTTCACGGTTAAAATTAACATTACCTGTAATTTTCAAAGAAAATAAAACAATAAAATAAAAAAAGTAGCTTGCTCAGCCGTAGCAGTAAATTTGACGCTTGTATAAATAAGAAACATCAAATGATTTCCAGACTGTTGCATGGACTATTAAAGAACGATGGAAATTAACTCCATTTCTTAGACAGTCTTTTGCATGACACGTTTGCCCAAAGCAGAAAGATGGCACAGACAAGTTTTTGATGGACTCGTCATTTTAATCCAGCTGTTTGCCTTTTAAAGTTTTAATGAAAGATATATTAATAGAAACTCGTTATTTTTATCATAATTTTCAGTAATCTATGCCTACTACTCATAATCGGAAATTATATATTTCTAATTATGACTGCATTTGTAAAAATTAAAATTCGGCAATCAGATAGTTTGAACTTATAATAAAAAAAAAATCTAGTCGTTTGTGTTCTCACTATTTTTACTTGCAAAGATATAGGAAGGGAAGAAAGAGAGACTGAAGTGAAATGAAAAAGAAAGAGAAATTGAGGAAGAAGAAGAACATGAGCTTAAATTTACAAAAAGATAACAGTAGAAAAGGCTAAAAAATTTTGTAAGCACAAAATGTTCAAAATTAGGTTTCTTTGTCTAAGGATCTGACTAACTCCCCCTCTCCTTAGGTGTAACCTAAGCAATTTTCCTGCCAAAAAGCTGCTTACAGTTATCTCAAAGTAAATTCACATATATCCGATTACAGAAAATCTCAGATAAGTAGGAAGCAGCCTACATTGGTTGAACTGATACAAATCAAGCACAGAAATATGTCTGCAACTTTTAATAAAAGATTTTCCCTAAAATTAAGGCCTGTAAAATGTGTTTTAACTCGTAGAAGCTAATTAATATAAAGAAATTGTTTTCTCCATGAAAATGAAACACACCAAATAAGCCTGTAATAACTGTATAATACCTACTATAATAATTCAAATGCTAATAAAATTTGTATCAATAATGTGCAGTATATAAAATGAAATTTATAAGCAAGTTTATGATGAAAAACAAAATGTAAATAATCACTATATGCGTAAATGCAAAATTGTGAACTGACATTATAAATATGAGATTACATTAATGCATCCCCTTCTAATCAGGCAGCTATGTTGAGGTGATATATTTCTTAATACAGTCGACCATCCCAATCCGGTAACCTAGGAACCTGTCAAATCTAGAAATGTTACGGATTTCGGTGGTCGTGATATAGTTGTAAAAGGGGGCAAAAATATTATATTCCATTTCTGTACTATACGGAACATAGTAGAATAAATGTGCCTTTTTATTAGCGAGAAAAAAGGTAATGCACACTACATGAAAACGTTCAAGTACAGTAAATATGCAATACGCATTAAATTAAATTAAATTAATAAAATTTAAATCACTCTTATATAATTCATCAATAAAAATGAAATTAAAAATGATTTGCCTTACAAAAAAATACCACACTGTATTTTAGAAGGAAAAAGAGCTTTTCCTTTTATTTTAGAAGAAAAAAAAGAGCTTTTCTTATTTTTTAAAGGAAAAGAGCTTCTCTTTTTTATTTAGAAATAAAAAGAGAAAAAACTGACGCACAATCACTTCACTGAAGTCCCCCTATATTGAGCGCCTTTAAGCCTTTCCCACAACAGCCCCTCTGCTCCACTTCATTTTATTTTAGGCGACATGTAGAAAAATGCAACTGGATGAAAGTTGCTGTGTCAATGTTGTTTACAAGGGAAATTTTAAAATCCTAAAATCATTCACTAAACAGTAAATGTGTTTAGTGAATTCGTGAACTTTGTCTTCGTGTATGAATCTTAAAACTCAAAAAAATAATAAATAATCCATCGTTTATTATCAATCACTCGCTAATATTTTCCACGAATAGCAATTAGAAAATCCCATGGTCTAACAAATTTCTCTGTGTTCTTGGAGCGCGATAGAAACTTAAGGTCCTGGGGTTATTTCTACACCCTTCACAATCAACTCTGGCGCAATGCTTTGGCTAATGACCAAACCGAAAACTAAATTTTGTAAATTCTTTGGTAGTTTCCAGATTTACCCATTTTCCCAAACACGGCCATAAAACTGGCGGTGCCGGACTTACGAGGTTTGACTACACCAATAAGTGTATATTTCGTCCATTCGTTCAACCGAATAAATAAATAAACGCGAAGGTATTTATCGCAAAACATTTGATATTCCTCCCATGTATGGAAATCCAGAAGTCGAGCTTTCTTCGCTTACCCTTAATAAATTTACTTACTGCAGCTTTCCACAATCCGTCCGATGCCTCAACAATAATACTGAAGTCTCGACTTTCAGAAACATCCAGCTGTCGGGATATATTAACAGCTCCGGTCGAGGGATCGATGGTGAATGGCACTGAAAGGGATATGTAATTCAGTTATAGCTATACTTATTTATTTACTGATTACTATTATAATGCAATGATTATCCTCTGTATAATATAATATAATATAATATAATATGAATAAAACACTACTCTACCAAAAGTATTTGGACATCTCGCAAAATCAACTGTAACCGATGTAGTAAAACATGTGGAAAGATGTGGTCTATGTAAGAGTGCACAAATGGTCAACAATAAGCATAAATTTCGCTCATTCATCCTTTCAACAAAATAAACGAAAAGGTATTTAGTGAAAACCATTTGATATTTTCCTAATCTCAAATATGATGAATACAAAGAATTTGAATACAAAAAGTTTCAAAGACCTTGAAACTTTTGGGCTGATCTCCAGAAGTCCACAAGTAGCTGCCATATGCGTGTTTACGGTCCATAGGACCCTGTGCAAATGCCCCATATCACACGAACGAAAGTCGGTTTCAATGTTGCCTAACCCACCATTCTCGGACAACAGGTACTATGGAGGCAAGACGCATTACACAGTCTTCATATCTGAATGTTGAGTGTGAGAATGCCAAAGGAACATCATCTATCGTAGTATATTGTACCCACAACGACTTCGGAGGAGGTGGAGTCAAGGCTGCTTATTGTACAGGCAGTGAGGACGCTAGATACATGGACATATGTACCCAAAAATAAGGGATTATGTGTTACCTATATTAAAATGGAAAATATTTCCAATCTGCGTACCTTGACTGAACTTAAAATATGATTATATTACAAATAATCGCTGATGTACGTGTATTGTAATGTAATCATATTTTAGGTTCAATCGAGGTATGCAGACCAGAAATATTTTCCATTTTAACATATGCAACGCACAATCCTTTGTGGGTACATGTGCCTCAAGCGTACTACTATTTCATTTTTAAGTAGGTTTATGATGTTGTTACTGTTTGGATTTATCATTTTATATGTGCCTGAGTCTATTAAAACAAAAAAAAAAAAATCCAATAATCCAAAGTTCTTCTTCTTCCGGTGGAAGAAAGAAACGAGCAATCAATTCCTAATCTGATACAAAAGTTTCAGCTGAGAAAATTCCAAATGGAGATTGGCTGTATTAAACAATGGCCCGATACAGTTAATTTTAAAACTAAAAATTATATTTTAAAATAAAAGTCTAAACTTCACCTGCTTGATAAAAACCCGGTCTTGGCAGCTCATGTTCGAAATGTTTTGAAATTATTTAAGCGTGTGCATGCCTGTGTGTGAGTGCATAACACACACACATAACCTAACATACGGAGTTTGATTAAAGGAAAAATATCCTGAATAACTGCAGTGGATGGAATCCTACTCCTATTGTCTGTGACCATCATCTACAATCGCTAGTAAAAAAAAAAAAGCATTATGCAGATCCTCAAGTGAATTGTATAGCAATGCGATTCCTCAGTCACAAAAAACACAACGACTTCTCAGACAACACGATGGTCACGATCGCTGTGCTCTACACCACGTGGAAAAGGCTTGAATTGGAATCCAACCAAGACGAGGGAAATTTTTGTGGTCTTTTTACACTAGCCGAGTTAGTGGGCTTCGTAAGTGAGTTAACATAGTAATGTTATTTACAATGTGTTCTTATTCAGTTTGTATGTGCTGGGTGTCCGGAAAAAAAAAAAAAACTGAATTATCAGAAGAGTCCATAACTTTTGAACTAATATGAAAGAACAGTTGTAGTTTTCACCATCACAAAAAATAACTCAAAGCATTTAATTTCCATATTATCACTTATTTTATTACCTTTAAATTAAGAAGTATTTTAACTAAAATTATGGTATTATCGCATTGAACGATACACGTATAATACGTACCATTTCCTGTTCTCCTAGAGAATGAGTAAGTCATATCTGTGTTGTATTCAGCATCCGCATCTTTTGCAGTCACCATGGCAACGACGTTCCCTACAGGTTCGTTTTCAGATACGAATTCGTAATAAATATCTTTCTCAAACTCCGGAGGGCTGTCGTTGATATCCTGAATGACTACGGCAACCTGGACAAGGTTAAAAGAGAGAGAATTTCATGTCTGTTGAATAGCGATATGAATTTAAAAGAAGTCTGAAAGAAATCGCATTTCTCTGTAAACTGAAATTCAACGTCAAAAATTCTTAAGTAACTTTTCCGATCACTGCGTTATTCGAAGAGAAAACAAATCTTTTGTCCTAACACAGCATTCAGTGAGCGAAAAAGTATTTCTGTGATATTCAAAACGTAATGGTTAAGGCGATGACAGCTGAGTTACCAATCTGTGCTGCTGTCAATCTAGCCAAACAATCATCAAAAAATTGGAATAGAAACGCATTTATGATTCTTTTTAAGTATAAAAGAAAGCTGCTATAAGAAACAGACTAAACTATGCTTACGTTCTCTACGAAAACATTACTATAGTTAACATTACATGGATTTAAATCATTTAACACCCAGTTAAATGGCAAGTGTGGAGTTAAAACTTACCGTTGCAGTTCCGGTGCGAGGAGGGGTTCCCATGTCTTTAGCTCCAACGACAACCATGTCCAATGCCGAATCAGGGACACCATACTGCTCTCTGTCAAGCTCCTTTACCACTGTCAAGACAGGCTGAAGATAGATCAGTAAAACCAATGAGAAGAAGTAATTAAGTAAATTAACTACAGAGCAATTTAACTACACGCTAGCTAGGCGTATGACCTTATCAAATTATCTGAAGGCTATCCTATCTGATATGATATAATTCCAAGTAAGGGTAACAGATCTAAGATATAACTAAGAAAGACAAATCATTCCAGAAGTAATTTTCCAACATTAATACTTGCAACTGAAAACAGCTTATGATTAATAAAAATAATGCCTAAAATAAATCAAAACTATCACAAGTTATTAAGTCTCCTTCCAGGATAATTCATTAACTCTACTTTTAAGTGCATGCTCTCTCTCTCTCTCTCGACAAATTCCATTGAACAACTCAGAAAAACTCAAGCAGTTGCTCAATATTTCTAAAGCATTCGATTGGAATTTTGGCATCAAGGATTCCAAACCATTTTATCGTGCTTCTACCATGTTCACTGCATTCGATAGTTGTTGGATCTTTACGGTGAACATTGTCAATTCAAACATATAAATTATAGGACGACCCGCCATTTGGTTGAAAGAATGTCTGTTTTCTTTGGATAACCAGAGAAGTAAATAATATAAACTATCGTTCCCATGACTGCATATATAGTGAAAATTATAAGTAGCTTACCCCTTTCTCGTCGACACTTATCCTAAAGTGTTCATCGCTATTCCCCTCTATTATAAACAATTCCATCTGTCGATTAATGCCATCGTCATAATCGATCACCGGTAGACGAATATTTCTTCCAACACTAGATGGTCCTTAAACAAAACAAAAAAGAGAAAAATATATGATACCAACAGCAGTACAAATATCTGTGAAACAGTTTAATCGTAAATGGAATTTTAAAAACGGTTTGTTATTAAAATACGGCATGTTAATAAATTTGCCAATGGTGTTTTTGTATTCTCTCTATCTTGTAAAGATAGAGAGAATACAAAAACACCATCGTATTTAGCAATCCCATGAGCTAGAAGCATTGTTAATTCAAACACTTGCACTACTGTTACTTCAAAATTTATCCCCCGGTTACTACTGCTGCTGCCTGAATGAAGAATTCACAATGAAAGAGTCCAAGAATAATTTTGGTCAGAAGAGAAAGAATACTTGACGCGAGAGTTGACTTGGCTTCCAAGTATATTCAAATAGAGTTGATTTAAATATACTTGGAAGTCAAGTCAACTCTCGCGTCAAATATTCTTTCTCTTCTGACCTAATTCTTGGACTCTAATCACACATAGATACATCAAAAGCATTTCGTTGAATTCTAAGTAGAGAGCTGCAGTTTCTATTTGTACAAAGGAAGAATGCTGTTTTCATCTTGCCGCCGCTATTCATGAAAATGATACTGCACTGAAATGATGGGCTTCGTGTGCTTTCTGAACTATATATATGGGCAGAATGAAGAAGAATTTCAAGACCTAAACATCAATTTTAGTGAAAAGAATCACCTATCATATCCATGGGTACCTTTTTGTGAAAATAAATAAAACAAACCGAATTTAAGTTATTCATTAAGAAGTAAAATTCTTTAATAAGACTTTAATTATTCATGTTTTGGAAATGGCATGTGTGAGGAATGATAACGATAATCTTACACATATAATGAAATGAAAATAAAACTAAATTAATGATTTTTGACATTAATTATTTCGCTCAACAGTTGCTGCAGTTTTGTTTCTACACCATAATAACTAAATCTCTCGAGGGCCAGGGAGTTATATCTGTAAATTGGGAGCGTATTGTATGGTTGGTTTGTTTGCCAATTTTACTGGATGAAAAACTTGAACTTGCAGGAAGAATATCGTACAACTTCCTATGGAGCTTTCAAACTTAGTCACAATGTGAAACAAAGCCCATAAAAATTCATCAGTCTCGATGAAATTCGAATCTGGACAATTTTCAGCACAATGGGGGAGGTTTTCAACACAATGGTTGTTCCAACTCTGTTCAAAAGAAAACAATGTTTAAGAACAATAAAGAAATTAAATCTACAAGCTTAAAGTCTTGTAGATTTAATTTCTTAAAGTTTAACTTAATTTTAAAGTTTGGAAAGAGTAGTTTATTTTCGCTAGTATTGTACTTTATTGCATCTGCTTAAGCGACTGCCGAACTGGCAGTTATAATTGCATGAAAATTAAAGTGCTAAAATAGTTGAAACTTTTTCAGATTTCTCCACAATTTTATCTATGAAAATGGCTCACCTTCTGTCAAGTTCAGCAAAAAGGTTTCATTCAAGAAAGTAGGAGTCCAATCATTCTCGTCTAAAATGATCATGTGAACACTCGCAAAACCCTAAAGGAAAGATAAGCATTGAAAAAAAATAATCTAAAATCTGCTAAATAAAAGTGCAGAAATTATATATCCTGTAACAGAAAACAGAAGCTAAGAGGAAATACAAAAATTAATTATCATTATCAAAGCATCTGTGATCTAATTGGCTCTCATCTGTGAACCACTGCAGAAATCCAATAATAATAAAAATAATAACCATTCTTAAGAAATAAAAGTTACCATTTTCATTATAAGCTATATTATAATAAAAAAATAAACGCTACAATTAAACCTAGGGTGAAGGAAATAGTCGCGAGTCAACTGCACTTTCTTTGCATATAGAAAATACGTACAAAGTTAAATATCGAGAGCGTTTAATCATTATTTTAAACTTGAATCAATCAAATTTCGATACAGGCCAGTGTATAGCAAATTTTCACTATTATGAGTAGCTGACATCAGTATAAAATTAAAAGGAAAAATACTCAGAGCAACCAGCTTTAAGTGAAACGCGTTTGAGAGAATCTAAAGAACCCCACTGATTTGTTGGCATTGTTTGGAAATCTCTTTGCTTTAAGCTGTGATTATTCTTAATTATTTTACATCTCTTTGTCATAATGCAGATCACTCTTTCAAAGCATCCACCAAAAGAGATAAATCGTTCTCTGCTCAGTAATGAAGATATATGACAAAAAATAATGTGTATAAAGACACGACGTTTATTTAATAAATGTTTCTAAAAGGTTTATGACACGAAAGACTGCACACTTTTCGCAGGAGTTGACTACTGGAAGCAACCGATTCATTCTAATCAATTTTGTAATATTTAAGCCAGCTTTACTTGGATTTTACCAGAACTTGCATATTTGTAGTCTCCTCTAGTCCAATATTGGTTAAATTTATTAAAACTCAGATATTATCGAGCTTTCTGAACACGTGCCCCCATAAAGTTTATGTTTTCATTTCAAAAATAGCTTACATATCAAAACTACGTATCAAAAAATTGTTCCATGATGGGAATGAAGAATCCCTTTTCCCTTAAAATTAAGGGAGAAGAGATTAAAATCACTTTGCTTTGTTATAGAACGTGCAATACATTCTACAACAGTGTAAAATGTATTTAAAGGGAAAGGAAATAACCAAAAACTTCACACATAAATTAAATCGTTAGAAATTTTCAATTTTAAGTTTCCCTCCGAAAAAAAAAAAAAAAAAAAAGTTTAAAACGATTGCGGTGTCCCTTCTTTCTTCTCCTTCCGTAAGTTTAACAATAAAACAACGATATTTACAATCATATTGGTTAAATACACTTGACCCAGAAGACGACGTCCTGAACTGCTGTTTTAAAAGCTTCCCAAACATATTAAACTTAATCTTAAATGAACCAGCTGTGGGATCATTATCGTGACATACTCTAATAGTCGTATGTTTCTAATATGAATGACTGAGACCACTGATTATCATTTCTTCCCAAACCAACAGCTTTTTCTTTGTTATGTCACCACTTACCGTGTTATTTGCTGAATCCAAAGCAACTACACGTAATGTAAAAGCAGGTGTCTCTTCTCTATCAGGGGCCTTCTTGACAGATAATATACCGGTGGTTTCCTCCATCTGGAACTCTTGGCCGGCGTTGCCTTAAAATAAGAAACAGAACAAGGATTAAATTAGAGATATGCAATGCTATTTGAGCAATTGTTTTTGGAAAAAAAGACATCATTTATCATTCGCTAAAGATAAAAAAATATCTATTAACAAAATATTAATACAATATTTATGTCTATTCCAGCTTTACATATAATAAACTGCAGTAAAAATTATTTCAAGCACCTCTCTTCCATGATGGTAAGAGATACATGTGATAATTAATTTAAAATTGCAATTTTAAAAGAAAAGCCATTTACTTACCGTCCACTATAAAGTATCTCAGTTTATTAGTGTCCAATTCGTCTTTATCAGTTGCTGTGAGGTGTTCCACCACGTGACCAGGAGGGGAATTCTGAAAACAGTAAGGCGAAATTCTGATATTATATATTGAAGATAAAATTAATAAGCTGCAGTAAAATTACTTTAAGTTCAACAATCAGAATTTCTTGTTTTACTGAACAGCATCCATAATGGGGTATTCTCATGAATTCAATTAACCATTTCATGCATAAATTTATTGCTAAGAACTGTAAACATGAGTGCTGTTTTAAATGGGATGACGTCATAGTAATAGAGGCATGTGATGCAAGAAAGCAAGCGTATGAGCTTATGTAGCATCAGCCAAAAAACAATAACAAAAAAATTCACACAACCATTTCCTCTAAATGTTTGTCCAGTTCCTCTTTGAATTTATTTAACCTATCAACTTCCACAACGACAGATGGAAGTTTGTTCCAACAATTAACCACTCGCTGGCTAAATGCAAATTTCCGCACAGCTATTCTACAACTGTCTTTCCTCAAATTGAATTTATGTCCCTTAGGTTCGTAATCTGAGCAAATGGAAGAATCCCATCAGAATTCAGCGTGCTCAACCCATTAAAGGCCTTATACACCTCAATCAGATCACCTCGCAGTCTCCAGACACTATAATTTGCAAAACTTAAGCCTCTCTTGGTAAGAGGATCCCCTCACCAATCTTGTTGCCCTTCTCTCTGTACACACTCAAGCAAATCTACATCCTTCCTAAAATGAGACCAGACTTGTACGTAATACTCAAGGCGTGGCCTGACCATTGCCTTATACAAAGAGATAGTCACCTCCTTTTCCCTGCTAACAAAATTCCTGTATATCACTGACCAAACCCCATGACCTGCTCTTGCAGGCTGTCTGCATTGCTCAGAAAACTCCATATCTGACTGCACAATTACTCCCATGTCCTTTTCATTTTCTACGTGCTTGTCAAAGTGTTCCACTAAAATTGCGTTAAGAGAAAAATGATTCTAAATGGTCCAAAAGCAGAGGCGCGACAATCATGTCCTCGATATTATTGCTGTACAAATCGGAACTGGCCACAAACTGTAATGTTCTCATTCTGATATTATGACGATGTCGAAATGGAATTACGAGGAACTTGTTACATTGCTTGACACTGTCGTTTCTTATATATTTATGACTTTATTCGAACTTATGAAGGACTCTGTGGCATGTAGAGTTTCATCTCTTTCTGAATTCCAAAATTATCCCAGAATTAATCCACAGTAAATTTGTCGCTCTCAATAATCCGGTAGCAGTTGTCGATAGGACATATTTTAGTTATTTATATATATATATATTTTTTTTTTTTCTAACTATATTCCGACATTTTAATCGAACCATCCACCATGGTTAATGACTTTTGGTTTAAAGATCACGACAAATTAATTTTGGCTCAAGTCAAGGCAACTATTTGACAATCTTAATTGTTCTTGTAACGATTTCCATATCTTTCTCCTATCGAAATAAGAAACTTTAGGAAGTTTCCGGGAGAAATTGAAACTGAATAAATACAGTGTGAATTTTCAAATAACTTTTAAGTGAATTTTTTCATTATTACTTGCATTATTTCATACATTACAATATTACTTTTACAACAGTGTAGTAATAAAAATGAAGATTAAATATTCATTGCACGCTTTCTAATCAATCAGTTTTATTTTACACACGTGATTTTTCAAATCTCTATAAATCTGCCATTTTTCTTTCTTTTAATTCGCATATGTGATAGAATCCCATCTGGTGTTGTTGAGGTAGGTAAGTTGAATAAATTAAGGAAGAACTAGATAAACTGTTAGATGAGAGGGACAGGTAAAATTGGAAGTGGGTTCTTTTGACTGATGCTGCATAAGTTTGCTTTCTTGCATCATTTGCAACTACTAATTATATTAGAATCTCTTGGAATTAACTATCCTCGAAATAGGTACCGTACTAGCAGACTGGTGACCATGTCACTTATCATGCGTTTGAAAAGGTCCAGGTTCAGTCCCACAGATGGCGCGAGGAGATGCGCTGGAACCTTTTCAAGAACGCAGGTATAAGTACACTGTCGGAGGTGCAAGGTTTTTCACAGCAGCACTCATTCACAGACAATCGGATTGTCTTGGAACTAATTCAAACATTTACTGCCAGTCTGATTAAGACGAAATATTCATTTATAATATAATTTCGCAAAAAGAATCCGTATATAAAAAATATTAAAATGCATTATGTAGGTCAGATAATTTTATTTTTACTTATATAGTCATTGAATTACATATTATTTTCTATTTAATGTAGGAAAAGGACTAGAGATTATTATTTAAGAAAACTTTCAACGATTAGGCCTTTCAGTAGTTGAGTCCGTGCCGCCAACAGTTGAATCCAATGAGTAAAGCTCTTCTGCATCAATATTTTTATATCTCATCTGAAACACCTCATCTTTTTCTGTATTGACTTTGCATTCTAGTCTTTTCATTCATTCTTAATGGTATGAAAGTATGACAAAATCTTATCTGAAATTCAGTTCCACTCATATTATTTTCTACCAAAATGGATCTATTCATAATTATGTTAGAAAATCAATTTTTCTTTGAACTGTGTTGTCAGTTTTCCTTGAATGAGGAGTTACTTAATATATTTTTTTGCACTCACAACGTATTTTATTATATTTTTCTTATCGATTGATGGATTCTGACATCGGAAGGCAGAGTTGAGAGTGCCAATACCCTTCGAACTGGCATTTTAAGTAGCTCGTTATGAATTAATTTATGCGGATAAAATCTGAAGTTTGTTTGCTGAAAATTGAACTTTTTTATTAAGTTTTGGTTCAGGTAAGATGATCGAAACGAGCCTATAAAGGACAAGCAACGTTATATATATGGGTTTACCTTTTAAAACATAGCGCGCAGCAATATAAATCAGTTGATAGCGAGCTGTAATAAATGAATAACTTTTTTCGATATGAGAAAGAATTTTCTTGTTAACGCTTTTGAAGTTTGAAATCATACTTTAATTTAAAAAATCAAAAAAATCACTCAAATATGCTTCGTTTGCGACAGTCAATATTAGAAGAAAGAAAAGTTCTTAAATATGTGGACTTTGTACGAAAGACGTCTTTGGTGATGCTTCAGGGATGTTAGTCTCCCGTGCTTACTCAAAAAGGACGTTTTTAAACTAAAACGTATATTTTCTAAACTTCAGTGTGTTCAAGCTGTTAAAATATTACAATAATACAACATGACATTATTGACAGTTCCCTTAATGATATGTCTTTATTTAATCTTTAAATTCAGTGTTACTCCACTTGCCTGGGGATTCAGGAGGTTGATTTGTAAAGTAGTCAGTATCAATAATGATATCGCTGCTATTATATTATTAAAAATTATATTAAGAACCGTTTCGCTTTGAATTTTATAATAATAAAGTATTACATAATGCTCGAAAGATATCTAAGTCCAGGAGTTTTATCCTAGGAATTACGTAAGATGGGTTAAGGAACTAAGTAATTTTTTTCAAGTGGTGAATTCTGGTATTCACTTTAATCGTCGATGTAATAATGCTAACTTCGTTTCTTCTAAATGTAGGTGGCCACAATCAAGGATAAAAAATTTCATCACAAAACAAAAACTATTAATACAAATATAAGATGGAAATTTGTGCTATTAATTTTAGACGTCACTTGATCTGTCCATTTATTCAACTGAAACCAAGGAGTTTTAGGGAAATGGAACATGCCTTTGTTTAAAAATAGGAAAAGTCGAATAACTTCTGCGGATTGAAGCTAGGGAGTTATAGGAAATAAGAAATGTCTCTTATATTCCCTTAAATCCAAACGTCTCTGAATTGAAGTCACTGAATTTATGGAATGAACATAAAATTCGGTTCCACATATGTCAAAGCAAAATGGTACTGCCTCAGCCGTACGATTTTGCCTAATCTCTGTAGTGTTAATAGCACTCGAAGTACGATTTAAGCAACGCAGTATGAACTTGAAAAAAAAATGTATCTAAAGAATAGTTCCATGAAAATCAATCATCAGAAACCACGCAGCAAATCTTTGAGAAATTATAAATGAATCTAATCAACCAAAAGTCATTAGAAAAATGGAAATACATTTGTGATTCGTATTGTAAGCACTCAGAACTTGCGATTGACAAAAAATATACATAAAATGTAACTTGAGCTACATAACTTCAGATATGTAAACGATAACAACTACTTCTAAACAATAAACTGCAGGACACAAAGCAAATTTTATGCTCCAGATAAAATTTAAAAAGTTGACGTGAAACTTACCTAATCAGATGAGTTTTTCAGTTATGCAGGAATATCGAATTTGCACAGTAGCTATGGTTCGCAAATTGTTCGACAAGTAACAGAGCATCCTATGGAGGATGCGTTACTGTTAACAGTCACGGATATGCAAATGCATACTCATCCGATTAATAAATCAAACTACTCTTCGATGTAAAACTCTCTGAATGAGGTAAGTTTCATTATCAACTACTTTGTCACAACTTGTGTGGAAGCCTTCTTAGTTCAAATGAGGCCCTTTGCTAAAACAGAGATTAGGTGAAACAATTTTGATCACCTGAATACTACAAGAGATCAGAGCAATTCTTTCGACTTCAATGTTTTTATTGAAGTAGAAAATGAAATTCTTTTTTGCAGCTATAAAAAAAGTACATCAAATGTCTGCGTTGTAGGGTTTAGCAGAAATCTGCCAAGAACACTATCATAAAATAGATTGAATTCTTAAACAGTTCCTGCGATTGTAGTCTATAAAAAACTGACTATATAAAGAGTATAAAGCTTATCTGTATCATACTTGGTCCACAAAAATTCTAGCTTTCAATAACTGATAAATAGTTTGCAACGGAAACAAATTTAAGAACAGGTTCAGCAAAACATTTCCTTGTTATCCTGAAGGAGCGAGACAAAGTGAGTGTCTGTGGTAGTAGTGATAAGGCGATTATTGCAAGTATTGAAAAAAGTAGAGAAAGAAGGATTATGTATGGAGTGTGAGTTGAGGTCTGGAGAATATCGTGTGCTTTTCAAAATAAACAAAAAGTTTAATATTTATAAACATGAGTGGCTGACAGTTTCACAAAGTTCAACTTTTCCTAATATTCTTCGATTATAATTAGTCTTTTTAATACAGATTAAAAAGATTGCATTTATACCAAGTATGGTTTATTACAATAATTCATTTAGTACATTTTTCAGATTTCCCTTTAATTCTAAAATTAAATTAAATAATCTTGGAGGGAAAAAGGAAAAAGTGGTTGCACTCGGTGATACACTAAGTGAACGTTTCATAATCAAAGTGCTCTCGTTCTTTCAGAAACTTTTCTATAACTTTGCTCACAGGCCAAATGACAGAATCACGAAAAGAACTTCAAAACCAATTAAAATGCAGTTTTAATACCACTTACCTCTTTAAGCTCTACGACGAATTCTTTCTTTTCGAACGTTGGGCTGTTGTCGTTGACATCGTCCACAAAGATACTGATCCGCGTATTGCCTGAACACCTCTGGTTGTTGGCAGTTACCTAAATATACCGAAGACAAAGAAATAACAGTGCGTCAGAAAAAGTGATTTTCATCTTGACTGCACTAAACCAAATAAATCAGCTCATTCAAGAGTTGCTTATTTACTTTTCTGAATCCGATCACACGCAAACACACATCAAAATCAACAGCATCTAATTATTTTAATTAATTACAACAATTAAAATTAGTGACCTACTCTTCATCTATATGTAGGGTACCGAAAAATCTTGATGCTTTTAAATGTTCAAAACCTGAGCAGAGAGAGCCAGCCACCTCAAACTAGATGTGCAATGATATCTCCAGATGAGATTTCGGGCTACTGCGATAAATTCCAATTTTGAAAAAGCTCCGCATCAGGGAACACAAGACAATGATACAAATTTTGAAATTTCTAACTGTTTAAAAACTTAATAGCAAAGATTTGAATTTACAAAGTGACTATCACTCCATCTCCACACATTGTAGCCATGTACGTGATATATACAGATGTTTAGTAGCATACAATTTGCTGTAATTATCCCAAAACTATCCCAAAGTAGTGTTTGATAGGGTCCTTCAGATATCACATTTACTGGACACTCTTGGCACCTCTCTGATTTTAGGTAACCACACAGTCTGTAGTGCGAATTCTTGATATTTGCAGAATGTGGTGGTATGACTATAGCAGTCCCCGCTGATAACGCGACGTACAAAATTTTTACCGATATTAGTTTGAAATCGCCTCCTGTTAGGAAGAAAGGTATGGTCCTCTTCTTTAGCATGGTCTAATCAAGTATAATAACATGTTGATGCAATTGGATATTGCCAGAATTTCCTGTGGCAGTAAGGTCCACTATTACAGTGAACGTACAGAAGGCCCGGGCTGTTGTCTACTGAAAGTAGTATACGCCAGTTTGCTGACTACTGAAATCTACATATATATTTTATAAACCGATTGAATCCTTTACACTGGAACCTGCCTGCCTGCCTGCACAAAATAACTGAATTGAATAAGGTGAAGTGTTACAGAAGGTGAGACTTAGATATACTTCAAGCCTCAAATAGCCGAGTAGTTATGAGCGAGAATGCAGTAGCACGCACTCTTTGAGCGGGTCGTGGTTCAAGTTCGATTAAATATGATTAACGATTGTATTCATGATTTGTTGTCAACTCCTCTGATCTGTTCGTAAGGAGTATAAAATATAACGTTTTTTCTTCTTCTCTGCTAAATGCTGAATCAAAGCAAGCATCCATAATAAATGCAAAGGACCGTAGCAAGAATTAATAAAAATTTGTACGTGTGTTATATATGCAACTAACCCGAAAAAGGATTGTACACAATCTTTTGGAATAGTAAAAACAGAAGATGGCCACAATGCTAATGCTCGTTTATCTCTACACGCATTGAGAAATGTAATAATAAGAAAGAAAAGATAAATTTCTTGATGATGGATTTTTCATTATCAACAATGGCGATCACCCATTGAAATCTGGTCTAGATGGAAATCTGAAGATGGTTAAAACAATATCTTGATAGAAAGCATCCCCTTCATAATAATGATGTTTCATCAGCAGTACGATAATTAATTGTGCTGACAGTGTTATGATACTTTCCTCCGATAAGGCATCAAAATATCATCAAACGCTGGAATAAATGAATACCTATGGAGATGAGAAATGGATCACGTGTCCGATTTTCCATCGTATATTTAATGCTTTGCATAAACACTTTATTATATTAAGATGTAAAACAGTAAATGCGCGAGTATAATATTATAACCTGCATGATATTTTCAGAGCATATCAAACTTTAAAATGCGTTTAAATTGCAAAAGGAAACCTTTAGGTCATATTTCAGCTATTTTAAGAAATATTTAAAAATTTAAAAACGAACTTGACAATCTTATTCAGGGTGCGGACATCGTCAGATTTGTGAAGAGCCAGAGACTTGCCTGGTTGGGACATGTTATGAGAATGGATGACAGCAGAACAACTAAGAGGATAATGAAATGGAAACCTACCGGTAGGAGGGCAAGAAGAAGACCGTGGTAAAGATGGATGGATGACTTAAGAGGACTTAAAGATCATGAGAATAAGAAGTTGGAGAAGTTAGACTTCAGGGAGGGCTTACTGGTGGAACATTGTTGAGAAGGCTAAGACTCACCCTGGGTTATAATGCCAGAAGAAGAAGAAGATTTAAAAATAAAAAAAACACACTACACATATATACGCGTGATAGAATATATTTTATCACTTACCGTTAGCATATACATTCCCTGTAAAGTGGGTGGCATTGTATCTCTATCTAGCGGTTTCTTAATCTTTATGGACACATTAAAAGCTCTTGCATCAATGAAAAAGTTATCGTTTGAGTTGTCTTCAGTGATCTGGTAGGACAGCTGAAATAGAGAAATGCAATTAGCTCATGTTACAATACATTGTGGAATTCACATTATAACTTTGTTTTGTAAAACAGGAACCTTTGTCGTCTCTTGATCCACCAAGGAAACAGAACAAAAAGAAAATACAAAGAATAACTTTGTTACGCATTTAAGCACCAAATCACCTTTGGGTATAATAAGCAAGAATAAAAAGAAATACAAACAAAAATTCGAAATAGAATTACTAAGATGTAAGTGGGTGGGAGATAATGAATTTATTGCTTTATTAATTAATTAAAATATTTATTATCAAGCCAGAATAAAACAGATAATTACATACGGATATTTTAACGAATTTACCGAAAATTAAGAAACTAGGAATATAACAACTGCATAAATAAAATGTCTAGAAATCTAAACAAAACAACTGTTTATATTTGCAATTAAAAGTTAAAGTAGGTTTTAATTGTAAATATATTTTAGAAAGTAAGTTGTGGTCTCAAGCTTGAAATTATAAGACATTTCTTCGTTGTTTGCATGTACGGAAAACAACCCTGAAAGTACAGCCTACGTATTATGAAACACCCTGTATATCCTTAATTTTGCGTTAAAGGATGTATGAGCTACCCAGTTCTGTTACAAGAACCCTGCTGGGTAGGAACATTTTTATAACGTTTAAAATCAATACCGAAGTTGTTTCAAATTTAAATTTCGAAAGACTCTTTTGAAATACACATTTTAATTAGCCATTCTCACAAAGGAAATTTCAAAAAGCGTATAATTATACTGATTATTACCACAGTTAGTGTAGACATATCACTCAGTCACATGACTGGTCAGTTTGTGTAGGAAGAGGACAATATCACGAATATGAATTTGAGAAAGGATTTTAAAAAGAGTTCTTCATAGTGCGAGACTCTTCTCGTGAGTAAGCTGAAGCTACCTCCAGCTTACTCAATATTGGCCCTCTGTAAGTCGTCCGAGTTCACTTCCTAATCTGCCGAGAGATGAAAGAAAGTTTATCATGTTATCAGCATCTCAGCATACATATCGTTCAATTGTCAGCCACGTTGTAAAAAAGACCCATAAAAATTCCTCTCGTCATTGATGGGATTCGAACTCGGGTTTTTTCCACTCGGTGTGGGTAGGGTGATTATACATACTATCAGGCCTGGTACTACTACTTCGAATTTAGTTCTTAGCACTCTCAATATCTTGCACAAAGAAATGATTGATCATCAGCTAGCGAAAAAGAGGTTTCTCTAAGCCATGGGACAAAGAGCGAAAGCAAAAAAGCAGTAACTCATAGAAGAATCACTAGTGGCAATTGCGCCATCAGTCACGACATCGTTTCGCATTATATAACATAACTTTTCTAGGTGAACCCATAATCTCTTTCAAGTAGAATTTAAAATTCCAAAATATCTCACCAAAAATTCAAAAAGGCTAACAATTTTACGATGTAGAGAGCATTGAAAGAAATGTTAGCAAAATAATTGGCAGAGATCAGTTCAAATGCGTTTAAAAGACTTTGCAGCAGCTCTCAGATCGATCACAGAAGTAACGTGTAGAGCTGTTCAGGGCGATTTATTTGAAAAATATTAAAACTTTTTCGTTCTGGTTTTCTTTAAACTGAATCAGCCATGGAACAACTTAATTATCAAATTTTGTATAATCTATTTTTCGAAAACCAGCTTGTTAGAATAAGAAGGGATTTCTTTCCCTAATCCCCTCCTATACGTAATATAAACTGGAATAACATTTGGGCTGATATTTGTCGTCCTCATTAGTTTACGAAATGTGAATAGTCCACATCATCCACCCTCAGAACTGTGGCCAAACCCTAAAAGAGGGACCGCTTTTCAATAAGTTTAGAAAAGTTTTTTTCTGCTATATTCTAATTATCCGTGGCATTTGAAACAAGTTACACATTATTATTTCCTTAAGAAATAAGAAATAAGCGTCTAATCATTGATGAAAGCATATGGGGAGGACAGTAATTAATAAAGTGTGATGTTTAATGCGCTATAAACAGTGCAGCTACAAAACAGTTGCAAAATGTGTTGCTTGCGCATGTTGCAGAACTGGTTAATTCTTCATTAAATTGTGATAACCCATGCATGCAAAACTACCTGAAAATTTCGAGAATTTAAGAAGGCTATTCAGTTTGGATAATTATTTGAGAACTATTAAGTGTGAGAATTTGGAGTGGTTAGAAGACATTTACACTAATGGATATGTAGTGGAAATAAAAGTACCCACCATAGTCACTTGACCTTGATATTTGGTACATACACTGAGTAGCCAGTTTATTAGATACGAGCTTACCCATCATTAATCGATAGCTCTGTCAGAGACAGTGGCGCGGCACTTGTGTGTACCAAGTTATACTAACTTACTACGTTGTGAACACCATTGCCAACCGGAAAGGTTTATATTCTACATTCATTTATTCATTCATTCCCTTACGAATAAGAAATTTCATATGGCTGTCGTGTTGATGAGCCGATTTCTCTAAGAATTTTAATATATCATTCGTCATTACAGTTTTAAGGTAAAATATTAAGCTATTTATTATGCACCTTATCAAATTTATCTGCATCCTCCACTTGCATATATGGCAGGACTACGGAGTCGGGTGGCGAATTCTCTCTGATTGCTGCAAAGTATTCCGAAAACGGGAACTTGGGGCAGCGTACACTCGCGTCAGACAAACGAACGACAACCTGTAAAAAAAAAAAAGGAATCATTCAGTTATAGGAAACACGCGTTAAACAAAATTTTGGTAAATTATACAAGCAGACTATGCTTGTCAATCACTTTATGTATGGTATAAATCCTGCAAATGCAAAGTATGTTATAGCACCCTTACCGAACTCTCAATTCTGAGACACAGAGAGAGAGAGAGAGAGAGAGAGAGAGAGAGAGAGAGAGAGAGAGAGAGAGAGAGAGAGAGAGAAAGAGAGAGAGAGTGCAATAGGAAAACTATTGCTCCTGTTGCATAATAAAATGCTCACCATCAAATTCACCACTCCTCTGTTACTGCGAAAAGCTGATGGACGATTTGGCAACATTGAAGCCATCAGTCTAACTGTTTCCCCCTCCCCCACTGGGCGTTAGCCTGACTGATAGTTATTCAACGACAATCCTGCAGTTGACAGATATTATCGATGATAAATTGTGCGCAGAAAGCAACTCTCTGTACACAGCCTCCTTTGAAATCAACTGACTATTGACAGAGAGAGAGAGAGAGAGAGAGAGAGACCTATTTTTTTCAAGATTTCGTTTTTCGTTTTTTTTTTTTTTGTTACTAGGGTCAGCCAAAGAAGGGCGCCCTTTTATTTTTTTTCCCCAGAAAGTTATATTTATTCGACAACATTCTTACTTGTATATTATATATTATCTAAGAACGTACTCTTCTTTAAAACTTAATCAGAGTCGCATCCAACCGCCCCATATGCCTTCCCCGTAAAATTCTCGTCCTGCTCGCTTCATAGCCTTTAGAAGCCAGCCATCGCCCGCAATTTTATGCCACGAATATATCATCCTTCATCTTACAGGGAAGATGGAATCCCGATGACGTGAGGTCGGAAATGTATAGAGATTGCGCAAACATAATAGTCCATCCAATCTTGACAATCGCTTCCGTAAACTGTTGCAGTAAAACGCCTTACATGGATCTCTGGGGTTTCTGAAGCGTGTTCACGCACGGTTCTGCTGATTGTGGCTAATCAGTGCGGGAACAGTCACGCAGATCAGCGTGTCCATCTTCTGCTGACATTATACGGTACACTGTGACCAGCTGTGGAATTGTATTTTCAGTGAATGAAAATTAAAAATAAAACATAAAATGCTGCAGGAGGCAGTACCGTCCCCGTACATCTTCCTTGGTCGTTTATGAATGTTTCTAATAGTCTCCTTAGACACCAAGAATTCAATAACAGCATGCTGCTCGCGACAAATAGTCAGGGAATATGGTACAGCACACCACTTGGAGTAGAATGCTGTTAGCATAATGCAAGGCAGGATGAATAAACCTATACAACGTACAGTAATAGTGCTGCAGAACAAATATGGCTTTTTAAAACAAAAAAGGCATTTCTTTTTGGGATGATCCTCGTATATTCAATGATTATTTGATTGTCAGCAGCTACAACACCGTATCATATAAATATTCTTATATACCTGTATGTAAATCGTTCAAATTATCTTTTAAATTTAAAGACTACAAAAAGAAAATCTTACTCCAGCCTGGGTATGCCTTTTGGGATCTCTCCTATTGTAAGCGGATACCAGAAAGTGATGCAGATATTGTTGGTCTGCGTGAAGCCTGATGGTTGTTGTAATTCGTCCCTGTAAAATTAAATATGAAATTATTGTATGCACACGTGATCATCCATGCCAGCCTTGAAATAAACAAATAATCCTTTTTAATTCAAAATTACGATCTTTCATTCAAATTTTCAAATCCGTTATATATTTTACTGTTATGCTTAGCACTGGACATTCTTCAACAATGTTCATAATTTAAATCCAATTTCGATAAAAATCTGCACTATTTTAAAATTAGTTCTTGGATGCATTTCTGTTTTAATATTTAACTCTGGAGGTAGCAGCTCAACCTCGGATTTAAAGAGTGTATCAGCCTTTGAACGGCAGCCAGTGATACAACAGCGATATATGAATGTACTTCACTGCACTCTCAGCATTTTTTGACTTTTGCTTTAAAAAAAAAAAAACATAAAATAGTCTTACACTATTCATAATAAATCAAAAGCATTATTTCCGAAAGTTCAGGGCTCCTAAAAAGGTTCATAAATTTCTTAAAACGCGCTATAGATGTTTGACGTACTCTTACTTTTCATAATGATGTGATTCATGTTAAGTGATATCATGTTTCAGCTTTGATAATCGCAAAAAGAAGACAACTTATGACGACTTAAGAAATAAAATGAAAAATAAAAGAAGTTTTAAACACTAAACCAGAGTTTCAATTATGCTAAATGATCACAGAGAAAGAGGTTATTATTTTAATAGTTATTTTTGTGTATGAAAACTTTAAAATACTGTTTAAATAACAACAAAACATTTTTAATACGCACATTTCAAGAATGAGCTAAAATATCGAAGTAAAATGAAGAGTAATGATGGCATTTTGGAGTCAGACAACAAAACCATGGGCAATCATCAGATTTGTATGTTAGTGAGATTGATAAGCACTCAGTGCATAATATGACTAACCTCTACCAACCAAATATAGAAATTTAAAGATAAATTCCACGTACAACATGATGTTTGAAGTTTCCTTTAGGGGAAATCTTATATAATTACAATTATATATAAAGGAATATTGTTTTACTCACCGTATCTCTGTCGATGGTAAATCCTCTGGTCAACTGACCATCTGGACCGGTGATGTTATACCACACAGGGCTACCATTCGGCACTGTGGCTCGAACGTCCAGTATAGTGCTGCCAGCTTCCAACACACCTTCAGAATTCACTGTGTACTGCGCAGAAGTAAACACTGGAGTTGGTTCATCGATGGTATCTTTGTACACTTCTATAGCTAGCACGGCAGTGCTATTGGAAACAGATAAAGATATCCAGTCAGAATTCTTATGGGAAACATTTGATGGTCATTAAAAATTATAATATACTAGTGATTCAAAGACGTAGGTTGAAGAGGAGGGATTTGTTAATAAAAATAAAGTTAATAAAAATTCTAAATATATGGATAAAATCACATATAAAACTCTTTTTAAAGAAATCTTCCTTTTACGATCAGAGAATCCTAATATTCGACTACCTTCGAAGAAGCAACGTCTTGATATTATTATCTAGGCTATTATGCGCACCTCACAAGTCCAAGTATCACAAAAATAGATGTCATGCTTTGTCATATGTCATCTATCTGTGTTCTTTGGTCAGGTGGAAGGTTTTATGAACTTATATAGTTCGGTTGGAATTTGCCGAGACAAAGCCATGACATCTTAGTTGCCTCGTGCCCATGAATTCTGTGTATTCTATGGGAGGTGTGCTTTATTTATGGTGTGAAAAACCAAGTGTGCAGAAGGAGTAAAACATGCAACCCTTGCTAAAAACAAGCGATTAACTCTGTGAAAGTATGGAAAGGTCCATAAAAGTTCCTCCCATTAAGAATGAATTCGGACCCAACATTTTCCAAGTAAAATCACAACCACTATTGTTATTCTATAAGGAATACTGTACTATTTTTGTATTATATTACTGTTTTATTATGTATTCAGAATTTAAAACTTTGCTATTATATTTCATTTAACTACTGCATTGCTAATATGCACAAGGTAAATGGTGGCATCTGTTACTTGTTCAGAATAAAATAAATGAATACACAATGATTTTGACAACACACTCACTTTACTGCTTTACATTACAAATATATACAACTTTTCCACTCTTTCTCAATACATATCTTTTATTGGCGCCATACAAGGGAGAACGTATGACTGGTCGTGAATTCAACCGCTTTGGAATGGCACGTTGAACTTCATAGCCCTCAGGAACGCGGGTTCCGTTCAGTACTGCTTTCAGGGATTCAAACAGGTGATGATCATGATACATCATACGATAAGAAAGGGGGGATGCGTAATGATTCAGATGAGTCCGTTCCTAATATTTGATACTGTCGCTCATGAAAGATGGGAAGATGGTTGGAGCAGAACCAGGGTATGTCTGCCGGGAGCAACTATTGATGATGTCACCAACAGACTGTCAGATTTTAAAGGGGGTAAAGAAAATATTATTATTCATGTGGGGACAAACGATATTAAACGTACACGATCTGACGATTTGTTGGAAAAATACAGGACCATGCTGAGGAAATGTCGCGAGCTAGGCCATAATGTCTATGTGTCTGCAATTCTGCCCAGACACGATAGGAGGGATTATATGTTAAGAGCCTTGTGGATTAACTCAAGACTTGAAGGAATCTGCAAGGCTTTAGGGGGTAAATTTCTATCAGCATGGCCCACACTTGTAGGTAGAAGGAATTTGTTTTGTAGAGACGGGATACACCTAAACAAAGGTGGTGCAAACGTTTTTGCCAGTATTATTGAGGATACCTTAAAGGCTCAGGGAAACTGCTAGTTAGGGGGGATGTGGGTAATACTGACACGCGTTTATCAGATAATATTGGTCAATGTAACTCTTGCACATACCTTAAGAGTTCTTATCTGTTACCCCAACTGGACGTATTATCTAGATGTTCTGGGGCCAAAGACGTTTCACGTGAGCGGGTAGCTAATATCAGGGAAGAGAGCCTAAAAAACTTCAAGGGTTGTGTTAGGGTTGTTAAATATACAAGAACAGTAAATCTTAATTGTTTATACAGTAACGTTAGAAGTGTCGTCAATAAAATGAGCGAATTCGAACTGCTGGTTAAAACAAGTAACGCGGACATAATAGGGCTTACAGAGACGTGGTGCCACCCGGAAATTGGGGATGATGAGTTTCAGTACGGCTTGTATAATGTATTTAGGAAGGATAGAGTAGATAGAAGGGGTGGTGGGGTAATGCTTCTTATCAGAAGCAGCCTGAGTGCGACGATAGCTTTCCCGGATTCAGATATTTCACATGCTAGTATAGAGTCTGTATGGTGTGAGATAGTTGGAAACAAAGGCATAATGCGAGTAGGAGTAATCTACAGACCAGGTGATTGTGAAGACTATGACAAAAGCCTCTACATGCAAATGGAATGGGCAAGTAAGCGTCAATGCCTAATTATGGGTGATTTCAATTTGCCTCTAATTGATTGGAGTAAATGGGAAGGAAACTCGACATGGGGAACAAAATTTTTAAATCAACTAGATGACTGTTATTTGTATCAACATGTCAGGGAAAGTACTAGAGAAAAGAATATCCTAGACCTCATCATCACACATGAATCAGATGACATAACAGGGCTGACAGTAGAGGAACCAGTAGCAGGAAGTGATCAGAGTTCTACGGTGGATGATGACGAGAGAGGTAGCAGAAGTAAAAGTCAAAGGAATGGGTTTTAATTTCAGAAAAGGAAATTACGATGCCTTAAGGTACTACATGGCCTCTATTAACTGGGTAGATATCGCGCAGAGAATGAATACAATTGAACTGTGGTACGCTTTTAAAACATTAATCACAGATGTCTTGAATGCGTATATACCATTAAAAAAATACTCCACGAGAAGGGTTCCAAGTTGGATGAATAGTGAAGTTGCCACATTACTTGAGCAGAAAAAGGTGGCATGGAAAAGTTACAGAGCAATAAAAAGTACTGAAACCTATAACAGCTACACGGTGATGTGTAATAGAGCCACAGAAAAGGTTCGACAGGCAAAGGCAGTTTATGAGAAATCACTAGCAAACAGAGCAAAGAGGGGGGATAAAGAATTCTTCACATATATAAATGCCAAGAAGAGCAGGACAAACCAGATCGGACCTTTACGTAAGGGAAAGGGGATAGTATTAAATACACCAGCTGCCGTTGCAGATGAACTCAACAATTTTGCATCGATATTTACAAATGAAAAGCCTTTTGTGGCAATGGGAAATTGTGGGAGCGAAGTTAAAAAATATGTAATTAATGATATTGAAATTTCGCAAGATTATTTAATGAAAAAACTTTCGAGCCTACAGACCAGTAAGGCTCCTGGAGTTGATGGAATATACCCTATAATCTTAAGAGAGGCGGCAAGCGAGTGCATTGAACCATTGAGGCTAATTATGCGAGCATCACTAGACACTGGGGAGATTCCCTTGGATTGGAAAAGTGCAAATGCATCTCCCATACATAAGGGTGGCTCTAAAAGTGAAGTGGGAAATTATCGACCTGTCAGTCTGACTTCAGTAGTAGGGAAAATCATGGAGGCAATGATCAAGGGTGGAATTCAGGATCATTTGGATCGAATTGAAATTCTCAAGGATACTCAGCATGGTTTTGTAAAGGGAAAATCATGTTTAACAAATCTGGTTCGCTATTTCGAAAGGGTCACTCACGAGCTGGATTTAGGGAATAATTTCGACATTGTTTATTTAGATTTCAGCAAAGCTTTTAACTCAGTCCCACATGAGCGGTTGCTTTATAAGCTGGAACAGGTTGGAATCACTGGGAAAATCCTTAGATGGATAGAAGGATGGCTTCAGGGCAGGAGGCAGAGGGTTGTGATAAATGGCTATTCCTCAGATTGGGTTGATGTAAGAAGTGGGGTTCCCCAAGGATCAGTATTAGGACCACTGTTTTGTTTTTAATTTTCATAAACGACATTGATGAAGGGATAGAGGGCGTGATGTCTAAATTTGCAGATGATGTTAAAATTGGTAGAGTAGTTAATGATCACTGTCAAGCTGAGCTTCTTCAGAGAGACCTAGATAGACTTCAAGAATGGTCAGAAAAATGGCAGCTGTGCTATAATCCAACAAAGTGTAAGGTATTACACCTGGGAAACAGTAATCCTAAAATAACTTATTCACTTGGTGGAGTTCAACTAAACCCAGTACTGGAGGAAAGGGACTTGGGTGTTACGATACGGTCAGACATGAAATTCTCTGAGCATTGTAAACAGGTTGCAAGGAAGGCCCATGGTGTCCTATCGATGATCTATCGAACTTTTGCAAGTAGAGATAGGGACGTGATAATCCCATTATATAAGGCTTATGTTAGACCACACTTGGAATACTGTGTTCAAGTATGGAGACCGCACCTAAAGAAAGACATCGAGCTTCTTGAAAGGGTGCAAAGAAGGGTAACTCGCCTGATGAGATCGGCAAAAGGGCGTCCTTATGAAGAAAGACTTCGAATATGTGGGTTGCAGAGTTTGGAAACTAGACACCTTAGAGGAGATTTGATTGAGGTGTTTAAGGCTCTGAGAGGCATCAGTAAAATGAATGAGGACGAAATTTTCAAGATTATAAATGATGCTAGAACTAGGGGACATAAATTCAAGTTACGGGGGGAAATGTTTAGATTGGACTGCAGGAAGTTTTATTTTAGCCAGCGAGTTATAAATTACTGGAATAAGTTGCCTTCATGGGTGGTAGAGGGCGACAGTTTGGGGAAATTCAAAGGTCATCTGGATAGTACTTTCGGGTAAGGGAAGCGCATAGGATGATAGGATTAATTTCCTTTTTATTTATGTTTTATTTCATTTTATTATTTATTTTTTATTTCATTTTATTATTTATTATTATTTTTTTTATTTATTAATTATTATTATTTAGTTATTTATTTTATTTATTTTTTGTTTTTATCATTGTTTTGTTCGGATTTTTTTTTTGGCTGGTGCAGCATAAGCTATAGGCTTTCTTGCACCATACGGCCGTTACTAATACTAATAGACACATTATCGTATTACAAACAGATACTCTCGAACAGTAATCCAAGTGGTTTGATTCTGAGGATACTGTTTACTGTTAGCTTGTATTGAGAATTATTACGGCAAGAAATCTGTCACTAATACGCCGATCATATTCCAGAAAATAGTTTAAATGACTTTTTCCGCTGATGGTATTCATGGTGGCAGACATGGGTCATCTTCGGCCGCTGAAAGCTGTACAACTCGCATCTCCACCGAGGTGCATAAAAAGACACGTACGGGTATTTTGAAACGACCATGCAATGAGTATTACATGGTTGTTTCAACTATGTATCCTAAAATACTTGTTTTAAAAGGTTACACTTAACCAACACGGTTGAAAAAATAAATACTTTTTTTGTCTGTAACAATTATTATTTAGAGTAAATACCTCGCAAATCTGTAATCAAGAAATTAAAAATTATTGAGTAATTAAACTTTTTAAAAATTAAACATAAAAGAAAATAACTAAGGTAATCGTAGCCTGGAATTTCAAAACGAAATGTGCGCACATCCCTTCCGGTCTAATTGTCGACTTGCTTATACAGCATTAGCCAAAAAAAAAAAAAAAACCTTCCCATTTCACTGATATTTCATTAATCCATCATTCCAAACGTTTGTCTAGTTCTGCCTTGAATTTATTTAAGCTCTCAACTTCCACAACAACAGTTGGAAGTTTGTTCCAGCAATCAACTACCCGCTGGCTAAAGGCAAACTTCCGCACATCTATTCTACAACTGTCTTTCCTCAGTTTGAATCTATCCCCCTTCAGGTTTGTAATCTGAGCAAGAGGAAGAATCCGCTCAGCATTAAGCCTGCTCAATCAATTCAAGGCCTTATACAACTAAATCAGATCGCCTCGTATATGTCTAGTCTCCAGAAGCTTAAATTTCCAGAAATTAAGCCTTTCTTCATAAGAACACCCATTTATTCGCTTCACCAGTCTTGTTTCCCTTCTCTGTACTCGTTCAGGCAACTCTAAATCATTCTTAAAATGAGGCTTCCAGACCTGTAAACGCAGTACTCGAGGTGTGGTAACCTGACCATTGCCTTATAGAAGGGGATAACACCTCCTTATCCCTGCTCGCAAAATTCCTGTATATCATTGACAAGACCCCATGACCTACTCTGGCAGCCTATCTGCACTACTCAGAAAACTTCATATCTGACTGCACAAATACCCCAAGGTCTCTTTCATTTTCCGCTACCCTGAGTGTAGTACCATACAGTTGATACGTTTCTCTTGGGTTACTGCTACCCATGTGTAGTACTTTGCATTTGTCAATGTTAAACTTCAGTTGCCACTTCTCGGCCCATCTACCCAACTTTTCTAGATCCTGTTGCAGCAGCATACTGTCATTACTGTTATTAACAACTCTGCCAACCTTTGTATAATCTGCAAACTTTGACATTAAGCCTGATATACCTTCATCAATATCATTCATAAATATACACAACGACAATGGGCCCAACACCGAACACTAAGGAACACCACTAATAACATTAGTCCACGTAGAGCAGTAACAACTGCCCACCACTCTCCGTCTTCTCCCACTCAACCATCCTTTTATCCATTGCAGAAACTTGCCCTTAATGCCATACTGCTCCAATTTGTACAGCAGTCTTCCATGTGTGCAACAGTATCAAAGGTTTTCCTGAAATCCAAGTATATGATATCAAAATTATTTTTTGCATCCAGTTCCTTTGTGACCACATCATAGTATTCAATCAAATTGGTCAGACAAGATTTCCCCTTGACAAACCCATGCTGTGTCTCAATTGTTGTTGCAGTCTTGTCTAAATGATCCTGCAATGCTTCTTTAACCAGTGACTGCATAATTTCCCTCGGAACAGAAGTTAAACTAACAGGTCTGTAATTACTTGTCACCCTTTGATCCCCCTTTGTGAATTGGAGATACATTTGCACATCTACAGTCCGTGGGACTTTCCCCGAGTCCAAGGATGCTCTCATAATTATGGCTAAGCATTTGCTTGCTTCCTTTGTTGCCTCCTTTAATATAATTGGATAGATCCCATCCACCCCAGGTGCCTTTCTTATGTTTAACTTCAACACTTTCTGTTCCACTTTGCTCTTCGTTATTACAAAATCATTTATTTTCAAGAAAATGCTAAACTGCTATTGGGAGGTGGAATCCCACGCTTTCCGACACTTTATTGTCCCCTCGTAATGCACAGATAAATGAGGAGGAGATGTATGCAATTTTAAAGAGAGCGCAAATATAAATATTGAGGTGAGGTAGAGATCCGAATAAGGACACATTCTTTTCTTCTTCAGATGGCAAAATGTTAGATAATCCAACTGCTGAGTACTTAAAAAAAGAAATAAATAAAAAAGATGATTTGGTTACAACATTCTAAAGTATTTTATCATTAGAGATACTAAAATTTCCAATATATAAATTATAATCTGCATTTGGCTATCTCAATTGATTTGCAAATAAGAGATATGGAAGCAATTTTATTTTTTTCTGTTGTTAATCATTTGAAAGTTCAGTGGAAGAACAGAATCTTAGCTTCTCGTTCCATTCAACGCTGTAATTAATAAACAGGTTAAGCATGCCACAAACACAAATTCATTTGACCGCAAACTCCTCTGATCTAGATAGTCATGCTGGAGTATGAACAGAAAGTTTTTATTCGTATTCTGCAAGTAAGAGTATACTCTTCTCCCTTCTTTACATTGTTTCATTGTTCTGTTCCTCTTTATGTAAGATACTTGCTTTGGATTAAGTGTTCTATTCAAGTTATTACCGCTTTCTTTCATTAATACTAATCATCTTATTTCAAAGTTTAATCAGAATGCTCTCAGAAGATCAGCAGGTGCAAATAAATCTATCTAGATCTAGTCTAGAGTTAATTCTTTAATAGACGAATTACTGAACACCCGAAAAATAAAAATAGGTGAATTATTAAACAACTTATATGCCAACAATCTTTTAAAACTATGGCAACACAATATCGGTATCAACGTTTCTTATTTATACTTATGCATCGGTGTATACTTAATAATTTTATCCCGGTCTCTACAAACAAATTTATTTACCTGGCCTGCCATTCATAAGTCTTCTCATCTTCCGAGATAATTGATGTTTCTTTCTCTTAAATTTTTCCATTTCACCATACAAACTTATAAAGAAAAGAAGAAAAATAAAATTTAAAGGCATTACTTATTCATTCACAAGCATATCTTGCCTTTACGCACCACTTACTCTTAAAATGCTCTCGTCTTTCCACAAAAGATATACAAAATCCTTGTACTATGTCAATAAAACATGCGTGGATTACGGATGGAGAAGAGTTACATCGAGAAACAAATTCTCTAGAGGGCTAACTCAGTGCAGTCACAGTTCGATGGCCCGGAAGAGCGCTTGAATCATGCAATGGGTAAAACAGTAATGGAAAAGGCACTGACATTGGCACCAAAGAGTACCCCAGTAACATATTCCCCCTTGTACGGACCCAACACACTTGACAATGCTAAATATAGATCCGAATTTTTCTTTACACTCGTTTCTTGGAAAGAATCTATCTAAATTCAAATCAGCCATGAAAAACCGACACAGAAACGAAAGCTTTCAATGAAAAGTTTTTTTTTTTTTTTAGTCGGCTAGAATTTAACGCGCCTTGCGAGCAGAAGCAGTTAAAAAGACTCCTGGAAGTGAGAAGTACAAATCTTTGGAATTCCTTATATTATATTGTGAGCGACTATTTAGAAGAAATGACATCCCATAAGAAAAGTTCCTTGACTTCATTTATAACACTGAGCTACAGAATCGATTCAAAAAAAAAAAAAAAACGAGCAAACAAAAGATTCAAATTAAAATTCAACCGCACTTTAAATTAAATCAAGGCTCCATTTCACATTTCTGCGGTAATGGCGAGATATCATAATACACCGATGAAATGTGTAATCAGTATATGTTATGATATATAAATCCCGATTTGTGAGACATTGATTCTGATATAGTTAAATAAATTTGGGAGAAATGTTTCTTAGAATGAATTATTGCTTCTTTCTAAACAAAGATTAGAAACTATCTGCCTACGCCATGAACAAGCAAATGAACATCACGCATTAATGTTTCATATATTTTGTATGACTGAGGCCTATCCTCTAAATTTCGTTCCGTTTTGAATATTTGGCACCTTTTGTCTTCTTCTATACTGCGGAAACATTTCATCACTGCACTGTCAGGTCCTACACTAATGGTGCCCAGTTACTCATCGATGACTAGACAATTTCTGAAATGGCCGTCTGATAAATTATAATAGCCAACAATTTTAAATTTCTTTTCGATAACATGAACGAAACCTATTGATTTTGACTAACTCGCATGTGCTGAAAACTAAAATGGCAGTAGAAAGTTCGTAGCACATCACGTTTTCATGTTATGGCTTCGAGCTCCTTTTGTTCAAAAAATTGTGAATTTTTACTTATCTAAATGTACTTGACTACTTTTTTCTTGTAAATTAATTGTTTGAAATAGAAATAACGACCAGTGACCATTCCAAATGGATAAAAAGATAACATATTTAAATACCTATTTGGATTTAAGTAAACAATTAACTCACAAAAGTGGAGGCAAAAATAGGAAATCGTACTAATTAGTTATTTTTATCTCTTATGAGCAGAATGGTCCTCCCATATCAGAAACCAACAATAGTCACCCATCATTTCTGGATCCATCATACTTGATACCTCTGCTCCATAATGTGGATATCTTGGTGGAATCCTCCCCCCCCCGGCTCGTCACTGACAGATCAAAGTTGTCCAGAAAGAAGTCCAGGTGTGAATGTAGGAATTGTATCTTCAGCGACATTCGGCATCGTAACTTTTGATAGTTATGCAATAATTCTTCTATCAACTCTTCATAGTTCTCTACTTTTTTATTCCCCAAAAATCCACTAACAACAGCTCTGAAGGATTTCCACTCAACTAATTCAGTGACGTTAAGTTTAGTTTCAAAGATTTCATCCTTTACAAGTCTTCTAATTTGTGGGACAACGAATATAACTTCCTTCAACTTTGACTAATTTTCACTAATTTTTGGAAACTGGCCTTTTAAATACCCGAAACCTTCACTATTTTTGTCCACAGCTTTTACAAAATTTTCATTAGACCCAACTGTCTTTGCACATTAAGTGCAAAAACATTAAGCTGGCAGGAGAAGCACCATTCCAGGGTTCACTAAAGGCGTGAATACGTTCCCGGCAACGTATTCTTCTCTGATGGGCCATTCCTTCACAATATAATAATGTTCTACTGCTTGACTATCCCTCATAAACACAGGAAACAACAATTCTTAGTAAAGCCACCCTGTAGTCCAGCAACAAAGCGATTACTTTTAAATCACCACAGATTTTCCAATAATATTTCTTATAGTTTAAGGCATTTAATAGTAATGACATGCTATCATAGGTTTCTTTCATAGCCATTGGGACCGATGATTTGATATCACCATTGTGTAGAAAAACTGATTTTAAACTGAGTTTAGAAGAATCGATAAATAATCCCCATTCTTCAGGATTGTGTTCAAACTCTAGTTCATCCATCAATCCGTTTACTCCTTTGCAGACACAAAGAGAACCTTCTATTTGATAATAACCCACAAACTTTTCATTTCGGTTTCTAAACAGAGAAATCCTCATGGTTTTTTCAACCTAGATCCTAATAGCTCAGCCTGTTGCTTTGAAAGATTTAAATCCCTAACCAAATCATTAAGTTCACTTTGCTCAATTAAGCGTGGAGTTTTGCCAATTTCAGGATTGTAACTAGGATCGGCAGACGTTTAGGAGGCAGATATGAGCTCTAGTGACTCTTGCTGTTCTTTCGGAATAGTGATTTCTTCACAACTGGGTGGAGGAATACGAATAGGGAGTTCCGGTATTGTGGCAGTGGTGTTATCGAGGACAGAAGGTTGGAGTATTTTATTTTAACTCTATTTTTTCTTGAAAACCTCTTGAGAAACCTTCCGATGATCTTGAAAACCTTGAAACCTTCCGATGATCTGACGAGAACCAACAAGTCACCTCGAAGAGGTGACTTGTTGGTTCTCGTCAGATCATCGGAACAGCAAAATGCATTTTAGAATTTTTCCCCTTCATCCATTCAGTCGGATTTATACAGCACGTTATGCAGCAACCACGTGACACCCAAAATAAAATAATAAAATTGTTTCACCTTGTCTGTGATTGATCAACGTTGCGACTTCGTTGTAAATTGTCTACAAACATAGAAAAACTGTTTGGCATAAAAGCCACACGGCGTTTTCGCTCCATTTCACAATCAAAACGGAACTACAAACTACCATTAGATCTTAGAAATCGAAACTAACCCCAAAAAATGTACATTTAAGGGCTAAAGACAGCTTGTAAACAACTTGTCTTTCACAGAGGCGCCTGGTCGCCGGAAATATAATATGGTCCAGACGTGCTACTGCGTAATAAGGATTACAGCAATATAACTCAGACTGGACATTTCTCAGGGCCATAAAACTAAAAAGAGGTATTTGTATACTATTAAACAACACAGACATGTCTCTGTTGTTACAATAAATTCGACCGGGAAAGGCACAGAGTGCGATGTTGGACGATTTCGTTGATCATGAAGCTATTGTACGTTTTTCTAAAAAAAAATGTGGCGCGATAGAAACTTTTTACTGTCATATTCGTAATCAACACATAAAAATTAACAAAAAAATGCCTACTTTCACCCATGTTAGCAAAACTTTGTCGACCAATGTTATTTTTGATGCTATGCATGACGAATAATTTACCAGACTGCCAGATATATTTAATTTACTAGATTTAAATTTTATATATCAGCAACCGTGAACTTAATTTATTTTTAATAAACTTTGCTTATTTTGACTGTCTCATTTATAGAAGCAATATTTATTTAATTATGAGATTGGTCCATTTTACAGGAAACAGTTTTCTTTGAGCTACGTATGAAAATGAAGTTTCATGTTCCTATACATTAAGGCTTTTTACTGATCACTTATTAGATACATTCCACACTGATATGCACTTAATTTAGAAGCATAATATAGGGGCAGCTGGCCTAGATTGTAATACACTAAGTAAAAAAATAAAATAAATAAATAAAGTACTTCTGTTTTTTGCCGTTGGGAAATAACGTAGACTGGTAACTATGCGTATATATGCTCCAGAGTAGGAAGAAGAACAATTCCATCATCTACCGTGAATCCAATTTATAAATTTCAGTGGCGCGCTGTCAGTAGAGACCAAATAGATATCATCCACGAAAGTACTTCATAGAAAACAACGTTGCCATCTGTGTAAATATCTCATTCAAACTAACGTTGCTTCAGATGTTTTGTCTAAGAAACAAAAATACATAATCTACTTTTTTCGGAGATTGTATTTCCTGAGATATTGGTTGGGAAATATTTATTTGAAATAGCATTCTCTCTCTCTCCAGACTGATCTCAAAATTTATCTCTTTGTAAACAAGGTCAGATATAATTTCATCGATTTTTTTCGTTTGGTTTGACACTTGGAATTCAAAATAAGGAAAAGAATTTATTTTCATCCAAAATTTCAACTGTTATCAGATGTAAAATCTTTTACGTTTCTGAAATGTATATGTAAATATCAGGAAATGCTAATCTGCTCGATAGTGTTTATCAGAAGGCAAACAGAGACGTATAACAGTAAGATTTTGTTTTTCTACTTAGTCTTTAAAAATATGTCTGCTTAAGTTCAAATCATAATCTGATCCTAATCTTCAATAACGTAATTAAACCAATAAAAACAGTTGATTGTTTCTCACCTGAACAATGGAAATACTGCACCATCAGATGCTTTGATGTTTAGAACTTCCACCACTGGAGTGAGGGGTTGACTAGGTGTGATGTGTCCGGTCTTTGGATGGATAGCGAAGTACGAACTTGCAGGGGAAATCTCATAGGTAATATCATTATTTCCGTTTGCCGGGCTGTCCTCATCTACAGCCCTCACTGTGTATACTACTTCGTGCTGAGAGGTGGACAGGGGTACTCGGATGTTACGGGGCATCGCTAAGAAGTGAGGGGTGATGTCATTGACGTCATTAACTGTTACCTGGGAATAAAAAATAAAAGTAGAGAAACGTGAACTATCACTAAACATACAACCGAAGGCTGATTTTACTTTGGTTATTATAATAAACTGTATAATGCAAAAAATGCCAAATAATAAATATCTATTCAAAGGCATTTCAGTCCATAACAGTAAACGACTTGTGTGCTTCAGAAAATATCAGAGAATAACGCAGCTAGAAAGCTTGTTAATCGACTAGGTGTATGCTCATCTCCTAGTTCATTCGAGAACAGTTTGTACTGGAAGAAATTGTGAAAGATAAACAGATAGTTTATCGTTATGAAATGTAATTAAACATCATCCATTCCAAATGCTGCATTTCATTATGAGCATAGTTTGTTCAGTGCATATGAAAGCATAGTTTGTTCAGTGCGTGAGTGTGAACTGGATTCATTACTCATTAATACTAAATAAATGAAAATGTTAAAGCACTTAATAACTAATTGGATGAAATGTAATGTTTGTGCAAATCGAGACACAATGATTAATCAATGTAGTTGGATTAAACCTTATGGATTAGGCTGGAGAATCGATTAAGTGAGTGGCCTGGTTGAGAGAGAGAGACCGTTGTACTTTTTGGTACCTCGTAACAAACTGGATCCTAAAGAAATGAGAACGTTGAAATAAGATTTTTTCTTATAATAAATAAACTAAAAAGAAATACTGTATATTATTTCGATTTCTCAACTGCTCAGAAATGCTGCACTAAAGTATATATTGCTTCAAAAAGTGCAGTGCAAGTGCCCCAAGTCCCATTCTCCAAAAAGAGTTCGTACGATGAGATTTGAGGAAAGCTAGAAAGAGCAATTACTTTATTTTCATAGTATACCAGCAACTGCTCCAGAGTGTTAAATGTGCATTGAGCAAACTATGCTACGTGATAAATAAGTCATTTATTAGTAGTTTAACTTGGTGCATTATGGCCTTAGCTGCCAATACGCCATTAAAAACCAAATCAACCATTACAATAAATAATACTGACTTAAGTTTGGTGTGTTGAATTTGCATAATCTAGTGCATTCGTTTTTTTTTTTTTTTTTCCTTTTTGCTTTTTTTTATACCACCCAACCTATCTCTGCCATAACTCGCCTTACGAGGTTCAACTGTTCTGTCTAAAGCATACTCTCACTCATTCCATTCCTCAATCAATTATCCTTTCAACTCCAAACTATATAAACATTGCATAACACACTTTAAAATTAGTAATGTAGTCGGCTTGTGACGAATATTAAATTCCTAACCTAGTATTATCACAATCACGTGCAAATTATATAAAAGGCGACCATGATGGAACAAATATAACATTTAAAGAAATTCATTATAATACGCACGCGTGCATCCGAATGCATAGAATGCCTAATTCAACGATGCGAAATTAATTTTTATGCTAAAAAATAAGCAATTATATCCGTTGACAACAGTGCAATCCGCTTATCTCATAAAACAGTTATTTTGAAGATACATTTCTGAATTTTAATTTTTCCATTATTTGCTCGCGCATACTCCCGCACGATTAACAAAATCATTATTATGCCCGTTTAAGCAAAGGTTATTTCGCACGACTTAGCGCAGGCTAGAAGGGTGTGGCGTGCAGTCTAAATGGAGTGATTAATTTTAGGGTTAAATCTTAATTTAAAAACTTACAAATACAGAAAATTCAAAAGATAAACGAAATAAATAGAAATAAGAAACACTAGCGTAGGATAATAGTTTAGAGGACAGAGGCTATCCTGGTCTCCTTCTGCTCTTCGATGAACTATAATTCTAGTTATGCCGAAGAGCTATTTTTTTCGCCATCACTTTCGCTAGTGTTAGAGATTTCAGAGTCGTATATAGAATTCCTATACTTAGTGAATGGAGTCTCAGTAACTTTATTCATCCATCTCAATGACCAACATTCTACTCCAAAATAACTTATAATAATTCATATTATTATAAGCGGATATAAATTTCTCTGAGCAGTACAAACAGGAGGCCAAGAAAGCCGATGGCATCCTATCGATGATTTACTGATAATCGAACACTAGCCTGTAGAGAAATGGAGGGCATAATCCTGCTATATAATAAATAAATAAATATATAAGACAATTGCAGAGTTGGGGGAGACCCCAATGCCACCAGACATTTAACACCGTGTCACTATATGAGGCAATTGGAAAATTGTATCCAAGTATGGAGATTTCGCTTAACAGATAGTGCAAGAGTCCATAAAACAGGCGTTAAACAACATCGAAAGTAAACAGGGAGAACGCGAACAGCAAAAATATCAGATATTGTTTGAAAAATAAATCGAAGAGTAATTCACTTCCACACGTTTTGAGAAGTCAACCTATTGTTTGTCGCATCAAATGAACATAAGCACAAAATGATTCGTTCATCAAGTACCGAAATTCGACCCATCAATTTCAACCAAGAAATGCTACTAAACAGCTTCTTCGGTGATTTCAACAACAATTTCGAAGTGCATTTTTAACGTAGAGGCAAATCAATCATGGAATTTACAGATATTATATACTTAATCAGGAACTCCATCCTTTTGCTGTACACTTTTGTTGGTGGTTTCAGCCCAACAAGTAAGATGGTATACAAGTAAGATGGTATATGGGCAATTTCGGGTCATTATTTCTTCTTCATCTATTTTTTAGATTGTTGGAAGGTTCTTCTTAGAGACTTTGAAAACCTGTAAAATAATTGATAATGTTTTGATGCTTTGGCTCTAGCTATCTTCTGGTTAATAAGCGGAAAGCGAGATGGTGATAATTCCTGAGTAGGAGATTGCTTTGCCTGTTTAAGTTATTCGTTGTTTCTTCAACGATTTTCGACACAGTGATATCAGGATACCCGTCATTTTTGGCTATGATTTTATGCATTATTTTTGTCTCTATTAAGTTATTTCTCCTCCACAGTTTTAACGCTCTGAATACAAAGGATCTATATCTTTGCAGAATGTGGGTATGAAGATAAAGATATTCAAGGAAATTCAAAGTATGTGTATTCATCAGGTTTCTGTACACTTTTATAGATATGAGTTCTGTCTGATTAAGTGTATGTACTTCTACTTCAACTGCATTTGGGTGTCTTATCCAAGGTTCAGGACAGATTAGGCGGAAACACTAAGGAGAATAGAAGGGTGGAAAACAAATTCAGCCCTGAAAACTCTAGTATTTGAGTTACAGTGGGATTTTACACGCTTCCATATTATAGCTACTGATCGTAATTACGCTAGAAGGGCCTTCAAAATGGGAAATGCCATCAGCAAAAAGGAGACAACTTCGGATCACAATACCTCTAGGTGTTCAAGATCCTTTCCAACAGCAGAACTAAAAACAACACCATTGTTCCAGCAGTGTTGTTTTTATGGTATCAAACAGCAGAACGGACGTTGATCTAAGTAATCTGGATCGACAGGAAATGAACCATGGCGAAATCAATAGATCTTTTCAAAAGGTCAAAATGGACGAGTTTGAAGAATCGAGCTTATCTCTTACAAATTTAGCATTTATATTATCTCATGTGAAAATACCCAGAGAGCATGTCCATTTCTTAAAATATATTCTCGATAACTTCCTCTTCATCGATTTACTCTTAAGTATTCTCCCATTATCATTAGTCTCTTAATCACTTGATGTTGAAGCTTTACCTTAAGTCCAATAAGTACTCTGGCTGTTATAATCTCCGCAAAAACGTCTAGGCCCTTTGTTCACCTTCATCATATTACCTACCCTCGATCTTAATCTTGTCCTATTCCTTGAATTTTATTCACCACCTTTTTCCGTTCTGACCAAATTTATAATCTCGTTCGCAGTTGTAATTTTGTGAAGCCCTTGGCCGACCAAACTAGTAGCACTGCTATTAGTTTGGTCGTCGTGCAGTGAAGAAAAAACTTCCGGCGTGTGCCCTGATTAAGCTATTATTTGTATTTTTATTATATGCTTACTTCTCTTTTGAGACACCGCCTTTGGTTACAGAGAGTGAGGTCACACTATTTTAAAATTTACAACTCCTTTTTTAAATTTGTAAACTCATAAAATATAAGGTTAAATTAAGCAACAGTTTAAACATTAAAGTAAAAAATATATTTCTTCTCATCTGAAAGGAAGTTGATTGGTAACGGTTCCTTTTTCGCTTTGCAGTCCAAATTTTAACAAATAGAAAGACTTTTCCAAAGATTAAGCTTTTTTTTAAAGTAAAATGTAAATTATCTGAGCATCCACCAGTAGTTTCTCTGGGTCGAAGTTGAGATTATTAAAAAAATTTAACAGTATTTTTCCGAAAAAAAAAAATCTTTAAAACCACGAGTGTCGCACTTTAGTTTTGAGTTTTCTCTTTTTGAGTTATTTTTAAGGTTTCAGCATGTTACTAAAACAATTGTATTGGTCTGTTAATTTTGCACGTTGTTCTCTGTAGTTATGTTAGAAACTTTCTTAAACTCCTTTTTTATTAAGGAGTTTAAGAAATAAATATATGTTATACTACTCTAGATTTTAAAACTTGTTTCATCCATCTCTTTTCTTTACGCCTGATAAGAGTCTAAAAAGGATCCGAAACCTCTTCCGATTAAAGAAATATTATCTGGTTATTTGTAACTCTTAGCTGTACAATACTTATGAAATATAGTTCAAATTCTGTACTTTTATCGCACGGAGTTAAGTTTTTTTTATAACTATAGTTTCAATTATCTTTCAAATATCTATCTATATTTTTTTTATGTAAATCCCAAACACGAGAGATATTAGAACCTATAGTAATTAGTACCGTGCTTGGGTTGGAGGTTGAGAAGACGAAAGAAGATATTTGTTGACATTGGACTTGATCTTCTGTAGACTGTAATTTTCAGGAAATACGTATGAAGGAAGGTTGTTCAGAAAACGGCAGTTGAATGAATAAACGAGGAAGATGAAAAGTTGGTTCTGTGAGTTTGAAGTTGGACAGTAAATGGATGTTGGCTGGTGACGGCACGTGTTCGGACTGTTTTGAAAGAGAGAGCGGAAATTATAGAAGCCAATTCAGAAGAACAGTGCCCATGGAAGTATCTGTAGCAGAGGCATGCAGCAGAAACAGTAAGTCTATGAGACAGTGAGTGGAGAGACTGTTAGAGATGAATCATTAATTAACCTCTTCTGAATGGAATCAAGAAGCGTGGGAGAGGTTTTGGGGGCACCACCCCAGATCTGGGAACAATATTCCATAGGGCGGATTTGCAATTTGTAGTTATGGGAAGGACATCTATCAATGTCCTTCCCATAACTGATAATAAAGGTGTGGTTTCGAATACCGTTAGTGATGCGAGGTATTAATTTGGGCTTTTTTTTTCAGAATCAATTGATCTCAGGCAAGGATTTAAAGTCTTTTCCCCTCAGGAAAACTCGGGTTTTCCGTCCACCAGAGGCAAATCAATCACGGAATTTACAGATATTATATACTGTCGCCTCATAGCCTCATTTGCTTTGGAACATAACAGACACCTAACAACCAAACCATCAAGTGAGTCTCACCCTCTGCCAATTGTTAACTCCTGGACAATGAAGTGAAAGAAATTTGTATAGTCATGGTATCTGTATGTACTCTTGTACTATACAAATAAAGATGATTTATTTATTGATTTTGCCTTGTTGTGTTTGTAACTTAATGGCCAAAAGATGAGCAACTGATGGTTGATACCAGTCAGAATATCAAAGCTGATCAGCTATTCTCATGACGGTACCGCGAGAACTGCTGGTCAGTTTTGGTTGGTACCGTGGAATTTTATGGTTAAAATTTATGGTCGAATTTCATTTCTAGATGCATGTACACACACACACACACACACACACACACACACACGATTGAGCGCCTTCCAATTATTTAAATTACTTTAAATACAGCACACTATCTTGAAATCATACACAGATATAAAGAATAAAGCCTACTGTACCTGGACTAATGTTGTAGCAAACTGCGGCTCCCGCGACTCGTCTCGAGCTTCAACCTGCAGTTCCAAGTGTTTGACCTTCTCATAGTCCAAAGGAGTGACCAGAGTAATTTTACCAGATTCTCCGTCTATTCTAAAAGCCTCGCGATGTGACGATCGAATTATCCTGTAGCGCAACTTTCCTGCTTTTCCAGGATCTGGGTCATAAGCACGAACAGTCAAAAGAGGTACGTTAGCAGTGTTTTCATCTATAGAAACTCTGTATCCGAACTTTTCAAACTTCGGCGGATGGTTCCTTGTACTGGACACACGAACAATAAGGAATGCTTTCCCAATGTTTGACGTCGCTCCGTGGTCTCGAGCAAATACATCCATTTCGTACGTAGTGTTATGTTGGGTATATTCAGGAAGGGTAGAAGACAGACGAACTTGGCCAGTTTGGGGATCGATCTCGAACAAACCGTGAGTATTTTTAATCCAGTAGGTGATTTCACCGTTACTAGATAAGTCAGGGTCAAAGGCTACTACTTGTACTATGGGTCGTCCTGCTTGTGACTGTGGGGGAATACTGACGATGTACCGTTCTCTTTCGAAAGTGGGAGGGTTGTCGTTCTCATCCAGGATTTGAATAACTACGGAAGCTCTAGCATCGTACTTTCCATCCAGTGCAACCACGATGAATTCATAGGAATCTTTGGTTTCCCTATCGAGCACAAGCTTGGTGCAGACGTCACCTGTCTTCGGATTCACTATGAAAGGGATATTGCTTCTGTCCACGGCATAGGAAATGGAGTCAACACTGTCTCCACTGTCGGCATGAACCTTTAAAAAAACGGTGACTTGATTAAATTAACTTAATGGACTGTATTTCGTTTAAGAGGCTAGATTTATCCTTGATAAAAAAAAAAATATTTACTTTATCTTGCTTTTAAGATTTCGACATCATTACAGATTGTAAAATAACAGTCCATTATACTATTATTAAATAAATAGTATGAATCAGAGCTGTACTACTCAATATGTTCTACGTTGATAATAATATTATTAGTAAATTAATAAGAGGAGTATACCTCAATATAGTGCGTAGAACACTTCGGTATGATACCCTCCAGAAATTAAAACGGAAAAAACGAAAAAATCGACAACTTACCGGTACATTAGAGTAAAATATAAATAATGAAATAATCAATTTAACACAATACAAATCAATATAAAACAATTAAAAATCTAATTAACGCAAAAGGAAGGAAAATCGTTTTGAATATTTTCGTTATTCTTTCAATTGCGTTAATTTGATTTTTAATTGTTTTATATTGATTTGTATTGTGTTAAATTGATTATTTAATTATTTATATTTTACTCTAATGTACCGGTAAGTTGTCGATTTTTTCGTTTTTTCCGTTTTAATTTCTGGAGGGTATCATACCGAAGTGTTCTACGCACTATATTGAGGTATACTCCTCTTATTATTTTACTAATAATACTATTATTAAAAGAAGAATAGCCTCATTTATTATTAAAAAAAGGTCATAGTAGACACATAATGATGGCATCACATATTTAGAACAGGGAACGATGTACTTTAAAGAGACATATTACAAATTTGTATTAAAAAATGAACTGATCTAGAAAGAAATATTCTGATCTCAAATTAAGTGAAAAATACTGAAGATTATTTTAGAAATAAACTAATGAAATGGATATGCATATAAAAACCCTTTATTCAAAATCTGCAAAAGATACAAATTCTACAAAAGCCCTAAAATTCGCAGATAGTTGAAAACCGATAGTTAAGTTAATTAACGGCCTATCCGCTAATAAAAAGTGTTAGGAGTTATTTTATCAAAAATATTATAAATCTTAACTGAATTTAATAGTTCTAAAAGCTTTAAAAATATTTTAAAATCAAATATTTTCATATTTGATCACAAAATAACATTTTTATTTTTAAATTTATTCATGTCATTATTTTATCCTGTGATATTCCATCAGAAATCATTTTGTCCTGCTCTAAAAGTGAACAATTTATTATCTGGTTGCATCAGCCCATTTGTTCAAATACCTTCTATTCAATAATGTAACTTTGTTATTCCATTGCATATAAAGCAAAATTTGAACAGAAAGCTGCGCCACACAGTTGAAATCGAAAAATGATTCCTAAAAGATATCAATCAATAATTACCTGTAGAAAGCAATGTCCGGCAGGAAGATTCTCTGCTAAGGTTGCCGAATATGACATCTGCGTAAAGACTGGGGGATGGTCATTGGTGTCTATCACATCTATAGTTACAAGAGCTAATCCGTACAGCGAATTGGCGTGAGCTGCATATTAGAAAAAAGTTACGTTATTTTAAGAAAGAAGATGGCACTCAATATTTAAGAATTCTCACTGTAAAAAGGCCATATAAATATATCTTATGAAAATAAGGGTAATTAATAACCAATTTTCATTTATAGTTTCGGTCTTCATTTAATGAAGCATGGCCTCTAATTTTGGGCATTAAAATCTATCGAATTAGTTGTTAATAAGGTCGCAAATTCTTCAGTTCAATTGAAGGACAAATAAAACTGGCAGAAAAAGTAGAGCGGTTTTGTGCACTTGTAAAAGGTATCAATTAAATCTGCTTTTGGATAAATGTCTTTTAATAATTGTTTTAAATTTATTAATTCAAAATTAATTTTCTATTTTAAATTTAATGATAAATAATAGCAGATTTTTCTAATGAGAAATTGCTCTCAAGTGGTACTACAAATGCGATATTTGGAAGATAGTATTTCAACGCGTGAAATCTGTCGAACTTTCAAAATACTTGGAATCTTATGGCAGCCTTACTAAAAACCTAAGCGTTTTGCCCTATAATTTTAAATATATTTTTTATATTTTAGATAAGACAAATGAAATGAGGGTAACTTACAATCCCTCGCTTCGATCAATAAGCTATAACTCTTTTTTCTGTCATAATCCAGTCTATGTGCTTCTGAGGGGCGCACCCTAATTTCGCCGGTGCTTGAATCTATTATAAAAATTCCATCTTCATTCCCACTCTTGATCGAATAAGTGATGGTATTATTCTGGAGGTCCCTGTCTGTGGCTACCACCTATATAGAGACAGACAATTTAGAAGCGTAAGTTATTAATCAACTTTCAATATCGCTAACAATTTGATTAAAGTACGATTATTAGAGTAAGACATCGATATTTCAATTCAGAGATAATTTGTAGAGCTGACGATAAATCAAATAGTGATATTAAACTCAAGGAGTTCGAGTCAGCGACGGAAGCCACTAAGTGTTTCTTTTTCTTCAATTAAATTGCCATATAGATGCAACACATATTATTAATCTTTATATAAAAATGCATAACTATCAAATGAAGTTTAAAGTACTATTGACTCACACGAGGGCAGGCTTCACTGTCTTTTCGACTAATTTAATTTAAAGTACGTTAAACGTGTTCGCTAAATTCTGACAACTATTAGTTGTATTTCTAAGTGACTGTGGACACAGTTTATAACAGATTTTAAAACTGCACTTGTTATCTAGTCTTGTCTGAAGAGACACAAAAACAGCTCCCCTCGATGGCGAAGATGCCAGGCGGTCTCCGTCTCCGTTAGAAAAGCGTGTACTCGTGAGGAGGAGTTCAAGTCAAAAGTCAGCTTACCATATAATGAATGTTTTAAACAAGATCAGTTTTTTCATTCAATAAGTGCCTTACTCTTTAGAGACATAAATATGACTATTAGTAGTGGTAGTGGTAGAGTAGTACTGTACAATTACTCCCAGTTCTTTTTCATTTTCTACCACCTTATGCAGCATCAGCAAAAAAAAAAAAAAAAATATATCACACCATTCCCTCCAAATGTCTGTCCAGTACCTCCTTAAATTTATTCAACCTATCAACTTCCACAACGACAGATGGAAGTTTGTTCCAGCAATTAACCACCCGCTGGCTAAAGGCAAATTTCCGCACATCTATTCTACATCTGTCCTTTCTTGATTTGAATTTATGCCCCCTTAGGTTCGTAATCTGAACAAGTGGAAGGATCCAATCAGAATTCAGCGTGCTCAACCCATTCAAGGCCTTATACATCTCAATCAGAGCACCGCGCAGGTGCCTAGTCTCCAGCCACTGCAATTTGCAGAACTTAAGCCTCTCTTGGTAAGAGGATCCCTCCATTTTCCTCACCAATCTTGTTGCCCTTCTCTGTACACGCTCAAGTAAATCTACATCCTTCCTAAAATGAGGCCCCCAGACCTGTACGCAGTACTCAAGGCGTGGCCTGACCATTGCCTTATACAGAGGGATAATCACCTCCTTTTCCCTGCTAGCAAAATTCCTATATATCATTGACAAAACCCCATGACCTGCCCTGGCAGCCTGTCTGCATTGCTCAGAAAACTTCATATCTGACTGCACAATTACTCCCAGTTCTTTTTCATTTTCTACCACCTTAAGTGTAGTACCACACAGTTGGTATGTTTCTCTGAGGTTACTTCTACCCATATGCAGTACTTTGCATTTGTCAAGGTTAAACTTCAGTTGTCACTTCTTAGCCCATCTGCCCAAATTTTCTAGATCCTGTTGCAGTAGCACACTGCCATTACTGTCATTAACAACCCTGCCAACCTTTGTATCATCTGCAAACTTCGACACTAAGCCTGATATACCTTCATCAATATCAATGATAAATATACAAAACAACAGTGGACCCAACACCGAACTCTGTGGGACTCCACTAATAACATTAGTCCACGAAGAGCAGCACCCATTGATTACCACCCTCTGTCTTCTCCCACTTAACCATCCTTTTGTCCATTGTAGCTACTTACCCTTAATACCATTCTGCTCCAATTTGTACAATAGTCTTCCATGCGCAACAGTGTCAAAAGCTTTCCTGAAATCCAAGTATATGATATCAAAATTATTTTTTGCATCCACCTTTGTAACCACATCATAATATCCTATCAAATTTGTTAGACGAGACTTTCCCTTAACAAACCCATGCTATGTCTGAATTATTGCTGCAGTCTTGTCTAGATTATCCTGCAATGCATCTTTAACCAGTGACTCCATTATTTTATCCGGAACAGAAGTTAAACTAACTGGTCTGTAATTACCCGTGTCACCCTTCGTGAATTGGGGATACATTTGCACGTCTCCAGTCCGTGGGAACCTCCCCTGAGTCCAAGGATGCTCTCATAATTATGGTTAAGGGTTTGCTTAGTTGCTTTGCCGCCTCCTTTAATATAACTGGATAGATCCCACCCACCCCAGGTGCTTTTCTTATGTTTAACTTCAACAATTTCTCCTCCACTTTGCTCTCAGTTAGTATTTGCAATGTGAGATCGATCTATGATATTGAAGAGACTGTGATATGCAATTAAGCATGTCTGTATTAAAAGAAAAATATCGCACTGAAATCATTGACTTTCTTACACAAAGAATTACAGGTAATCCGCTTGTTCTTGCACATTAACGTAGAATACGTAATTATCACTCATTTCATCTTTTTTCTGTCCTCTTTATTTATAAATCCCATCTGGTGCGTGGCATATCAAAAAAAATTATTACAAAGTATAACTATACAAGTTATAATTGCTTTTACTGGTAAACTCACAGTTAATCTATATTAATCCTATTTTGCACAATTACAAACAGAATTTTCTCGACGAAATGCACTGTGTACAAAAGAATATATTCCCGGTATTAAGAAGTTTGTCAAAGAAGACTTTTCTAAAGAAACCAGGTCACAAAAAGATTTCATGAATATAGTAATGAGGGAAAGAGAAAAAGCGACCTATGCGTCAGTAAATAAATGCTGTAAATTCCAGTTTACTGCTTTCTCCAACGATTCAAATGAAATGTTTCAGTAAAGGACTTTCCTCCAGTAAGATCATTCGACGTGGATTACACAAGAATCGGGGTCCCAACAAAAAAGCAACCCAACAAAACTACGTACAAATGTTTCGAAATTTAAATTTTGCAATAAACATCAAGTATTGAAAGGGATTACGGTATAGGAACAATATTGTTACGATTTGGGAGGATTTTGCGGATTAGAACAGGAGGCAGAACAAACTAATAAGAGTAATCTTCAGCAAACCCTGATACAACAAACAAAAAAAAAAAAAAAAAAAAACAGATCCTTAAATTGGTATATTAAGTTAAGAAACCTCAACATGTTTGATTACAATAGTCTCGTGATATCAGCGAAACTACAGAACGTCATGCTGCGCTAAACAGCATGAAGTTCTGTAGTTTCACTGATATCAAGTTTCTCATTGGAGTTTCTATTGATGTTCCCGACAATGTACACGAATGACATATTTATTAATAACTCCTGTAAAATAACAAGGAAGTAAAGGAATTTTGAACAAAGGAAGAGAGTTTAATTGACTGGCTACTCAGAATTAACCTAGGAAATGAAGAGCAGCTAAAGTCCAATTCAATTCTTATATCCAACTTATTTCTTATATCCAGAGACGCAATATTTCCAGAGAATTCAAAATTATGATGCGCTGTTAGATTTCAGATAATACGTTTGCATACTCTTTAGGAGTGACTATACTGAAAAGGAGAAAATACGATGAATAATATCTGATAATCATTTTCTTTTCCTAAAAAACAGATATTCACTCGGTGATATGTGTTTTTTTAGGAAAAGGTAATTATAATTAAGGAAATGCTTGGAGGCTTATAAACATGGAACTGATAATCCAAGAGTAGCGAATTTTTGAAAGAATGATATCTAGACTACTTCAATGTCAAAAGCTGAAAGGTCATAAATTAATGTTTAAATATAGCAGCTTTTTAAAGCAAATATTAATATTAATAAAGTTAAATGACATAAGTAAGCGAACTTTTCCTGCATCAGCCAAAAATAAATAAGAAGAATAATAATAATACAACTACTAATAATAATATTTGGTTAATCTTTAGAACATGATCCCCTTCCCATGAATCGTTATGTGAAACAGTGATGGCTATGCCTAGTCCCTATTGCGTGTTTTTGCTTCGCACTGATTGGAAGGTCTCTTCTTTCCCTACTTCGTGTCTCACTACGAGGGAGAACAAAGCTTCCTCTCACTGTGTTCTACACCTCAGTTAGATCTCTTCTATGCACACCTTCTAAGCAGTTCTTCATATGTCCATCGATTTGCATTCATCACCAGTCTAGTCGCCCTTCTCTGAACCCCAGAAGTTCCTTAGTTCTTTGCCCTTTTAAGTGCGGTTTCCAGATCTGAATAAAATATTATAAATGCGGTCTAACTATCGTCTTGTTTAGGGGGATAACAATGACCTTCTCACTACTAGCAAAGGTCCTAAAAACCATGGACAAGACACCATGTGACTACCTAGCCGCCTGTTTACATTGCATAGAAAATTTCACGTCAGACTGAATAGTAACACCTAAGTCCTTTTCTTATGGGTTAAACTTAGCTGCTCTCCTCCTAGCTTGTAAGCAATTCCAGGATTTCTATTCTCCAAGTGCAAAAACCTTTCATTTAGAATTATTAAATTTCAGCTGCCATTTTTCAGACTATATATGCAACTGATCCAAGTCTTACTGAAGCAACGTGCCTTGGGTCGATTTTTATCACCCTTCCCATCTTAAAATCATCAGCAAACTTTGACAGGTTATCTTTGATACCCTCGTCAATACTATTTATGAAAATTATAAATAGGAACCGACTAAACACAGATTCAACAAATGCTTCTCTGAGATGATTACTTCACAGCAATCTAATAACAATGGCATTCTACAGAAATTCGAGATGACTTTTAACTGCAAATATCAATATGAGAAGTATCTGTTCACTTCATCTGCCATTTCTGCCGGGCTTGCTATGAAGTTTCTATTGCAACCAATTAAGGAACCTATTGGATTCACTCTCTTCTTTCTCGTATTCATTATGAGAAGACATCCTTATTCTCATTATTAGCTCTTTTTGCTAGTGCTTTCTAAAAAAAAAAAAAAAAAAAAAAAAAAGAGTCATCGAGCTTTTTGAAAGAGTCCAAAGATGGGCAACTCGAATGGTGAGATCGTCAGAAGTACGACCGTTTGAGGAAAGACTACGATTATGTAGGCTACAAAGCTTGGCAAACAGGCACCTCAGTGGCGACCTGATTGAGATTTACAAGGCTCTGGGAAGGAGTAGCAAAATGAATTAAGGTGCAATTCTCGCTGTTATAACGAATTCCAGAACTAGGGGTCACAAATTCAAATTACAGGGGTTGTGGTTTAAATTAGATTGTAGGAAGTTTTCTTTTAACCAGCGAGTCTTTGGTAGCTGTGAACAAGTTGCCCTCGCAAGTAGTTGAGGCTGACAGTTTGAATAAATTCAAAGGTCTACTGGATTCAAAGGCCTACCTATGTGAGGAGGGAAGAATATAATTTATGTTTTCTTATCTGTCTATTTTTTTTTTTTTTTTTTTTTTTGCCAGTGCAGAAAAAGCCTGTGGCTTCCTTGCACTGCATGGCGAATACTATTACATAATCGGCTTTCATCCGTTTTAACCCATTACTGGATTTGTTATATATTCTCTTATAATTCTCATACAAATATCGCTGGTACTCCAGTTTGGGCAAATATGCACGCGAGATTTGCTGGCACCCACTGGTATTGCACTGCCTGCAGTAGGTGTGGTTTTCGTCTTTCCTAGGACAGACAGATTGTAGGGGTCCATCTCTTGGGAGTAAGGATACAGTTAGTTATTATCCACCTCCCCGTGGTGTAGACGGACATTGGGTAGGCTTTCCAGGTGATCACCTTACTGGTGACAAAGTGGCCAGAAACAACTAAACAACATACACTACACAAGCATAACATTACATGCATTTCTGACTGTTTTACAGAGTTTTTGTATCATCACAAAAAAGTACCTGGGCGGAGTTGAACTAACATTCAGGAGTCGTTGTACATGCAATTGTTTGTAACTGTACATGCAATCATGCAATTGTTTGTAACTGTCTTATACTATACATGTCTACATGTTATACAAATATCAGGATAATGCAATTGTTTGTAACTGTCTTATGCTTCTTTTTTGTTTTTTTTCTGTCAAACTCTTAACCTCAACCTTTCATTCATCATAGGCGCCTCCGTAGCCAGGTGGGAAGGAGCAGCAGTGCGTAGCACACGCTTCTTGATTAGACCGGGGTTCGAGCCCGTCACCACCAAATACGGAGGATGCGGAAAGGTCAGGGAATGACCACCGCATATCCCGGAGCAATATGGCCTTAGTTGCTAATGCTCCTAAAAACCAAATAACAACAACAACAACAACTTTCATTCATTTTGGCATCTTACGTTTATGGAATTTTACCACTGATATGAATATATTTGGGACTTTGAGGATAAATCCTTTTACCATTTCTCATAGCATATTTGTATCCCACACCACACAATGGTCACTCCAATTAATTCAGCCTAAGAAATATCTCATTTTTTTATTGTCTCATTTCTTGAAATTGAATCTCTCGCCTTTACTTTTGACTACGATTCTTTAGATGCAGTCCACGTTATGGTACTGTGGTCACTATCTATTATTGGTTCCTACACTGTCAACTTTTTTATACAGTTAGGCTCCTTAGTGAAAAAGTAGATCTAGAATATAAGAGCCCCTTATACACTTTCGAGCATGGTGGGCTAAGTAGCAATCATCCAGTTTTTTTTTTTTTTTTTTTTCAAAAACCTGTTACTATATGGTGCATTCATATTTGCTGCCATTATTTCTGCACCATTATTGCTGCCAGTCTATAGGAGGTAGATTAAAGTCGTCCATAATCAGATAGTCGTACTTAGTTGCAAATTGAAATTACCAAAGAGATTTCTGTTATACTCTTCAGTCAATTAGACAATAACGTATCCCTACTATCATTTTCCGTTTTCTGTAAGTCATTACACACCACATTGACTCAGTATCAACCATACCTTGATATGACTCTGGAAAGATTCTTGTCAAGCAGTTTTTGTTCAAAAAGCATCACTCCCTCCCCCACTCTCTGTAAGACCAAATGCATCAGCATTAGTTGACTTGATCAAAAGCTCAAAATCGTTGAATTTTGTTTACAATACTTCTGGTATAACTGTGTAGAAAATTAAGTTTTATACTTTATTGCTTTTTGACAATCCTGATGCATGGCTTATGGTTAGCTAAAAGGGTTTTCCATGCAGTTTTCAATACTGATGGATTTTGCTTTTGTTACACTTTTCTTTTCAGTGTTTATGATAATATTTGACCAGCTCTGAGAAGTCTTGCATTGGTTTAAAGCAATTTTATCTGAACAGAAGCATCGCCATACCAAACCTACATTCCTCCTAAAAGGAGTCACAATTTTGTTTTATTAAAATGACGATGAACTTTCGGGAATAAGATATGTTTTCTACTTTCATGATAGAAGATTATCACCAACTGGGGCGAATGTTTTTGAAATAATCAGTGGTGTAAAGTGTTGCAATTTCATGGCAACACGCCATTCCAGGGTCAATTGTCTAAAAAGTGTCATCAGTTATAGCAGATTGTATCCGTACAAATTCCACATTCAACAGCTAACATCAACTGATACACAGAAATATTCGGTGTTTTGCCTTTTCGGATCCTTAGATGGAATATGGTTAGAAGTAAACATTTGTGGTGCGAGAAGATGAATCGCCAACTAAATAGTGATGCACACTGAAATGGACGAGACGACCTCCACAACGGTTACTGTAGCTTCCACTGTTAAAACCATAAATCGACTTTGTGGTGTATCTTCAATGAGAGGAATTTATTTAGAGACTAAAAACGTTGAATACAATTCCCACCTCGATAATCAGTTTTATCTGACAAGCATTATATTATAAAACTTATGCCGGTTTCATGATCACATGCTATCTCGAGAAATTTCATGTAATCAAGAAGCCGACAGTGGTTTTGTAATTCTAACCATTTGAAATTTAACCAATTTAAATGTGATTGTCAAGGTGTGAATTATGTTCAGTAATTTTATCAACCTCTAGACAGAAGCAATCAATGAAGAAAACGACTGGTATAAAGTTAAGGTGAATTATTTATTCCATCTTTTTAAACTGGATGTTATCCTGTAAAATAAGTAGATGAATATTAAAATTAAAAAATAGATGCAAGATTTATACGTAGCACACTGAACAACAGGGTATTCATCTCTTGGTTAGATATAATAGTGAGATTATCCTTGCCTTAATTACTGGCTGGTCGCTGACTTTCTTCTCTACCACAGCAGCATGATATGACAACTGACTAAATACAGGAGGATGGTCGTTCTTCTCCCGGACTCGGACGTTTATCTGAACGCCAATGCTGTTATTTTGTGGTTGTCCGTCATCAGTGGCTCGCACAATGAAGGAATACTGCGTACGGGAGTCTAGGTCTTTCTTTACATAAACTATGCCGTCATCCTCGCCAATGAAAAAATATTCTGGAAAAGAAAGAAATTAATCAAAATGCAAAAGAAAAATTATGACCTGTTAAATTTAATTTACATTGATAACTACAAGTGGAATTCTAGAAGTTTTTCTTAAGCTGAATACAGTAAGAGGACCAGAAGGTCGCCTATATCTTGGTGTGTTGGTTTATTGATCCAACCGAAGCCCAGTCTTTCTCAAATTAATTGTTTCTGATAATGCCTTTTTCTCAAATACCTGGTTTACCTAAGTATCGTATTCAAAAGAATCCTAAAAATACTGCAGCGCAATTTGTTTTGTATGCATAATATTTTTAAAGAATTAATTTAGGAAGACTACATAGTCTTGCGTTAAAAGTATTTTTTTTTAACTGAAAAGCTGTATCTGAATAAGAAAGTTTTAGGGGGAATGCCAAGACATTCGATTAGACAGAAAGCACGCGATTGAGGCGTGATATTCAGGAGACAGAATTGCAAATATAAAGACGGTTTCTACAAAGAAACCCCACAAGCAAAAACACCACACAACACGCACACACCATAACAGAAAAATAGTACAACTGACAGTAATCACCTACGCAGAAGCTCTCGGTGTAATCTCATCCTTTCTCACTAGTATATAGAAATTATTTTGAATATTCTAATTCTAATTTAAGTGGAGGAAAAATACATTTAACGCAGGACAGTGATCTCTATAATTAATTATATAAAGTACTTTATTCGAAAAAGAAATGTGAAAAATAAAGACCACGTTATAATTTTTTCTAATCTTCCTTTAATTAGCATCAAAGTTTCGAGAAAACCCGTTTGGCTCACATTTCTTCATAGGCATTAGTGGGATGGAATGTTGATCCTCAACAGCATCCCGTCAGTCAGTCTTTATGCCACTCTCAAGGTCTGCAGATTTTGTTCTGATCTATTCTCCTTATTTAAGAACATCTGAAGTATGTCCTCCAAACTGAGAAGCCCCCGTATCTCATTAAGTAAAGTTCATCTATATCTTCTATTTAAACAGTAATAGCGAAGTTCATTTGGGAACTTCAACCCCTAAAACTCTATAGCATTGCTAAGGTCAAAGTAAAATAATGATAAATTACAGCATAGTGGTTTAAGTTGTTATTTAGTAGTGACCAAAAAAGTTCTTGAGGTTTTTTTAAAGTTAATGCAAGGTGCCCGCAAACCTCCTTTACAAAACTAAAACTTTGTTATGTGAATAGGGTGCATAATACAAACCTAAATTGATTTGAGAGTACCCTATCATCTTCCAAGTAATAGAGGATACCTTCAAAGTTTTATTAACCAACCGGAAAATGCACGCGCTGTAGCAGATGGCAGAATAATCGCAAAAATGCGATCATATAATAACGTTTTAGTTTTTCAAAGAAGTTTATGGACACCCTGTGTGTTTTAGCAAAAATTATTGGGAAACCAATATAGCTGGCGATTATCCATCGATATATTTCGAAATGACAAGTTACAGTTCGGAACAAAATTGTGAAAAAATGGATTTTTCCCAGTTGTGTCCATTAGTAGATTGAAAATAAAGGCGGTGCCCAGTTGATGCATAACAAGTGGATAGTGCAGTTCCATAAAACAATGAAAAGTGACGACAGCTCCAGTTACAGTTATTCGGAATGTTTAGTTTATGAGTAGAAATTGTACATAAAGGACAAGCAGCCCGTAAGATATGCAAGACATTCAGAAATGATACAGTGAGTGAACACACAACTCAAAAATGGTTAAATAAAGCTTAAATTAGATAATAAGCCACTTGATGAAGTATCCAGTGAGCGACGACCAACCGCCATTGATGACGACGAACTGAAGACCGCAACTGAGTCGGATTCCAGCCAACCATTCTAGGCGCTTGTCGAAAGATTCAATATAAGCAATGATGTCCAATGATTCATTTTTTGTTAGCTGTAAGTTTTAGTGGTTCCACTGAAACTGACAGCCGACAAAAATCTCCAGAGACTATCAATTTGCTTGTCACTGTTTTCGCGTCACAATAATCAATCATTTTGGAGTGGTTGTTGACGTGCAACGAAAAATGCCTTATGTCAGCAATGTCCAACGATCACATCTTATGAACCAGTGCTGCACCTATCGACGCATCCACTTCACCACAAAAGATTTTGTTGTGTGTCTAATAACAGCTGGTATCATCTACTACGAGCTTCTCTTTCCGATTTTTTGTTAATTTTTAACATGTTTTAATTTTATCCTAAAAATCTGCATGAATTGTTTTTCACCTAATAATTCTCTAACATTCTCTTCCAGAATGTATCAAAGTATCCACAGCAATAAGAATTAGCATACAAAGTCCATATCGCGTGCGTTTAATCTAACTAAAATAGCGATAATTTGAAAAACCGTTGGCATGCTGACTACCGTTCCGTAAATGGCTACACACATTTCATAAATAATCATTTAAGTAAGATGAGCCCATTTCATTCGAAAAAGTTTGAAATGCCAAACGTATAGTGAACATAAGCGTAAGATTTAAATTAATGATATAATATTAAATATATATTAACTAGGGTTTGCCTTTAACGATAAAATCCACTCACCTGTGTCCCCTCCAGATAAACTATACTTTATGTTGTTACCATCACCATCGTATGCTTTCACATGACCTACTTTGGTGCCTTTAGCCGCACTTTCCATCACCCAGAAGTCATACGGAAGACCCACAAAATCAGGAGCGAATTCGTTAATGTTTTGGACTTTGATGACAACTTTGGCTGACCTGTAAATGGAGAAAGGGGAATCCAAATGAATATAATGTGCCTTGTTATCCATGGGTCCAAAATTTATAATCAACGTTTAGTTCGAATTTGAAAATGAGATTACTCTATACTTACAAAGTATGCCAAAAATGGATCAAGGTTTGAAGTTTCAAATATTAGATCTAATCATTAACATAAACAATTACTCTATTGTAAAGACATTTTAAGAATCACATGCAAAGCGTTTTTGCATGAAAAATTTAACAGAACTTATTTTTTTATGCATATTCAATTTCAATTAAAATTCAAAATGACTTTTCCAATACACCTGAACTAACCAGATAAGGTTTAGTTTTATTTAACTGTAGTTGCGCAATTTATATAATTTTTGTGTAGTTATATGGGTCTAATTTGATTGATAATTTTAGCATTATAACCATATTTTTATATAAATATATATAAAATAAAATATTGCTCATTCGATTCCTTAATTCAATTATTTAGAAGAAAGATGAATTGCCTTATTTCCTCGGATAAAAATCAGAAAAGTGAGGGGTCGGAATGAACGTCCCACTCCAAAAAAAGGAAACAACTTGAGTAAATTATAATACTGCATTCAGATTTCATTTGAAATTTTATATTACATATATTTGATATACGAAGCAGTATCACTTATTAGAATGTGCCAAAATAATTATAATTAGTAATAATAATAAGATTATTTTATTAATACAGTACAACAAATATATACTGGTAAAGTTGATACGTTCTTTACTCTTACCCGATACGTGGTGGTCTTCCACTGTCCACTGCTAACACTGTGAATTCGTGTTGATCATTCGATTCGTAGTCCAACGAGCCAGCAAGGGTTACAACTCCAGTAGCGTTGTTGATAAGGAACATGTCCTATAAAATTTAACAATCCATGATGCACTGCGTTACATAAAAATGTTTGAATACTGTATATTCACTGCGTAATTGCATCTAATTGTACGTGCTAAATCTTTGTTCAATATACGTTATGATATATTAGTACTGTAATTAAAAGAAAACAACGCATTACATTATTATTACGTTAATGCATAAACAAATTTCTTAAAAAAAAGTATTGGTGTTTAAGCCTACAAAACAGAAACAATTCTATAAATTTTATGAGATTACTGGGAAGTGATACAAATGTTGCTTTTTCTGAGATGATAACTGTAATTTGACCAACCGTTCGCTGTAATTCCCATGAGTAATTTAATTTGAATCATGTAGCATATACGAAGTGTATTAAAAATTTTCTGTCCTTTCATTTCTATTTCTTTCTAACAATAATTCAAGGAACAAAGTGGAATGATAGGGAAAAATTGTCGGAAGGCAGCACATAAACAGTGTGCACTAATTCTTATTGTGTAGTGAATGAATTTAATGTCAAGTCTTTCGGCACCAGCGATGTCAGTGAACAATAAACTTGTTAAAACAAATTGAATTTAAGTCATGCGAAAAAAAATCTCTTAATTGGTAACATTTGAAGTAAAAAGATATATGTACGGGTAAAGAACTGAACAATAGCACTGAGCAATAAAATTATCGACATTCGCAGTAGAATGAATCACACATGATAATATAGAAAGAATACCGTTACGTTACGTAGTTAAATGGGATGGATTTGTAAGGGCATGGGCAATTAAAGACAATAAAATGTGGCAATAAAGTTCACGGAGTGATGAAATAAAAAGAATACAGAGTCAAGGAACCTCAAATATGGTTTTTATTCAAAGAAATCACTACTTGATTGAATGCGCTTTATTACATCGTTCTAAAGGTTTCTGAAAAGAGTCAGCGAAGGCGTCCAAAAAGATGATGTTCAGTTCGGCGGTTACGTTTTGCTTTGGCCTCAACATTCTGAAACACGGAAACGGTTAACACCTTTTGTAATAAAGGTAGGTGAAGTAGAACCAGGGTGTGTTTGCCGGACGCAACAATTAATGGTGTTACCAACAGGTTATCAGATTTTAAGGGAGATAAAAAGAATATCACGTGGAGACTTTTTTTATCGTATGATGTGAGCAACATACGAAGGAACCAGTTTTTTTCCTGCTTCCTTCGTGTATCGTGAGGTCCAACCGGAGAGTACTGCACCATTGTAATATCCAACCCCGAGGGGGGATTCGAACCCGCGACCTTTTGGTTTCTAGGCTGGCACTTTACCCACCCGGCTAGCCCGGTCGGCATGTGGAGGCTAACAATATTAAACGAACATAACTTGACGATTTGTTGAATAAATAGAAATGTCACACTAGGGGCACCCAGAATATGCACTCATGTGTCGAAGAATATTATGTTCATGAAATATCTATGTTCTGTGGTCGATTTGCATGTTTGCTGGACGAGAAATCTGAGTTTCCGGGGAAAAAAACCTTATTGTCTATGCCAGAGACCGAATCCCATTAACGGGATTCGAACTCAGACTTTTCCACCCGATTTGGGAAGGTCACTGTGTTACCCGCGCAGACTATTGGATACAGAGAACCATCGTGAAAAATGCCGCGAGCTAGATCAGAATGTGTATGCGTCTGCAATTCTACTTATACACGATAAGAAGGAATGCATGCTTAAAGCCATGTGGATTAATTCAAACCTTGAGAGAATCTGCAAGGCTCGAAGGACGGATTTTTTTTTTTTTTTTTTTTATCAGCGTGGCCTCACTTGTGGGTAGGATGGTTGTTTTGTGAAGATGGTATTCAATTGAACAAAGGAGGTGCAAGGTTTTTTTTGCCAGTATCATTGAGGATAACCTAAGGGTTCAGAGAAACTGCTAGTTAGGGGGAGAGAATAAGGGTAATATAGATACGCGCTTATCTGATGATATGGGTCAAAGTAATTCTCGCACACAAATCAAGAATTCTCGTTTGTTGTCGCAACAGCCGATGTTGGCAAGATGTTCTGAGCGTGGCAACTGAGCAGGCAGATGAAGCTAGGGAAATAAGCCTAAATAACTTCAAGGATGTGTCAGAGTAGTAAACTAAGTATAGAAGGACACTTAGCCTCAACTTGTGTCTAGAGTATTGTCAGGAGCGTTGTCATTAAAATGGGTGAATTCGAACTACTGGTAGGACAACCAATGTTGACATAATAGGGCTAACAGAAACGCGGTGCCATCAGGAAAATGGGGATGACGAGTTCCATTTTGGTCTGAACAATGAACATAGGAAGGACGGGGAAATTAGGAGTGGTGGTGGTGTTATGGTTCTTATCAAAAGCAGACTGATCGCGAAAAGAGCATTTGTTGAGTCAGAAATGACATATGCCAGCATTGAATCTGTGTGGAGTGGGAGTTAGTTGGAAGTAAAGGTATAATGACAGTGGGAATGATATACAGACCATAAGATTGTCAAGAGTATGATGAGAGTCTCTCTACCTGCAGGTGGAATGGGCAAGCAAGTCTCATTACGGGTGACTTCAATCGGCCCCTAATTGATTAAAATAATTGGGAGGGAAACTCGCCATGGGCAACGAAATGTTTAAATAAACTAGATGATTATTATTCGTACCAGCATGTTAGAGGAAATAGTATGGGTAATAGTATTTATGACCTCATCCTTACTCGAAAATAAATTAAATTAAATCGCAGAGCTTAAAGTACAGGAACCATTGACAAATAATGATCACGCAGTCGTCAGTCGGAAGATAAAGAAATATGTTTTAGTAGTTAATGGTAAAGGCACGGATCTAATTTCAGAAAATGGGGACTGTGGCAATTTAAGGAGCTATATGGCATCTATTAATTATTGTTCAGATTTTAGAGAGAAGGAGGGCGGGCGGGCGAATACATTAGAATCACGGAATATTTTTAAAGGAATAATCACAGAAGCCATGAACGCATAAATACCATTAAGGAAAAGCCTTCGTGTGCAGGCCAGTTGGTAGTATCGCCGTCCTCCCCACACCATGCGAAAAAGACCCGAGTCTGAGCCCCGTCGATGACGAAAGGAATTTGTGAGCTTTTTCACAAAGTCGCTGAGTTGGTCGGTCTCAGGCGAGGGTAGCATGTTTTTTCTTCCTCCCGGAAACTAGGGTTTTTCCTTCCAGAAAAGAGAAAATCGACCTGAGAACACACGAAATTTACAGACAACATATACGAAACAATATGGCATTTTCCCATGCGCAGAAAAGAGGGCATGGGAAAGTTACAAAGCGATGAAAGGTACTGAAGCCTACAACATCTACAAATCGATCTGTAATAGTATTACAGATATTGCCAATATATAAAGGTCAGTAAGGCCAAGTCTGAGTATGAGAAAGCCCTGGCTAAGTGAGCAAAGAATTGGGACAATGAATTTTTTATATATGTGAATTCAAAGAAGAAAATGAATAAGATCGGACCAGTGGGTACTGGATGTGGAAAAGTCTTAGATAACCCAGCTGATGAATTGAATAGGTACTTGTCATAGGTCTTTACTGACGAAAGACCCTTCACGCTGAAGAGAGGTTTTGCAAGTGAGTTTGGACCATACGAAATTAGAGATTTCGAAATTACTGATGATTGTTTATTAGAAATACTTTCCAGCATATAGACAAGTAAGGCTCCCGGGGTTGATGATATATCATATACCCAGTAATTTTGAGGGAGATGGCCAGAGAGTGTATCGAACTAGTGAGGTTAATTATGAGGGCATTATTGGAGTCGGGAGAGATTTCTTTGGATTGGTGGTGTCAACGTCGCTAATATATAAAGGTGGTTCTACGAGTGAAGTCGGTAACGACAGACCGGTTAGTCTGGCTTCAGTGGTTTTAGAAGCTGTGATTAAGAGTCAAACCCGGGAACATTTAGAAAGAAATAGCATTCTAAAGGCATGCTATGTAAGGGAAAATCATGTTTAAGCTAAGCTATTTCTCACAGTTACTCATAAACTGCATGAGTAACTGAGTCAAAATAGGGAAGAATATCGGTACAGTATATTTGGATTTTAGCAACACATATGACTCAGTCCCTCACGAGAGGTTACTGTATAAGCTGGAATATGTTGAGATTAATGGAAAGATTCTAAGATGGACCGCAGGCAGGGTAGTTGCAGAACAGAAGGCAGAGAGTTGCGATCAACGGATATTCTTCATATTAGTGTAACGTCAGAAGTGGAGTACCCAAAGGTTCGATCCTAAGACCATTGTTAATGATTTTTATCAATAACATAACATTAACGAAGGGAATAGAGATCAGGATATCAAAAAAAAAATTGCAGAAATAAAGACTGGGACAGTAGTTAATGACCAGTACCAAAATGCGCTCCTTCAGGATGACTTAAACAGGCTTCAAGAATGGTCAGGAAAGTGGCAGCTATTTTTAATGAAGCAAAACGCAAGGTCTTACACTTGAGGAATAGAAATCCCAAAATAACTTATACAGTTCGTGGGGCTGAATTAAAAAAACAGGGATCTGGGAGTTACAATACAGGTAGGTAGGAAGTTTTCTGAGCAGTGTAAACAAGCATGGTGCCCTATCGATTATTTACCAAACAATATCATGTAGAGATTGGAAGGTCATAAGCCCACTATTTAATGCAATTGTAAGACAGCATTTGGAATACTGTGTCCAAGTATGGAGACCTGATCTGAAAAAAGACATTGGCCATCTTGGAACGGTCCAACAACCCACAGTCGGCAAAAGGGCGACCATACGAGGAAAGACTTCGGTTATGTGGGCTACAGAATTTGGCAACCAGTCACCCTAGAGAGGAACAGATTGTGGTTTATAAGCTTCTGAGAAGAGTAGTAAAATGAATGAAGGCGGAATTTTCACTGTTATTAAGTATAAAGTGTATTCGCGTCTAACGGCACCAGGGCTTTCCCCTGTCTCCGCGTAGTATACGTTGTGGGTGTAACAGTTCACTGTAAAGGCCAGAGATTTAAAAAAAGTGTATGGATTTTGTAAGTGTAGTGTTATGTATCGTTATTCTTCTGGTCATTTAGCCGCTAGACCCCTGCTAGGACCCAACGTTGCCCACACTTGGCCACGTGGAGGCAGACCAGGTACCCAGTAGTTGGATTTTTTTACTCTGGCAGGTTCTGTCACCTAGTTTCCTGAGATTTCAGTGGCTAGGGCCTAAAAAAAAAGTTAAACGCCAGGAAATAGAGAAGGCTAAAAGGTTTACATAAGCACTGTTTAAATTTGGACATTTTTAAAATTTTTGATAAGTTGTGTGGGGATTACACTGGCGTGTTAGGCAGAGTAGGGGGGACTGAAGACTGGGGGAAGGCAGAAGTATGGGGACGATAGAGAAGCTGATCCCAGAAGATCAGTGAGGCAGGCGAAGAAAGGGGGGACGGCTGGGGAGGGAGGAAACAGAAAAAAAAGTAACTTCCCCCTGCCAGGGATTTGATAATTAAAAGTGAATAGGGTTAGAGCACCCTATTCAGATCGCCAAATGGCATTTGGCAGCAGAGCTGCGATCTGCCCGGTTGTCCCAGTCTGATACCAGCAGGGATCACACCAATTATAAGGTCATTCGTGGGATAAATCCCATCCGTGCAGTCCGTCTGTGGTTTGTCAGGTCCGTGGTATTAATCTTGAGCGGGTTCCTTCGCTACCTTGGGTCGGGTTCTCCGAGTCCCTTATGCTAGTTCAGTCTCAAATAAAAAAAAAAGTCTTGTATCTGGTTGAGAGCCAGTTTGGTTGGGTCCAAGGATGGTTAGTTTTGTTATGGTATCTATTCTTGATCCCTGTAGATAGCAATAAGTATCCTCCTTCGGGTGAACAGTTATGGGGCGAATTTTGGCAACTCCTTATACGCCTCTTGCCAGTCCAACAGGTCTCATTCCCTGTCGCGAGGGAAGTAAGTCAGTTTTGTCGTCAGGAGGCAGCGGAGATCCTCATAGTTTTCACAGTTGTACATTATGTCTCCACTTCCCCACAGACATAGCGGGGATCGTTCACTAATTTAAAACTGTTTAGTTTGGCATTCAGGGCCCCATGACCTGTTAAAAGATACGTTGTGTACAGTCCAGAGTGAAACCATAATGATGCTTTTTGGGTATAATCTTCCGATATTAGGCAGAAATTTCCTCGTTATTTCCCCTTTTGTGGATTCTGATCATCTATCCTGCCAGATCTGCTGCAGGTGGGTGGCGAGTTTTGTTTTCTCTGTTTTCCGATTTCCTGTAGGGTCAATGGAGTGGCCATGGAAGGTGCAGGGAAGCCCTTTTTGTCGCCTACTGGGAAAACTCTGTACCAGAATCTGTTGGAGGAAGTTTGAACTACAACATATCACTTTCATTTTCAAACTCATCGACATGGCCGGTGCGGTCATGTCGATGAGGTGTGGAAATTCGCGGATTGGTGCTGTTGCTGTGCGCAACAGCACCAATCAGCGAATTTTATTGCCACACCTCATATAGATTACGAAATGACTCGTAAAATTCTTAACAAGCAGTTGAATGTAAAGTAAGGTTAAATAATAATTTTAAAATGATAGGGGATGAAAAGGTGGTGAAACACAAAATTAGAGACTATATACAAAAGAAAATGCAGCAAAAGAATATAAAACAGAAATTTAGAAATATAAATTAAAAATGTATGAGTCGAGGTTTGCAGAAATAAAATATAACCTATGTGAAGCTGCAGGCATATTACAGAATGCGTGAGATGCACAAGGCCCCGAGAAAAAACTAGAGAGAAATGAACGAGAATGAAATTCTCATTGTGATAACCGATTCCGGAAATATGGGGCAGACGGAGAGAGAGATTTAGATTGGATTGCAGAGGGATTTCTTTTGGCGAACACTTAATCTTCGATTTTCCAAAAGTTGAGGCTGACAACTTGGGGAAAATCGAAGGTCAGTTTGATGGATATCTGTGCAAAGAGGGAGACAACATGGATCTTTCTTAAGGCTTTTCTACACTGCCCGCAGAACGTCGTTTCCGATTGTATCTTAACTCAGAAATGCCTTTCTTCCTCTTCGGTTTTTAGTCCAACTCCTCCAAATATATGGGTTATTTTGGGGCTGCTATTTCCCAAGTGTAAGACCTTGCATTTTCCTGCATTAAAACATAGCTGCCACTTTTCCGATCATCCTTTAAGTCTGTCTAAGTCTTCCTGAAGAAGCTCTACTTGGCACTGATAAGCTGCTAATTAACTAATCTACGGTTCTTCATCTCAAATTTTGACATCACGCCCTTTATCCCTTCATCAATGCCATTTAAGAAAATCAAAAACAACAGTAGTCCCTGTTACGATCTTTGGGAACACCATTCCTACTTTAACTCAATATGAAGAACAACCATCTGCCTCCTGTACTGCAGGCAGCCATCCTGTGATTCCATCATGTTCCTTTATACAGTAAGATCTGACGGGTGATTAAGTCAAACCGCTTTGCTTAAATCCAAGTAAACAATTCCGAAATTATTTTCTTTATCCAGCTCATGAGTGATTCTATCAACATGGAGAGAATATATGAATTTATAACAAGATTTTATGGGCTTAATGGATTAGAGTAAAGAGTGATTTTTTGAATATACACTAGATGGGATGAGGCGTAGTCAATTTGATCTTTGCTTATTATTTAAAGGAAAAGAAACGGAGGATTGTCTGCTAAATGGTGAATATAATAAACAAACAGTTAAAAATACGTTTGATGGCAAGAACTCAAGCAGAATTTGTTTATAAAGCGATAAATGATCCATAAAGGAGTTTCTGATTTGCTATACGAAAAGTGACAGATTGAGCTGATAATCAGAGCAGGAAGTAAAAATTCTAAAAAGGTGAATATTCTATTTCTAGTTTCGTCAGTGAAGGAAGTTCACTGTAGTTATAAATAAAGTTTCGCCAGTGGAGTTCACTGACAAAACTTTATCAATAATATCTCGAAAGCATAAGTATTTGATTTGAATTCGCTCTAAACAAATGTATTGCTATTGTGCAAACCAGGTTCCAAAAGTCAAAATTCGGAAATATAAATTCCTTATGGAGAAAAATGATAATTTTTGTCACTCCTAAAAGCCGAAGAGAAATGTTTAAGGCTAAGAAGCTTAAATATCAGTTGGGACAAGAGGACTGAAAATCAGATCACAACAAGATTCCTAAATCCTTGAAGGTATCATTAAATTCAGGGAGAGAATTTTGAATCAAATTGTCAACAGAAAATACTAATTACTTTATTTGGAGTGGAAATTATTTCATTTGCATTTAAAAGGATGCAGAAATTATGTTTGTTGAGCTGATGAGAAAGAGAATCAACACATGATGGAAATTCGTTGATGTCTAAGTAGAAAGTGATGACTTTGTAGACTTCATAATTGTAGTAGAGAACTGTCACCGAACATTGAAATGCAGTTGACGGATCATTAACGCAAAGAATACGAGAATCGTAAACAGAGAAGAAGGCGATGTATTAGCTACTGTATTGTAAATGGCGCCTGCCATCTGTTTTAATGGATCTGCTGTTCAAGCAGATCTAATAAAGAGGGACAATAAGCAAGAGTAGGAAAGTTTGAAGGAAACCAGATAGCTATAAAGAGAATCTTCTTCATTCTTCTAAAAAGATTTCTTTTAAGAAGAATAAAGAATCATTCAATGTTTGTAAGAATTATTCAATGTAATGTAAGCCATTGTAGATAGCTTATAATTCCAACTGTAAAAGAATTAGAGCTATCTAATTCATTTAGAGTTGAAATGAAGAAAACCAACACATGATGGGCAGGGAAAAAAACAGAACTTTTTAAATTATTTTCATTTCTTGAAATCGTTTGTAATTTACGAGGAAGAAGAGCGGCCACAAAACAGTAATGAATAATCGTCAAAAGATTTTTAACTATTCTATTTTCAACTTACTACATTCTTCCAAGAAATTTAATATTATGACCTTCAATTATTCACTTTCAACTCGTATTCGCTGTCTTGCACTAATTTCATTAAAGCAGAAACATTCAATCAACACAAGAATCGTGCATTACTGATCAAAACGTGTGTAGATTGAATCCACTGAAACTAACGTACTGCACTTCAGGGACTGAATGCTAATTTGCTTTCAAAGCAGTAAGTCTCAGCTTACTACTGTGGAGGCAAATTAGCATTATTCGTAGACAAATACACACTTATTCTATGTTCCTGCCAGTGCTGCATGCATTTCTCAAACTTACATTTTCTGATTAGCCGAAAGCACAAACTATAGTTTCCATTGGTTGAGGTCGGAAGGGGAACCATAATGCTCGTTACTCTCGATAGACACGTGTCCAATTGTAAAACAGTGAACCACTTAAAAGCGCTAACACAGCTCATTGTTGCATCAGTTAGTTAAGTTTCAGTGGCAACTTTACGAACGAATTTAATGCACAATTTTTCTGCATTCTCAGATATGGTTAATCGTGAGGACCAAAAACAGGCTGGGCACGACCGATTGAATTAATGGAATAAGGTGAAAACATATCTGGATATGCAGTAGCACCCTGGTCCACATTCATCGAGGTAGCGCCCTTGCAAGGTGCGATTAACTGGAGAAAAGCATTCAATTTCCATGTTTTGATCAACCTCATATATACATTGTCTTATATAATCTATTTCTACGTTGTATAGTTATCATGTCAATGCAACTGACCTCAGTGTTAAGAACAAATCTGTTATACTGTGTGAGTGTTCCTGATAATGAGGAGGAGTTGACTTGATCTGTCGAACGACTGGACCCAATCCGCCTCACTCTATTAAATTTCTAAGTTCAATCAACGTCGTTGGATATTATCAATGAGCATAACGTAGCTCACTAACATCAGCCAATAACATTAGTCTTTAGCCTACGTGAGTTTTCGAAATCTAATTTCTAAAGTGGAAATAAGCCCCGAGCAAGGCAATTACACCGGACATCTTTCAATAATATTTACCTATTTTGATTTTCTTACCTCGGATCCATTGATAAAATAGCGTTGAATGCGTCCATTTGCTCCACCATCGATATCTTTGGCTTGATAAAAAGGAGGAAGCGTAGTGCCCAGTGGAAGATTCTCCGGTAACTCCAGGGAGTACTTTTCTATTCAAAGATTGAACAAGCTGAATAACACATTGCTCAAATAGAGTTTCATTGTTAGTTAATCACATCAGAGTTTTATAATTTTCATAACACACGCATTTATCGTTTTGAAATAAAAAATAAAGCTTTCTGGGTTTAATAATATAAAAATATTTAAGGCGCAATTTACTGCAATAAACATACATAATAATTATATTGAAAATAAATTACAATCGATTAAATTGCAATTAAAATATATTAATTGCACAAGATGCACATAGAGTATATAATTACTCACCTTCATCAAAAGTAGGAGAATTGTCGTTCACATCTTCCACGATGATAACCACTGGAACGCTAGTGTTAAATTGATTTGTGGATAGCTGATCCCGAGCATAGACCTGCCAAATGGTTTGGGGGTTAAAAGAAGTACATATAAAAAAAAAAAAAAAAAAGAAAAGGAAGAAAGCAAATATGAACCATTTGAAATCGCTGACTATCCATTTGAAATCATACATTTTAGGAAATTAATCAAAAAAACAGTTCTCCATATATACATTTTCACACAGTTCTCGTACATCTTATATATTACTCTTTTTTAAAACTTTTTTGTAATTTTTACATATACAGAGAAAGGGGGTGGATTATGAAAAGAAAGACCGGATTAGATAGCTGTCACTCTATTCTCATTACACGTGTATTGTAATTTCTTAAAGGATTAAAACTACCCACATCTGATTCCAGAGAAAATGAAACGTGCTATTATTCGCACAAGGATTTGTGTCAATCAATTCTAGTGAAACTAAAGGATATTTCTTTCTGTTTCCAGTAATATTATTCCTGTCCATCTGTTTCGTTTCCCAAAGACACTGACAGAACTCCATAAGAGTACATGGAGTGGGTGGTTCGTCAATTTTAAACTATTCTAAGAACATTGAAGAGACGATACAGCTTCCTCCAAAACAAGATACGTGTAGCTGTCTATAAATTATGTATGTTCTGTGACTATTTGTAAGAGAATAACCGGGAGTTTCAGGCCTGAAACGCCAGGGTTTCACTGGGCACAATTAAAAAAATAATAATAAGATAATTTCCTAGCTATTAATAATCAGATTTTCCTATATGATTCACTTAGTATGCAAATTCCTTTTTATAATGGACCATAATGAATTCCTATCAGCAAGACATTATTATCTTCCGTGTATATCTTAAACAATGCTTAATTAAATGACTATCTATCCATTTAATCCTGTTACTATTTTCTCTATCATTCGACCGGTATAATCACCACGCTACATATTACTATTCTCATTTCAATTTATTCTGAGTAGACTATAACGCAACAAATAAAAAATAACTCATGGATACATACCCTGAGATGGAAAGAATACTGATTTGAAGGAGGATCTCTGTCAACGGTGTCCATCAGAACTAATTCACCACTGTTAGGATTTATCCAGAACCGGGCTTCCTTGTTACCTTCTCCTATCCAGTAAATAATTTCTTGATCAGATGCTGGCCTATGAGGATTACTAGCGTTCAAATAGCCCACGGTGTTGCTACGTGTGGTATTCTCCGCAATATGAAACTGGTAAGAAAGTTGGCTGAATACGACTAGCTCGTCATTCACATCCTGCAAGGTAATGTGAAAGTTTCAAGGCATTTGTAATAGAAATTAAAACGAAATCTGACTGATAGCAAAAATTCACAAATGATTACATTATTTATTTTATATTGTACTTTCAGAAATTTGTTTTTTTAACTGTTAGACATGGAGCTCCAAATAGGAAAGAGAGAGACAACAAACTTACTTGGACCTTAATGACTAGTTTTACAAAAGGATTGGCTAAAGCGGCAGCTTGAGGACCTTGAAATGGACGGATGTTCCTTGCTGCTACATGCAATACATATTCCGCTTGTCTCTCGTAATTAAGTTTCTCAGCTGTGGTTACAGTGCCTTTGTCTTCTTCAATGGCGAACATCTTATCTTCGTTACCTCCGACTATGAGGTATTTCAAGATGGCATTATCACCTACATCATCATCCTTGGCCTGCAACCACAAGAGAATTAATTTAGAACCATAATACTGACTAACGGGATGCAGATTTAACTAAAGTAAAAAATATTAACAGTAACAAAAAGTTACAAACTGAGGTATTTTATACTTGTATGTTGAATGAATTCGCTTTTACTTTTATGGTATGTTGGTATATGAACTTATTAAAATCTAAAGTTAAATAAAGCAATCAAAAAATTAATGGTTTAATTATTTAACAGCGGTTCCCAACTTTTTTTGACTCGCGAACCCCTTTGAGCGTAATTTTTTTTATCGCGAACCCCTTTCAACATAATAGTTTAATGCGAACCGCTAAGCCTATATTCTCTGAAATCGCATAATATTTATGAACTTTTATTATAAAATATTTCCAGTACTACGTTTTTATAAGCAACATTGTGTAAAGTATTATTTATACTTTATAAAGCTCTTATTAATCAGTCCAAACTAGATTTCGAACAGGCTAAGAGCAGAAAACTTGCATCTTGTCCAAACGGTAGCCGAGTATGTTGGTCTCTTGCCAAAGCTATTGCCGCAATTTTTGTCCATCTCCGTTTCCACCTCTGTCAAAACCAGATGGCTCTGTTGCCACATTAGCCAAAGATAAAGATGACCTGCTAGCATCTTATTTTTCTTCCAACTCATGTATTGATGATCTTGATAAATCACCTCAAACCATTCCCAGTACACTCCATTCAATGCCTCCTGTGGTTTTGCGCCAAAAGGATGTCGGAAGGATTTTGATGAATCTGATGCTAAGAAAGCTCCAGGTCCTGATGGTATTTCTACACTTGTTCTCAAAACCTGTGCTCCTGAACTTACTCCTGTTTTGTGTCGTATTTTTTTTTTTTTTTTTTACTTTCTTATTCCAGAGGTGTTTTCCTTCTTGGGAATTTGTTCATATCCAGCCAGTTCCTAAAAAGGGTAACAAATCCCTTCAATCCAATTATCGTCCCATTTGCGATTACTTCTAATCTTTCCAAAGTAATGGAGAAATCAATTAACCACCAACTCTTAAACTATCTGGAAATCTTTCATCTGATCAACGGTCGCCAGTATGGATTCCGTCAGTGTCGTTGCACTGGAGATATTCTGGCTTTTGTTAATCATCTATGGACAAATTCAATGGAAAAGTTTGGTGAAACTCAAGCAGTTGCTCTTAACATTTCAAAGGCTTTTAATCGTGTTTGGCATAAAGATCTTTTAAATAAGATTCCATCGTATGGTTTTCCAGCTGTTTTTTGAAATTGCGTATCCAGGATTTCTCTCTGACCAATCACCACTAATGCTGGTGTTCCCCAAGGTTCAGTTCTTTCTCACACTCTTTTCCTCTTGTATATTAATGACCTTTTTCCGTTGACCGGAAATCCTATCCTTAGTTTTGCTGACGATAGCACATTGCACCTTCCAGTTTGAGAAACCTTGCACTGCTGAAACAGCTTCAACTGCTCGAGTAACCACTGCCAAATCCTTAAATGTCGATTTCCAGGTAATTCTCCAGTTGGGGGCAAAGATAACTTAATTTCAATCCTAAAACTCAGTCCTGTCTTATATCTCGCAAAAGGGATTCTTCTGCTCCTACGTTTATCTTCGATGACGCTCCGATTTCTAGGCAAGACCTTGGGGATTACCCTGACTTCTAATCTCTCTTGGCACAGGCACATTACAAATATTGCTTCCTCTGCATCTAAAAAACTTGGTTTTTCTCTTTCGCTCTCGGCGTTACTTTTCTTCCAAACAGCTGCTCACTCTGTATAAATCGCAAATCCGCCCTGCCATGGAATATTGTTCCCACATCTGGGGTGGTGCCCCCAAAACCTCTCTCAGGCTTCTAGATTCCATTCAGAAGAGGGCAGTTAGGTTAATTAATGATTCATCTCTAACAGAGTCTCTCCACTGGCTTTCTCATAGACGTACTGTTTCTGCTGCATGTCTCTTCTACAGATACTTCCATGGGCACTGTTCTTCTGAATTGGCTTCTATAATTCCCACTCTCTCTTTCGAAACAGTTCGAACACGTGCCACCGCCAGGCAACATCCATTTACAGTCCAACTTCAAACCCACAGAACCAACTTTTCATCTTCCTCATTTATTCATTCAACTGCCGTTTTCTGGAACAACCTTCCTTCATACGTATTTCCTTAAAATTACGGTCTACAGAAGTTCAAGTTTAATGTCAACAAATATCTTCTTCTTTCATCTTTTCAACCTTCATCCCATGCACGGTACTAAGTACTATAGGTTCTTAAAAAAAAAAGAAAAAAAAGTTACATATACATAACAATGGTCCTTGAGAATGAAAAAAAAAAATTGACATGGAAAACATATTTATTTAACATGATGTACATAAGACAGTAAACTAATTATAAGGAACTGTAGGAGATGTGGTTTCTTTCTTTGCCAATTCTTTACTTTTAATCTAATTTTATTTTGCCCTATTGTTTATTATTAGTTATATTTTGTAGTTTACAATAATATGCTTATGTAAATCTAACCAGACGCCATTACAGAATTTTTAGTGCGAACCCCCTGGAACAACCGCGAACCACCGGTTTAATAGAACCGATTATGTGCATATTTCATTTATAGATGCACATAATCGGTATTATTCTTTATTGAACGATAGGTTTTTCTTTGTTAAGATTCAACAAAAAATAAATGAATATTTTGATTGCCACGTATTCAGTTGTAATTACAAAAGCATTGTACAGTATTAACAAACTCTTTACTAATGAACTAATATTAGAGTTAGCTATCTGAATGTCAACCGAAGTTCATAATGAATTGTATCCGACAACTGACGATGCTGTTTAAATCCACTGAAAAAATTAATAAAAATAATCCAAGGATCCTTTGCTGAGCGAAAAAAAAAAAGGAATGTGTCGAAATGTGATAAAAGGCATGTTATTTCTGAAGCTAAGAACGTACTTCAAAGTTCTTCGTATTATCCTGAAAGCCAAAAAGTTCCTCTCACAATCACAGACACAGCATTACCAAACCAACGCACAGATTGACGGGTTTCATCCGACGAGTGCTAATTACTATTGCCAACTACCCTACTTGTTCTGCACTCATATTTGGCTAGGTCCAGTCGCGTAGCAGAAGGTCCATCAATCTTCCAATGTGGAGAGAGGAGAGGAGATACATCTAGATACGGCACCCGAACAGTTTTTATAAATGTCATCATTTTAATATAAGTTTCTTGGAGTTCACAATTTTTCGATAGGCTATTGGCTAGACCATTGCTTTATTTAACAGAGAACTTTCAAAGAGATCCGTACAGTGTTTTGTGCTGTCAGAACAAGATACTATACCACAGTAGTAGTAGTATTAGTAGCAATAAGTCTACTACATTAGGTCAAGAGCGGAACTAAAGCAGCATTTCATAACACAGATCGTAATGAAACACTTCATAAATAAATAGATACATTTTCGACTCACGAAATCAGCAGCATTTTAGAGTTGACTTCGCAAGACTTGATCAAATGGAGGCATTGTTCCCCAACTCAGCTCTACACAACATAAATCACATCATCTCTAAATGCCGTCTATTATCGAAGAGGACAAAGAGTAGTATTTGGTGTAATAAAAGGTAGCTAAAACCATATTGTTTTATTGACCTAGCAAGACATTGAATTCCTATAACTCCTCAGGTCATTTCATCCAATGGCTTTCGAAATAACGTCTTGCTTTGGCTCTAGAGTTGAAGCAATAAAAATTATGATGTGTGTATATCCAGAGAACTGCCCACCAGGGTTCTCTTAGAGATTTTGATGAGCAGCATAAATAAATAGATAAAATCATTAAAATAATACACATAAGGTAAAAATATGTGCAAAATTTCTAGCAAGTATTCTGGGATCTAAAATAAGAAAAAAGAAAAGAAAAAAAACATTTAAAAGTGCCGATTCCGAAAGATTACGGAGATATGGCTGGTTGAGTTCTAAAATATGGCTACTGGCCATAAGGAGCCATATTTGCCAGCAGCAAGGCATCACTGTATAAAGCTTCCATCACCCACAGAATAAAACAGGTGAAGGGAGAAATTTTTATGGGTCTTTTTTACAACATGGCTGAGTTACTCGGCCTCAGGCGAGGGTTTTTTCTCCCAGCAAAACAGAAAATTGACCTCAGAGCACGTGCAATTTATAGACAGTATACACGGAGAAACATGGCCTTAGTCGCCGACACTCCTAAAACCAATAATGAAAAAAATATAAATAAGAATACGCAGATACACTTAGTAAATTATACAGTAAGCGCCACAATATATCCTGGTATAAACCATAATGTCCAACAATAAACGATTTTTATAAAGTTAAAGGCTGATCGGCTCTGAGGTTCTCAAAAGTATTTGGCCACTCCTCCGTCACTAGTAAATTAGATTTGACCATCAGTATGTGTACAGTAGGGAACCTATGGAAATGTCAAGAGATCACCAGATGTCAGTAGCAGCTTTTATGAGTCACAGTGCGGCGCTCATAAAATTAAGTGGTTTAATTATTGTATGCCATATCAGTTTTTTATCATTGAGTGATACCGAATTTCATATCAACCATTTAAGATCGGTTGCAGCCGACGTGGAGTAAAGGTAGAAGAATGAGGATAGCATAGTAGTTGATCCACTAGACAAATAATATTTACGGAGGGAAGATCAGCAATACCCAAAGATGATGGTCAAGTTATTTCTGCAGATTCTGAAACTGGAAATCCAAGCATCGACAGAAACACTGATAAGTGCGCCTGCTATCGGCAAGGAACTGCAATTCGCAATCTCCAACGAACACCAAAGGTTGATTGAAGGAAAGAAACCCCATAAAATTAAAGTTTCACAAATTTGAGTGTACGTTTAGAAAATGTCCAGAAAACATCGTAGGTTTGGAGGCAGAGGTGATGGTTGTGGCACGTAGTCAGCATTGCTGTGTATTCATTGATATTTCAAATAATTTCGTATTATCTACAGGGTAGTAGTTCTAGTAATTGGTTCATGAATCCGAATAATAAGACGCCGAAAAACGAAGTCAAGCATAACTTGACTTCGTTTTTCGAGCATTACAGCATAACTTTGTCTTTCGGAAAATGACTCAACAACATGGCTAAGTTAGTACATCTCCAATTGAATGGGGATCGGTCAACAACAGTTAAAAGTATTTACTTTTAACCTATCGTCCCATGCCAAACTACCGTCAAACTGAATTCTCATAGCATTAACTTCCACCAGAATCTTCTACAGATCACCCTTATTAGTATTATTAATATAGGAAGCAAAGAATTATTCAAGGAAGCACGCTTATACAGAAACAGCCAAAAATAAATAAACAAACCAATAAAAAACCTTGCCCACTCCGTCTATTCATCCCCCAATTCCTCTTTATATTTATTCAAGCAACCCGCCTCTACAACAACAGACGGAAGCTGGTGCCAACAATTAGTTACTCTCTGGTGGTTAAAAGAAAAATTTCACACAAACTATCTTGAAACCAACCGTTTTCAACTTACGTTTTTATTTCCCCTCATAAATGTAGCAAGTGTCTTTCAAACTCCACATACGTTTTCATCCAAATTATCGGTTGATTCAACCATTGCTCATGTCAGTTGTGCGTTGTCTGAGAAACAGTAAGGGTGTCAGCAGTATTTATTTTACTCATGCTATATGTGCTTTATGGTACAATATGATGAAACTGAAGGAAATTTCAGAAAGTAAACACAAAAGTACACAACACTTGATGCCATAATTTTGTCTTCTCTCAAAAGTGCGGTTGTCACTTCTGAAGTTTGAAATGAATCTGTTTGTTACGATCACATAATCAGAGAATCTAAAACACCAACAGACATAACATTTCAATAATTCCTAATCCTATTTTAGGGACAGTTGGTGGAAACCTTTTAATGAAAATTTCAATCAGAATGTTAGAATAAATTACCTTGAAAAAATTCAGAGCAATTATATATCACTTGAAGAACTAATTATTAATCAGATATTTATTTTCACTCTTGCATATCGCAACAGTCCGCCAAACCCCACATACATTTTCGTCCAAATTATCGGTTCAACCACTGCTCATCTCACTTATCCTAATTATTTGCTGTACGAATCCTTTGACATCAAAGGCGGTATAGTAATCAGCGATTTAGTAATTTGGAATCTCCTCTTTTCGATCCCCTCTGGCTTAAAATCTCTCTGCCTCATTCTGCCAAATTCATCTGTTGCCTCTACCGTTCTTCTTCCAACTCCACTATTCACTTGGAACTCTTTGATTTCTTCTCTTTGAAACTTGACTTTCTCCAATCCAACTCTTCTAACAGTAAGGTAGTTTTCCTTGGTGATTTTAATGTTCACAACTTCAGCTGGCTTGTTTTCTAGTCATATGAACTCAGATGGACGAGATGCTTTTGCAATAACTAATGACTTTGCACAGATTGTTCATTTACTTACTAGAACTATCCTAACCACACAGCCAACATCCTTGAGCTTTTTCTCACAAACAAACCTTCCAAGAACACGGGCAAGGTGAGTGGTCCTCGAGGTACCTCCGACCAGTACTTGGTCTCTTCTCCAACTGAACCTTTCTCTCGTATCCATTCTCAACCCTGTGTTTTTTGGCATTACAATAACACAAAATGGGATGATCTGCAAGATTTCGTTTCTTGGTTGGATTACTGTTTTAATTCTTCTGATGTCAACGGTTGCTCACGTCGTTTCACTTAAATTATTCTTACAGGGATGAAATCCTTTCTTCCACACTCCACTTTAAAATCCCCTCCCTTATTTAAACGTTGGTTTTCAAATAAATGTGCTAAGACTGTTCAGGATAAGAATGTTGCATATTGCAATTGACTTGCAACCAAATCTTCAGGTTCGTTTTCTGCTTACACCAACGCTTGCAACAATTGCAAAACACAGTTATTAATCAGTCCGAACTAGATTTTGAATAGCCTAAGAGTAGAAAACTTGCTTCTTTTCCAATGGTATTCGAGCATTCTGGTCTCTTGCCAAAAGCTATTGGCCACAATTTTTGTCCATCTCTATTCCAACCTCTGTGAAAACAGAATGGTTCCTATGCCACTTCAGCTAAAGATAAAGCTGACCTACTAGCATCATGTATTGATGATCTTGATAAACCACCTCCTACCATTCCCATTATACTCTATTCAATGCCTCCAGTGGTTTTACGTCAAAAGGATGTCAGGAGAATCTTGACAGGCTTGATGCCAAAAAAGCGCCAGGTCCTGTTGGTATGGAATGTTGATCCACTGGTGTTATATTGGCTTATGTTACCCATCTATGGAAAATTCACTGGAATAGCTTAGTGACACTCAAAGCAGTTGCTCTTGACATTTCAAAGGCTTTTTTTTTTTTTTTTTTTGTAATTGGGTAACTAGTTTTCTCTCTGACCAATCCCTGCAGGTGACGAATCTCTAACTTCTCCACTAATGCTGGTGTTCCCCGAGGTTCATTTCATTCTCCCACTCTTTCCCTCATGTATATTAACTAGAAATCGTATCCATAGTTTTGCTGACGATAGAACATTGCATTCCACCTTCCAGTTGAGAAACCTTTCCTTTCCCTGCACAACTTCTTGAATATCCACTACTAATTCCTTAAATGCTGACCCTCAGGTAATTCTCCAGTGGGGAAAAGATAACTTCGTTGATTTCAATCCCTCTAAAATGCAGGCCTATTTAATATCTCGCAAAAAAAGGATTCTTCTGCTCCTATGCTTATATTCGATGACACTCAGATTTCTAGGCAAGATCACATATCTCTATTAGGGATTATCCTGACCGCTAATCTATTTAAGCATAAGCACATCACAAATATTGCTTTCTCTGCATCCAAAAAACTGGGTTTTCTCTTTCACTCTCGGGTTACTTTTCCTCTAGACAGCTGTTGGCTCTGTATAAATCGCAAATCCATTTTACCATGGAATATTGTTCCCACATCTGGGGGATGGTGTCCCAAAATCCTCTTGATTCCATTCAGAAGAGGGCAGTTAGGTTAATTAATGACTCCTCTCTAACAGATTCTCTCCATTCTCTGTCTCATTGACGTTCTGTTTCTGCTGCAGACCTTTTCTATAGATACTTCCATGGGTGAACTGTCTTCTAAAATTCCACACTCTCTTCAAAATCAGTCCGAACACGTGCGTCAACCAGTCAGCAATCCAACTTCAAACTCACAGAATAAAACTTTTCTTCTTCCTCATTTATTCCCTCAACTTCCATTTTCTGGAACAACCTTCCTTCATAAGTATTTCCGGAAAATTACAATCTACAATAATTCAATTCTAATGCCAACAAGTATCTTCTTTCTTCCTGTAAGTCTTCAACCCATGCACGACACTAAGAACTATAGGTTCTAATACATCTTGTGCTTGGGGTTTTCATAAAATAAAATTTTCATATCGGATAAACCAACTCAGTTCTTAATGAAACAGTTTCCACTACAACGATCAGCATATTAGAAATGTGAAATTTCTACGGTTTCTAACAGAATCAAAACCAATAAATTAATAATGAATCGACCTAAGTGAAGGCAACCTTACCTCTTCATAACGCAATAATGCTTAAATTTAGTGTTATTAAAATAATTAAAGTACACGACAACTTTGTAATCAAAAGAATTAATGATAAGAAATATCTATCAATTTTTAACAAATAAGGGAGCATATCAACCAGATTTTGCGATAAGTTTCGAATTTTAGGCACTTTTAATTTGGCATGGTACACCATCCTTCTGATTATACGTGAACCTGTTAGGGATTTTGTAGTTTACACTAAATTCTAAGTTCCTGCGATGGCTCAGAGGAATTTAAGAGTAATGGACAAATAAATAAAATTAAAAATTCCCGACAAAAATGATAAAAATTATAGTTTTTAAAGAAGTTATGATTCGTCGAAGATATTATGAAATATTTATTAGGTTTTTATTACAGAGAGATATTTAATTATTTAAATACTATAATAAACAAATAATTATTACATTCTTTTCAGGGAAATTGATACTTAGTATGAAATGAAATCTGACTGGGGGAGGAGAAGGGAAAGAACAGAGGCTGTATGTCCGAGTGCTGGATTTTTTTTTTTTTTTTTCGTTATAAACTGTTTTACTGATAAGATAAGGAAAGGAAAGATTTCTTTCTAAATATCGTTCTATCCTCCAAAACGTACTAACAAATAGCCTATTTTAAAAGCAACGCTATTTGGCTCAAAGCCATTTATTATTTATTCCAACATTTCTTATGAAATCTCTCGCTCTCTTGGAACTCATTTCATAAAATTTGTTGAAGGATCATACTCGGTGCAGCCTCTCTTTATTAATCCTGCGTCCCTGATGCTACGTGCTTTAAAGAAAGTAACACTGTTCCTTTCTTTACTTCTCTTTTTTTTCTTTTTCTTTTTTTATTTATTCGCTCATTTTTCTTGGGAAATATAAATAATCTCGCTAACACTCCATCCTTCCTATTTTTGATTGACGGCCTCATTATCACGTCACTTTTCCCCATTCTTCTTGTCAGGGCTTCTCTCACTAGCGTCATTTTAAACTCCTTAATGATTTCTAGACCCCTGCTTTCCCCTTTAATATGACAGATATTATTCGAGCGAATGATCAAACACTGGGGACAAGTTGTCTGCATTTTCTTGTTTATTTTATCACAGAAGATTCCTTATCCATCTCAATCGGTAAACTGGCTTCCTGGTTCTTAAACATACCATTCTGATCTCTAATGACCTCTTCCCTTTTTTCATTCTACTCCACCTTTAAACCAGTCTGAATCTAATATTTTCTACCCACGAATGTGTTTATAAATTTACACGCGACTAGGCCAGCATCCTTAAGAGTATCTATTATCGAACTCGCCAGATCGTTTTACCCGGAACTATCCACAAAAAATGTGTTGCAAATTGTGCGTCATATTATAATTAATAACCTGTATTAATCTAACTGTAATTAACATGACTAAGCTTCTGCAAATATGTAATTTAGTGCATACCGTTTGCTCTAAGAAACGGTTTGAAATTTTAGCCATTGCTAGTGTTAATATAAAATATTGCTTTGGAAAAACATTCGGAAATGCGCTAAACGTTCAGAACTACTGTATTTTTAATGGCTATCTATGAAAGAGGGGAGGGACCCACAATACAGTACTATGTCTTTATTTGATGAATCTTATAATCTTTTGATGAATAGTGACTTGATTTTAGTTTTATTTTAAACCAGACGAAGCAATTTCGCTATGTCCTGGCGCCATCTAGTGTTTCTCTCGTGAATTGCATTTCAAAAGCTGATTTTTGAAGGCAGCGTGCCATTCTGAAAATTAAAACACACAATTTACCAAAATAAAATAAAGAAAACAAAACGCATACAAATAATAATAAGAAGAACACAGCAGCAACAAGCCTCACAGAGGACACTTAACGGAACTGCAGAAAGCCAAGATCCTGAAAACATGGAGAATAGTCAGAAAGTTCCTTGACCGATAGTAGTAATAATAGTAAGAAGAATAGCCAGACATAACCAACCACCTCATACACTTAGTACCAGTACCCTTAATGTAATGATAATAATTCCACGAGGAGAAAAAGAATCATAATAATAATAATAGTATTCATATTTACATTTCAATAAAATTTCCAAATTTACCGGTTTAAACTTTTTATTCGATTTCTATCCAACGATTACAAGACACCAACATGGTTCGTATTTGTTTTCATTACAAGACTTTTTAAGATAAAAGTGCTTAAAGAGATTCACAGCAGAACTATACTTTATAAAAACAACAGTAGACATATCCTTTTTAACACAAATTGGATCAATGGGCTGAGAAATGGCAGTTGAAGTTTAACGTCAACAAATGCATGTGGGTAGAAGATAACCTCGTAGTAATATATCACCTGTGTGGTACTGACATCAGAGTAGTGGAGAATGAAAATAACCTGAGGGTAATGGTGCAGTCAGGCATAAAATTCTTTGAACAGTGCAAACATGCTGCCAGGACATCTCGTGAGATTTTGTCAATGATATACAGAGACTTTGATAGCAGGGAGAAGAAGGTGATTAATCCCTTGGTATAAGGTCATGGGCCGCATCTTGAGTACAGTTTACAGGCCTGGAGGCCTCAGTTCTGTTCTGCAAATTGTTCTCAATTTGCAGGACTGAAAAAAAGTTTCAGTTCTGCAAATTGCAGCGTCTTAAGACTAAGCACCTGCGAGGAGATCTGGCTGAGGTGTTTAAAGCCTTGGATGGATTGAGTAAGATGAATGTTAATGGGACTACACACACGAAGGGGCATAAATTCAAGTTGAGGAAAGATGGTTGCAGGATAGATGTGCGGAGGTTTGCCTTCAGCCAGCAGTGGTTGATTATTGGAATAGGTGTCCATCTGTTGTTGTGGAAGTGCATGGGTTGAATAAATTCAAGGGAGAACTAGACAAATTCTTGGATGGTACGAACAGGTGAATTGTGTAGGTTTTTTTTTTTTTTTTTTGTTTGATACTATATAAGTTTGCTCTCTTGCCATTACTACTATTACTACTACTACAATGTTAATAGTATTAACATACTATATTATGCTATTATTAATAGCAGAAAATACGTCGTTTTGTCATACCAAACCTGAAAACAGAAATTTCTATTTGATGAATAGTGTTTTTTTTTTATAACGATATTGATTTCTCAAATATAATACCTTCACAACGAGTTGCCTAAATACTACGAAATTACAAATGACAGTTAATGAACAAAATCGTTTCTATTATGCTAAGAAATAAATGCATTAATAGTAGAGCAAATGTTATTTCGTTATACGCCTATAAACTGAAGATTACGTTACAAACAATTCGCCTAACACCTCGTGGCCCATCAAAACAGTTCAGCACAATTTGACTACACTGTATTTATTTTACTACAACAAAGTATAGCAAAATCTTTAGGTTTTATATATCAATCTGCAAGAGATAAAATATAAACGGCTTATCACCATGGGGAAAAGATGATATCCTGTCATAAATATTTGTAATACAGAATACTGAATTTCACAAGGAAGCTAAGAAACATTCAATTGTGTATAATAAGTATATATACAGCCAGCGGCGAAACTACAGATTCTGGTCTCCTAACGAGATTCACGAAACAAACCCCCCTGTGTTGTTAACCAACCAATCCAAACCAACCGTCTGGGCCTGTGGCCCATCGGGTCCCAGCACGACCGGGCGGTATGGTAGTTTTGCCGATTTATACAACGGTGTGCCACATACATAACAATTCATACCTGCATGAGAAACACTTGGTAGGGTGGCTCCTGCTCTTCCGGTATGGTAACCACGTACGTATCACTGTCGAAATACGGAGGGCTGTCATTGATGTCTTCCACTCGCACGATCACCGTTGCTGTAGCACTCAGCTGAGGGGTGCCACCATCGAAAGCTACCACAGGAAACTCGATCTTTGATTCTTGTTCTCGGTCCAGACTGCGGCGGGTAAGGATGTTTCCTTCGTTATCGACGTAGAAAGCTTCGTTGGCCTGATCGCCAAGCAGTTTATATCGGACAATAGAGTTTCGTCCGGAATCGCCATCTACAGCCTGTAATTTTAAAAATATTAATTAACGTATTTCACTATTTTCGCTAAAGAAATCAAATAATTACACAGCATTCTTGGCATACTTTTAAATTTCCACATTTTTGACTTTAGTAAAATAATATCCTACATTGAGTGAAAGGCATAAAAAAGAAACAAAATAAAGAGAACAGAAAGATCAATAGACCAAAGAATGACATCTGAGAGTTCAAATGACATTATAGAGTGTGCAAAAATGCAATAATATATGCATATGTCTTAACGATGTTAATTATAATATTAATGTAATATTACCCTTTATTATTTTACACAGTTCTATGTAAAATAGAGCTCTGTCCAAAGGGGATTTAGGAAATCACTACCGTAAAGTGCCAGTTGCTTTCTGAGACCACCTTTGTCTTATGTTGACCTTGCATTAATCACCTTTCATCTTCTCAACATATTATTCGCTATTATCATCTGTTTTTCGTAAAACTTAAGCACACCCCACACACTCATAAGTGGCAGCTTTGGTTTCGAGTATTTTTCTCGCTCCAATACATTAGTAAAGTTTATAAGTTTAATTTAGTTTAGAATAAACAGTGTGAAAATAGAATAAGTAAGAGACACTTACCATTATAGACCCAACTGTAAGATTAGGTTGCATCTCCTCCACAGTAGAAAAGTTGTACAAGTTATGCGTAAAGACGGGCTGCTTGTCATTAATGTCAACCACCTTCACTGTAAGAGGCGACACCGCACTCTGTATTGAACAAAATGTAGTTTTTCAGAGTTTATATTAAATATTACGTTTTCATTAACAGAAGCTTTCGGTAATTCTATAAAGAAGAGAGATAAATAGTGAACGACAGAACATTATTATTACCCTCGCTGAAACACTACAGATAATTCTCGTTGAACAGATTTACCAGTTTGTGCCCTGAATAATTAACTTAGAATAGAAGTAATAATTTATAATTAACGAAATTTTATAATTAATTTTAGTTTAATTTATAATTAACGAAATTTTATAATTAATTTTAGTTTAATTTATAATTAACGAAATTTTATAATTAATTTTAGTTTAATTTATAATTAACGAAATTTTATAATTAATTTTGGTTTAAAATTGTATTAAACAAATCGCGACCTTAAACTATTTTATGTTGGGCGTTACGATAGATTTTATTTAAGTCAAATTCTGTTTTTTTAAGGAACGCCGTTTTAAATGGCATATCCGTTAAAAAAAATTGTATTCTAACACTTTACAATAAAAAAAGTCATTTATTAGAATGTTTATCATTCTGATAAATGTAAAAAAATACAATGAGATTACGATACAATTGTACAATAAAATGAGAGGGAAACGTGAATAGCGATATAGTTCGAAATAACATATTAATGCCATTAAACGAGTAGTGGGTGGAAATACAGTTTTATTATATAAATTCGTTATCACGCAGTCCCTGTTTTAAAAGCGACCAACAGAAACAAAACGTGGCCAATTCCTTTTCTTAAATAGTTATAACGTTTGAAAATAGATGGCGCCACTTACGTTGATGCCGTCGGAGACCTGAACCAGAAGATCGTAACTCTGCTTCTGTTCGTAATCCAGGACAGCAGCTGTCAACAACTGCCCTCTGTAAGAAACAGAAATAAATAGACACAATGAGTACAGATGACCTAAACGGTAAAGCATAAATAACCTAAAATCGTGACGCGTGCTTGCATTTTGTACACGTACGCTGTGCAAAACAGAATGGTGACAACACGCTGTCGGACATGTGTTCAGAAAGGCGCTGAAAAAACTTATTAATAGTCGTATTATTACAACAATAATTCTTAGTATTAAAGGTGCATCTGTGATACTACTTTATTAGAAATGAAAAAGGAGAAAGGGAATAGTCTTTCGCTACAATAACACGACGTTATTGATCATCCATTCATCTTCCCTTCCAATCGTTATTTTATTCGAATAATTAAAACTACCACACAACTCTTAAAGTTTGAGTTTTCAGATGTAAATCAAATTAGTTCCAAGCTGAATCTTAATACCGGATGCAATATCTTTAATATTCTTACTTATTAAAAGCTTCCACCTGAGACCTTAGGGGGGCTTTAGGCTCGTACCTGTTGTGATGTGATATACGTGCAACCTTGACGAGGAAATGCTTACATTTTGGCAAGTTAAATGGGCTGTCACCGAATCTAAACTATCTAATTTCAAAACTTCCTCATTGGTCAATGAACCTTTTGTTTAGGAAGGCTAAAGTTTTATTTATTATTATTATTATTATGTTTTTTTTTTTTTCGGTTTTGATTTATCACACACACGCGCACAATACATGTATGTATCAGAATATTGTGAGATTTGAAATGCGATATAGAATGCTTTCTTTCGATTCATACCAACTAATGATTAAATACTCGAATATATGTTGAAGAGGCAATCCAGACCCTAGTTGAGCAGCTGAGACATATCGCCACGATCGGAGCATCTAAACAAGTCAGAATTACTGAGAGAACCGAGCGGTGGTTCCATCCGAATATGAAAATTGCCTTTAGAAGTAAGCAGAGGGCATATAACAAATGATTAAAATCGAGAAGCATTACAAACCAAGAAACCTTTAAAAGAGAGACAGCTCGTTTCCTTCCCTTCAAGAGAGGAGCGCATCAACAGTATATATTATCCCAGATTACCAAATCAAGGAGAACTTTCCCGAGTTGCAACAACCATCTCAACATGGATAAAAAGCTATTTGAGGAGTGCACTTGCATATCTTTCGATCATCGTGATGCGACCACTGAAATTTCAAACCTACCTAGTGTAAACCAGAAAAAACTCTTTCTGTCATGGATGATGTTATTATCTCTAAACAGCAGCTGATTGACGTGATAAATGGTCTGCCCAACAAAGCTACTAAGGGCCCTAATGGCATACCACTGTTTATAGTTAAGGTATGCTCTGTGTACATCGTGGATGTCCTCCTAAACATCTTCCGGAAGATTCTAAAGACTGGCACCATACCGGAAATCTGGAAATCTTATTATGTCAAACCAGTCCCTAAAATTGGAAATCCCAAGGCTCCTAAGGATTTCCGTCCAATCTCCATAGGATGCACATTATTAAACATATTTGAAAAACTCGCATGATTCGGAGTTTCCATGTGAGTTTTTCTGGTACATCCAGAAAATAGGCAGATTATTCAACACTGTTTTGCTCACCGACCACCCTACAGTCCTGCACCACAGGTCCTTGACTTCTAATCTCCTCGATACTCGCAGAGCCCAACTGGACATAATCTTCTTCGATATCAAATCTGTTTTCAATACCATCTCCATTCCTACTCTCATACGCATCTTAATAGAATATTTCAAAGTATCTAACCAAATTGTCAGAATTCTGAAGTCCTTACTACAGAGGAGACACTTAATTATAGCCAGTGGAACTCACCGGAAAACAACCTATGCAACGAGGGGTGTACCTCAAGGTGGGGTGATGTCGACAACCCTCTTTGCAATCCTACTTGAACCATTCCTCGCAAAAAATCCAAATTTTAGCTCCTTCGCTGATTGTCTAAAATTCTTTTATCAACTCAAAAGACCCCCAAACAGATACATGAAATTAACAATGAAACCTCCAAGTAAATCCAACAGTTAATTGACTTTTACAGCGAGCTGGACTCCAATTAAACAATGCCAAGTCAGCCCACATGACAATCACGAAGAGGAAGGTCAAGAATGACATTTGAGTTACAGTTAATGGTGAGACAGTCCCCAAAGTTTCATCTCATACTGAGCTGGGACTAACGTGGGACAAAGACTTAAATTTCAAGGAACACTTCCTAAAGGCAAAGAAGAAGACCTATGCTACTTGCTTTCTGGGCTATCCGCCAGGAGCTCGCAGGCTGTCACAACACGAAACTGATCGGACAATACATTAATAGAGGTCTCACACCCATACCACTATATGCCTCAGAAATCTGGTCCTCTGCATCTACCTCTCAATGTAATAAATTTATGTCAATGGAATATTGGATTCTGCGGTGGCTGAACCGTCTGGAAGGGAACCCCTTCACCATATCGACATCCATTCTCCTAATTAACCTAGGCATGACCTCCTGGAAGCTCACTGTCCTAAAAAAAAATCTGTCAACGCTCACCAAGCTGCTAACTCGCCATATTGATGCCCCATCAATAGAAGATATCATCGCACTAACAAGAGGAAGAAACAGAAGCCATCACCCACTTAGGATAAAGCTATCAAACTTGGACTCCCTAAAAGGAATGCTCCCATGTAACACCATTGAACACTTCAACACCTTCTCCATTGATCCGGTAAAGTTTGAAGTCAATAAAACATACAGAACCCAAATTCGACTAAATCACCAGGACTGCTGTGAAAATTGAGCAGGTTTTTTTTTTTTTTTTTTTATCAGATATGAACAATTAAATGCAAAACTTTAATGAAAAATAAATAAATCTGTTATGTTCGTTGCTGAAGAAAAGATAAAGTCAACCTGTGCATTTAACTCCAATTATTCAGAGTTATGGCATACATTTATCTCTTATACATTTACAATTAAGTAAACGTATTTATCTATTTAATAATTATTACAATACAATAATTATATTGTAAAGATCTGAAAATTTCTATAAAAGTGTAGAATGTATATTTCAAAAATTCTGTACACCCTCCTAGCCCACTAGCTGTACAGGGGGTGAACCTTGAGTTAATAAACTGATAATAATAATAATAAATTTTAGTAATTATGTTGCAATATTTTGTTATAAGTTACTGTCCTCCATGCCAAGATAGTGGTTTTGCCACATGTCACTCGTTTAGAGAGCTGAGTTCGAGTCCCGGCGGTGAATGTAGAAATTTCTGACCTCCTCTTCAGTTGAGGCTGAACTCAGATGGAGGGAGTAGAGTTCCCTCTGTAAGTTATTCCGGGTTTCAGACCGCACCACATACAAATCGGTCATTGAGCACACACAAACACACCTCTACAAAGAGAATAGAGAGATACTACATGGATTAAGCATGGGGATCTTTAAAATAATAATAATTATTATCTTTACGAGTTACTCATTTTAAAATAAATCCACTGTTCTAGAGATAGCCCTCCAAAAAAATTGATAGCCTTAGAAATCTCCATAAACTTTGGCAACAATTCTGACGAACAAGATCTGTATATGCATATCTTGTTCGCTATATGCATGTATTTAATCCAACTCTAAATTCATAAGATTATGGATGCAGGTTAGAAACAGAATTAAAAGAAGAGATTCGTGCAGAGATGCTTCAGTTGGTCATAATTCATCTGTCTTTATGAATATAAAATAAACAATTTGTCGAAGCTTCGACAAATAAAATATTCGTCTATTTGAAAAAAAATCTAACCCTTTCAATTCACACACTAATATTTTTAAATCCTTTTGCTTTTATGAAATATGTATATCACATTTGATTTCGAAAGTTGTCTCTGGGGGTTTCTTTTATGAAAATCCATGCGGTTATTAGTTACACCCAAGTAGTAATTTTCCTTGAGTAACTTGTGCAGGACGCTTCTTTTTTTTCTTTTCGGGAAATGCCAGCACAATATACGAGTATAGCATTGTAGTTTGTTCTGACTGCAGGGGTGAGCTCTCAAGGGAGAGTCGAGCGACCCTCTTGTTATATTTGATGGTTTGACAGAGAACATCGTTAACAATTATGTATGAGTGACGGGCAGTTAGTCTGGTGGCGAGCCCCTTGTTTTATAGAGAACCCACCGTTAACAGGTTGGCTGATTTCGAAAAGGGAAAGATAAATTATCTTCTTTGTTAGCGTGCGATACCAACTGAAACTTGTTCGCAAGCACCTTATTTTTAAGACAAACGAGAAAGTCTTTTACAAGATATAACCGAGCAAGTATAACTGACTGGAGGCATTTTGCTGCCCTTGTAAAAATCACATGCTTAGGTTTAGAAATATGTCTGTATACATATATACGTGTTTTTTTTCCTTTGTTTTTTGTAAGAAAATGAGGGAATGAGTGTACGTACATTTAGAAAAAGTTTACTTCAAAGTGGTTATTATCTTTGATATATTTTTTAAATAACTATAAAACGAGGAAAATTCGAAATTCTCGGATAAAATTTGGTTTTAACACCCACGCGAAAGACTAATTTTAATTTTCTGAAGCGAAAAAAAAAAAAAAAAAAAAAAATTACAACTTGTGCTACCAGATGGCCAAACTTGTTTTCATTTATCATATCCGGTGCGGAGTTGAACTAACGTTTAGGAGCCGCCTTACATAAGACACAACACATCCGCATTTTCTTGCTTTATAAACATTCATACAGACGGCACTACATACCATGAGCCCCTCTAAGAGCAAACTTTGGAACTAGTCTTTTATTTAAAAAAATCTCCATTACATATTACATACGCGTGTGGAAACCGTATTCATCTTTCCATCCCTCCATCTTTCAATTATAATCTAACCTTCATTTCAACGCCTAATCTCTGACTAAAAATTCCTGCAATAAAGTCTTATATAATTTAAAATGAGAATTTATTTAAGTAGAAACATTGAATAGATTTATCTAAGTTCAAATGACGAAAACTACTAACGAAGCCCACGTTGATATTTCCAAATTCCATTCTTGATTAGGTAAAAAAAAACTCCGTCATTTTAATTGCCTGACTAACTGTTTTTGCGATAACGCAAAGTGTAATACATAGATATTTTGCTTGTGTTATCTGCCACATTGAAATTTGTCTTGAACAAGCCAGGTTAATGGTAACAGATCTTTCTTTTGCCAATGCATGCTGGCAGTCAGTCAGTTGTGAAATGATCAAAGTAGTCTTCTACGGGTCTTCATTTTACAACTGCGTAAATATCTTTGCGGCTGTATAGGAACGCTGGTAGGTCCGTAGTTTTGGAGTTTCCTTTACGTATGGAAACAGCATTGATCCTGAAGTGAGCGAAATAAGTCTTAGTGCTCAGAGATAAACTGAACGGAACGCAGAATCATTGGGATCAGGTTGTCACAACATTTCTTCCAAAACATGAGTAGAATCTGATCTGGGCTTGCAGCGAAATCATTCTTTAGTTCTAATAAGGCTCGCTGTATGTCTGAATTACTTAAGCTAAGAAAACGCAGCTTGTACTGTTTAAACTATTAGTGACTGAGGAGAGAGAGAGAGAGAGAGAGAGAGAGAGAGAGAGAGAGAGAGAGAGAGAGAGAGAGAGATGTTCAACAGAACAGTCTGGAGGCTTTAAACAGAGGCGAAAAGCTGTATGTAACCTTATACTGTTATGGAAGATGAATGTGTACCGCAGAACACATTAATCTTCCATAACAGTACAAGGATTTGGAGCGCGTTTGAAAAGGTTTGGATGAAAATCCTGTCAGAGATGGAAAAATTCTTAAAGGTCTCTTTATTGAGGCCTGTACTTAGCTGATCTCGGGGATGTACCCCTTGGGTTATTCCAGATTTTTCAACCAATAAGAGTAACACACATTATAAGACCATATGAAATAGCATGCCATAGAAACCTGGCGCACCCTAACAGAAACAGTCAGTGCTCCATAACATCATTATTAGACAAGGTAGGGTAGGGTAGTTATAGAACTGATTTTTCCTAAGAGACACTTGACAACAATCTTTGTATTATAAAAAATATTCTTAAGAAAGAAACAGTGCGTGGTTGTTTAGTTCTTTTATGAGTGGAGCAAAGGTTCTTGAAAGGGCCATTAGTAATTATAAACAACGGTAGACAGATTGTCTAGAAGATAAAATCTCAATTTCAGGCGGAGCTGGGCGGCACCCGACCACCTCTTAATCTTGAAAGGGTGTGTTCTTGAGGCTTTATCCTTCACTAACGGTATCGGATCAGTGAGGTTAGCAGGACTGGGTCAAGCGATAATCTAAAATAAAGCTACTACTTTTTAGAGAAATGAAAAATGTAAAAATAAAGCTGCTTTGCAAAAAGTCAAATAACTAAGGTAAAAAAGGTGTATTCTAAAGAGAAAAGCAGATACTAATATGAAATGATACTTAGTATTTCTTAAATAAATTAGCAAAAATACCTACGTGGAGGGATTCACTGCAAACTTGCTTTCATCATTGCCAGCAATGATAGAAAATGTCAATGTCGAATCGGCATCTGGATCCCTTGCCTAGAAAGATGCAGTCACAATTTTTAGTTGCACTGAAGACTATCAAATTCATAGTAGTACGCTTAACCAATTAGTCTTATCTGAACTACAACTACTTTAAATATACATCTTGATTTTAATGACAAAAATTATATAGTTAAGATCACTTGTGTCCATTAGAGTATTTTAAGTTTTAGTTTTTCCCTAAAATACTGTTATGTATGGTTATCAGATCAATGATGATAGGGTTTTGTATGTCTCAGAATGGCGGGTTAATCTTTTATCAAACCTGTATGAAAACAGAAGGAAATCCGTCCGCACAAAATTCGTTCCTTATCAAATGGGCAACTTTAGTGAATGAACCTAAGAGCACATTCATTTTTGTGCTCTCGCGCTTGATCATTCGCCTACAGCAACCATTTTGAAAAAGACAGTTAAAATAAAATTATAAACTCTTCTGGTTGTAGGGGCTAAACGGATATGCATTTATTTTTAGGTAAAATTAAGTACATAAATTTATGTTAAATGTTTCCTTATATTCTTCATGTAGTAACTAATTATTAACTGACAATCACAAGAAAGCGGTTTCTTACGTAAGCTTCCCTGCATTCTGACCAGGATACTATTTACTGAGTTCTTAACAGAACCAGTAATCCGTTTAGCTATTATGAATGTAATGATTCAAGGGAGATTGGCACGATCCCCATACTTTGCTACTAAACGACTGTCACCAACGACTGATTGTAATCTGCCGTTGGTGACAGTCGCAACTGAAGAATAATTATTCTTCCCTTTACAATACAAATATTTAGAAACAAGACTTCATTTTGAGTGCAGCCAAGTGTGCATCATTAAAGATCCGTTACTTATTATTCTGTACGTACACCAGTTAGACTTACACAGAGTGGTACACTTAGAGAAGGTCACATGGCACTCATCAGTGAAACTGGAACCACACCCTTTTGAAAAAAAAAACTATTGAGTAATACACAGCCTTGTATATTAAAGACTGCAATGCTATATAAAGCATCCATAAGAAATATGTTGCACATTTAACTGAACAGATTGTATGCGAAAGCTACAAATTGTTTTCTCCACCTTTCTCCCATAATTCCTTCTGCGTTGCTTATTTGTTCGTATCACTTCTTACCCACCTGCCGCAATTACTTGCACTGACCTAATTTAATAGAGGCTGTGGATTCCATTTCGGAAAAGGAAGGTTTCATGAATGGACATATTTCTTCGAGCGATGCCACTTTCCTGCTATTCGCATTTAACGAAAAATGAACTTAGACACCTGGTTTACACCTCGACATTGCGCAACTGTTGGTCGCCCTACTGAAAGACCGGCCACGCGAACGATAGCCAACCTAAAGTGCTCGAGAGGAATAGTAAGAGTACTCTGCAGCATTCCACGATCACGCTGTGTTCTGTCCTACATAGTTTCTCCCGTAAAGGGTTTTGGCTGAGTTCAGTAATGGCAGTACCGACTTACTGAAGGCTATCTAGTAATCAAAGTAAAACAACACCTTTAAGTGGAGGAGGAAGGCTGTTTGGGGGCTGAAATCTTACATAAGAAAGTGCCTTAAGAAGGCAGTGAGTGATAGGAGGAAAACATTTATTACTTTTAACGTGATTCCTTCATAGGGAAGTTTGTTTTCTCTTTTGTTCGTCCATCCTTCTTCCTTCTGTTTTCAGAGACAGTAATGATTCAGTTAGTGTGAAAGACTTCTTGAATTAAGCATGTTTACCCTCATTACTTCGCTATCCCTCAGTCTTTATTCGGAGGAATGGCGTCCTACATTGTGTGTGTGTATTAGTGAACACTTTCACGAGACTAAGGCCGTAGGGTTACTGAATTAAGAATTAAACACAACGCCCACCCTATGGGGTATAGTCTATCAAAAATGCACAATAGAAGATCAATTTTGCGTCACGCTATTCTGTTTGCTGAGGTGAAGTGGTCAGCAGGAACAAGTGCTGTTCTACTTTCTTTCGGTATGTGACTGTAGGTATATGAACAAAGGCAAGTCGGAACAAGTTTTCTTAAATCATTATCGGTGTACGAGAAATGGACTCGAATCTATGTCATGATAGTCACTGAATACTGAAATATTTTCTACGCCGTTCTAAAAGCCATCTGTATGTAGCATTATTATTATTATTATAAAAAAAAAACCGTTTCTCCATTTTACGAGATTTTTTCCACCGCGTGACGGGTACTGGTATCAAGTGCATGGGGTGGTTTATTATTATTAACGAAAGCGTAGTTTGGATTTTGAAGGACTTGAGTTCTTTGTATAGTTACTGAAAAGCGAAAGTTAAGCATGGTTGTTGAAAACGTTCCAGAAATACAGTTTCAGCTTGTTGAAACCTCCCACACATCATATACTTCCAGCCAAGGAAATACCGATGAATTTCACTTACTCGTAATTACGCATGATGCTTGTGTACTTCTGATGCTGACCTGTCAGTGAAGCCAGGAATAGAATTTTTATGAGATTTTTTCACAACGAAGTTTAATCGGTCTCAGGCGAGGGTTGCAAGGTTTTCTTTCCCGGAAACTCGGTTTTTTTCATCCAGCAAATCGAACGAACAATACACACAATTACAGACAAAATACACTGATTCCTTATAGCTTTAGTTGCTTTGGCGCATAGCAACCCCGCTCACTGTCCCCAAACACAAGTAAAGAACTGTAGAAATCTTTGATAATTGCCAACCAATTCAACTGAGAACTCACTTAGTGGGCTATTATCTTAATCATCAAAAACAAGCCGTATTACTACTCGCTTTATTTCAGACTAATTTTTCTGTTTATAAGTATTTATAAGTATTTATTTATCTTTCTGGTATTTCAATAGTGAGAAATGCTAGGTAGCCAAAATAGGAGTAGCAGAATTAAAAAAACAAGAGTGATTAAATTTGAAAAGGTTACTTTTCGCCTTTAGGGATTCGAGACAAAGGACTCTTGTTGAATACTAATTTTGTTTTGTGTAAATTTAACCTAGTTTGAATAGTAAAATGTGTCACTTGTTTAAGTCAAAACAGAGCCTTCACTTGAATCAGTGTGTTCACATGAAAGATGAAGCGAAAAAAAGAAATTCAAGTAATTTTTTTAACGAATAATGATATTTTTAAGATGCTGTGAGCGATGGGTTCACTTGACTAAATGCAAAAAATACCACTTCAGCGTACTTAATGACCCAAAGTTGCCAAGGTTGTTACGGTTTACATTCATCTCGGAATCAGAAGTACATGGACATAATGAGTATAACGAAAAAGTTAGTGAATTTCATCGGTATTTTCTTGCACAAAGATGCGGTGTTGGAGATTTTAACCAATTGAAACTATGCTTCTGGAACGTTTTCTACAAACAAGCTTAACTTTCACTTTTCGGAACAATTTGCTTATTCGTAGGACAAATGACATTTCCACAAATTAATCGCGCCTTATTTTATCCCAGAACAGTTACATGATTGTACAGTTAAAGCTCGAAGTATTGTCGATTTATTCATCAAATTTTCAGCAATGCTTGTTATTTCAGTACTCACCTCTGAGATCCGTGTTTAGGGTTTAAAATTCATAAAAGGCAAAAGTACGTGAAGGATTAACTATATTAAAATAAATAAGAACATGTCCTGAGGAGGAAGAAGTGCACTTCTTTTCCCCTGGTTGTCATCTATAAAAGATTGGTTTTTGAGACTCCGTTCTAGTCCTTTTTATGTAGTTTCTTTTACAGATGGCAAGCCGGAGAAAAGCAGTACACTTCTTTCTCAGGGCATGTGCTTATTTATTTAATATAGTTAATCCTTCATCTTACTTTTGCCTTTTATGAGTTTTAAACCCTAACACGGATCTCAGAGAAGAGTACTGAAATAATAAGTTTTGCTGAAAATTTAACTTATTCTCCTGGTTTGTATCACACAACACAAATTTCTGCTTTACAGCGCAAAGGTTTTTTTCAAAAAATTCAGCTATTTAAATTTCAGCAATACTGCGGCCTTAACAGAAAAGTTCTTTTAGAATTTCAATCCTAAAAGAAGGGAATAATTCAGTAAGTCCATTAAAGTACATCCGATGGCAGAGAAATGGTGATGCGCATAAATCTGCATATGGGCTCAAGTCCAAATTAAAGTTAATTTCTTGTAGTCCTTTGGTAAATCCAGCAGTCACGCAATGATTGCTTGATCACGACATACTTCGTATTTATAATCGCGAATTTCCATGGCAATGCACTGCCAACTTGCCTATCTAAATTAAATCCGAGAATAATCAGAAATTTTCAGTCCAGCTGGCACTCATTTGTGCATTGCACAGGGGTGATTTTTTGTAAGCAGTGGAGCACGTGAGCTGGTTTCGAACTGTCAGAAAATTTCTGGAGCAAACATATCTGTTATCTGCGGATGTACTTCCATGAGTTATGGGCATTATGCGTGTAGATGCATCCTCTTCAGATGTACTTTTATTGTTATCTCTCTCACTCTAATTCAATTCTTTGCGAATTCTTTTTGGACGTTTTTGCGAACTAATTTTTCGAGCTAGTGGATTTCCTCGTTACACTATGGTCGATGGATGATCCCCATGTTGCTCGCTATATTCTTATAGTGATTATTAAGTAAAGTAGTACTAATCAACCGAAGCATCAAACAATAACGAAGGACAATAACGTTTACAATAGCAACGGAAGATCTACAAAATAAAAAGCAAACGCACACTCACACTCCAGTAGCTCGAAAAATTAAATTTTCAAAATTATATTTTGCATTAGTCGTATAAATAATACTTACCACAAGCTGAAACACTAACGCCCCTGGTGGTAAGGACTCTCCGATTGAGGCTTCGTATGGGGCACCTACAAACTCGGGGGCATTGTTGTTGATATCCTGGACAATAACGTTTACAATAGCAACGGAAGATCTACAAAATAAAAAAACATCGAAACATTATTTTCAATAATTACATATCCTTTGTATCCTAAAGACGTAATAGTGAAATCTAGAAGTGAAAGTTTAACATTAATTTATGTAAGTATAGATGTTTGTAAATCAACGCTAAAGTGTGAATATATAATTTACTATTTCTTCATGTGTTGTTTCTATTTTCGAAGGAAGCATATACTGCTATCAAAGAGCGTTGTTCATATTAAAATGAATTCTGCCCTTGATTTTCCGCATGGCTGGCAATGATTTATTAAAGCAACAGATTTCCTTTTGCCGTTATCTATAACCTGCTTTTGTCTCTTATTTGGGATCATTAGGCCAACATGTTTCGAGGTTGGTATTCAGTTTTCAACGCTAAATAAAATTGTCTACAAGTTCCTGAGATAAAAGAGAAAACTTGAAAAGCTTAATTAGCAACTTTCCCCGAAAAACTGTCATCATTTCTATATTTGGAGCTTCGCTACCAACAACTTTCACATTCCATAACAAGCAAATCGAATGTGAGCTAATTTATAATAGTACCGAAGGAACACCGGCAGATTTAAGAACGGGGCTATTTGCTAACCAAAAGAGGGTCTCATGTTCCGAAAGAAATACCAAGACCGCAGGGTAGATAGATGAAATTTTTAACCCATAAAAGACGATCAATTTATATTTCTCTATTTCACCTCTCTATCGCCTTCTTTTTGCGTGAACTTAAATATAACTAATTGGCTATTTGTTGGTGTTTTAATACATGTGCCAAGTGTGCATCAACAAGTGTGATGCACACTTGGCACATCCAAACACACAGGAGTCGCCACCTTCTAATGGTCACTAGAAGGCCATACTTTACACACAATATCATTTCATTTTGAACACAGTATGGGTTATACGTGGTTCGTCTGCTTGGATACGGTAAATGTGCCTTATTCTTACTCTAATTACTAAACTAACATCCCACATTTAATGATGATCAATGTAGTATTTTAAAATATATTTTAGTTTATATAATTCAAAATTATGGTTTAGTACTGAAAATTATAAAATCTCTAAATTATATTATATGTTATATTATTGGTTATTCAATCTCAAAATTGATTTCGTCATGGTGCATATTGATCATCATAGAAACAGAGAACCCTTTATCGCTGTTTTACTTTCAATTTGGCCGGTTGACACCAAACGAAGTCATTCGAATTGTGGGTATACAACGATAACTTATGCATATTTTCCATTTGTATATATACTATGCATTTTCCATAAATCCGTCTGAGTATATATAGTAATATGATTATTATACTATAACTTTCCTCACAATATATTAATACGATACTCATTACGGACGTAGCGTATCCGTTGCCACCGCAATAGCACTATTTCATTAATTCAGTATATTAATTCAGTACATTAAAGTCAGTGTATTAACTCGCCATTTTTATTAGGTGTGCAGTACTAATAACTATCCTATTAAAGAAAGCATTTGAACTTTATTTTGACTGCAAATTAGCAGATCTTGGCACTAAGTGGATTCCCCGTATATGCTGCACTAACTGCGCAACATAAATGAGGAATTTTAAGCTTGGAAACCCTTCAAAGAAGTTTGTGAGAAACGTTACCAAGAAAGATGGAAGCCAGTATGGTGCGTACTACTGCTGGACAGTGATGAGACGAAATGATCAGATTAATTTGCTTTCCTTCGATAATGTTCTCTGTTGTTAAATAACTAAACCGCAAACTAACTGTGAAGATATTAAAATAATTTTTCATTTTACCCTTCTTTGATTAATTTAAAAAAAACACACCGTTTAATAAATTTAAAGGCAGCTCTTCCTGAGGAAAGATAAAATAAAATTCAGATAAAATACCAAAACAAGGGGGCTACTGTAGATACCAGTTTATTTCCTATTTATCTTTTCATGGTAAAGCAAAATTCCTTTACCTTCTTTCGGACTCGAGCTTTGCCGAATCGATTGCTGTAACGAAAAACGTGTATCGATCCGGTTTTACCCTGATTGAGGTGAAGGCTTCTAAGATGTACATTGAACCATTGTGGGAATGGACATCGAAAGGAACTGTCAGACTTAGACTATCATTCTGTTTTCGGTAACGAACGAGTCCATTGTTTCCCAAGTCAGGATCCACAGCGCTCACCTGAAAACAAAACGAAGCCATTAAACTACGCATTCATGAAGTTCCTAATTAATTATTACTAAAGATTACATATTAAAAGCAGCACAACTTATTACTATATTAGGATCTCCGTGGTAATGGAGATCCTAACTTGGAGAAACCCTACTCCGATTGTCTAAGCTCGGCTAACCTTGAGTGAAAAGAAATTTATGGATTACTCTAGTTTCTAACTAGATTTGATAACCCAGACTTCTACAAAGTCACAAGTGGCGAAACTATTATGTCATGGAGGAACTAACAACATAGGAAAATTGAAAGATACGTTGGAATAATTTTATATGCGCAGCAAGACAGAGCCAGTCGTTTGTTATACAGAGCAACAAGTGAAGAAATCATGTACCAATGCTCTGTCAGTCTTTTTATCCATTGTGACAGCATTTAAATGAGATCGAAATCGTCGCAAATCCTCTAAATATTTCTGGTAAATAAGAATTTCTACATGTACACTGGTGAAAAGGCCACAGAAAGTCACCTTTTAGTGGTGAAATTACGAAAAAGTGTTAAAAACCATTCGACGCTGGTGAACATGCGATGACCAGATGAGCATTTTCTTACCTTAAGCCACAGTGATGACAGAGACCCCATCAAGTGGTACCAGACTTATGAGAGAGAGAGAGAGAGAGAGAGAGAGAGAGAGAGAGAGAGAGAGAGAGAGAGAGAAGTCAAATAATGTACAATGTGAAGAGAAGTCCTGGTTAGTGAATTGAAGATAAAATTATGGATGACGACAATATTTTTTTCGCAGCATTAGTTAATTTCACATTTCTCCCCATTTGTCGAGGATTACTGTGAAAACAAAAACTAAAAGAAAAAAACTCTTTCTCGCTGCATGAGAAAGGTTTCGTTCTAAGATAAGGCACTTGGATCAACTACCAACCAGATCCATCAAGTTAACGATATTCTGATTGTGCTTTTCAAGACAAAACATGACTTCATTGCCAACTGACCTGGGCTTGCCTGCCGCTGCACCGTAAGCTATATGAACATAGGCTGGTGACAAAAATTAATCTAAAATAGGTCAAATTATGGACAAATAGTATCATAACAGTACAGCTAGCAGGTGGTTTAGAACATTTAATAATTGGCGTGATTCGGCGGTCCTGGAGTTCCAGCCACTGCTGGCACCAAAGAAACCATAAACATTGCTTCTGTAATCGTGAGAGTAGATCATCGTATAACAGTAAGGCAACTGGCAAAGATGTTGAGCATATCACAAGAAAGCACCCACGGCATTCCCCTTGGCCATTTGCATATGACACGTGTTTGTGCACTCTGAGTTCCAAAACTACCCAAACCTAATAGCAAGTTCGCATGAAGGTTTGTCAGGAGCTGCAACAGATGGTTACTGAAGATGGTGAGGTTCTGCAAAAGGTGATAACGGCGGATGAGACATGATTTCATCGTTTTGACCCAGAGAGTAAGCAAAAAAGCTGTTTTTGGAGGTTTACGTCAATGCCAACACCAAAGGGTGTGGCTTCTACAGGAATCACATTTGTCGCAAACGACTACAACTGCACGTAGGTGGGTGGCTGCTGCATCACGACAATGCGAGACCTCACATTGCTCATGTCATGATCCAATACTTAGCCAGTATTAATGTCAAATGTGTTCATCATTCGCCCTAGAGCCTTGACCATGCACTCTGCGAATTTTTTTATTTCCAATGTTAAAGAAGGTGCTGAGTAAAACGTTTTCAGAAAAAGTTGTGAATCCAAATGAATTTCTCAACAAAAGCTTCATACTATGAAAGTTTAATAAAATGCTTGTAATGTTCATATATATAAGAACCCTTGGATTATTGCGTCAACTTGTGTTGTTTTGATGTTTAGTGTCCAGGATACAGCAAAATTTTGAAGTTGTTATAAAGACGTTGGAGGCGATTCTCAAACGCATGTCAAAAAATGGCACCACCATGTTTTCGAAGAATGACAGAAACATTGGAGTAAGTGCATTTCATAAAATGGAGGCTACTTTCAAAAGGAACATGAAAATATGGCTGATTAATAAAGGTATATTGTAAAAAAAACACATGACAATTCTTTATTGAACAGCCCTCGTAACATAACGAAAGATATATATATATATATACAGTATGATTCATGTGTATCCTAAAGTATGGTATTGTACTGCTGTGCATACCTACACTATGATGTACTTACTTTTGGAGAAGAAATAACAGATTCTAATGTATAAAAAGTAAAAGTTTAATTAACAGAAACTGAAAAATGAAGGAATGACAGGAGAGAGAGAAAGAGAGAGAGAGACAGCTGGATTTTTTTACTCAAACTTACAATTGTTTTATTATGTTTATTTCCATTTTAGGAATATGTACATAATGGAGTCAAACGTTTCGTGGTATTTTTTTACCACTTCTTTGTGATAACTGTCATTGCAATATCACTGTCACAAAAGACCACTTAGGTCGCAAGAACTTATTAACTTAAGAGCTTAAACACTGATTATTAAGAATTTATTCTGAACAACTTATTGAATAAGTTCTTGTGACAGTGATATTTCAAAGACAGCTATCACAAAGAAGTGGTAAAAAATACCACGAAATGTTTGGCTCCATTATGTACACATTTCCAAATCCGAAACAAACATAATTATAGTAGGTTTGAGTGCTTTATTATCGTCGAATAACACAGTTTACCTACGCATCATGCCGCTCAAGGAATAGGTAATGAAATTTAGTTGAAACCAATTAATTAAACTGCTTTAATGTTTCTGAGAAGCTCCTGTCTCATTTCATCAGTTAAGACACATATAAAAGTGGAAACAATTAATGTTATTAGGCCGAAAATGTGTTTCATTTATTGTACATACTCGTACTGAACTGATCGTCCTACTTCGTGCCACTAAAGCATTAATTCGTCACACTATAATAGATGCAATCGGAAAGGTTTAAAAATCATCAATTCAAAATGCTTATTGAATAGTTCTGATCTCACCGTTCCAACGATTGTTCCTGGAAGGTCGACTTCGGTAACCCTAAATGTGTATACGCTCTCTGGGATAAAACGCGGATTGTTATCGTTCGCATCCAACAGGTGAACCTCAACCACCGTAGAGCTTTCCTTTGCCAGGGGATTCACGTTCTGTTTCTTTTCCTTGGCGAATACCTGAAAGAAAGAAGTTAAGAAAAGTTAAAATTCTAGTTTAGACTTTGTGTATGTCTAAGGAGTATTTATTCATAAGCAATAGAAGGTTTGAAGAAAAACACGAGTACTTCACTTCAAATGGCAGTCTTCCCATCTCCCAAAGGGAATAAAAACTCAGCTGGAATTTCAAAAATGAATTTCTGTATCGTGATTAACTTGTGTGTTTGCACTATCTCTTTTAATCAAGCTGACTCTGATCAACCAATTTAATTCCATCACTTTGCTTATTGGAGCCTTCAAGAGATGAAACCCACGTTTAGTCTCAGGAGCAAAGTGTCTCGCATCCTCCTCCTCCCCTCCCCATCAACCCATGCACGGTACTAAATACTATAGGTTTGGATTCCTTTCGTGTTTGGAGTTCCAATTAAAAAAAAAAAAAAAAAAAGAAACATACGCTAACTAAATGGCAGAGGTATTGTGGGCAAATGTTTTCATCCTACTGAAAGTTGGCTTTAATTTTTTTCGTCATAGTTTGTTCTAATGTGTAAGTCAACAGAGAGGTTACATGCTTTTTGGTCAAGCTGATTTTTCTAAAGAGACCTCAATATTTTATAATGCCAGACCAATAACAAGAAAATTACAGTGGAAAAAAAAAAAAACATCGTATGACTTCAAGTGAACGGGTTCATTTATAAAATATTGAGAATTAATCCAGATTAAACTCTACAAGGATATTTCGCACTTACTTTCTTAAACGAGACCAACTGGCCAAACTTGCTCGGAGGAAGGTCATTGCCCTCTGCAGCGTAAGCTTATTTTTTCGAAGTGGTACATTTACAGTGCGCGCGCGTGGGTGCCGTTATACAGTATTTTGAGTTTAATACCTTGATGAAGTGCGTAAAATAATTGAGATATCCAACTATTTATTGGCAAGCAAACTGGATCCAAATCATAGTCATGTGGTGATTTCCTGTTAGTTATTACAACAGTTAAGCTATTCTGTTTAATACTCTTTCACAAATTACCACGGTATTCTGTCATGATAAGTATAATGTTGTTAGCTTACCAAAAGAATTAAAATACTTAAATTAAAAGTAGCAAAAATAAATGCATATGCATTGCTCGTATATTCTAACTATTTGAAATACTCCAGGGAGTACTTCAATAATTTAATTAAATATGTTAAAAATCCAAGTGAATTTCTCAACAAAAGCTTCATACTATGAAATTTTAATAAAATGCTTATAATGTTCATATATATTTATAAGAACCCTTGGATTATTGGGTCAACTTGTATTGTTTTGATGTTTAGTGTTCACGATACAGCAAAATGCTATACCATCAATTGCCTAAGTATTTACAGTACACTGTTTAATTATTTATTTAAAATAATAAATAAATAAATTTCCGTTTACACTCTGGAACGACCAGATATGTCTATCTTTCCATCTTCAAACTTATAGAATCAACTTTTCATCTTCCTCGTTCATTCATTCATCTCCGTTTTCTGGAACAACCTTCCTTTATTAGGTTCTAATTTGGGACAACACAGAATTATTTGAGGACTTTTTTGGGACAACACAGAATCAGTCTGATGTTTGATCAATGCAAGTACCATCTATTAATGCGCACCATAGGTTATGAAACAGCCGATCCATAATACATTTTGTATAAGAAATACTCGTGCATCATGGCCATGTATTAATCCAGTCAAATATAACTGACTCGAAAACTGGGCTACATTACTTCGCTAGGCCTATTCACCTTAGTAGCGCAGTCTTATCTTAAATAAGACAAAACGGCAGATTTTACTTATTTATTCCATTTTAAATCCTTAAGACATTCAAATTTCTATCAATGGGCATTAACAGTTAAAAAAATGTTGCATATCTCAATTACTTAAGAACTTTAATTACGGAAGGAATGTTTAAATCTTCCTGTTTACTGATCGCACATGTTGATGTTAATTTTTACTCTATTTCATTTTGCGTAGAAAAAAGATATCACCGTGTAAGAAATGTTTTATCACCGATAAGGTAAGACTTGCCGTATTTAACCAAAATTGGGGAGCGACCAACTTTCCACAAATTACTGGCAGTCTACCAATCCAATTTTGTACATTATGGATTGGCAAGTATGTTCACAGAGACCGGACAATGTTCAATACCTTCCAATGCGACAAGAAAGATATTTTGTTAGCAAGCAGTTTTCGTAAATCCCTTTATAAAACAATACGAAATGACAGTGGGGATTGCAATGGCGTAATACTTAACAACATAAGTGTAAATTAACGAATAAACTTCATGGGAGTAATCATATTTACCAGTATTTTCTACAATGTTTTTCTTTCTTTCTTAGGCGCCTCCGAATAAGAGGAAAAAATCCGTATTTCATTTATTTTACTCCTTGTCTTTCAGAAAGCGGTAATTACCACGTAGTTTAAGCATCTGACAACTCTTTCGAGAGAAGTTTCTAAGGCAGTAGTCGTCTACGAAGAAAATCTCCTTTCATGTGACAGTTGCATGTGTCCTTTTACACACTAAACTAGCATTTCGCATTTCTGACTTGGGACATTGCATTAAAAGTTGCTCCAAAAATAACTAATCGTGGGTATGCTATATAAGTAATGGGTGTTGTTAAAGAACAACCAACAGCAAAAAATGTGTGGAAGAGAATAGACAGAACCATTACCTTCATTCTCATGATGTCTTTGGTTTCTCTGTCAAGTTTTCTGGGATCCTTTACTTTGATGGCCCCTCCAGATCGATCAATCTCAAATGCTCCCGAATCATCTTCCAGTTCGTAAGAAAATTCAGCATTTTCGCCCTAATAAAACAAGTACATTTACTAAAGATTAATTACTCTTTAATGCTCTTCATTAAACTTATATGATTTATGAATTCCAACTTGGAACCTTCTACATAACTCAATAATATAAAATAAAATTTTAAAGTAACAACTTCGAGACAGTTAATTTCAAAACATATGCGAATACGCTGAAATTCTTTTTCTTTTGTGTTCCCAAATCAAAATACACAAAATGAAAATATATCAATTACACTTACATTGCTTCCCGCTTTTCCATGAGCCGAAGTCTAGTTCTAAATCCTCGGGAATCTTTGTCTGATTTTTCATAACAGCGAAACCATTTAGTACATATTTTCTTAAATTATCTGCGTGAGGACAGAGAGAATAGTTTCAAAATGTGGCAAAGATACTCGAATTCTTCAGGGAAAAATTAGCATCCTCCTTTAAATATTGAACGGTGCACATTCCATTAAGAAGCTTTTTTATTTCTTAGATAAGATGAAACGCAGTCTGAATGATCTTCAGAGGTATAACGTCGCTTCAGGAGCACGCCTTGTTGAAAACGCGCATCATCACCAGCTATATTGAAAAATAAGTCTTCCTAGGAAGCTTATATTTCAACATCACCTCTATACTGGTAGCTTACTTCATGCTGCGCTTGGTTAATACACACAACATTCAGATGCCTCGTCTCATGGCAATGCTCAATGCATGTGAACACAATAGCTGATAAAGCATAGGCTATGCGAGCTCATCATTTTTATTTTTTAAAAATGGAAAATGAAGTTTACTGTGTGTTTTTTTTTTCATACATTTTATTGATATATTTATTGTTTTCCGCTAACTCTTTATTTTCTGTGGGATCTTAGTCTTGCCAAATGTGACACATCTGAGGAACGTATCCCCTGCGGCCGGCAAGGAATTAGTTTATTATTTAAATCCATCATCACTGGCGAAGCAGTAAAAGTTATTAGATGATGTTATAATGGGTAGATGCATATTTTCTATTCAGTATATTCCCCCAAAAATTTAATTTCGGAACATCTTTTATTGCTGCCATTACGATTTGCGATTCTGGCATGCTGAAAAAGTCAATGTACTCCTTTAAGGAACTTTGCACTCCTCTTTTATTTCACTCGAAAATAATGCACTATTTTTGAAAAAAATTATTCATTAATAAAGTATTATCTCTAAATAATGTTATGCTACTATCACTATAACTGTCCAGACTTCGATTCACTTCAAATATGGTTTGAATAATTAATTGGTGCTACATTCTTAGTATGTGAAGTCGATCTACTGAATGTGATATGTCATCAACCTTATTAAATTCAACAGAACAAATGCCTTTCTAGCAAATACTCACCGAATCCTCATCAAAAGCGAACACCTGGACGACAGTAAATCCTAAGGGCAAATTCTCCATAACGGTGATGTTGTACAGTTCAAACTCAAACTCTGGGACATTGTCATTGACGTCGAGTACTTGGACTTCCACTTTAGCCACTGCCGCCCTAATGCTGTTGTCTGTTTGTGTGGCCTATAAAACAAATCGCCTTTTCGGTTAAAGTTTCTGTTTTTAAGTAAGAAACTTCAATAATATTCACTACTTTTATTTATTCCTGGATCGTTATTTGTATTGTTCAGATTTTATTATCATTAATTTTATTATAATTATCATTATAAACAGACATGTCTGAGTGAGTCAGTATTCTTTTAAGAATATATATCACACAGAAACGTACTTAAAATACTCGTAGCTATGAAGTAGGAAATATTAATTCTGCTCGCCAGCTGTTTAGAAAAGCGATAATAATATGCATAACTAAACTGCATATCGGTCAGTCTTACTAATACTGTCTGTTTTTCTAATTGCGTTTTAGTAAAAAAAAGCAACGAATAAAGTGCAATTACCCTGTTAATTGGGGATGGTTTTACTTTGTTGAGTTGATGTGTAAAGGCGTGAAAATTACAGCTTTTTTTTTTACTGGATGCTCTTCGGCTCAACGTACGTCTCTGCTCTTCTGAATTAACACGGTATTTAACCAATAAAGACCAGCGGGGATTTAAATGCCTTCCTGCTGTAGAACTGCCTATTTTGTCCAAGCTCAGCACGACCTTGATAAATCCATTAGTTGTAATTTATTGTATTACTCTAATCTAATCCCATCTAATGTAGTGCACTCAGAATAGAATTTTTAAAGAAATCCTACTGAAACCAGTCTAGACCACCCATTAAAACAAGTTCGGTGATATAAATTTCGGAAGTTAGTGAATTTAGACTGGTCAAGGCTGTTATAGTAAGAAGCAGAAAACTTGTACTTAATTGGGTTAATGGAAAAATAGAGCAATTAAAAATTGGCAAAAATTGAATTACACTCAAGTAAAGCATGAGTTTCTTTATCACGCAGCAGCATATTCTAATAGAAATCGAGACTTAGCAAAGCAAGCTTATTTTTTACTGAATGCTTCTAGCTCACGGACTTTCAATTAATTTTTGAAAGTGCAAAGCAGTTAAAAACTAAATGCGTGACAATTAAAATATTGTTTCTGCAATTCAAGATGCTTCGAAGCCAACCTTTAAACCTATTTTATCGATAATTCCATACTAAAAGAAGTTTCAAAAAATAGTTAAAAAAACATATTTAGCAACAACAGCTGTTAATCAAAGGTACTGTTTGTCTTCTGTGTTTACTGACTTATTTTCAAAATAACAGATATTATAATTAATTAATTATTATTCTGCAAGTTTCCAAACCTACAAAAGCTGGCAGTGAACCTTTTATCTCACATTCTAATACCTGGCTACGCCACGTGGGGAGGGGAGGAATTAGAGTTCACAAGCTATTTCTACTTGTAACTCGTCTAAGAAGCCTAGTCAGTCAGGAATAGTCACATCGCACTTTTTGGCGCAACATACACCGAATATGTCTTGCCTATTTGGGTGTGCTTTGCTGTCTAAATATGTCTTGCCTGTTTGGGTGTGACTAAAGCTGTCTTACACTTTCTTGACTAACTGGCGCGTCTTTTCACATTATGTTCGCAAGGTGATTAAACGTCTATCAAACAAAATCATAAGCAAATCGATCAAAGGATTATTTTTGGGAAATAAGTGACATACGAGTATTTAAGGAAAAATGCGAATAAACATTTTAATAAAAGCTGAATGTGAACTTTTCCATCCGCACTCTCTCTCTCTCTCTCTCATCCTGACCTCCCCATAGAGAGCATTTTTGCAAAGATATTTCTGGAAATGAAACGAAACGAAATGTTCAGTTTGTTTAGAGAAACCGCAGCTAACATGAAGATTACCAGAAACAGCTGTAATACGAACATAAGAAACAAATGGTGTCACGAAATAAAGGAAAATCACTGGCAATGTACGCTTACATATCGCATTAGGATACGGTACATTATAAGTGGATGCATCTCTTACACGTTGCCGTGAAGGCTACGTTTTCAGGACGCTATGGTAATGAGATGTCTTGATGACCTACTTTTACACTTTCTCTCCGTTTTAACGCCCAAGGATAAAACCTACCATTTCAGCATTCCGCCTTACTTGTGCGACGCCCTTTAAGGTTAAAGGCCAGCAGTTAAAAATGCTACGCTGCAGAGGATGAGTGTCGTGGGTAAAAGCTGTCACGCATTTTTCAACATTTCGTGAAGGAAGAACAAAAGGGGAAAGTGGCATTAGGTCGTATTCCTGTAAATTTCGCGTGTAGAGCTGCTACGGCCCTTCGCACCTGTAGTAGGTGAAAAGTAGGAAGGATGTAGGCAGTGACATCATCTGCCAGCAGGAAGACGCTACCAGTTGTATACAAAGAAGCGCATCCTTTCTAACGGTCTTGACCTAAGAAAGCGCACACAGAGGAAGTTCCGCTTACTAATCGTGCCTGCCGGCCTCACCTATCTATCATTTTTTAACGGCGAAACCAACTTCCTGTAGTAATGCTCTCATTTCCTCTAGCGATAGTTTTTCCTCCATAGCTAACTAAAGCACTGTTACTCTAGAAAATGATAATTAAAACTTCTACTCTAACCATAACTGTAAAGGTCAGCGCCACTTAAAACAGTATATTACGGTACACCTGTCTTAACTTAGGTGAACCTAAGAAGAAAAATATAAAAGTCCGTTGATATTCATCAAAATATGCAAAATGGTGGTTGCCATCGAGCTCTGTAGAAAAGTTTCAGTAAATTGAATTAAAACGCTTAAATTGGATGCCATATCTTTCAATCTCTTTCCCCCCCCCCCGACGGTCATATACACGTATGATTCCCAATAAAGACCCTCCAGGTTATTTCTTTCAGCTAATCATTTTCTTGAGTGAGTGCTATGTTAGGATTCTATCAGGAACTGTAGTTAGACTTAACACTTATAGTTAAGACTTACCTGGATCACTAGCCTTAACACATGATTAGACAGACTTTCCCGGTCTATTTCCTTAATCAGATACAAGTCGGCGGTCTGTTCATGCATTTCAAACACCCCATGCTCGTTTCCTGAAAGATAACATCGAAAGGCACAACTAAGTTGTAAATCACAGAAAATACAAAAAAAGTGAAATTATTTTAGTTAAGCGAAGAAAAAAAGTTCATTATTTCTTTTGTGCAGAGACACAATTCCAGTCCGGGTAATGTTCGATTCGAATGACCAACATTATTTTGAAGGCCACAGTATTCCTAATTTAAATATTTTGTACGTATTAACCTGTAAAAGGTGTCTGATATACAATCTGAATGATATCGCATTAGGATAGTAACTAGGGAAACAAGACACTCTCAAGTATGTGTGGGTTGTTTATTTTAATAGAAAAAATTGATGATGATACAGCGAAACCTAAATCCATATAATTAGGGTAAGAAGGAGAAAGAGGGGGAAAAAATGATTAAAAATTGTCTAATACTACCAATCCAGGGTAGGGAAAAAAAAAAAAAAAAACAACTATTTCAATTCTGACATTAAATTATTAAATAATATAAACCTTTGTAAGTATAATTTCATTTGATGGCATGTTAAAAATTATCTAATTATACAATAAACTTAGACAAAAGGTGATTAATACTAAAGCATCCGTGTTATAGTATTTAATGGTTTAAGCTGTTAAATAAATAAGCACATTGGGTGACAAAATCAATAATTAGTTTTATCAAGGTAATTCGTGGTGATGTTAATTGCATTAAAGTTCTTAAAATAAAATTAAATCTTAATTTCTGAATAGTTACCTTAATTACCTTAAACTATAAGCAATTTTTCATTCTTTATTGTCATTACAAACATCATCACTACCAATAACTGCCTTTAGTATCCTTAGTATAATATTATTCATCGTGAGTAATTCAAAAGAATTGAAATACAGAGAAAATGATGTCTTATTAATGAAATAATTGATATCTGTATTCCAGTTTTAACGAATGATCCATAATCAAGCTACTTATACAATTTATATGCATTGACATGTATTAAAATAATTCTGATATAAGCAATAAAGATAATGTAACTTGATATGGTCTCGAGTATTTGGTGCAGAAATTTTTCATTTGTAGCAATTGAGTTTTTGAAAGCTAAATATATAACCTGATTATTGGGAATTATTTGCGTGCTTAAATTAGGTCAAACTGAAAATCTAAAATCATTCATTTAAATCTCTTCCTATTTGAATATAAAATAATACCACCAATATAAACTTTAATAAAAGAACCTCACTGAATACAGTGTGTCATTATAAAAAAAATATTAAACAATATTGGACCTGAATCAGTTCCTTGTAAGAGCCCTTCTTAAATCAAATTTTATTGCTATTCTGATCAATATCACAAAAATCTTCCATTTGTTCGAAAAAACTTGCGAATAATTTTAAAAATATGTTCTCTTATTCTAAACGAACAATTTTTCCTGTAAGATTCTTAAATTAAATTAAGAAACAAATTAAATTACACGCAAAAAACAAATTAAAGTGAAACTTTTGTTAATCAAAGATAAGCAAACTTCAATTAACTATTTCAATAAAAACTGAGTACACATATATTTCTGACAAGAATAAAAATGCCTATTTAATAACTGAATTGACATTGCCTAGAGAAATTACTTAAGTGGAAGACAATTCTAGAATTGCTGTAATATTGGCCTATAATTATTATAATAAATATATAAACCATTATATATAAACCATTATATATATATATATATATAGCCATTTTATATATGTTATATATTTTTATACTTTATACATTTTATAACAATTTTTTATATTTTAATATTGGTTTAATCTTAAGAATAATTTTATAAATAAGTTCTAATAATAAGAAAGCAACTGATTCCTGTTAGTCTCTTTCTTTACTAAAAATATTATCATATCCTCTTCATTTTTTTATTATTTAACTGCTTTATTATTTTTATGTCATTATATGAATTTGATGATTTGACCATAAGATTAGTTGGAAACGATGTGTTACAATAATGTGAATAAAAAGGGCACACGAATCCATAAACTCCTTAGCAAAATAATTTTTGCTTTCAGTCACAGCGTTGCATAAACTTGGTCAGCTGATTTACAATTATTAATTCCACTTCTTTTAGAAATTATATTATTAATTAAATCTCAACTTCTTTGAAGAATTATTCTTATCCTGATTTATTTTTGTTTCACTCTTAAACTGTTAATTGTATTCTTAAGAATTGTTTACAAATAAATTTGTGTATTTTTGAGGGAGAATTCCAGAAATTTGAATAAAATATAACCCTTTGTAAAATGAAATCTTTTATCTCCTGATTGATCCAATTTTTATCATTTTTTGTCAAAAGATGGACGACAGTTCGACTAGAAGGATTTAGTAGTTAATGATAAGGGATTTTTTTAACAATTCTGCAATTGTTAATAATTTGTATTACTTTGTCAACACATTTTTTTTAATAAAAATCCCAAACACGAGAGAGAGAGAGAGAGAGAGAGAGAGAAATTAGAACCTATAGTACTTAGTACCGTGCATGGGTTGGAGGTTGAGAAGACGAAATTAGACTTTAACTTCTGTAGATTGTGATTTTCAGGAAATACGTATGAAGGAAGGTTGTTCCGGAAAACGGCAGTTGAATGAATAAATGAGGAAGAGGAAAAGTTGGTTCTGTGAGTTTGAAGTTGGACAGTGAATGGATGTTGGCAGGTGGCGGCACGTGTCCGGACTGTTTTGAAAGAGAGAGCGGGAATTATAGAAGCCAATTCGGAAGAACAGTGCCCATGGAAGTATCTGTAGAAGAGGCATGCAGCAGAAACAGTACGTCTGAGACAGCGAGTGGAGAGACTCTGTTAGAGATGAATCATTAATTAACTTAACTGCCCTCTTCTGAATGGAATCAAGAAGCCTGAGAGAGGTTTTCGGGGCACGCCCCCCCCCCCCCCAGATGTAGGAACAATATTCCATGGCAGGGCGGATTTGCGATTTGTACAGAGTGAACAGCTGTTTGGAAGAAAAGTAACCGAGAGCGAAATAGAAAACCACATTTTTTAGATGCAGAGGAAGCAACATTTGTAATGTGCTTGTGCCAAGAGGTTAGTAGTCAGGTTAATCTCCAAAAGAGATATCATTTTGCCTAGAAATCGGAGTGTCACTAAAGATAACCATAGGAGCAGAAAAATCCTTTTTGCGAGATATAAGACAGGACTCAATTTTAGAGGGATTGAAATCAACTAAGTTCTCTTTGCCCACTGGAGAATTACCTGGAGATCGGTCGGTGTTTAAGGAATTGGCAGCGGATATTCGAGAAATTGGAGCTGATTGAACAGGGCGAGGTTTCTCAAACTGGAAAGTGGAATTCAATGTGCTATCATCAGCAAAACTATGGATAGGATTTCGGGTCAATCGAAGGTTATTAATATACAAGAGGAAAAGAGTGGGGGAAAGAACTGGACCTTGGTGGACACCAGCATTAGTGGAGAAGTTAGAAGACAGAGAGCCATCTACGATCACCCTTAGTGAGCGTCAGAGAGAAAACTGGATAACCAATTACAAAAAAATAGTTGGCTAACCATAAGATGGAAACTTATTTAGAAGACCTTTGTGCCAAACACGATCGAAAGCCTTTGCGATGTCAAAAGCAACTACCTGTGTTTCACCGAACCTTTCCATTGAATTAGTCCATAAATGAGGTAACATAAGCCAGAATATCACCAGTGGATCCACACTGACGGAATCCATACTGGCGATCATTAATCAGACGGAGTGTTTCTGGATAGTTTAAGAGTTGTCAGTTAAGAGGCCGCCGTAGCCTAGTGGTCAGGCGCGCGGGTGCATATGTACACGTGCCTTGAGTGACCGGGGTTCAAGCCCGTGACTGCTGAATACGGTGTTGTTTCTTGTATTCTGTCTATCTTGTGAACTCCTCTGATCATTTGGTCGTCCCGGAGTATAAACAGAAAAAAAAATAAAAAATAAATATAAATTGATTTCTCCATTACTTTAGAAAGAGTAGAAGTAATTGCAATGGGACGATAACTGGATGGGAGTGATTTTTCACCCTTTTTAGGAACTGGCTGGATATGAGCAAATTTCCAAGCAGAAGGTAAAACACCTTTGGAATAGGAAAGTGAAAAAAGGCGGCAAAGAACAGGAGTAAGTTCAGGCGCACAGGTTTTGAGAACAAGTGGAGAAATACCATCAGGACCTGGAGCTTTCTTAGCGTCAAGATTCGCCAAAATCCTTCTGACATCCTTTTTACGGAAGACCACGGGAGGCATTGAATAGAGCGTGTTGGAATGGTGGGAGGTGTTTTAACAAGATCATTAATACATGAGTTAGAAGAAAATGGGATGCTAGTAGGTCAGCTTTATCCTTAGCTGAAGTGACAATAGAACCATCTGGTTTTGACAGAGGTGGGAGCAGAGAATTGTTAATATTATCAAAATGATTCACACTTTACTGTTATATATAAATAGAGCGTAATCCTTTTGAGGGGCAAAATGCTTGCTTTCTATTTAGAGAGAAAGAGAGCGCCTTTTGAGGCAATCTTGGTGAAAGAGACCTTGATATTGAAGTGTCATCGAGTTTAGACAGATAGCTAGTCAGTGAAATACATGAAGTGCGAAAGATATAAACAAATGATAGCATAATGAACTGAGTAAGTATTTTTCAAAATATAGGCAGTAACCGGAGTTAATTTAATATTACTTGAAATATGGTCCTACACGAATTTTACATAATTATTCATCAATTTCAGTTGTCTGTTATTGCAAATATTAGCTTATTATTTAAAAACCCAAATTATTGGTTGTTAAATAATAATTCGTGGGTATTATTATCTTTAATTTGATTTTAAAAATTAGTATTAAATACATCAATGAGAAAAATCGGAGTTAAAGATATCATTAGCGCACAATCACTGTTTTTTTTTTTTCAAATTCGTGAATACATTAAAGCATTGATAATATGGAAGGTCTGTATACAACGAAAAAGTTATCCTTAGAATTCACGCTTAATGACTGCATTACGGAATAATCTCTTCAACGAAAAATTGTTTTATGAAGTGCAACAAGAACAACTGTTTTATTAGGGATGTTATATTCAAAGCAAAGGCTACATAAGAATGTTAAATTATATTGTTATACTGTATTAGAATAAAACATATGATGTCATATCAGTTAAACCTTCATGAAATCTAATTCTTATTATACTTGCTAATCCATACAAATTTATAATTCTTAACTTTTGATATTTGTCTTATTTGCTAAAGTAATGACTTATTGCATTCAAACCTTCTTCACAGAACAATTCAACAGTTTAGTAAAGTTGATTTTGTAGGATTTTCTTATTTTGCATGTTACAGTAACGTGTAATATCATTCCTCTCAATCATAGACTGGAAAAAGAAACTAAGTTGTTGCATCGCATATTCAACATTAAGATTACAGTTTATATTCAGACCAGAAATTTCAATGCTGATAATAGGTAATAACCGCTCACTCTATTCCAATTCTCTGATCACGATCTTTAACTGAAGAATCCATCGTAGTTAAATTGTTATTTGTAGAAGAATTTGTGTCTTGTAATATGCTTTTGTACATGCTATAAAAGTTATCATATGTGAAAGAAACCGATTGCTTAATTCCTGTAGTTTGTTTTCATTTCTTTTTCTACCCAGCGTGCAACCTGGAGAATAACTATAAATCAATGTATTATAAAAAACATTACAAACTACGGACGATAATATCTTCATATCAATCACAGTGTCACAATGGTTTATTTATTTTTTATATATCACAAGCAATATAAATAATCTATAGAATTTAGAGAACCTTTCTGTAATCTGTAGCAGCAAAATGCTGAAGAATGAAATGAAAGATTGAAATTATAATGCACTGTAACTGTTTTTAACATACCTTGGATAATTTTATACCTTAGTGGCGCATTTACACCTAAATCTTTATCATAGGCGTGCACAGGGGGATCCATATTTAATTTTACCCGTATTCTGGCCCCCTGTCAAAAGAAAAACAAATATATTACCAAATATTGTAAATGAACAATCATTTCTGATAATTAATAAAATACAAATCAAAAACATCTGTAAACGTAAATACCGATTTATAAAAATTTGTAGATTTCTAAAATCTCTTATAATCCATGTTTTTTTAACTTTAATTATAATAAAAAATATTGATATTGTAAGCATTGCGGTCTAAGTGTTGGTGCACTTACAACTAAATGTGGCATAGTCTTCTCTTTCCTCCAAGAAAGGCTGAGGATCAACAATTCTGAATCAATAATTGTGACTCCCTGAGCTGGTCATTTTTGATCACGTGGCTGGCGCTTTCGCCCAAGGGACGATGTAGTATCACAAACATTATGCTGTTAACTTACCTTTAGCAAAGGAAGGCGTTGAAGCGTTATTTCCACTAAAGTCATCATTAGAAATAAAATTCTGAAAGGTATAAAATCTCTACTCTAAAACAGTTGATTTAAGCAGATGGCTTGCCACAATCACAGGAAACCATGAAATCACAATGAAATCAGCTTCTCTGGGATAACAGAAACTTTATAGGCAATTCGTGTTAGAATTCCATGTTGTTGTGCAGGCGTAAAAAATTAATTGTATTACACTAATTAACTGCAATATGCAGATTAATTGCAATGTGCTAATAAAAATGTTAATTAATTGCACTATACATTAATATTAAAAATCATGCGTGTATAAACATGCTGCATGTCATAGATTGCACCATACAAAATCATATTATTACAAAAATTTCCTCCTCGATTCACTAAAATTCTTAAAGGCATGATCAAGAGAATGCCCCTAGAACTTCGATAGTTGTTAAAAGTTACATTTAGATTTCTTTTCTTGTTGTCACTGAGATCGGTGTTCTTAAATTTTCCACGCTTCAATAGAGGTATGATCTCGTTCAAAAGTTTTTAACTAGGCTCATTATTGGCGATATATCTGCTGCTGCGAGATTGCAGTTCGATCTTTAAATATCCAGACAGTCTGCTAAAGCGCATGCCTCTTTTTTGCTCAATTTGGCTCTAAAACTAATTACCTCTTCTCTACTATGACTACTTCAATTTTTCCGCTAGCTATTTAAATCAAACAGACAGAAGTATCTCTCTTCTAAGATCATTATTCAATAGAGAATTCAGGAAATTCAACCCACTACTGCTGAGTCAAGTCGCACTTCCGTATTTCACTTTATCTACTTTTCTGATGTCATTGAAGTCTACTTCTGATGTTATTCGTCCTGATATTTTATGGAATTTCATATCTCAATGTAAAGTCCTCCTTGAAAGCATGGCAGTTTCACCACTGTGTGTCGTTTGGTTGTGTGGGTTTGAATCCTGTGTGAGATTGGTTCTTCGGGTTGTTTTTTTTTTTTTTTTTTTTTTTGCGCATCGGTTACTCAATCCAGTGCAGTGGTTCCGATGATAATCTAGTTCAGTGTTTCCAAATCTTTTTCAGACAGAGACCTCATTGATGTTTGAGGTAGAAGCAGATCATAAGCAGTATTAAACTATACATCAAAACATTAATAATTATTTTCGAATGCAGTTTTTTTGGGAATTTTTTAGGCGCATCGGTATCTATGGCCATGGTGCGCCATCAAATGAAGTGATATGCAGTTGTACTTAACATATGGAATTTTATGGTCCTTTTCCACAAGGTGCCCTGAGTTATTCGGTCTCAGGCTAGGGCAGCATGGTTTTTTCTCCCAGAACGCGAAGTTTTCGTCCAGCAAACAGAAAATCGACAACAAAACACACAATTTACAGACAATGTATATGGTGCAATATGGCTTCAGTTGCTGATATGCCTAAACCCCTACAACATATGTATTATATATTAGGCTTTTATTGGTATACCTGTGTATCCTGTCACTTGTTAATAAGGGCTGTTGTTTGTCGCAAAAATTAGCTGTGTTTTATTTTCAACTCCCACGAACCATCCATGTTCATAGGTTATGTTTCACAACCTATGGAGCATAGGTTGTGAAACACTGATCTAGTTCATATAATCCGTTGCGTATTATAATCGATTTTTATGAATGTGGGCGGTAAAATCTTCTTTAACAGATCTTTATGAACTCCTAGAAGACTGGAGGAATTCTTAAAGGTCTTTTCATTCAGAGGATGTAGTTAGCCGACCTTAGACAGAGGATGATAAACACTAAATTTCAACGTTGGCTACGTAAGACCTTTTTCAGTGGATCCATGAGATTAGGAAAAATTCAATTTTCAAAATCAAGTTCAATGCTTTAGATGTACTCCAATAGAGCGTGTTTTTACTACATTACATTACTTTATATTATATTTATTTTATATTATTAAATGTTATTAAAGAAACTTATACTATCTATCTCCATTTGTATTTTAGTAGATGAAGAATCTAAGAACATTTTGTAGTTTAAGTCGAATTGGTATCTTCTGTTAGCGGTTGATATAATATTGATTATGTGGACGTAAAAGTCCTATATATGTTTTTAAGCTTGGTAGCATCAAAAAAGAAAAATTTTCGATTAATGTTTTTCATTCATCTAAATGTGATGAACACTTTTTATTCCACAATTAATTTTATATTCATCAGTAACATAAAGCACTGGTTAGGCTTAACCTTCGGAGACTTGGGTTTTACTTTATAAAACTCATCTGTCGGTAATACACTGTAAATTTTCAGTGGCCCCAGCGGAGGAGGTTCACATTACCCTGTTCACCTCAAGAAAGGGCTGAAGCATATCAGGGTGGTGGGATAAATTTCCCTTTTTTTGAGGAAGTGAACAGTGTAACCGCTTCTTTCTTGAAACTTCGCGTTTACTCTATCAGCTGGCCTTATAATAGTTTCATGTCTTCAAAATATGTCAAATTACTAATTTTAATCCTGGCTAAGGTCATTTAATGTCATATATTAAACGGGACTTTTTATATGTTAATAATGCCGAAGATATTTGTAATAACGATGATTCCTTTGTAGGCCTTCATACTACATTGTCTTTATCTGTGATAGGATGATAAGATATGGCGCATGAACCAGATTAATTCACCACGAAAAATTACAGGGATTATTTAATTAATTTAAACTTCCTACATTACTGGAGAATTCATATTTTTATGTCATACAAACACACAGAAAAAAAAAAAAGTTGTTCAGCTAACAAAACATGTTTTTCGCTTTCGTGTACCTCACCTACATGCAAGAATTACTTTATCTCTTTCCGGTTGCCCTGGTTGAACACTTATCTTTAAATAATTGGGCTGATGAAGATAGGGCTATCATACACAAAAACCTGCAGCTAATTTTCATGTTAAGCATGACCAAGATTTAATCGGATGATAAGAAATACTTAAGCTGCTAGAAAAAATGTCGTACGTATTACTAAGATTGCATCAAATGGGAAAGGTTTATTTGGATATTCAGGCTGTATGCAATGAATCACATTTAATTTTTTAAACCATCATATTTTATATTTAAAATAATTAGATATTAAAGGGTTATCTGGTCACAAAGATCAGAATAGACTAATCCGTCCACTATTGTTTTCTAAACAACTTGAAAAACCAGTTGTTTACTTTTTAAAAAAATGTTGTACAGACAAAAGAAGTAAAAGAATTTTGTAATTATAAAGTTGATTACCAGGTGAGCCTTAACGCAAGGTCCATCGCTATTTGACATATGAATCGTTCACACATGGCTGAATATCGGTTGTAGTTTTATAAAACCAAGTCAACAACATGAGAGAGAGAGAGAGAGAGAGAGAGAGAAAGCAAGGACATCATACCGTAATTGCTGCTGCCTCTAAAACATGCGTCTTGTACACCTCCCTTGTGAAAACGGGGTTCTGATCGTCGGAGTCCTTGACCCGTATTGTCATTGTAGTAACTGTACTCCTACTTTCGGGAGAACCATGATCCTGGAAAAAAAATGATAATTAGAAAGGTTATAAACGAAGGTTAGTATGCACGCGCGCGCACACATGCCATTATGTCATGAGATGACACACACACAGGGCCATTCGACCTGAATGCATTTATGGAATACGCGCAGGTGGTACCTGAATCCTTGACCTTCTGCGAACTACACCCTTTGGTAAGAAGATACTTTATCATCTTCGAAAGGAAATGGTTACAAGGCTATCTTTTTCACCTTGGACCCCACTCACTTGGCTGCTGTCTGTTCTTCTTCGCACGAATTCCACAGACCCCTTAATGATTCTCCGAATTATATTTTAAATAATGAAAGAGGAACGAACCTGCGTTCTTCGTTTTTTTTTTTATTTATTTATTTAGCTAAAGGCAGGCTATTTCCTTAAGCAGTCCTTTGTATTCCGTATTGTTTTCCTTACGCAATATGCGATCATCGGAACAGGAAGCAAGGGCAGTTGTTCACTTTCCTCTTTACGTGATCGGAGATATTAACCATTCGAAAACTTTTATTGCTTCTTGCAAGTACTGGTAGGTGAGGTGGTAGAAGGAAATAACACGTTGAAAACGTCAACTTTAATTATGCCCGAAGGACTTAAGAAAGTTAAGGAACTTTAGAAACACGCGCACCAACCCTTCTCATGACTTCCTTGATTTCTGATCGAGTGACTGCATGACATAAGAAGGCAACGAACAGATATAATAGACGCTACAGCTGTACCGTAAGCAAGCTATTGAAAACACCACCTATATAAGTAACAACAACTGAAAATTTCTAGCTTCACCAAGCCCTATAAGAACTAAACTGCAATAATTGACGATAAGAGCGGATGCAGCTGACCACAGTTCCAACTGAGGTGTCTGTTAAAATGAGAATTCTTTGTTCGAGAAACTGATCAGGCACGCCGTTTAAGGAACACTACATGCCCTTCGTTTTAACTCGAACACGCATTATCCCCACTGTAAAAATATCTTATAAAGCGGGAGAATTTTTAGCCGAAGCTGATAATTAACTATAAAATATACCTGGTATAGCTACATCAGTGAAACTAATGTAAGAATCTGACCTGAGTACTAAACCCTCAACTCAACAAATAATGTAGCGACGTTTCATACACCTGTTCACAGTGACACTCATAATATATCATATAATGCTATGTAATTGTAGTCTTCCCTTAATTTTGTTAAATAACAGACAAATCTATCGCGCACCATTTAATTGCTGCAAGCTTCAGAATGAGGATAAAGGAGAACAAAGTATTTCTCCTTTATACTCAGGTTACACTCAAGTTCCGAGCTGTATTTAGGCGGTTGGATTTGGTCGTGCAGCCCGTTTATGGTTTGCCAACTTCCTCGGATTTGACAGAACAGTGGGGAAACATTGTCTTATATTAAATCAGCCCAGAATCCTTAAGTAGTCAACATTGGATATGAAGGCTCAATTTTTTGCAAACCAACCTGTTGATGCGAAAACAAAGAGAGAATGTAGGAAAGCAACTGGAGAACTTGTACGCAAACTTTAATAAATATTAATGCAGGTATAACTGATTGACATGCCTATATTTCCGTAACTTAACACCATTCAAACATTGCACAAGTAATGCATTAAACGGGCACATTTACAGTACCAATTTTATAAAATATCATATATGAGTTTTCACCACTGAGACATTAATATACAGTAGACAAGCAGCAGCATGTTGCCTCCCAAGTGAAACAGTTTGCACGAAAGTTCACAATATGCAGAGACAAAGCTGATGTCTTATCTGCGCAGCTTTTCGCTCTTCACGGTATCACCTGAGCAAACTGTACTGTTGCAATGTGTTCTGGCTGGAAAGATTCCAGCTGATCTACTGGTGGTTGGGGCTGCCTTTTTGTACGTTCTCAAGCGAGAGATCCCTAGAGAGATCTTGGGTGTCCAGTGCTGCCCGGATGGCCGATGGTCTTATTTTAATGTGCGCGTGTAGCACAGTGGTATCGTCACCGTCCTCCCCACACCGGGTGGAAAAGGCCCCGGTTCGAATCCCGTCGATGACGCGAGGAACTTTAATGGGCTTTTTTCACTCCGTGGCTGAGTTAGTCGGTCTCAGGCATAGATAGCAAAGTTTTTCCCCTGGCAACTCGGGTTTTTAGTCCAGCAAAGCAGGCAAATCGACCATTGAACACGCGCAATTTACCGACATAATACTCGGCAGATGAATTTAATTATTCGGGTGGCCTAAAACTAATAGTTTGGTTTTGACTTTATTTTAACAACTGAGCAGAAGCACATTAGCGATGAGTTGGATACCATTTGGATGAACTAGTAGCTAATTCTGAGAAAGGAAGAATGACCAGTGCTTTCCTGCCTTCCTTTTGAAGTGGAGCACGAGACTAGGGCCACGGCTTCATTTTGGGCTGTTTGTTTGTCGCGTCTCGTCTTGTCCTGATCAGTTATGGCCTGTGATCCAGGCTTTGCCAGCGGAGTCTGAACGTTGCTGTTGCGGAGAGCTGGAGACTGACCTCCACATCGTATTACACTGTCCTATTCCTTAAGACTTGCGACTAGAGCGGCGGATGCTCGCTCTCTATGAGGGCAATTTAGAAAAAAAATTGATTCTCAGGAGGAGTTCTCGAGATTTTGTAAGTTTGTAAAAGGTGTGATTGCGAGGCGAGCCTCCTCCTTGAGATAGTAGCGGCCTACCTCATCCTGGTAAGGACGGTAACTTGTGGTGTGAGGTGTAATGGCTCGTCCCGAGGCTAAATGGTCGATTGAGTTTATTAATCTTGTTTTTGTCATTTAAACTGACCGTTGGGAGTCTCCGTTTGTGTTGAATTTAGTTAATTCACTTCAAATAAACTGATCTGTTTGGAGTTTTCAAACGAATGAATCATCTGTCTCTTATGACCGAAAACATAGGAAGAGAGAGAGAGAGAGAGAGAGAGAGAGAGAGAGAGAGAGAGAGAGAGAGAGAAAACTATAAGCTCGTTTAAATGAGAAAGTGACCACGGCGTTGTTTCGGATCAAGTTTTGTTCTACATGGTGACCGTGTTTCCAGATGGCTCTAAACTCTTTTAAGAAGACAACAGGAATGGTTCTAGAATAATGTTCAAGAGCATTTCGTGTGCTTCGTTTAATGCCAAATCCCTAACAAATTATTGAACATTTGTGGATGTTACATCATTCGCCAGTCCATGCTCCGTTGCCAAACTCCGGAAAGTCCCTCTGTCCAGCTGGTCCGCACTATTTGGTAGGTGGTCATAGTGTTTTGGCTCAAGAGTGTATGTTTTTATTTCCTAAACATACAACTGAGATCATTCTCTTGAAATCTAACCCCGCATTTTCTTTTGAGGTCATTGGTAGTACTCTCTTATGTCCAGTCAAAGCCTAGAAGCACATGATATACTCGTACATTCAGGATTTCTTTTAAAAGATCGTTTGTTGTACGTGTCATCTCGTAGAGAAACTATAGCGAATCCATCTTTTATAATTCGCAAATAACTATAAGGATGTGTTAGAGTGGATCACGTCCTCTGTTTGGTGGAATTTTAGGTATGAAAAGTATTTCAAGCATAACATCCACAGAGACACTCGTTTTTGGAAAAGAATGAAAACATTGCAGTATAATGCATAAATATATCTCGCCTGCTACAAGTAATTTTTGCAGCCCCTTTAATAATCCTGCTAATATCCTTGTGCTAATGAAGAGCAATCTACAATATCACTTCCACGTTGGGTATGGAATTATTAACAAAAAAAAAAAAAAAAACTTAACGAAAAAAAGAGTCACAGCTTCAGGTAGTTATCATTAACAACTACACGCTTCATATGACCTAAATTGATGCAACTAGAGACATTTGTCATGTAGAATGACGGAAATAGCATCTCTTGGCCTTCCGGGATCAACGCTGGTAATTAGGGGGATACACGCGTATTTATTTAAGTATATTTACTGGTTGGAATGCTTGTCATCGGTAACCATTAAATGATAGGAAATAGTTTAAAAAGTGATTGAATGACATTCAATTAAATATTGCATATAAAAAACTTATCTGCAACAACTCTCGTATATCTGCATGTAGGCTACTCACTTGCGCAAGGTTAGGTTTCTGTCCACAAGTCCAGCGCCTTCCAGGTGATACTCTTTCTTTAGAAGCACCGATACATAGAGAAGCCCTGATGCATCTGCGGCCCCGGGCGATCGCTCAATTTGCTCAGCTTTAACACGAGTCCTGGAACATTCAACGCTGATTATCCTGCTGATTCCGGACCACTCTATTTATTCGTATTATTTTTTATTTATCTACATCAGAGGTCAACAATCTTTTTCCTTGTGAATGCCATTTTGGTTCATTGCAAACTATAACCATTTTCACACTTGCCACTTGAACAGACGTATCCAAATTACAATTCAATTGATCTAACCATAAGTGTGCAGTGGGATGCTATCTGAGAATTTTCAGGTTCCCGAAGAGGTTCACATTGCAAAGCTAGACAAGATCCTGGACTGCCCTAATTTTCATGGAGGCGGCCAAATCTCCTACTTATAAGAAAAAATCCACGATTTATTTCGAATCTGAGGCAACTGTGCATTGTGCATGATCTATAACAGATTCTGACAAATTTTGATTTGGCAGATAAAGAGGTAAGCCATGGGGTAATAAATAACAGAAACCATCAACACCACCAACTGCTGAAATGTTGTGGAATGCAGATTAGGTATTCGAAAAGCACGTAGCATGCATTTCGAATGGATCATAAGATTATATCAGATCTGTATTTTAATTTGAATATGCATACAGGAGCGGTACCAGGATTTTGGGAAGGTGGCCACAGCAGTTCCGGGGATTCTTTTAAACTTTAATCATATGTAGCAGTAAAAAAAATATATATTATTTTGATTATTCGAGGGCTACAGTCCCTTTCAGTTCCTACCTGGGATCGCCCTTGTACGCATTTGAATATGAATATATAATACATTGTTTTGCAATTCTCTGTTGTAGTAATAATAAAAAAAACATCGTGCACAATTAAATCACAACAACTCTATATCAGTCCTTTTATTTAATACAATAATCTACTTACCGATGCTTGAATCAATAATTTGAATTCTCTAACCCCATAATCATAATCAAGCGGTTTATTGACGACAAGGATACCCTCGATAGGATCGGAGAGAGCAAAAGAATTATTTTCATTGCCACCCTAAGGGTAAAAAACACAGTACATTAGTAAAGCTGATTGAGTAACCTCCTTTGTAGATTTAAGTTGTTGAGAAGATTAATAATCTTTCAGGGCTTACTTGAACGCCACAGAAATGCTTCTCAAGTATACTTAACTTATTATTTGACAAGGCAAAGTTAGCAAAAAAAAGCCACATGAGAAATGGCTGTACAAGCAACGATTGCTCTTTTAATATTCACGTTAAAAATATCTTAAGATTCCCACTGCCAATAAAAGCGTTTAATGAGATGGACTGATGGCACTTTAGAAGTCTGTGAAATAGTTAAGAATTTTTTTTTTTTACTGAATTAAAATATCACGTGGGACTTCTTTAATTAATTCATAAAATTAGTTAAAGAATCAGTACAATTCGTTTATTTCATAACACTCGAAAAGCGAGTAATTGTAAAACTAAATGATAGCAGAGTGGATAGAGAATCAGAACTGGACCTAAATTTCCCAGGAACCAAAAACACTCTGAAAATTTCTGTTAATCCGACTGCTTTTTGAATATTGCATTTATATAAACTGCAATAGATTTTTAGGTGGGAGAAGAAATGGAAACTATGGAATCGTAATTGATCTTTTAAAGCTTCTCTCTACAATATCTGAATAATAAACTTTGCGTGAAATGTGTTATCATTAGTATACCAATAATTTTGAACATAATTTTAAGTGGAACATCTCACTCTAAAAGATAATAACTACGATCAGAGGAAAGTACAATGGCAACTTTAGAGCTGAGAGCTTATATTAACTTATTAAAAAAGTCTAAAGTCTTTTTATAAAAATGTTAAAAGAAATCTTCATTTATAATTGAAAATATGTGAATACCACAGTGTTTCTGAGAGGTTTGTTTTTTTAAAAAAACTCCTCTCTAGAAGCAATATTGCATGTTCACTGATTAAAAACGAACAAACATTTTTAATTATCTCTCTGCTGGAAATATCTTTCAGTTATTCTGACATATTTCAAGATTAAGGCTTGCAATTTTACAATAATAACAAAATGTAAGAAATACGCGATAGGAAAAAGCGGTGAGAAATAAGCACGTGTATTAACAAGACACGAAGAGAAGGGGGAAAAGAGAGAGAAAAGAAAAGGAGTATTACTATAAGCTATTAGCCCCATTAGAGAGGTGTTTAGCACTTATGAGCTACTAGCGTTTCTAACGGTGGTTTCAGTATAATTAACTGGCCTTTTGACGTCTCCTACATATCTTATCTTAGACAATTATATCTTCCATTGTAGCACCTCCAAATGGCCCATTCCCAGCCTTCGCGTGTAAAATTTATTATTTAAGTTAGACAAAGGCTGGCAATTAACCCGAATAGATGTCCTCTTTATTGTGACATCTCACACCATTCGGTCATAAAACTTCGTTACGAGTAACAATCGCTTCATTTCCAGCAAAACAGAGAAAACGAAGGAAGATGCATCCAATACAGACTCCTTTGTTTCCGCAGATGGATAACCGCGGTTAAGAAATCGTTCCAGCCTTTTACTTCCGCTCGCATCGTTCACGGAACAAGCTGTAGCTTCTCATCGCCATTCGTATTTATAATACGAATGGATGGCTTCACGTACCGTAAATATTAACTAGTTTTAGACTGTTTGATCTTTTGAAAGAAGCGCATCATATAAAAGACAGTTACCGTTTTTCTAATAATTCCGAAAGCTCCTGGGATATGCTACTTATCAGCTAAATGTATAAACCATTTGCATTTCTCCCTTGGGTGCACCAAAACCGTTTGTATTTAAGAACAGCTACTTTAAAGTGTCTATAAAGGGTTGAATTACACCATTACGGCTATACTTAACTAAACTCATCTAATTACTTTAGAATAAGATCTACAGGGGCTCACATCGGGATCTCGTCAATTGGATGTACGATAATTCAGTGTATGAGCCAATTTGGTGCACGATAATTAGGTGGAAGACAATTTGGGAAGTAAAGCACTTCTGTGTATCAACAAAGGTTTATCTATTTATTTTGTGTAAAAATATTCAAGCCAATAGGAGACTATTCTGGTAATATATATTGGTTGAGGTTAGGGAGATTAGGAAACATTTGTTGAAAGAGCTACTAAATGTACAAAAGGAAAAAAATAAAGACTAATTATTATAGGCATTGACATACAGTGCCCTTATGGGTAGCACAGTTGGTAGGATCGCCTTCCTCCCCACACAGGGCGGAAAAGACCCGAGTTCGAATTCTGTCTATGACGGGAGGAATTTTTATGGATCTTTTTCAAAACGTGGCTGAGTTAATCGCTCTCAGGCGAGGGTAGCATGGTTTTTTCCTCCTGGAAACTCCAGTTTTTCGTCCAACACACAAAAATAAAATTCAACCTCAGAACGCACGCACGGAGCAACGTGGCCTTAGTTGCCGATGCTCCTAAAATCCAATAACAACAATTGACGTACATTATAAACCAGAAGAAAGGAAAATAAACGAAAATGATAATTTTTTAAGGCTGTTGACGCCTATGGTGTTCTAGAAGCATGGATTGGTTAAGGTATGGAAGACCAGATGAAACAAATTATCACAGAACTTCGGGAATATTAAGTTAATGAAGGTTACTAATTTATGCAGGATTTTAGAAGACTATGCTGTTCTGAATGCATGAACTGAATGAGGGTTGGGAAACGAGAAGAAACCCATCGTACAGATACCAGAGAAAATAAAAATTAATAATGATGCAATTTTCTGTAAAGAGAATATAGAGTATGACGCTTTTATACAATAGAAATACACAAATAGCAAAACAACGAATGGACGCTGGTCATCCAATGTATCAGTTTGGATTCCAAAGAAGAACAGTACAACTGTGGAATAATGCAACAAAATGGTATAAAAACGAATATAAGTTATTTTACAGAATATGCTGAACGTGTCCATCTTGGTAGAAACATGCGTTTATTCTTGTTAGTAAGTTTTATGCATTTTGCAATAATTGCGTTCAGTATTACTGAAGGTTAGAATTGCAAAAATTATTCAGATTCAAGGTTATGTTCAATAATAAACACATATTCTTCTCGGGTGAAGCCCATGTTACACACCCATGCTAATAAATGCTCCTTAAATATCACTGCTATTACACTTTCTGCCACCTGAACAAAATATTTCACTCCATACAAGGTGAAATCAGAGTACGGAGTGATAGCTCGGTCAGTACAATACCCTAGTAAATTGTGTTTATTATTAAACAGAATCCACTTATTTCACGATTAATAACCTTTAGTTTTGAAATACTTTAACTCAATTATTGCGATGTTATGGCAATAATAAAATGAATTTTGTAACTGAACAAAGTTTTTATTAGCACAATTATGTCGAAAATCGGAATTCATAAGTAAAATCTGACTCACCACGATAGAATAAGTGACATCCGAATTAGGAGTGTTCGGTTTATCCCGGTCAATAGCGTGAATACTTCGGAATACTGTAAGACCCACGGGTGTAAGCTGTGAATTAAAAATCGAGAGATATAAGGCGGGAAAACTAATTTCAATTTGCTTCATCAAAGCTACTAAAACATTTCAATCTTCAGAGAGTTAATTTAAGTAGGCAAACGTCGTACCTCGTCTACTTCAAGAGAATAAGGCGTGTTCTGGAACTCTGGGGCATGATCGTTGATGTCTTGTATATACACTGTGACAGGGAGAAAGGCCTCTTCCTAAAAATAAATGAACACGTATGCAATCATCAGTTAGTTACTTCTGAATTGAGTCAAGTGTTTCATAACAGGCATTGTAAGCGAAATACCTACCGTTCCAGGTCCTCCTTTACACGTAAGCCGAAATTTTAATACAGTTTGAGGATCCCTCTGAAAAAAAAAAACATTATGTTTTAGACATTAATGCTATTTTAAGAATAATATAAGATACATATTCAGAAGGAATAATGCACAGTAATACAAATTATCCGAAAGTTACACAAGTCTGTTTTGTTTTTATAAAATTCATCGAAGTAGTCGTTTTGCTCCCAGAATATTCGGTCTTCCTTCCATTAAGACAACGTCTTAGCTTTGATGACTCCAAGTAACAAACAAACCTTCGACTTTTCAAAAGTAAAACACACTTCTGCGAATCTGTCCATCAAAAGTATTCATCAGTTTTCTTTAAATCTGGCGCAAGAAAATATTAAGAAAGTGGATTTCAGCATTTCAACCTAACAAGTTCGGTTATGTAAACGTTCCGTTACACTTCAGTAGCCGCTGTTCCCAAACTGTCGCAATGTTTCGGGAGGGGAGGGGAAGAAAGTCAGAAGGCAATGGATTCAAAACTGGACTAGAACCTCTCCAAGGATCACCATGCGCTGAAAACTTTGTGTCTGTCCAAGATCTTTTTTTTTCCTAATATTTCTTAATGTCTAAAACATGCTTTCATTTAACACAGGGTGATCCAAGAGTACCTTTCCCATTTAAAATTACTATAACTGTATGTTTTTTAGAAATTTTATTACCTATCATTTATGAAAAACTGCACCCTTTAACATCTGTCACCTTTTTGCCAAATGTTTGCTCTAATGATGACAGACTCCATAACTTTGGTCAATATCTCTGGCATTAATGGATTCATTTTCATTTCGAATGCTCACTTTTAACTCGTAACTATTTCGTGATTAACACCACCCCTCTTAAAATCCATATTGTTTCTCTTAAAAAACCCCATGTTTCTTGTCAAAATGTCGCAAAGCGAGTATCAATAAATAGTCGTAAATAATGCAAGGAAGTAAGCTTTTTTTGTATAAACCAGCCCCAAAATGTATTAGAACCTATAGTACTTAGACCAATCGCACGTGGGTTGAAGGCTGAGAAAAGAGAGAGAGAGAGAAGGTAGTTGTTGATATTAGACTTGAAATTCTGTACGTTGTAGTTTTTGGGAAATACATGTGAAGGAAGGTTATTTTAGAAAAAAATAAGTGAAAGGGATAAATTAAGAGGAGAAAAAGTTTCTTCTGTGAGTTTGAAGCTGTCCAGTGAACGGATGCTCACTGGTTGCAGCGCATGTTCGGACTGGTTTGGAAGAGAGTGGTGAACTATAGATGCCAGTTTAGAAGAATAGTACTCGTGGAAGTATCTACACAAATGGCGTGCAGCAGAAATTTAACGTTATAAGAGATGTATCATTAATTAAACTGACTAACCTCTTTTGAAATGAGTCAAGAAGCTTGGGAGAGGATTCTGTGGCATCAATCCAAATGTAGGAACAATGCATAACGAGAAATTAAAATTAGGGTGATCCCTAATAGAGATATGTGATCATGTATAGAAATTTGTGTGTCATAGAAGATAAGCACAGGAGTAGTAGACTCTTTTATGGTCTGTCTTCTCGCACTCAACCATCCTTTTAGCCATAGCAGTAACTTTCCCCTAATACTACATTGCTCCAATTTGTGCAGTACAGTACTATCGAACAATATCAAATAATTTTACTGAAATCTAAGTATATGATCTCAAAATTAATTTTTCCCTCGAGCTCCTTTGTTACTGCATCATCGTACTGACAAGAAGATCTCCCTTTAAGAAATCCATGCTGTGGTGGCTGAATAACTACATTCCTGTCAGGGTGATCTTGCATTACTTCTCCGAAAACTGGCTCCAATGTATATTCCCTGGAACAAAAGTCAACCTTAGCAGTCTATAATTACTTGCCTCATCTCTTGATCTCCCTTTATGAACAGGGGAGGCATCTGCACATCTCCAGTCCATAAGGAACTTTCCTGAATCCAAGGATGCTCTCATAATTATAGCTAAAAGTTTGGCGACTTTTTTGCTGTTCTCTCAATAGTTTTAGCCTCAATGGTTTCTCTTAAACTTTCTTCTCAGTTATAAATTAATATATTTATGGCATTCCCATTCCTAAAAATTTCACTATGCATGAATGTAGATGCAAAATATTTATTCGATTATTCAGCAATCTGAACAGGGTCATCAATAGACATTCCATTCATTACCTAGGGGACCAATCACAGCCCATTGTTTTTCTGGTCTTCTCAAAATCAATGTTTCAGCATTTTCATTAACACTTTCCTCAATAATTGCTGGAGATCTGATCAATTTGGTATTGATCGGATCTCCAGCGTGACAACTATGTCTTGCATCTTTAATTGTACCCTTACAAAATCGGGCAAGAAGACGCTGAATACATGAACGTGCTGGCGCTGTTTACGAGTTGAGATATAGAACATTAGCTGCTCAATTACGCATAAAGGGGCAGCCATTTTTAAAGTGAAATTCTATTAGTTTCGCTCATTGCTGAATCGTGCATGTTTTTTTTCATGGTAAATTTTAAACAACTATTTTATATCTAAAAAAATTAATATAATATATATAATTTTTTTAAAAAAATACTTGGAATAATTTCAAATCGATAAGCGAGTATTGATCCACTTTCTATATGGATTTTTTTGGGAAGTGAGAGGCACCGATGAACTATGGAATCAAAATTGGTCTTAAACGCGTGGCTGGGAACAACGAAACATACTCTTGAAAGTGGTATTGATCTGAATTTTCCTTCTCGAGTAATGCTCAAACATTCAAACTAATAAAAATTATGCTGAAACGAAGGCCTAGGGGAAGGGGGTATCGAATCGTATTTAAACCCTAAAAACCCTTCCCAGGAACTAACACAGCTTACCCTGAAAATCTAGTGTCGATCAAACCCGCCTTCATCGAGCAATTTCCAATATCCGAAATACACTTCCATTTATAATTTATAGAGATAAAACTCTACGTTTTATAAAATGAAAGGCGGCAAATTTTTATTGGCCCGATTTTTAATTAAATTTGCGATGCCTCCAAACAGCTTTCTAAAAATGATTCCAATATGAAATTTCTTGAAAAATCCGCCCACTGGAAGTAGACTTGTTATATGAGGACAGACGAACTGATGTGGTGAATACAATAAACTCTTTAGGCATTTGAGAACTCGAAACACATCAATCAACATTCATGTTAACACATATTTATCTTATGTTTTGCTGACATTCATGAACACGAAATTTTTTATTAATTATTCTTAATTTGTAAATAAATTAATCATGATTCTATCATAGATTTCTCTTGGGCTTGGTTAATGGCTGTCACCACAACTGCATGCTAATATTCACTGCAGAGAGAGATAGAGAGCCAAACAACTGACCTTTTGTGATGATATCTGTGTCAGAATTTGCATTCTATAGAAGAATGATTAAATATAGTTGATATCATTATATACACACTGACTAGCGTTAATCCAGTATTACAAATGCTTAGAAGTTGATTTTATGAATACAGCAGACGATATACTTATGCAAAAATAAATAAATAAATAATGAAACAAAATAAATAAAAACGTGGGTCTGAATGCAATAGCTCACCTTATCTACAAGATCTTCCAGCGACTTGGCGATTTTAATGGACACCGTTTTATCATCAACCCCATCAACCTTGAAGTAATTGATGTCACTAAGGCTATTATCGACCGGCTCTAATTTAAACTCGTTCCTTGGAAAGACTTGCACCCTAAATACTTCTTGGCCTGTAAAATTAAATAAACGACCACATTCTAAATATCACTTTACCGGCATATATTAACACATATCACCCGAACAATATGTAAAATATCTGCATTATATTTTAAAAAGCGCGAGCTAAATCAGCAACTTAAGTGAAAAGATTTCATACTTCTTAAAGTAATTTATTCCAAATGCTAAAATAAATGTGGAAATGTAGATAATAGCTGATACATTTGTCACTCGTTTTGAAGAGGTCTGGATTCGAATCGCATACGAAAGTGGAGACATTCTTAAAAAGGACTGTTCATTCGGGGCTGTACTTTGCCGATCTCAGGTGAAGGAGTACAGTTTTCCATGTGATCTATGCCGGGATATTCAGCGCGCACAGAAGGCAAATCGGCTGGGGGACAGGCATTTGCTCAGAAACAATACATCCAGCACGGCAACAACCTCCATATAAAGACATCTCCTTAAATTCGCTGCTTAATCACAATTCAGCATTGACGTATAGAATCTGAAGAATGATTGAAAACAACAAGATAATCTGAATTTCATCATTGATCCTTTATTATCACAAATATAGATTAACTGTGTAAACTTTTAAGTATATTGCCAGAATATTGGCAACCTCTAACGAGGCTATTTAAAGCAGAGGTTAGAAGTGATGAGGCATGACTTAGTTGAGTGGTCAGGAGCGAGATTGCAATCGCACGCGCTCTTTGAGTGGACCAGGGTTCAAGCAGCCCATGACTGCTAAATACGACTAATGTTCGTATTGATGAATTATTGTAAACTCCACTGACCTAGTGGTCGTGGCGGAGTATGAACAAGAAAATCCATAAGAGTACCTTTCAGAGTTAACAAATTGAAAAGTACAACACGCAGTCATGTAGGTTATTGGTTAAGAGTGCTAGATAACTTATATGCGCATGAGTTTGAGTGAATTTGAGTGAATCGTGGTTCATGCCCAGATGACTACTAAATACGATTAATGATTGTATTCATTGTCAAAATAATTTGCTGTAAACTCGTCTGACCTAGTAATAGTGCCGGAGTATAAACATAATACTATTATTTTTTTTTTAAACAACACTTCCTCTTCTCCTAACATCTTTTTTTTTTTTTTTTTTTCACTTTTGAAGAGCACTTCAGGCTTCATCTGAACTGTACTTCAAAACCAAAGACTGTAAATCCAATATCGATTCTTTGTTGTTGTTTTTTTTCCTGTCAGAGCGGAGTTTTGCGAATTACAAATCCTAATCCACTTTACGTATTCTTTCTGAACGTTAAACAAAAGCCTGTTCATGAAGTTCATTGGTCTCTGAAATTCAACGATCACAGTTGGATTATAACTACAGTCTCTATGCATTTATCTGACTCGTATGCATAATATTAGCCCACACAAAGGCGAAGTAAAAAAGCGGCGGAAATAAGGAACGAAATAGGTTAATGACTGCAGTCTGTAAAATTATATGATTAACGATATACTAGACAGTATGACACCTCGAACAAGGACTCTCTTATTAAAGAATGAAAATACAACAAAGTGCAGTACTGGTAATTCTTCGCAGGTATGGAGTATAAAATTTAGGCCTATAATAATAGATGTTTAATGACAAAGGATTAAGCGCAAGGTGTGTGTGTGGCAAACGAAGACCATGTCTATATACACCGAACAATAAAATAGTACTTTTAAAATATGCGATGGACAAAGAAAACGACTTTAAATCTTATAAAAATCGATGTTCTTCGCTAAATGTTTTTATCCATTAAAAATACATTAAGCATATGTAAAAACTTCGAAATTAAGAGTTTATATTGTTAAACTATACTTTAGATCAGAGGTTCCCAAAGTGCGGGGAGCGTTTCTCCCTGGGGTGATGCACTTGGTTTTTTAGAGGACGTGTATATGCAGGACGTACTTAAAAAAAAAAAAAAAAAAAAAATGGGCTGCATTAAAGTATTTAATAATGAATTGTGTATAGGTCACCATTAATTTATAAAAATGTGTATACTCATCGCTAAATTCATACCAAATCTAGTTATTTGCACTTTTTTCTGAAAAATGAGGGAATTTGAAATATTTTAAGGGGACACAAGGTATAAAAGTTTACGAGTCTCTGCTTTAGATCACTTAGACATACAGGTCTTGGGCATATGTTTTAACATTCTTCTCTTAGGTGTGTGACTGCAGTAGATTCAGATATTTTATTTTTTTAAATGTTATGATTTTCTGCGAAATTAAAGTTGAGACTGGATTTTTTGGTCTTCATAATTTTATCTTTTCCAATATAAAAATCAACATATGTTCCTTTTTTCTAAAACTCTATTAATCTTAAATCCTTTGGCTCCTAAATTTAATAGTTTAAATGTTAAACTATTTAACATTATTTGAAAATCGCTTTTATCATCACTTCTTCAAATCCTTAGTTTCCATACAAACCGGTACTTTCACATCTACCTTTCTTCACGCGCATCCACTTATCTCTCTCTATCTTATTCACATCTATTTCCTCCTCGTATTGTTCCCATCCATCTTCCGCTACCTAATAGCGTTTTGGAATACTCCGCTTGACTTTCTGCTTTCCTCTTATTAATGTAACATACATCCTATCATTACCACGCCTTTCCTCTACATCAAATTGTACTCGTTGAATACCTCGTGGTGTGGGTGATGGTTTCTTTATCCATTATCTTCGAGATTCTTCTTTCTCCCTTCCATTTTGTCCGTTTATCTTCTTCCTTGTCGTTCGAATATATTATCTTCTCTTCTTCCTGCACCAGCCTACATGTTTACATCTGCACGATAGTTTAAATGATCACCAGTAACCGTGTGAATTCTGCACTCATCTCTCACTCAATGTAATGGCTTACATTTCATTCATTCGATTTTTAACAGGGCTGTTTCCTCGTTAACTCTCTCCTCTTTACCCTGGAATATACATGTGCCTGTATTCTTTTATTTTGTTGTAATAAAAACGATTGCCTATTTTCAAACTAATTTTAACAATGATCGAAGCCACGAAACTGCACAATACAGGAAGAAGTCAATAACTGAATACCTACTTCTTAATATGTATGGGTTTTCTCGTTCATATGAGATAATTACCTTAGTTATTCTCATTATCGGTCACAACGATCAATTCACCCGCTGGCTATTTTCCCATTGAACATTTGAATATTGGAGGTAGCTTGGATTGTTTAGATTAGCGCAGAGACAAATTAGGCAATTTTCAATGTCTAAAACCGGTACGAAAAACAATACAGACAACGATGTATCTCATTATCAGATGAAAATGTGATGAAAAAGCTCCCTTCCCAACTTTCTGGATCTCTGCTGCGGATAGAATACAGTCCTGAAATTTCCGGCTCATAACATTTAAACAATGAATTCAAGAATTTGCAAACAGAAATTCCGAAGCAGCCTCATGATGAACATTTGATCCTTTCTAAGAAGCGATTGCAAAGTGCGTAAAACGCCTATTTTATTCATTATTATTTCTTCAATATGTCCGCACGCATGTATAAACAAGGATCCCAGTGGGCGGATTTTCATGAAATCTTTTATTTGGATTATTTATTTATTTTTACAGGTATGGAGAGTCATCTTAAATTTCATACAAATCAGATCAATACAAATTCGGCTTTTTTTTTTTTATCTCATCCGCAATTTTCAGGTTATTGATATACGTGTATATAAATAAATAAATAGAAGTGCGTTTCGGGTTTGGACATTAGATAGAAGTTCGATCGATATCAAATATTCACCGTACGTTCTATTAGTCTGCGATATGGTTTTATGATCAATCCCGATTCCATAGCCCCGCTAAAAAACAAAATCCATATAGAGTTTCGGATAATGCCTACTCACTAATCCTCCAACATACATTCATATATGCAGACACACACGCCCCTATATACATATAATGAAACACTCTACATTAAGCCAGAAATATCAACACATTTCACATTATATCTGACTTTTACCACTTTGAGAGAGATGTATCTTTGGCAAAAGCTAACGAAAATGGTACTGATTTGAATTGTGCTAATAGTAAATTGCTGTAACGATAAACTGTAACTGGCGCACAACTTTCGCCCTCCTAGCCATTATGGTCATACAGGGTGTTATGATTTTTAAATAAACTCAGTTAAATAAAAATAAACGTATTTCTGGACATTTCTAGATAAGAAAATATCTACACGCCAAATTTCTAAACTACCAAATTTTCAATGAATTTTTTTGTGCCTCCCTGTGGAGGTTTTAGGTGCAATTCCGATTCCATAGCGTCCAACACAATCCCCCAGTCCGACTCACTTTCCACAGAAACATCGCTGTAAATTTAGAATAGCAGCCCGACCTTTTCTCAAAATTGCAAGACTTATTTATCTAGAATATTTCCATAGATATTTATAGCAAATATTTCACGTCGATAACCCATTCCCCTACGCAGCCCCCACAACAAATAGGGCAAAAAAAAAAATAAATAAAATAAATCTGCAGCCATTATCGACCCACTGCATGATGGAAGCCTCCTCAACAATTCATGTTGAGGGAAAGGGGCCATAATTTCCCACGCTGGTCCGGTGCTGGTTGGCAGATCAATCGTATTTAGCAGTCAGGGACTTGAACTCTGGTGTACTGCCCTCTCGCTCCTGACTACTGGGCTACGGAGGCCTCTAAATTTTTGGATTAAATTTTATAATCCAAAAGATTCAGTACAGAAAGCGGAGTTTACATCACTGAGCTCATAGACACAGTTATAAATTTATATTATGCCAAGTTCAGCGACAGAACTCTCATATCAGTCAATATACTGTGTCTGTAACTTTAAGTTTTCCGAAGCTTTTCTCCATTTGTGATTAATTCAACTCAGGTGAAATGGTAGCCAACTTAACCAATGTAGCTGCATATGAAGTGATCTCACTGAAATGTGGAAGCATATCAGAACTGCCTATTCTGAATGTCAAATACCATAATGCCTATATATAACGGGAAGCTTCAAATTAAACTTATTTTCATAGTAAAAGGCAGGTTCGAGTATTCGCGGAGCATAATGCTTCAGCTGTGACCACCACGATGAGCCCCCTTGGATTTCGTTGTAGTTGCTTCCTCGATGGATGACCTGTGCTGCTGTGGCGTTATTTTGGTTCCAGGCACTCTATACGTGGAACTGATCGAGGTATTATTCTCTACTGCTAACTGCTGTACTATTGAAACTGATTAGGTTAGAGAAAAAAATTGACTTCTTCACTGTGACCACAATTCCTGGTTTAGACTTGTAATTCCTCGATTGGACTTCTACTAATGATTATGAGACTTTGTGGTGGAACTACAAGTGTCACTTGGATCCTTGGAGGTCATCAATCTTATGTTGGGACTTTTATAGGTTCAGATACCTTCATGGTATTGCACCGTGATATGGACATGATATTGAAAACGAATTGACCCTCAAAGAGACAATCTAACATAACTGTGCATCAACTTGTTCAGTGGTTGTATATGTACAGTATTGTAAATAGGTGGCGGGGTTGCCAGGAAAGCTGGCTGGGACCGCCTAGTAAAATAAAAAAAAAAAAAAAAAACAAGAAATAAGTTGATATTAACACGATAACACTAAAGCTCGTTGTTTATATAAAAAAACGTAATACATCTCTTACGTAACAGAACAGAGATGCACAAGTTCTCTTTATATACAAGCATGATCAATGTGATCAATACATGACTTTTATATATTATATTTGATACTGTAATATGTTCTAAGTTCAGACCACGTCTAACATATATATATTACATATATTTTATTTTAAAATACAGTGATGGAAGTTAAAAAAATAAAAGATTAATATAAAATAATATAGAGCAGATGCAAGAAAAAATGAACCATTTTATGCGCATTTCTGTTAAAATGCACAACAGCAGGAAATTTTCATTAAAACTCATTCAGTTCAGTGATCAATAAACTTCTGGACAGAGATTGTCCTGTGGATCTTGAATACAAGTGAAACAATCCAAAGATATTTCTGCGGAAAGGAGGAGCTTTATTTCAAAACCAAACTTTATTAAAATAACAGTCAATACTTTGACAGAGAAAAGCAAGGGGTAATCAGGGTGGTATACATAATTACTGCATAGAACTAGTTTTCAAAATGTTACAATTGATAAAAACACAAGTAAACGATTTAATGCACATAATCCATACATAGACCTTGTGGAGTGGAAAACACCAAAACCACATTCGGTAAAATATTTATGAGTAGCAAAGAGTTAAAGGCAAGAGTATACCTGATAGATTCAGTTTGTGAGAAAGTTATATAGAGATTTTTCGCTCCAAGGCATCCTTAGAGACCTGCAGAGACTGCAGGTCTCTAAGGATGCCTTGCAGAGACCAATTTCTCCTAGTACATCATTTCGCCCGTCATCACTCTACATCGAATTTCGCGATGGCTAATTTAAATCTGTGGACTACAAGTACGCGTGGAAGGTTCAGAGCTGTGGATAAAGATTGGTAGGATGATGGCGAGAGTCGAAAGCTGAGCCAACCAAAACCATATACAGGTCAAGGATCGTAATTTTAATACTACAGCAATAAAACAAGGAGACTTTTTAGTTATTTATTGTACCAAGAGGTTCCGGTCAACCTTTGGTAATCTCACCATATATTTACCATATCATACAGGAAATGAGGTGCAGAGTGTTTTTTTTTTTTCCCAGTTAGATCTAACTGAAAAACTAACTAACAGTCAGATCTCTCTCTCTCTCTCTCTCTCTCTCTCTCTCTCTCTCTCTCTCTCTCTCTCAGTGACCGCACGAATTTCAAGATAAATTGCATACAAAGGAATATCTTGGATCAATTAGGCAGGGTTCTTAATATTTTTGTACAGCCACCTCACCGTATTTTTGGAGGCTTACCTTACTCATACACCTATCGTGGACCCGTGTCTCATTTTAATAGGAAGGTAATCTTAAAGTATAATCGTCGAGTCATGATCATTGTATGTTCTCTGCCACATAGTAGGTACATGTCAACCAGCACTCAATCGCATCGCCACCTTTTCTCCTGCCCTCTCTTAGAAAAGGAGAAAATCCACAATACACTACGGAGGCAAGTTATTTGAATATGCAGCTAAATGTAAACAAAAGTTCTAAGCAGAACTAATCTCCATTACTTACCAGTTCATAGTAAATATTTGGATGGTTCATGGTAAATTATTTTAATCATATATTTCTATTACAGCGAATAGAAAATAAAAATATCTCTGCCAGAATATCCTAGAAGCCCCTCACATGCAGTGCGAATTGGTTTGAACTGGACCATAAACAGACACTGCAGAATTGATGATGCTTGTAATTTGAATGGCGACCAACGTGTTTCAAGATGAGCTGAAATGAAAACATTCTGTTTTGTACAAGAACCCTCAATACCACTCCTCATATACTGAGAATTTAATTGAATCCGGCTACAAAATAGGGGCCGAACAAATGCAAAGTGGACTCATAAGCCTGCCTTCTATTTTTAGAAAGTAGGTTAAAATTATGTTCTGCTACACAACTATTTGAACATGCGGTTCTCAATTTACCATCCACATATTATTTCTAAAAATATAATTATGCAATTAGTTATTATTCAGGCAGTGTTCTTAGCTCTGCGTGGTATTCCCATTTCTCCATGCAACTAGTGACGTAAACTGGAGCGCATTGGAACCAGAACGACTGAAAAAGAGATCAGTGTGTGAAGGTCTCTCTCTCGATGTGTCATACCATTGTATAAGGGGGCAAAAGCTCTTATTTTCAACTCATCTTCTAGCACACTAATAGACCATTATCCAGCCTAGTTATCGCAATGACTGTGGCTTTGCTGAATGAAACATTGTAGTTAGAGGATCTTTTGTTTTTGTTTTTTTCTTGTGGACAATAATAGATACTTCAAACATGTTTTATTCAGAATAAATGCTAACTATTAATGTCGATAGGTGTCAGCTATATTCTGTAAGTTACGTATTTCATCCAGCAGTTCCAATTCAATTATTGTCAGGATGTCAGGGAAGTCGTACAGTGCTCTACATGATTACTTGATGTTGACAATCAGAGCGTGTCAAAGTTGCGTGAGAATGCTTGAAGTCACTAATTCGATTCAACCGACAGGAAATCCACTGATTTTACCGCAATTCTTCCTTTAAAATAACAGTTTTCTGAAATGTTAATTTTATCAAAGTGTTCCAGTTTTAAGATCCTGTTTGCAAATTGTCCACAGTACTTAAAGTTCAGTAACAGCTCAAATCTCTCGTAATGCAAGCTTTCATTTGAAGTTTCCGTTCCATAAATTCCATAAACAAATAACTTGAATAGTTTAAAGACATTTTATTATCACAATCAACAAAATATTTCTAGTATGACCAATTTCCAATGGGATTCAGAGTTATAAATCACCTTGTCTCGTGTATAACAGTGTCGTTAGGTATTCAAACTCAAAACAGAGAACTTACCTACAGGAATATTTTCTTCTACGCGTTCGAATCTCCTGTTTTCTCCAACTGGATAAAACTGGCACGCTGAAAGGGAAGAAGACTTTGAGAAACAGAACTCGATCCTTATTCAACTATTAATGTTGTATCTGAATTGTTATTAATTATGTACAGCCCAGCAATGTAATCACAAATTGTATGACGAACATCTTAAAAAAATAAAGCCTTCAAAATTCGTATTTCGCTAGAGAGATTTATTTATTCAATAATTACTGACTGCTTTATTAAGTGAAACCAATTCATTTTGCGAAACTTGTTTTGACAAAATAAAATTGTAATATCAGTAATATTTCTTAATCCCAATCGCTAACCTACTAATCATGTTTTGATCTCTTTATGCGGACTATAATCAACCATTCCTTTAATCTTGTTTTTAAATAAACAAATAAACTCTTATTTTTAGTTCTGATGCTATAGACAGAATTTACAGAAGCAGACACAAAAGGCAAGTTAGTCATGCAGAGAAAATAATTTTACATATTTAATTTTCCAGAATATCATTTAAGTATGATAAGAAATCACAATATTATAAAATAAAGTTCGCTGTAAACAGGGATAACTTTTAAACCTGTCGAGTCTTAAAATCAAGACTACTCAAGTTTGTATTTATCGAATATAATCAGTATTCTGAATCCATTATTAACTTCAAATACAGTATTGGATGATGACAGCAGTAGGTCTCTAACGAATAATAAAAATAATATTATGAATATTCAGAGAAATGACAATTAATAATGTGCAACCCGTTAGAGCCGGAACTAAAAGCTTTTATATCCTTGAATGTTTTGTTTTATTATCAAAGTGACTGACCAATTCCTTAAAAGAAACTATTCAAGGTTCCTTAACACGAGGCTTAATGATGTCACTTCGCAAGTGTCCGCAGAAAGACAGACATGCACACACACCGGAATATAAAATAGCCACACCAAACAGGATATTAAATATGCATTTACTTTGCAATTTCTGCTTTTGTTTTTCTTTCATAATTGCTCTTTATGATAAGTAGAATATAACATATGAACTTCTCCATTTCTCTCACGGAAATAAAAGAATTTTGTTTACTACTCATACTGGAAAAAAAAAAAAAAATTTAAAAATCACAGTTTATTTATTTGAGTTACTCTCTTCTTTTTTGTATGTAGATATGAGAAGAACTCTATCCCCGTTCTTAGATCTCTTTGCTAATACTTTTTTCGCCGGTCTTACCCTATCAGTAATTTTGCTACATATTCTTTTATAATGCACATACAAATCGGAATCACGTGATTGTCCATATTTATCCAATCTCAGACAGATCGGCTAACTACAGCTTCTATTTCAGCCACGTTTCTTTCTCCTGTTGTGTTGAGTTTTTCATGTCGCGTAACGTGCAAATTGGTCGATGAAACACGCACACGTAATGCACATTAAAACACGCGTAATACACATTAAAACAATCTACAGTACAATGCGAATTGGCACACAATATCGTCTATGAGTCAAAAATTCTCCAAAACAACCTATAAGTCATCTGATGTTTCTTTTCTAAATTTAAAAAGGTGCTTAAATTATACAAGGAAAATAGAACTGTTAAAACATTGGAGTTTACTATTTTATCTTTCATAATTAGATGGCAGCCTTAGTCTACATAGAAACAGTAATTATTTTTGAATCTAAAAAATATTTGCGCGAGATACCAAACTCTCATCATATTTGTTAGAAAATATATTTTTGTCTGTAAATTGCGTTTATTCTATGCTCGATTTTGTTATTTTGTGGATAGTACTTAAATTACCTATTGATGAATTATGGAAAATATGGACAATTATCGTATATCTAAAATTAGTAAAAAAATAATCATAATAAAATATAACTGCAAACATTTACACCAAGTGACTAAACTACTAGTACTAAATTGATATCATCGCGAAAATGAAGTTTTAATGCAATACTTTAAATTCTAATAGCTGTCAGATTCTAATAGATTAAATTTAAATTCTAATAACTGTCAAATAACTTCGCATGAGTGCACATATGGACCTGTCTCCTTAAGGAAACATACTTTCGATGTACATCAGTAACATTAGCCACCCTACTTGCTAAAAAGTGATTCCACTCTGTTTCTGCAAATACGAGTATATAAAAAACATCTCCAGTTGTCAATCCCCTTCCTTCTGCTTGTTTTTCTCAGCTGGATATTCGTCGTCTCCCGTCAGTGTCAGGACTGTTCTTGGAACAGACGAAGGCTTCCCCTCCGACACTCTTGCATGTTAACGGATCGTTGCATGTGAGTGGGTAAACATCTGGCAAATATACGGTACGGTAATTCTCACGTGTTGATGCATGTGGCCATCCCGCCTACACCACAGCTGTAAAGTTAGTTCCGGATTGAAAGTGTGTAACGGAAGTAAAAAAAGGCTGTTCCACCACAAGTCCATTAATAGACATTTCTGTTCCCAGGGAAAGAATCCGTACCCATGGTATTTTTAAGTTCCTTCTTTCTATCTATACTATTCGTGTTCTTTCATTTCAAGATTCAATATGGAATCTGACTAAATTGCTTATTTAAACACGAATTCCTTGATAATATTCAAATATGTTGAGTTCTATCCTTTAAATGAGAAGGACCAGAACAGGGTTTTATTAATACGAGAACAAAGCCATCACAGAACGATTAGCTGTTCTTAATACAAAGAGAACACCGCAGCAATCTTAGCCTCACAAACTAAATTTATAAGTCGCACATTTGTACAGTATTTAGGACTAATAAAACCCTCCAGTATAACACAGTCCGGGTTTTATCAGTTCTAAATAATCACATCGCGTGGAAACGTACTGGGTTCGAATCTCAACAAAGACGCTGGGAATTTTTATGGACTTTTTAACACACCACAGCTGAGAGCTAGTTGGATGGAGGCGAGGGTTGCGTGAATTTATTTCCCGGAAACTCGGATTTTCGTCCAGAAAACGCGCAAACTGACAAAGTGATACATGCGAAACGTACTATGGGTATGTGTGCTGCAGCTCGGAAACTATTGCATTCACATAGTCTCGTTCGTTCACAGCAACTCCAGTCTCAGTGTACAAAAATCACAGTGTAGAAAGAGATTAATCTGAAAACTGATACGTCTATTCTGGGAAATATGGCAGGAATAATTAGAAGAAACTCTTATTTTTATTGATTCTCATAAATCATCAGACTAAATCTCCTAACAGTTACATTACTCAGTAAGAATGTGGAAAGCGGTGAAAAGTATTTATTTTCCACGACAGTTTTTAAATTATAGGCAGCGCCTTCAAATATTACAATTATGAAAGAAAAATGAAATAAAAGATCAAAGTATAGAGATATCAGTTCAAGAGCAAAATGTCTCTTAATAAAAAAAAAAAAAATATATATATATATATATATATATATATATATATATAAAATAAGTTCGCAAAATTAGCACCCAATCTGACTGCTATTATTAGGAATTGGCAGTGAAGCCGCATGAGAAGATAACCGGTCGTGAAGATTCCTCCCCGCTGATCACCATTGCCATGGTGGTTGGAAAAGTATATACTTTCCCAAACAATCAGTTATTCTTATTTAGCTCTAAGTGTGTCGCACGAAATGTGTGTAGATGCACATTATGCCAGACATCATAAGCAGCAGAGCACACCTTCAATAATAATAATAATAGCGAGCATAAACCAAACCTGTTCCCGAAACGGAGAAAAAAAATGAAAATTTGCTCGCTGAGAGAAATTACAAAGAAGCGAATACTTCTGTGAGATGCATACTAGAAAGAAAGGATGAGAACCTCCTCTTAAGAAGAAAAGTTTATTGACCCAGTTGCAGAGGCCCACCAGACAAAGCAACAAGAAAATACCACAAGAAAAACCAACCAACCAAATATGGACCAGGATTACATTAGCGAAATGCATGAAATGAGATATCAATCTATCGTCAACCATATAAGAGCGCTGCTCAACAAGTTCTTAAGAGGTGAATTTCCAATCAATTAGTTGTGAAGGAGCTTTTACAGGTTTCAGAAATACCATACGTGCAGATTTCTTTTTAAAAATTCAGGTTCTTAAGTAAGCATTATCACGTGACACAGTACTAATAACATATTTTGTTATACGCAGATTTTACATTAAAATAAACCATCACATTACGGGGATGGATTACCTTGATCACTTACATAGCACTATGCAACACGGACTTTCTATAATGGTGCTTATGCTAATGTAAAGTTTACATAGAATAAAAATATATTATTAATATCGTAGTTTATTGATTTTATCTTCTGTTGCCTGACTACGTGTGAAACGATACCACACCTTCATTCACCACAAGACACGAGGGCATCAGCCAGTTAAAATCACAAAAAACTTAGGATGTGAACAAAGCGTGTGTCATGAAAGAGACTAAATTAACTGATTGTTTAAAATAAAAACCTCACAGCTTTAGCTCCAAAGAAACCTAAAGTCATAAATCAATATATTATTTCTGTAAATTTCGTATACTGCATTCTGCAATAAATTTGCTTGTCTCTGAAATACTCAATGAAAGCAGTTTTAAACTGGAATTAAAGTTTACTGTCCAGGCAGTGTGGCAAGTTAATGCTAAATTTTTAAAAGCCGTAGTACACATTTTTTTAGAATACCACGGGAAAGTTTTTTTTTTTCTACTCCGGATTGGGCTTTCCCAGAGGAATCTGGCTCAACCTTTTGGCAACATCAGAATCGCAGCTTCACTGCTTCTCAGTAGCCAACAACACAATACTCACGAACCTATACTAATCACATTCTGGCCCTTTTTCAGTGGTACTACTCTTCACAAAAATACGAGATGGATTTGAACTGACGTTCTAGGAGCCGCCCTAACAATTACACATGTCCATCCCCATAATTGCAGGATCGTAGGTTTGTAACATCTACGTGCTTTGAATCTCCAAATTCATTCCTCCTCGTTTCTTTTGTTTTACAGCGTTCCGCGCAAAAATGATTTTCACAGTCTCTACACTTTTTTATTCTCACCGGCCATGGCTCAATGCGGGTCAAACTTATTTCCTCCACCTTTCCGAAACTTCACTCTGTCACTATGGGCAACTCGAACTGGGAACATGTTCCGTATCACTGTCCCTACTATTAAGACCATCATCCGCTAGCTGCCTCCTGCAGTCTCTTCTCTCCTGGTCACGAATCAGAACTTCCTCAATTCAAAGATGTCTTAAATCAGTTACAAACCTTTACTAACAAGGCCTAACTAGACGACGTACACTACTTCTGCAGCTTCTGTTGCTGCGCCTGAAAGTGGCTCTCTTGTGCCGCCCAGCACTGCATCTTAGACAGAGCACTGGTCACACTGAAGAGCCGGTATAACATTCTAACTCTATCATTTTTAATTTTCTTTTTAACTTTCCTGTCTACACATTGATAATGACATGCATTTGTTTTTGGCAATGAGATTCATATGGAATCTGTCTTTGCACTGCGTGTTATGTGGAGCTAAGCTGGTTCTCAAGAGGGTATTTATATATTTCTTCATTACTTTTTTTATTCATTTTCCCCCCTTCTCTCCTATCAAGTGTAGTTTTATTTATTACCATGAATAATATCTTGATTACTTGAAGTTAAAATTAATTTTTACTTTTAAATTTTTGTGACTTTTTCACTAATATTTTATATAAAAATTATCCATTTTCAAAAGAAATTGAAGTGATATTGGTGGGTCGATTTATATTCACCAATATGGTAACATACACGAAGTTTGCTTCTGTAAATTCAATGTAAATAAACTAACTCCAATTGAGGCGGGAGTAAGTTAATTTATCTTCATCTTTTACAAAGGCAAAACTTATCATGGCATTTCCATGTTAAGTGAGTAGTAGTTACTTAGCCTAACTGGTATTGATGAAATTCCTTTAAGAATGTAGTTATTAATAATTTCATCTGGTAACTCTTTAAGAGCATCTGACGACCAACTAAGTTTCTTCTGGTCTCCGTGCATTGCGTGTCCCATCCATTGAATGTATGTGCAGAGATTGATTGGGGGTAATCAATGATTTAACTGATGGCTTAAGGGATACTCAGAGAAAAGTTAAGAACCACTGCTCTAATAACGGAAACCCATATCTTATGGAAGCAGGAGATTCTATCTGAAAATAATGATAAATGACGCGCTGTGCAAGATGTTAAGAGGATTACTGATCGTGAATAGCAATGAAATGCACAATATCAAAAAAGATAGTTTATTAACACATAATTTATATCATTCAGTTTTCAGGAACATTGTTGGAAATACTAAATTATTTTCCCTACTCCTCTCGTCCACTCACTAATGAGACATCAAACAACACCGAACGATGTCAAGAAGTGATTTTCTCAACTAAGGCAAACAGCTGAAATTAGTTTGGTGACAATCGATTCCTCCTTTTCAATATCCCCGTTGTACTTTATCTTAAAAGACCTGAAAGTAAAGGAATACGTCTTAAAATTGTATCGATGTCTACCGGATAGGCCCATGAACCCTGAACGTTAATACGCAATAAATAAATTATTCAATAGCGGTAGCAGATAATTTAGTTGAACTGCTTAATTCATATTAAACAACTCATAACGAAGTTGATATTAAAATACATGATTTTCCTACGCATCTAATAAAACAGATGTCAATGAAACTGAATGCAAAAAGTAACTGATATTGATATCCGGTTAGTTTACAGGATATACAACAGTGGGTCTGATTGCTTTGAAAGCCAGTCAGAGTGCATTATAAAGTATTTATTTTAACAACCAGTCCATTAGTTTCTCTTTTATCTGGAAATGGAGTACTTTGTGTAGTAAGATTATCGCTACTTGACTGACGTTCATAATAAAGATCCTTGCTTAGAAGAAATCCAAAGTACACTTGGTGTCCTATGCTATCCTTGGATTTATGTCTATTGATTGAACGTACACCAATCTTCTGTTTCTTCCTCACATAAACAAACAGTCGTGATAATTTATTTACCAGTGACGGCCACCGGCGACAGACCCCTCGATGTTAGAGTGTTACTAAAATAAGCAACCGAGAGATTTACGGCCGTCCTCGGAGCGCTCAAATTCAACGTTCACTATTTTCATACTCGCTTTATCCACATATATCGAGCAGGATAGTTACAGCACTTAAAACACGGGGTGAAAAATATCACCTTGGCTTTCGTTCGCATGTAGCAATGGCGAAGGATAATCGTTTATAATCCCTATCTGGACTACATTTTTATTCGCAGCAGTGTATGAATAATTCATCATTAAATCGCGTCAGTGTTTTATACAAAGTTGAGGGAGACATAACTTCGATGATTCTGAGTGCTAAGTATAAGCAGCAAATTCTGACTTTAAAATAGCAACGCCGTTCAGCCACCGCGCCAAATATATTAAGTAGATTTTACGTATTCCACGTATGGAGTGCAATGCTCTTGGCAGTTGAAAGTTAAAACACGTAATATTCATAAAGCGAGAGACAACAAATAAATATATGTACCATTTCCGCAATGCAGAGCAGACATGGCCTTTATAGTCTAGAACAGCGGGTGGTAGTATAAAGTGTTACCAGATAGTAATAGAAAATAAGCAGAATTTATCTTATTATAAAAAGGACGACATAAGAAAACTGTATTTTTTGAATAACTAGTATCTAATTTAAAAAGAAAAAAGTTGAGCATCCTTATTCTAAATATACCACAAAGGATGATGGAGATGAATACTAAAAAAATTTATTACAAAATAATAATAATAATAATAATAATAATAATGTAATAATAATAAGTGTCAACCATCCCAATCATCGTGCCAACCACAGGTATGGTACCAAAGACTCTACATAGCAGCCTAGCAGCAATAGGTCTCCCAGAAAGTCGCAATCCTGAACACCTGTAGGATAGTCAGAGAGTTCCTCGACCAACAGTAACACCAGACATAACAACATCCACCCTGTGTACTTGGTAGTAATACCCGTCACGAGGTGGAAACCCCAGTCTGGGAGAAATAATATAAGAGCAATAATAATTCTACCGTTTTGTCAGGCGCTTCGGTTTTCCGGTATAAGAATTCGAATCTATTTCTTAATCAAAATTAGCTACAACATTCATTTTTAAAATTTCTTTAAAATAACTAACAATCTGGCTCGCTCGCTGGTAGAGTGCCAAGCGATTCGAAACCTTTATATTTAAATTTCTTAAAATCCATTATAAGGACAAGCTAGAAAGTTTGAAAGAGAAAGGACATATACTAATGATAATTACTAATTAGTAACTTAAAATGTAAATTACCAATAATAATAACAACATTATTCATTATATTTTTCGATTATTTAACGCTATCGCGCACACGCCATAAGGCAAAGAAAACTTTGAATGAAAAACAAAAATTGTAGATGCAATTCTCGCATAGCGTAACTAGATTTTTTTTTTTTTTTTTACCAAAAACACCCTCTTTTTTTATGTAACGGTAACTCGTTCAACCGCCCACCCACCTACTGATACACATCGTAACATTTTATCTGCTACTGTTTACCATATATTGATCCAAATAAGGAACGTCACCAGGATAGCCATGCACAAATCTGCTGCAAATTGTTTTATTTCCACAATGTATCAAAAATATCAAATATAATATGTCATCATCATCGTCCTTTCAAGGATTTAGACCAGACGGCCTGTTCCGGTCTCAGTCCATCTTTTCTTCGGACGTCCTGGATCCCTTCTTCCAACTGGCCGATATTTCATAATCGGCTTTGGTAATCTTGCTGGATGCACCCTATCCAAATGTTTAATCCATTTTCCTCTGTATATGTATATTCTATCTATTATTGGATCAATATACCTAATTCCAATTGTCAGGAGCGGGAGTGCAGTAGCACACGCTCTTTGAGTAGACCGGGGTTCAAGCCCCTGACTGCTAAATACGGTAGATCTGCCAACCCGCACTGGACCAGCGTGGTAGATTATGATCCATTTCTCCCAGCATGAATTGTTGAGAAGGCTTCCATCCTGCAGTGGGTTGATAATGGCTGCAGTTAACTTAACCCAATTCTTTAGGAATATCAGAACTTTTCTTCTTGTCCAATAATCTATAGCCACTGGTTCTGTGAATAAATTTCATTTCAGCACTTTCAATCCTTTTCTCATCTTTTGATTTAATTATCCACGTTTCACTTCGATAGAGTAAAGTGGGTCTTGCTATCACCTTATAAGCTTTTATCTTTGTATGCTTTTGAACTTTATTGGGTTTTAGGATATTGTTAATTAAACCTGTAACTTTTAGAAAACTGGAAAGTTTTGATTCCATATCTGTTTCTTTGACATAGGGAATATAATATCCAAGATATTTAAATGAATTTACTTGTTCCAGGATGGTATTTTCTATTACTATTTTGCTTCTGATTGGATAATTACCTTTAAATACTATAAAACTTTAGTCTTTTCATTTGAAATTTCCACTCCAAATGTTTTAGCAATATTGTTTAAGGTAAAAATTGATCTTTAAAGTTCGTCTTCATTCTGTGCTATTATCATTTGATCGTCCACAAATAATAAATTATTTAATTTAGTTACTCGATAAATTTTAAAACCACAATTGATAGTGTTCTTCCATTCTTTGACTATTGTATTTGTATAAATATTAAAAAACGATGGTGACATCGGGCATCCTGACTTATAGCATTTAATAATTGATTAGGGATATTTAATTGTTTTTAAATTTCCCATAACCTTCCTCTAGAGACCACATCGAAAGCTTTCCTAAAATCAATAAATGTGAAATGTGTTTCAATATTACATTCTCTGTTTTCCTCTATTAAAAATTTTAATGTAAAAGTTGAATCTACAGGATCTTCCCTTTCTAAATCCATTCTGTTCTTCATATAAAGCTGGATCAATAAATTTCCATAATGTTGATGACAATAATTGTGCATATAATTTATATCCAACATTTAGAAGGCTTATTCCTCTAATTCTCACAACAAGATTTATGGCCGTTTTTTTAAATATAAGGATGACAAGGGCATTTTTCCAGCTTGATGGACTTGTTCCTTGGTTCCAAACTAAATTATAGAATCTTAACAGGAGTCTATGGAAATTATTACCAGCATATTTTATGAATTCCATGTTTATATTGTCTTCACCTGGAGACTTTCCAGATTTATTGTTATTTAAAGCATCTTTAAATTCTCGTAAAGATATATCTTCCCTATGCGTATTCTCATTTGGTGATATATTATACAAGTTAGTATCAATTTCTGTCCATAAATCTTGGAAGTATTCTAACCAGGTTTATTTTTTAATTATTTCGAGATCGGTATTTTCTTTAATGCCTTTATTCATATTTTTTATGATTTTATAGAAATTGGGTCTTTTCACTGATATATTCCTTTACAATTTTGATACAAAATGGTCTCACATTTTATCTCTATTTTTCTTTCTACATGCCTTTCTAGCTATTGCTATTTTTCTTTCATATTCAGTTTCTGCTTCTATTGTTTTGCTGCTTAACCATGTTATAGGCTTCTTTCTTTTACTGTATAATGATTTTAATATCATTATCCCAGTTCCTGATTCCTCTTTTCTTTTGCAACATTCATTTGCTATTGCAATGCGAATATTTTTTTTAAATTCCCCCATTATATTTCTCTATCATCACTTTCTTTGATGTTTTCTCACATTTGCTCTGTTCTGTAATAGGTAAACTTGTATATGCTGTACGTGAATATGTATATTTTTAGAGAGAAGCCTAAAAGTTCAGTGTGGTTTGAACCCGAAGGGGAGAAAATAAACAATTCTATCACTGAGCTTTTCAATCAGTTCTGTACAAAAATTAAATCAGTATTTATTTATCAGTGAGAATAAATTTATAAGCGAGCAACCTGTTTCATGATACAGTATACAGTTTAAACAGAAATATGTCACAATTTTAAAATCAAATAAATCATTAGTACTACGTAAAAGATATTTTACAATAAAGTACTAATGATTAAGCTAACCAAATTAGCATATGTATGAAAGCTATTCGTAATAACCATTATGCGTAAAATAAACATTGTCTTCACAACAAAAATTCTAAACTTTTAGAATTTGAAACTTCTGGTTTGGCAAAAATAAAAATGGTTTCCTCTTGCTCCTGCAACAGCAAGCAAAAAGATGAAACGGAAATAGATCATTAAGACTGAGCTTCAGACTCATGTGACTATGATTGTCAGTGGATAATTAGCTCACTTGCTCTACAGCTTCTCCCAACCACGAAAATGCAATTTCCAGAAGCTTCACCTTACCCAGCATTTTGTGCAAGTCCAAATGCTAAAAAACATTCAAGATGCAGATGCAGCCCAAGAGCGATTTATTGGCAATACGTAAATTTTGAATAAATATCGTCTACCTCATCACTATCAGTACCGAACTTTGCAAAATCACTTGAAGTTAGCCCCAGGAGCTCACATCTGGTGAGTATGGGCTTGACACACCCAGGGCCCTGAGCTGGATATCATCATTCTTCTCTCTCTCTCTCTCAGGATAACTCGGGAATTTTTTTTTTTGGCTGGTGCAGCATAAGCCTCAGGCTTCCTTGCACCATATGGCTATTATTAATAATAATAATAATAATAATAATAAAGCGACCAAAGGCAGGTCGCTTTATAATAATAAAGCGACCAAAGAATTTCTGGCTTCCATGATTGGCGAGATGGAGGTGAATGATATGAATTAAACATTCGATGGGCCTTTCAGTAACCTCATATAATTAAGACTGAAAGTTTTATTTAAATTTTCTCAGACGTTCCTGCTGAAGGCGTAGATAGCTATTTTGTTTCTGTAAACTAATATTAATTTAGTTTGTATTAGTACAACACCAGTTTGTGGAGGATTTATAATTAATTAATGGTGCATAAAAGAACTGACTTTAAAATTAATGTTTGTAAATGATCTCTACTTAATTGATTGTCTCCTGTAAGTACATAATTTTAGATGTCAAAATAATAAAAAAAAAAAAACTAATATTTTTCGGACCACATAACTCTATATGATAAGAATTTCTCCGAATTGATTCAACCACGTGCCAGACCAACACGCTGTGAAGTGTACACGTAACATTTTGCTTGAAAAATAAAGATTATATATATAGTAAAATGTTCTACATCGTGTAACCAGAACTCATAATTCAAGAAGTTTTTTGTTTCTTTATTGTAAATAAACGTACCAGCTGACTGTACTGCATTCTGGGTTACGAGAGGTATGCGTATACTATTTGCATCCAAACAAATTAAACGATGAACACATTGCTAATCAAACAGAAGTATACTTCCTTATTGCTAATTCAGGTCACATATGTTCATGGAAAGGTAAGTGACATAACTTATAAAAATAAAATAAAATGAAGCTTTTATCTGTATTTTTTTATGAAATGTGACAAATTCCTAAGTAGGCTGGTATGTCAATGACCATCTCTCAGGTTTTTTTAGTGGGGAAGATGTGCATGAAACGAGGACGATTTGGACATTACTTTTAATCGAATCATTTGATAGGTGAAGGACGCTGGAAGCCTGGGATTGGTAGTGGAGTACAGTGTGGTTTATGACCTGGCTTAGCTAGAATGCTGAGAACTTGGCTTACTGGATTGAGTTCATGTAGTAGAGCTACATTCAAATCCTTCTCTCTTCTGGGAGGAGTAGGTCTACTAATTGGGAAAACTGGGAGCCATCGTGGTTGAATGTGACACTGCGGTAGATCAGGCTCTTGTGATTGGAGATGTGGATCTTGAAATGCTTTGAAACTCAGCTGCTAATGAGGGAGGTATGGAAGATGTGTGCAATATTGCAGTTTAACACAGCTCATAATTTTTATATGAAGAACTTGCTTGCTGCGTGCGTAACAGAATGAAAGAATTCGTTTTTGTGGGAGTAAGCAAGGATGTCGCATTCTTTCTTTAATTTGGACGAGGGTCCACTTCTACTTCCGCATACACACGATTGACGTCTTTGGTTTCCTCTTGAACTGTCGGGGAATATCAATATCCCCTGACAGTCTACAGTGCTGTCAGCACTGTTCCGACTACAGGCAGCTCCTTGTGCTGGTTCGCGATATTACAGAGCTCCGGCTCTTTGTGCTGACAGTTCTGTATGGCAGCAATTTGTTGTGCAGGCTTTTTTCATCGGAGTGCATGGTTCCTACAGAATCTGGGATGTAGATTCTTGAAGAACTCCTTGATTTCGTGAGGATTTCCTTATTCACAGTTATTTGATTTGTGATTTGATATGACATACTATAGCCATCTTATTTGACGATGATGAAATGGCTGACAGTTATTTATAACCTGGACTTTGAACTGTCTTCTGTATGTGTTTTTTTTGTATTGCTATAATGTGTCGTTTAAAAGGGTCTTCCCACCGTCCAATTGGGCAAAACAGGGGAGAGAGTACATTGTAATTATGTAAATTAACTATATATTGAATAGAATAGTGGTGTTGCCAAATTTTGGAAGGAACCGCTTGATAAAATAAATCTGAATCATCTGGCCCAAATTACTCATACCTGTAGCATAATTTTGGAGATGCACTAGTATATTCTACATTGTCAGATTTTAAAGAATCTCTATTAATATAAAAGAACCAAGATCATTGTCTTCCACAATGAAGATAAGGAAATTGTCCTTATCTTCATTGTGGTTCCACAGATATCCTCATCTGTGGAATAGATGAGGTTTCTATATAAATTTGAAATTTCATATAAAATATAATAACATTTTTATTATATTTCATATTACATTTTTATATGAAATAATGCATTCCGTATTTAACAAAGAAATATTATTAGTTGTATTTTTATTTTAACTTGGCAGTGAACAGTTATCGCATTCATCTCCCATGACTAGTGCTTTACTGAAACTTCGGAACAATACCTTAACTAAAGTTGCGCATTGAAATAATAATTAATGCTTTTGAATAAAACGATTCAAAAGGACAGGAAAATAACCACATATGCAATGATGATGATGCAAGCGCTAGGATGTTCAAAGAGAAATCAACGCTCTAATTCTTGCACTAGTATGATGCAAATGGGTATCCAAGTTATTGAGAAGAGAAACGAACTTATACAGGAAGGATATCAGCCAATACCTGTTCAGGAGTGCGCTAAATTTCAGGGATTTTTTAAAGGCCTGAAAACAGCGAGACCGGATCTTCCATTATGATCATTATTCTAAACGCTAATCTATGGAATGGACACATCTGTCATCTCGAAAAAAAGAAGGAACCTCGAATTTCCAAATCATCACAAAATATTATAGAGAGAGAGGGCACAATTTTCGTTGATTTTTAGGAGAAAGGTCAGACTATAAACAAGGAAAACTATTTCCAAACGCTTGATAAGCTTAATAGAGATATTGGAAATCTCTAACAGAATCACATTACACCATGATAATGTCAAGCCACACACTACTCATATGGCCCAGATGAAAATAGCAGACCTAGGGTGGAGAAATTTGCCTCATCCTGCATGTAGTCTGGATTTGGTTACGTCCGATTTTTTTTCTGTTTGGAAATACAAAGAGTTATCTTCAAAGAAAATACTTTTCTATATAAGGAGGAGCTGAAAAAGAAAGTGTGAGGCTAGCTCCAACAGCGGGTTGGAAAGAATGATGGCAAAAATATTGGTAAACAAGGGGAATAAATAGAATAACATGTACATCCTTCCTGGTAGTTGTTTAATAGATGATAATAATTTCAAACCTTGTATTGGTTTTATTTTTATTTTATGGCCAAAGAGACATTGCGTATGGACAGGCCCTTGTATATTAATAAAACTTTTAATTGATTTTTATTTAAAATATCCGTAGTTCTTTGTTATCTCGATGTTATCCTTTTCTGCACATAATGATCATGCGTAACTTGAACAAACGTAAAAGTGTGCTATCGTACAAAATTATTAGAACATTAGCGATTAAGCACATTTTATACAATTTAGTTAATTATTTTAGAGGACGGTACAGTAGCATAGAGTTATAATTAAAGCTTAAAAAGTTAGAAGTATTATTTATAATCTAATCATGCGAAGCCAGTTCGGATAATTTGAATTTTGATATGTTATGGTATGCCATACGACAGGAAATCCTTTCGAAAAAAACATGCCATGTCACTGGAGGTCAGCTGGCATAAGTCAACTTGATCCCCGGGTAGTTGAACGCGCTATCCTGAAAAGCCGCGAACAAAATTATCCAAAGAGCTCCAGAAACGCAATGGGGCAGCGCTTAGTATGCATACTGTATACAGAAAATTTCATCAAGAGAGGTTCAACGGGCAACTACTTATCTAATCCTTTCTTCCAATCAGTGTAGAGCAATGGGTCCAATGATATCATGATAGAGGGAAATTCACTAGTCTACAGTGCAGGAATTGAGTATAGCTTCATCCTTGGAGAATGTCTTCAAAACTACCTGTACCTGAACCGTGCAGGTACAGTACTTTTGAAATTTGCATCATGGTGGAATTTTCATAATTTTAGCCTACTTTTTGTGGGATGGTGACCAATGTTTTTTGGGAATGGTACAGTACCTTATAAGAGCAATGCTGATATGCCTGATATAGCCGTTCTTCTAATACAGAGTTTTATGAAGCATTTAATTTTTAGCAAGATAAATGTCCGCTTTCATTGGGTCTGGTACGGCTTGGCTTAGACAGACAGTAATGTAACAATTTACTGATCCGTTCAGAGCCCAGCACAGCCACTATGGGAAGAAAATTGGGTGGCGTATGAGGGCTCTTAATGAACCAACATTACTTATTCAATTTAAAACTGTTCTGATGGAGGAATAAAGAAATGCACGTGTTATTAAATTAGTAGAAAATATTCCAAGGAGAGCTGTATGTATTAGAGGCCAATAAGTTCTGATTTGTAAATCTTTGTTCATTTTTCATTTGTCCCAAAACTTTTGGTATCTTACTCTGGTTCATGCATATAGAAAGCAACAACAACAAAAAAACATTTTACGGCCATTGTACGTTGTATAGCATACATACAGATGAAGAACCTTAAGGCATCGTGAAACAGTAGGCGATAGATGATTGGTCAGCCGACCTAATATTGTACTTTGCTTAATGGAAACATCCATGGTTGGCATTTAGAGTAAAATATCTTCCAATCTCTTTTGAATTCCAGTATGATTAATAAGTATAAGATAAAGCCTTAAAACAGTTTTTATTAGCCGCTAGATAATCTGGAAAAAAAAACTTATGTGCGAAAAGAATTAAACCTCCTAATTCCTTACATAAATACATGTTGTTCTAAGATTTAAATTAATTTGTTGCCTCTATCTCACCCAATTCGACAAACCATTCGGAACTTTTCTGTCTATCTTTTAAACTCTACTTTCTCCAACTAACTTCTCTGACAGTGTCTTTGCTGATTTTAATGTTCCAGACGCCTTCAATTTTCTGGTTGTGCAAACTCATTTGTTAGAGATTCTGATTTGGCTATTATTACCTTACACAACTTGTTCATTCATCTGCTTGGATGAAATGTATTCTAAACGCATAACCAACACGCTTGTTCATTCCTCGCCAAGAAACTTTCAAAGTTCACGGTTCACATTCGTTAGATCACAACTTGATGATAGTTTCTTTTCCAATGGAGCCTCATATCATTTGGTATCACAATAATATCATAAAAAAGGATGATGTGCTTCATTACCACTCTTTTCCTTGATTGGACTACTGCTTTAAAGCTCTTGATCCTAAAATTTGCCCATTCGCAGGTAGCATGTAGCTGATTACTTTCTTCCATGTGGTAAAGACTTGGTTTCGACTGGATTCGAACCCAAGTCTTTACCACATGGAAGATGGGCATTTATCACGTCGTGGTCAAATTACTAGCGTTGAGAAAGTCAAACTTTTTATCCAGTAAAATAGGCATCGCGATAAAATAATACACAAAATTTACACACACACATTATAGTTGTCGCCTCATAGCCTTAGTTGCTTTGGTTATAAAAACAAAACAACAAACAATAGCAACCTAATGTTTTCTCCGACCGAGTCACCAAATTTAACCATTTATTCCTCATTTCAGCCAACAACTTCGTCATTTATCTCAGCCGTGGTTTTCCAAAAGAGTGTGCAAAGCAGGAGTCGAAATGGAATATTTTACGAAGAGAAACTTTCCGTAATAAAATATCTTATTTTTAATAACCAAGTATGTACATGGCATTACCGATTCGTGTGACGAACCAGAGCGGCGTTCCGGTGGATGCGCTACTGTGCATTCCCAGTTCAGGCTGGGAATGCACCAGAAAGGCTGTTCAGGATAAGCATATAAGTGGCATTCACAGTTGGCTTATAAACTGGTAGCTTCATTTTTTGCCTACACTAAAGTTATTAGTCATTTCAAACAATATTTTTAAAGGCTAATAAGCATAGAAAACTTTTTTAATCCAAATCAAATGGTAGTCCAGCCATCTGGTCTCCTACTAAAACTATTGGTCCCAAATTTTGTTCATCAATACTTCCAACTCTCTTACATCTCTGATGTCTACTAATCTTACTTTTAATCTCTCTCTCTCTCTCTCTCTCTCTACTACAACTATTCTGTCACATTCCGATGGTTCAGTTCCATTTAAAAGTAAAGCTGACTTTTTTTCTTACTTTTCCTCTTACTCTTGAATTGATGATCTTTGATTATCTTTGTTTTCCATTCCATTCAGTACCTCCCGGCACTGAATGAAATGGAAAACTTGGACTTCAAAGACTCTTTTCGCTTTTTCCATGACACTGCAACATGTCATACTGAGCAGCATTAAGTTATTTAGTTCGAAGTCAAAGGGATGTAAAGCTTCACTGGTTGGCCAGAATTTTAACCTTAACACCACTGAACACCTTCGGGATGAGCTGGTACGTCAGTTTTTGGCAAAGCCAACACGCTGCCCATTATTAGTTAATTTCATTACTCTATTTAAAAAGGGGCCAAAATGCAGCCTTCCTCTTATCAAAAATTGGTCCGGAGTTGAAGAGGATACAGTGTATAATTAAGGCTGAAAGTGGGCCGAGACGTTATTGAACATTGTACCAATAATAGGTTCTTCGGAACATGCAAGTGTCCAGTTACTTTTGAGAATATAGTGCACTTGATAATGGCGCGTAGCAATAAGTTCGATTTCGTACTGTTTACGGTATTCTTACTAAACTATTCATTGAGTGTCTACATCACACATGCGCACTTAACACAAATAATTTTGGAAACAAATGCGTGTACTGTATATAAAAAATTATTATATAATGTATTGTATTGTTTTTTTTTTTTATAGAAGGGATAGCACATCTGTGCATTCCATTTGACAGATGATATCTCTTCTATAAAAAGTTAACGCAAAAATTACACTAAAATATTTTATGAGTAGAGTGCTTACATTTCTTATAAATTATTTTAACGCATTGACTGACTGATAACCAGGCCGCAAATTATACTCTAGTTACCATGTAAAAATTCTTATTTTAATGGTTACTTTATCATTTTAAAGCTTTTTCTGCCGAAAAATAAATAACTTCCTGTTAAAAGCACTGCTGTTTGTTATTATTCTCTTCTAGACTTTTTTTCTGCAAGCGAAAAGCATTTTAAACGAGCGCAGTATAAGAAAATGTGACGTCACCAAAGTATTGTCAATATTCCCATACAGAAAATTTCGTCACAAATGGCTAAGAAACATCCTCAATGAACTCAAAAGATCAATTACTGTGGGTTCATTCACTGTATATTCCTTTGATCAACTCGGAAAGGCCGAAAACTATAGGAAAAAAAGAAAAGAAAAAAAAAACCATGACGGTTGGTTCTTTTTCTATGGATCGCAAGTTTGCACTTTAATCTCCAAGAGCAAGTTTCGTCACGAGCTGTTACCCATGCATCTCTAGGTTTCAGCGCCAAATAATAAAAATAAAATAATAATCACTGATTTTGAAATCGGCATTTTTGAATGACACTGTCCTTCAGAAAGAATGAATCAACGTGCAATAATAATCCAGTTATACCGTGGAAGAGAGAGAGATTATGTCTTACTCTTCAAGACAGCTGGTTCGTGTAGGACTGTATACACTTTTCTCTTTAATTTCCCTGACCATACTTCTTTTGATACCTTGTACTCCATTTTACTATGATTGAATTCTAGAATTAATATCATTCCGATAATATAACATAATATTAGATTCTAAAGCCAACTCCTATATTTTTCTTGGAGCAAGATTCCAGGTTATTTTTGAGAAAAACAGAACTCCATTATTACTTATCGACAACTTGAGCAAATCACATTTATGGGTGACCAAGATCATACAAAACAAAACGAAGAACCATTATTTTCAGTAACAGCAGTCGCATAATCCTGATATTTTACTGCGCATACCATGCTGTTGCGGCGCTCTGTTCATTATTAAATGTGTATTGCAGATACGGGACAATTTAAAACATAGCAGACTCTGTTTGTGCCCCAAATTCTCTTGAGCTTAATAAATCGTGGTAGGAACCATTAACACCATATGAGATTAAAAATATATCATCGGGGATTGCTGCTCCAGATAACAAGAGCTTCTCTGTGTGCACTAGGTCAATGTGTGGAATTCACGCAGGTGTTCCAGTAACGGTTCATTACTAGAATAGAACATTTTTTTTTAACTCAACAGAGAGCTTTCCGAAAAGCACTGAGATAAATTTTTCACACTCAAATGGCAACCAACATTTGTGTCGAAAAAGTCAAGAAGTATTTATCTTGACCTAGAAGAGATGCTACTCCTAACTTAAGAAATATGGTAACCGTTCCAATTCCTGTCAAATAGCATAAATGGAATATCGTTTGTCACTCCAGATACACAAACCTGTCATATTCACGTGACAAGATTATCTCGAACAGACCTGGAAACTAGGATTGTCAGACAGGGGAAATATTCAGGACATGCCTCATGGTATGCGATTTTTAACTATTCAGTACATATTGATATAGTAAAAGGCTAAAACTCTTATTACAATTGCTTATGTAAAGTTACTCAAGATGAAGCAACTTAATTTTATCTTCTCTGGTTTTATAAAAGTTGATGCATCCTTAATTAAACAAATTTAGATTCTTCTTAAAATATGTGGGTTTTTTATTTGTTTTAAATTTTTCGCTAAAATTTTGCCACTTTTCAATCTTTTGTCTTTGCAAATTGAATTAAAACACAAATAAATCTATTTTGCACACATGTCAGTACACGAAAGCAAGAAACTATAGAAAGATTAAAAATTATTCAATTCACACAGAAATGCTCAATGTCAGAACATTTCTGTCATTGATCACGAATTTTCTTGTGAAAATTCGTTATTATCAAAATGAAAATTCGTTATTATTAAATGTATTATCAGCGTTAAAGAGAGGAAGAGCAAGGACTATGGTGAAATTATTTCATATGGGATGAACTCATTCATTCAAAAGATCAAACACTATATACCAAAATGTTAAGATGATGAAATTATTTATGTTGCAAAAGAGGCTTTAGAATATTGCCTCTCAACCGAGGTACTACGAACTTCTTAGAGGAGATGGATTCCAACAGAGATCACGCAGACAGAGGGATTACGACAAAACACACCATCCAAATTCATGGATATCTCTCTATCCCTAGGGGTGCCGGATTCAGCGATTTTAATTCTAAGAGTACGCCGAGTGACAGAACTTTGCGAGCCACTACTATAGAACACAACATTTCAACCTTTTTGGTCGCATATAGTCCCATTTGTCACCTGAATACTATCTACAGAGATAAAGACATCTAGCGAATGATGAAAATATATATATATTCATATTTTACATAATGGATCTATCTCCGGGAGTCGGGAGTGATGTCATTATGTCGCTGGGGCTACTAATTAAAATATAACGAAGTAATTCTCAGCAACAAATGCAAAGAGAAATGTGTACCCTCGAACTGTGTTAAATGTCTTAATCTCCTGTAAATTAGTCTTTTTATATCTGCCATTTCAAATGCACGTGAGAAAACAAAAATCGAATTCTAACTCTATTCTAAGCAGATCTAATAAATCTCTAGAGATGCTGATATTATAAAAGGTAACTATTTTATCGCAGCTGAAAGGGCACTATGGAGCTTTCTTTAGTAAATAAGACAAATTATGTATTCCATAATTCACAAAAGATATATTAAGCGAGCTAATCATTTTTACTTCTCAGTTGCTGGACGAAAAGCTCACAAATCGTTTCTGAAATTAATACGAGTAAGGCCAATCCAATCTTTTGAATTTAAGCTGCTGATTCTACTTAATGAAGATTTTCGACACTTAAAATTATTTACCGATGCTGCCCGATTTTAATCTTAAATTAACCTATTTCTGACAATTAAATACATTATGTCCCATTTCTAGCAAGTGAAATGAATCTTATTTTTAGTAAACTGAATAATGATCAAGGCCTCAGCATCGTGGGAACGCAGCTTAGAAAGAAGTCGAACACTGATCGAGACTTGAAGAACCCGTAGCTGCAGCTTAACTCCGTATTTAGCTAGTGTCACATCGGAGAAAAATGGGAATCACGAACACTTTCCTCATTGTCACATATTAAATTACTTACTTTCCATTAGTTTAAATTTTCCTGCAACCAAATACCAAAATTTCGGTTGAAATATGCCCCGCATCGCCTTATAAAAAGTTTCTTACACGTACCGATTTATATGTTTCGCGGATTCATAATTGAATGTACACTTCGAGACATACATTACTGTAAAGGAAGAGACGCACCAAACTTAACTCACAAATCACGTAAAAGAACGCTGAATGTCCACTATTCTGAAAGTTAGGATTTTAAAATTCATAAGAAATTTGTTCACGAAAATCGGGAAAGGAGATCTGTAGTGAGTAACGCATGAATGGTACGAATCTGAGATATGTATCAGATTCCGCCACCATCTGTAGTGCTGTAGTGGTTACGAATAAACACAATAACTCTATTCTTTCTTTTAGGAACGGGTCACTGGAGTATTTCTCTTTATAAAGTCATCAGCTTAAGAAGTAGTTCAAAACATTCTGTAGTCTACATGCATTGCACTCAAATTTAATTTATTCCCCTATCCCTCTCAATCCCTCCCTCCCTTCTTTCCCTCCCCCTGCTTTATACACTCCCAGAGACGCCTTCATAAAAAGGTTCTATAACAGAAAAAAATATAAAACAGGAGACCGCTTCAACTGTTCAACAAGTGTTTCACTCGTGACACGTATGGTATAAATATTTAATTAATTATTTGCACATAAGTTCATATGGGGGAGGGCAAAAAATAAAAATGCACTGCTCGGCAGAATTAACAGAACACGTACAAAACCCGGTGTAACTCGTGCAGCTTGCGATGAAGCGGGAAAAACGTGGTACGGTGGTGTACCATAGAATAACGATGAAATGAGGAAAAACTTCGGACAGGTATAAGGGGCATTTATAGGGGTTGAATAAGAATTACGAAAAAGGTCACATTACAGAAGTCGATACTATATGCTCGAAAATATGGTCACGTGACATCCATACGGTGTGTAATCCCCTCAACGGCTAAACAAGCCGCACAGCAATGAACCATGCTCCATATAAGGATGTCTATAAGATTATACGGCAACAAATCACATTCTTCCAACAGCGTAGACCTTTCCCACCAAGTGACCGAGGAGTTTGCTGCCGGCGTGCAAAAAGACCCAAGGGTGTCCCACACATATTCGATCGGATCGTGCTAGGCATTGCAGTCGTTGGATATCTTCAATTCCAAGATATTCTTCCACCACTTGAATTCTATGTGCAGTGGCGTTGCCATGTATAAAAAGAAAATCTGGGCCAACCGCATCCGTAAGAAGTCGAATATAGGTTTCAAGGATCTGTTCTCGGTACCTCGGGGCAGCAGTTACAATACCCCTATTAAAAACAAGAAGAGAGGTGCGGCCGCTGATCACTGTTCCGCCCCAAGCGAAAAACCGCCTCCGCTAAGTGTCCCTTTCTCGGATGTTGAAGGGAGGGTACCACGTTCCTCGTAGTCTCCAGATGAAATAAAGTCTAGAATCTGTTTGTAGCTTAAAAAGGGACTCATCAGAGAATATAACTGTACCCCATTTGTGAGGGCTCCAAGTCACATGTTCAGGGCACCACTTTCGACGATCTTTGGGGTTAGTGGGATTCAAACCACTGGCTTTCTTGCGTAGAGTCCACTTAAATTGAACCTTCTTAACACAGTCCGGTTGGAAATGTTTTCATCTGTGGATGCAGCAACCTCAAGAGACAGTTAAAGACAGGACATCGTAGGGTTCCGTCTTGCTTCGGGCCAGATAGCTGTCTGTTCTTGTTGACGAAGTCCTCAGGTGACCTTGGCCAACTCTTCTTGTAATGGTTCCTGTCTCCTTTAACTGCTTTCATAGTACCGAGACGACACTGCGTGACACATTAAGCCAACATGCCACCTCCGCCTACTTGTGTCGTTAAGCTCTATACCAACAACAACACCTCCGCCTGCGAATGCTTGTCTTCAATTTGCCCAAGGACCGCCAATCTCAAAGAATCATCTAAATGACGATGACTTGCCATCCTGGGTATTGGACATGTAGCTACCTCACTAAGCAAGCGAAAAAAAAAGGAAGGCGGGGGTAAGGAAGTGATGTAGTCGCAACCCCTGTTTTTATAGGCATGAATAATTTGCATAATGTGCGACTCTGTAAGGTAGTAAGATCGATTTCTGTTTTTGGATACTCGGAATTTGCATACCAGAATGCCTATTATATCAAATAATCGACTTTGGCGATACCGTTTACAATAAATTCATGAAAAACATTTTGTTTTGTTAATTTTGTAAAGCAGTGTAGTTCTAACAGCGAAACTCTGTGCGACTATGTTCCAAAGTATTGTTCCTTCCTAATTATTGTATTATATCGCCATTCTTGCAGTCTTCTCACTATTAAAATACAGAAAAATATTGTTTAATAAAAAAATCAAACTGGATCAAATTAATATGAATACCGATCTACCGTAAGAAAAGAAAAAAAAAAACGGTTGTCAAATTTTAGATTCAATATAACTGTATATACAAAGCAATTTTTAGTTTAATATGACGTTAACTCTCCCTCTAGCATTATGCTGTTCCAGTGGAGAAATGTGTAAATTTGTGTTTTACAGATTGGTATATTTTAAGCTGATTAAATTAAACTTAAATAAATGTTGAAAGACTATAATAAATTAGCAAATGTTCCACTGAATGAAATGGTCAATTCCAATTAATGTTTCATTATTTATGACCGACGCAATAATCGATTTAACTATTGCTAAAACATTTATGACGTTGAGGAATTCTGTTTGAATGGTAACACATTTTAAATCGGAAGGTGGATTTTCGTTATAGAAACTTCGCTTAATTCACAGAATTAAGCTAATGCTTGGACCAAACGGCATTCTTCTGGCTATCAACCACGTTTTACTTTCCCATGAAAAAGAATAAACGGAACACGTGTCCATATTTCCATTGAATGAATGCATCCATTCCTCATCTGCTCTTCACCCTCCGAAAATACAGTTGTACGATAAATCCTTCCCACGCAGTTTGGTAAGGGTATTAATATAGCGGTATTAATAGGCCTGCCACCGACTCCACCCACCGAGACGAACATCTCTGCTCTCAGGAATGCAAAACTGGCGGTAATGACCTTTACAGTTGTCCGATTCAAACTTGAAATGTGATACTCTCAGCAGTTTGGAACCTTAACGTCTCAAATGACGCTGACGTTTCAGTGTTTAATTTACCCTAGCAGAGTAAATTGAAATCCTGGAAGGATGTTGGTTTAGTCAGAATCAAACTCATTAGAAGGAGAACATTGGTAAGTAGTTTATCCAAATCAATTCACCTGTTATAAGAAAACATACTGAAATGGAAATTTGTTATTCTCTTCGTGGGAAAAAAATATCACTTTTCTTAACATATATTTCGTTCGTTTCTTTACTATTCGGGTTAGATATTACCGACACTTAAATCGTTTTAATAACACTGCAATGTAACCTAAAAAAAATTTAAATCGGGAACTCCCACTCCACGTGCTGAAAATGTATATTATTTTTACAGCCCACAGCGAATTTACCTTTTCTGAAACATTAAAGGTGGCTGAGGTTGTAATTTGTGTCACTCAGAACAGATATTTGTGGCACCTCTTGTTCTTATCGATACCTTCATGAAGCTGTTCGGGGAAGCGTTAAACATCTCGCTCTTGAAATCCTCTGCGTGAATAAATTACGTAGACAACAGATTTATAGCAAGGGTAGATGGAAAGAACGCATGATCCATATTCGTTAATCATACGAAAAACAGATAATAAAAGAAACCTCTTTTAGATTAAAAAATTCAATTAAATAAAACCTTACTATTTCTGATGTTTCATCAGTAAGAACAAAAGAAATTAATTAATCACAAACAGGTAGCAGAGGAAAAGGAAACAGATTTGGGAAGATATTTAAATTACAACTCCACCACCCCTACAGCACCACAAAGATATAGCCAGTGATTCACAGATGGCCAAAAAAAATCCATTCTACGCTATTTTAATGAGAGGAAATTAATTCGATTTAATTCAGCAAACAGTGGTTAAAAAATTGCTTATTCAAAAACTTAATTATAATACGTATGCAAAAAGTACGAAGTCATTCATCATTATTTATTCTTTTGACCGTGTGGTCAGCATGCCAGTGCAGTACGGATTTATCGAGGCTGCTTGTTATCAGCTGACATCAGAGAATAAAATATTAGGTATTCTTGTCTCTAACCTTGAAAACCTCTTCGAACCCTATGCGACCGAATAGAAAGGTGTATTTGAGAGAGAGAGAGAGAAAAAAAAACCCCATGTGTTGTGGCAATGCATAACACAAGTTACTTTTAGTAACATCAGTTCGATTCGATTCACTGGTATTTCTTTTAACTTTTTTTTTAATTTCATGATCGATTATGGATCATTCAATTATGCCCATTACTAAGTACAAATAAGCAGTAACCTTATAATTTATCTATTGTTAAAAATCCTGGTTACGTACTGAATGAAATTAGTGAGTGTTGACAAATTTGTGGAGGAAAAACTGTTCACCTCAATTGCAAATGAAGTATTAGTTTCAGGTCTAGTTAAAATAGCCCTTAAATTTATCCTGGTCATTATTAAACAAGTTAATTAATGTACGCTACATTTCAGGCGCGTTAGCAAAGAGTAATAGCCATGATTTATATCAAATAAAAGAGCAAACAGTAATGACTTCTATACGCAACCGAGAAAATATCCATTCTGCGCATCCTCCATATTGGACATTCATTCCTTCAATCAGGCCAAGGCCTGCCTCGTGGAAGAAATGAATGTCCAATGGATATCCAATTTGGAATGAGTCGACAAATCGCTCTAAAAGATCAAAATATAACATTTTATGAAACTTCTCCACTGGGAGTTCAGTTGTAACATACGAATGGAAAAAATAAATGATTGTCGGATTTCTATTGGTCTGATTTTAATGAAATTTGGGAAGGCTCCATAAATCGTTCTGAAAGAGCCAAATATTAAATTTCATGAAAATCTGTCCACTGGGAGTAGGGTTGTTGGATGGGGTAGAACGGCCATGATGAAGACAATCGGCGCATTATGCATATATGCTAACGCACCTAAAAAAGGTGTTGGGCAATCAGACGTTGAACGTTCTCATAAAGGTCAACTTTTTTTTTAATTATCAGTATTTAATAAACCGAATGCAGACAGTTGATGAACTATTTTTTATGAACAACATACTAGCATATTTACTATAAGGAGACTATATTAATATAAGAAGTCGAATTAATTCGATATCTGGTTTTTTTTTTTTAACTTTGGCAGAGAATGCAAACACGGATGATAATAGAAAGCGAGGGAGACGGGGTGAGAGAACATCTCACTTGAAATTCAATTTAAATGAATGGAGAATTTGTGCGCTTTTGTTTATACACTTCAAACATTTGTCGAAGGAGGAGCCTCTGCCTCCAGCTGTCGTGTCGCAGTGGTGTCGCCGTTTATCATACAGCGCGTTCAGAGGATGGGTGATGAAAGAATAAAATACTTAAAAAAAAAACTGCCATCTGCGAAAGTCTCGAATATTTCTCTGACGGCTACCAAATGAGATTCCTCCCAAGAACCTTCGCGTAATTATTGCAGTAAGTGGAGATGTTACATGAATTATAACCACGGCATGTGGTTAAGAAGAAAGAAAGCGAATTCCATTCGAATTCGTGTTCTTTAACAGTATGGGCTAGGCCGTTATAGGTAAAGACGATTTAAACCTTTATTCTTATTGCGCACTACAGTGTAATACTGGAGAATCTCCTTCCTATAAACTGATACTAAAGAGATGTTAAAGAGAAGCAACATTAAAAGTTTCTTTAATAACAAACGATATTTTTATACGTAAATAATATACTAACACGTATTTCGATAATATTACTACTAAAAAAAAACTCCTACCAGGACAAAATGCAACTTTTTTCAAATTTAATTCTAAAATTTTCTTATAAAGCAAAGTGAAAACTTGAAATTCATATTTTTGTTTGCACATCGCCTTAAACGCGTGCAAATAACTTTAACCCTAAATATTTCAAAGTCAATATTACTATCATGAAATCTCACAAGATGGAAATGTGGTCCAATAGAGTAATTAAAAAAATAATAATAAATAACCTTTGTTTAAACATAAATGACAGACTTAATAGCACTCTTTCTTGACAGCTCAAAAGCAACTTTATACTCGCAATAGTGTGCATATTGCCAAGTAATCTTTGAAACTTGTTCTGAATGTGATGATAGAGGCAATAAAATGATAAATCCGCCAATTATCATTTTATTGTCCGTCCGTCCACATCTAATAACTCGATCGACAGATTTTCATTGCGGCTATGTGCCAGGAGGGTGTTATTTACAAGCGTGAGGTACCGTATTTATATCGGATTACATGTTGACTATATGCGGGCTCGACCCGACAAATTTACAGAGAAGTTCATTTATACACAAAAGGTTGAACTATATACGAAATTTGATATTATATACATATTCTGAAATTATACGAATTATTTAGGGACACATAGTAGCGAGTTAATTTTAACTAACGATCAAATTTTAAAATGTAGTTGTTTAATATTATTATTATTTAAATTGTTTATTCCATTCTTGGCGGCCATTCAGCTAGGAGGGGCGAACATTCCATATGCAGACATTTATAGATCAGGTAAACCTGTTCTTCTCATCAGGTGATAACAGTTCTCGAGGGTTTTCTCTCAGAGAATTTATTATTATTCAGTTTATTAAGCTTGATTTCACCCTCTGTACAGCTGGTTGGCTAGAAGGGTGTATATAGAAGTGAAAAATATATACATTAACAGGGCAATAGTATACGTATATACTTGCCTATAGTATACGTATATATGTTCTTGTTTATACTCCAGCACGACCACCAAGTCAGTAGAGTTTACAATATATCATCAATACAAACGTTAATCATATTTAACAGTCTCGGGCTTGAACCCCGATCCACTCAAAGAGCGCGTGCTACTGCACTCTCGAACTTAACCACTCGGCTACGTCACGCCTAATATATTTACAAAAGGGAGAAAACTTAGTTCTGAACATGTGTATACACGAGTATTAAGTTTACAATATAATTCAGTTTACAGTCTACTAAAAACCATCTATTAAAACGACAGCCAAATTCTTAACTACAGAGTCTTCAAATACAGAGAATTTTATGCGTCTGTATAAGTCATGGGATGAACTGAATTGATCGTGTATTAGTCAGGATTCACTGGAGGTCGATGCTTCGATGCAGGTCTTCCAGGATATTCTTCTTGTATTTCCCATCATCCAATAGTTTGTTGGGGTCAATATGCAGATTGTTGAAATGTTCCATAATGTTTGCTGGGAACACATCTCTTGTCGCCCTATAACGTTGTTTATGCCGCTGTCTTTAACGGATACTTGAGACTAAGATGATTACTTGCACCTTGAGGGAAATCAATCCTATTAGTAGTTTGGCAAGAGTGATGAGGTTCTTTTCCACAATTTTTAATTTTACATGGTGTTAATGCTTATGTTTGAATGTAGAATAGATCTTGAGATGGTAAACGAGTTTCTCTGGATCCTATTCAACCATTTCCGAACAGAATATTCAATTGTCAGGAATTTCTTCACGATACTTTATGGGGGCAGAGGACCATAGCTCAGATGCGAATAAAGCGATGGGCGTGAGACACCTTTCAATACATTTTCATAATTATGAGGGAAGTATTTTTACAACTAACAAGCTCATGTCGGATCGCCCAGAATGCTGCATATGTTTTCTTTTCTTTTTAGATTTGTAAGAGTTAGTCGAACCGAGAACATGATCTCGTCTTGCCTTCTTCGGTCCAGAGATTAAAACTGATACAGGTGGAGCATTTATTTAGCCCGATATGAGCTGTGCTAGAGTGAGGATATTTCTTGCAGCCATCAGATGTCTCCTGAGATGATTCCTCCAAGAAAATCTGGGAGCCAGCTTTGCTTGGAGGAGGGATCTGGAAATAGTATGAGGATTAACCACCACCCTATTCATCCAATAATGTAATCCAAGTATCTGTTTATGTAGAAGATTGAAGCAGAGGACAAAATTTCAAAATCATAAAACACTTCAGGATGTACCGGCAAATCAGCGGTGGATTACACACTCCTAAGAGTTCCAGTCGTATGGCCCACATTTCCGCATAAGTCTTCTTTCTCATCCTGTCGAAGCGATGTTAGAAAGTGAGCCCTTCATCTCAGGCGAGGCCCAGGTCTGTGTGGGACGTTATAACTAAAGCACTAGACATTACGTTTTTGCCGTGTTTGTGTTTCACGCGCTGTTGGTTACAAAGTAATACAAAACGTGGAGTGAATATTAATTCGCGGTACGTGCAGCGAAGTGAAACTAATTACTTTTATATATTATTAATGGAATAGTAATTAATTGGTAACCCTGCAGACCGATACCAAAAAGCTGACAAAAAGACGGATGCAACATACATACCGGAAAGAGACCTTTTAGAATTCTTATATGCTTACAATAACATGAACTGGCATAGAAGACCTTACGTCCATAAATGTTTATGCAAAGCAAATTTAAGAACAGATATAATACACCACGTAATGCCCGACAGAATCTTGGAAAACAAACTTCAAGGCAGGTGTGGACTGTGATAGCATACCAAAATAAACGGAGACAGAATAAACCTGTATTTCAAACGTATCATAAACTCAAAGTACTTCTTTAATAAAAATAATATTCGGTAAACTCTGGACTGGTAGCTATATATTCCTTATATATATATATATATATATATATATATATATATATATATATATATATACACACACACACAATATGAAGTTTCGGAACGATCCTACAGATTTAATCGTTGTGCAGCACCTCGTACCCTAGAATATAAATAGTACCCTTTAGCACTTAGAAGTCCCCGAGTGGTTCCTTTGTGGAAATAAATGAATAATAATTTTTACTTGACTATTTTTACAAAAACGTGTTAAGCGCTGGACGAAAGTAATTGAGTTAGGCGTGGAGTGTGGGAAAAAATGATACATCGAATTAAAGACAACGTTTTTTTACATGCGCGTTTTTTTTTTCTGATTAATCTCTATCGCTTCAAAAATTATGCAGTAAGAAGCATCACTTTTCAGACTATTCTTGGATATATCTTCTATAGCATAAAGTAACCCAACCAACCGTGAATAGTTATTAATTTAATTCTAAATTAACATCACGATTGCACTGTATATTGCTGTTGCATAAAAAAAAAAGAAAAAAAAGCGGTCATCAAAAGTTAAACTACACTCACTTCTATGAAACATTTAATTTTCGTAATCCACAAGGTCGTCAAATTGACGGCAGTTTCGCGAATCATAACGCTCTTCCGCCCTACCCTAGATACTGCCGGTTCACGATAATGCTCTTGAAAAAATGCCTACATTTTATCGGTAATGATATGAAGTATCGTTGTGGCCCAAGGATAGAGAGCTGATCTTTCGACTTGTGCAAAGATCCAATATTTCGTCTTCTCACTAGTAGCTGAGAAGAAGTAAACCATTCTGACCTGTTGTTTGCTCTCTCGTGTTTAGGCATCGGTCGCACCTTCCTTTCTACTGTTTTGACTAACAATTCATATCCTTAGAATTTCAGAAAAGGAAAAAAATTAATATAAAATATATATACAACATAAAAATAAATAAAAATAAATGAATAAATTCTCTTTCACTGTAGATCCCATTATTTACTTTGAAAGTGATCAAAAGCGTGAAGTATGCATACAATGTCCTGCAGAGCAAATAAATACCGCAATGTACATCACAACGTGTGTGAAAGCGAAATTTTACTGTTCTTACGTGATGGAAATCGCAAAACACACTACATAGAGCATAAGGAAATGCAATAAGGAGAGGAGTTGTTGTTAAAAGGAAGGAAAATCGTTAAGGCAATTACAGTTAGATTCCGGATTTATCTCCTGTATCACATGTCGAAGAAAAACGTTTAAAACCTAACCATTAAAAATTATTTACTGCTTAAATTTTAATTAGTAAGCTCTTCAGTGAAAATTTATTTACAACTCACTGCAATTAAGCCACGTACTGACAATTCAAATGGTTCTTTACTAGAAGCAAATGGATTGTTACCTTGCGCAATCTACTATTAAGTAACGATATTTCTGCTTATTTAACAACAGTATAAAATTCATTTGAAGGACGTGGTGAGCATAATTATAGTTAATTAATTAAACTACTAATAAAATATTGTATTTTCCGGACAATAAGACGCACTCACGGTTTAGCAGGCAAATTTTAAGAGAAAATGTTTTTGAGGTTTTTTTTTTTTTGCATATATTAGAAACACAAACTCGTAAGTGTTTATTAAACAAAATACCACGAGGCTTTTACTTTTATCATCGTTACTGTTATACTCGTCATCATGATTGATGGGAAGGCCACCCGGACGTATTGACCATGCTCTCACTGCTTTTATCTTACTGTTATTATTGACTACTGTCAATAATTAAAATGATATTAAAAAATTAGTAATGACAATCCCGTGTACAAACAAAATATTTCGCAGCAGCATACATTTATTAATTCCGCCACGAGGCATTTCTTCTACTGAATAGCCGACACACAAAATCCACTGTTTTCAGATCCTTCAGTTAGAGATCCGTGCCACATTAAAGTTTTCCCATCAGAACAATAAAAATGCAACGCATGAGCTTCAACACTGAACAAAATTACTCCAAGATCTACTTACACCAAACAGGATTGTTACCTCTCATCAGCTGGCGGGTGTGACAGTTGATCAGGGAAGATTATGAAATTATGCAGTTTACGAGATTATGAAGTTTACCTTGGCGACAGATCAGGCTACAACTGGAAACGCAAATGGACGGTTACATGTTAGCATAACGATAGGACCTGATACTACCTAGTGGTGAAACTGTCACTAGAATATCCATCACGTTGGAAGCATGCTAACCTGAGGCTTTTACCTAAGGATCCCACAGGTACCTCCAAGGCATACCGCCCGATTGCGCTGGTTCCCATTCTCGGCAAGGTTTTTGAGAGACTGCTGCTCTCCCGCTTCCAACCCCGATATAAAGCCAGTGGTTTGGCATCCTCGCTTCAATTTGTATTCAAAGAAGGGTGCTCCACAATTGATGCTATATCTAAAACCCTCAAAGTTGCAGGACAGTCGGATGCAACTTATGTACTGGCAATCTTCATCGACTTCAAAGGAGCTTTTGACACAGTGTGGTGGCCGGGCGTTCTTCAGAGGGCCAGAGTCTCTAACTATACCTGGAATTTCTACCACTGCCTCAAAAGCTACTTCTCTAACCGCAAGGTCAGCATCAAAACAAAATATCACTGCATCACCCGACATCTAACCGAGGCTGTCCCCAGGGCTCCATCCTGGGGCCAGCTGTCTGGAATATAATACTCGACGACTGGCTCCTGAGGGACTACCCACACACTACTCAGCTTTCTTACGCCGACGACATGGTTATCATCATCGAGGGCCCTACCCGCGCCACCATAGAAACCCAGGCCACAGTTGTTCTCTCTCTGCTCTGTCTGTATGGGCCACGGAAAATAAACTTTCAGTCTCCACTGAGAAGAGCAAAACCCTCCTATTAAAAAGAAAACTGGACTTCTCCAGACCTCCTACCATACGTTACCGATCGGTAAAGTACCTAGGAGTAATTTTGGACGACAGGAGAACTTTCATCCCCCATATCCAAGCTATCAAAGAAAAGATAAAAAATTACATCACTATGTTAGCAAAATACCACGAGGCTTTACCCGCAAGGACTGGGGTCTTAAAGGGCCAACTCAACGCCTTCTATATTCAGCAGTATTTATACCAATTGTCACATATGGCGCTACAGTATGGTACCACCGAATGACTTTAGTGCATGCTCAACGTAAAATTCAGCAAATTAAACGACTTATGCTACTACAAATGACCCGCGCATGTAGAACGACATCAACTGCCTCCCTACAGCTACTAACAGGCTGCCTCCCCTTGGACCTCCACGTCGCTTTTATCGGACTCTCTCATGCCATCAAGAAGAATAAGGAAGCTGAATTCCTTGCTATTCAAACCCGTACCGATACCGACATCAAACAGGAACACAAACGTGTGTGGCTAGAATTGATAAACCTATGGCAAACCCGCTGGAATAACTCCACAACTGATGCAACTACTAAACTTTTCCTCCCCGAGGTAACCTACATCAACAAACAACGTTCCACTTGGTTCTTCCCAAACGTCTATGCTTCCTTCCTATTAACTGGCCACGGGTCCTTCAAGAGATGCCTTCTGTACCTGCGGAGAACCTGAAGACTTGGACCACGTGATGCACTCATGCAACCTATACTTAGACCTAAGAATCCAACTACTCCTAGACCTCCACACTACGTCACTTCGACCAGAAACCAAGTTACTGGAATCTAACGATGCTTTCCGTGCACTAATCACTTATGCAAACGAGGTCTTTTGTCGTCGCTGGCATCACCTGCAACTCCTGAACACTACTCCTGGATAACCTCCTCCACATAGCAACTGATACCCAGCACCGGAAACTTCCAGCCATGAAATTTTAAATTGAAGCCAGCCCTGCTGAGGCCCTCCGTGATTCTACATTGTGACGATCCTGGACTCTTAAATTTGAGCTTTACCTGTTCTCTTCTTCCTACCCACAGTCCTTCTCCAGGACTCCACAACTGCACCTAGCACTCTTCCTGCTCCTTTTCGCCTGGGAGGATGCCTACGCTCTGTCATCCCCTTTCCTGTCTCTTCTCTGCTCTTTCCTTGGCCCTCCTCATTCTCGCTCCTGCAGGAGTGTGGACGACCCGCCAGATGTCTTTTACTTCCTGGTCCGGCTCCTCGTGCCAGTGGACGGATGCTAGGAAGACAATTCACCTCCAATATGGAACGATATGTTCGCGACATGACAGAATAAAAAAATAAATTCTGTTTATACTCCGGGACGTCCAAACGGTCAGAGGAGTTCACAAGATAGACAGAATACAAGAAACAGCACCATATTTAGGTCACGGACTTGAACCCCGGTCACTCAAGGCACGTGTACGTATGCACCCGCGCGCCTGACCATAAACCTTTCTACAATATTCATGCAAGAAAGAATTATGCCGAAACAATTTACTTTCATCATAAATGTTTAAAATTACATCCAATATTTCATAGTTCTCACATATTTCAATTTTAGATCTTTTCTGCTATGCATACTGTCAATTTAAGTATCATGGACCACTAGAAGCTATTATGACAATAAATAGTTGACACAGTAGCTCTAGTCTAATAACTGACTGACATTGCATTAAGAAACTTGGGTGGCAGTTTAACAATTTCTCATAACAATGCTGAGTGTGATATTCAGCCAGGTGAAAAAACAAACGCACTTCAGATCGCCTCTTTCTGGTGAAGCTTTGGGTAGTGCTCTCTTGACAGCCAAGTCCAGACAAAATGTCATTATTATAAAAAAAATAATAATAACTTTGAGTCAATACGTCTGAAGAGGGCAAAGTCTACAAGAGTAATAGGCAATCCAAACAAAAATCCACTGAAAAAAATCCAAAGTGTGCTAATGCTTGAAAGTATACTGTATTAGTAAACAATCCTACAGCTGTATCTTAACAAAAAATGCGCATGATGTCAGTGAAATTTAATTTTAATTCCAAAGTCTGCATTTAAACGTATCCTGTTTTATCCGATAGTAATTACGAAATCTGCTTCTTTCTGAAAAGTGAAAGGTTATCTGCTGTCTTTTTTTGTTGATACCCCAATAATCACGGCTGTTACCAGTTCGCCATGTGCCTTCCTTTACTTGTTCATTTATTAAGTTCAGCAAAAATAATACTATAAGATTTATTCAGTTCTTTCGAAATAACTGCTTATAGCAAAACATATCAGAATAATCGTTTTAATTCTATAAAAACGAACCGGTTTCATATCAGAGTTTACTGGACCATTCACAAATTGCGTACGCGGATGGGAAGGGTCACAGGCTAGGGCACAAGGGTTACGATGTCAATGGGAGGGTGGTGATCGCACACAGGAGAGTACGGAAAAATATAAAAGGGAGAGGTTTTGACCTGCTAAAAGAGAGAGGAGGTTGTAACTATTAATTAGAGTTATCCAGTCACTCGTCCCTATTAACTTAATGTGGGGGGGGGGGATTTGAACCAGTAAAACCACCACCACGTGCGTACAGTCCAGTTCGCACGAATACTACGTATAATTAGCATAGCGTAACTTTTCTTAAATACTCGTGAGAAATTGGTAATGACCAAAATTGTTGTTGCAGGAGTGAGTATTTGAAAGGTGAAAAAAAATAACCGCAGTTTGTGAGTAGTCCCCTGTACTTCTTCTCTATTTTGTTAGAATTTAACAAATCTGTTTTTGGATATTTAGTATATGGTATACTCTGGTATCGAAAGAAATGACATTCACTTCAATATTTCTATTGCGACAAATAAAATGTATTAAGTCATATTATAAACTTTCTTTATCAAATTTTATGAAACAATTTTTGAAAAAGTTGTTCCTAGTCATATTAACAGCATAAATTAATAATGGTCGCATTGTTACTCAGCCCTGCTGTTAAACTTATCTACATGTATATATTAAATAGTATTAGTTCATATTCGGTGTTTTTTGTGATGCGCAATTCATGTCCCACATGTTGGACATTAAATGCATACACATGTTAGAGAATAGTGTACAGACGTTTGCCGAATACGTATCCCCAAGTATCGTTCACTGTTTCACGCAGCAGTAAAGTAAACTGGAAGGTTCTACCTGTGGTATAGCTGGAGTTGCGCAACTCTGTTGTCGCTGCACACAATGAATGAAGGCATTTAATTATAATTATCAGCCACATAATTATATAGGGCATGCTGCTAAATATAACTAAATCAGCAAAATTAGCTGATTCACCTAGTTTTTGACTTAACATATTATGTACAAGTACAGGGTCCATACACTGAATATCTCTTGCAGGAATTTTAATTTTACTACTCATCCGCGGGAAATGCAAGGAGTGTCTGTAAACAGCAATAACTGGAATCCTGATCAAGCCTGCACACAAGAATAGGAAACGCTACAATGCCCTCTCTGTAGTAAACTACACAAAATGCACCCAATAACAAGCACCCTGGCGCTATTAATGAGTACACAGGTCCACAAGGAAGTGACCTCCCAGACATTAGTTGCTCTATTCCATAATATCATTTGAAAGAATAAAACTGGTTCGCAGCGTCCGCACACTTTACAGAATTGCAGACATCAAAACTGTGTTGCCTCAACCCTGGGGACCACGTTCAATTGCATTAACCCTATTGTTGGGCCTACCCTTAAATAATTTTCTTCAGAAGAGATCCCTTTGTAGTAAATGGGTTATTCGAGATGACGAATAGGACAAATGCTTAAAGAGGCTCCATCACTCTGGCAAACATTATCTCAGCTTAGGACGCAAACAAGAAATTTTTCTGATATTCAAAGAATGGAGCAGAGCTCAGAAAATGTGAATTACTTAATTACCTTTAAGTGGTTTTTTCCAGTGGTTTTGTCCACTAACTCACCGATATTTAGGTTGCAGAAGATGAAATTGCATAGCAACACCAAAAGTATGCAATTTTAACAATTACACAGTGCCATAAATATTCTGTCTGTGAAAAATTTGACCTAAGAGTTTGCTGAAAAATTGCAGAATCCCGTCCCGCGCACACATTGCTTCAGATGAATGCATCTCTCTCTCTCTCTCTCTCTCTCTCTCTCTCTCTCTCTCTATGAATCTATATGAAGAATTTAAATGGCAGTGGAAAAGACTTGGCGTCTGTCATTAATTTTTTTCCAAAAATGCTTATGAGTAAAAGTCAAAATTATTATATACGTAGTATCCGTTATACTCCTCTGGCCTTTCAGACAGCCTACTAATTTTTATAAGCCAGACTGCAACTTATGAAAAAACTGCATCTCTTCGGTATTTCAAGCTGCCCGTCCCGTGAAGCTATTTGTTACATTTCGTTGTACCAAGTTCACTCTTCACCTTTACAATCTACCTTGGCTGAAAGTACGTGCAGCACATTTTTGTAATACGCAATAGTGTGGTTCAACCAGCCAATATTCGAACTCCATTCTTTTAAGCTTTTCTTATCCGTGCTTATCAAGAAAACCAAAGACAAAGTTAAAGTTTTAGGGGAAGTTTCTGCAACCAGAAATTTGACCGAAGTAAACTGGAGTTCTTGTTTGACTACTCGTTCAGCGTAAACATTACGGATCTCTAACAGGTCGATATCCGTACTGAAATCAGATGTAAAGCTAGAAAAGTAAATTGGTTTCGAGCCAAATATTTTCGTGCCCAAAAAACTTTAACTATTTATTGCTTCTGCTAGGAAGACAACTGATAGGGGGGAAAGAAGAACAAGGAAGTCTAGGACGTGAATAAGTTATGAAATTTGTATTAAACTTTTAAAATCGAGTGTTTCTACCACGTGTAACTTCTTCAATTTTTGAAGAAGCGTTCAACAGTAACTGGGTATTCATAGCAGTAAATGTATTTGTATAGTATTGGTGCTCATAGCTAGTGTTAATTCTACAACGTATCCAGAAAGTATTGTTACACACACACGTAAATACTCCTCCAGTTTTGTAATTATGCTCTATTTAACTATGTAACACCACGTAATAATTAACATGTTGTTTTTGCCTATTTATAACATTTTAGTATGTTTATAATTAACTTTTTTTTGGGGGGGGGGTATTTCAGAAAGTTGAGATGTGTAATACAAGCGACCATCCTTCAGAACAATGAATTATGGCCGTTCATCAGAGACTAGTTCTCAATGTTTTGCGTATTGGTTTTATAGGCAGGCCTATAAAACCAATACGCAAAACATTGAGAAATATTTGATCATGAATCCTCCCCCCCCCCTAATTTTTAAGGGGCAATGAACCAAACTAATATCTCCAAATATTACAAACATGACTAATTCCCTAAATTTAAGAATCTCGGAATATTCAGTGAAATTTTGTTCAAACAGAATTCTATATTCTGTATTGGGACCTCACTTCCTCGAGGTCCCAGTTTTTCCTCTTCTCTTTCTTACCTCCTTCCCTTTGCCCCATTTCATTTCTTGAGTTCTCTCCTCCTTCCTTGCTCTGCTGGGGGGACTGGACTCCAACAGGCGACCCTCTATTGACCTGGTCCTGCTTCTCGTGCCGTGGACGGATACTGGAATGCTCCTTCCTGGTGACGGGGCCTTCCAGTAACCGAGAGGCCACATAAACAACTATATCCATGGTATATACACTACTCACACGCTCATCTGGCCTTGGCAGATTTTGTTTCTTCACAGTCTCACTTTTTTCGCGGTTTTGTGGGGGACCACTGACACCGTTGACAGATACACACTATGTCCAAACAGAATGGGTCGCCTCCCCACTATTCCTTGTTGGTTTGTGAATATTTTAATGAGACGCTTCCTGATTGATTGAGGATTCGCAACTTTGCTGTCCCCAATAACATGGCCTCCAAGAAGCCCAGATCTCTCGAGTTGTGACAATGTATTATGGGGATTCATAAACGAAAAAAAAAGGTTCTCAAAAACGTTATGATTCTAATGACGGGCTAAAGTAAGCTGTAAAGGATGCTTTTAAACGTAAAATCAATCTGTGCAGTAAGAAAAATAGTTTGCAAACAGATCTATTGGATACATTATAAACTTTGTTATAACCATCTTTAACCTGGTGCCATGTTGGTAAAATTATGTACAGAATAAAATATTTCACGGCGTTTTCTACTATATACCATACAGAACACCGGAGACGAATTTACACAGACGTAACAAGTATTTCCCGACACTCTGTACTGCACATTTCTATGCTCGCATCGTATCCTGAATGAACTGTGGTTCTTTAGCAAGAAAGTAAGATGATCACTAGAGGAAGTCACTGTCTGTACCACGAAAAATTGAATTTCCATATCAGAAAGCAGCCCAAGCCTTCGCCACGTCCAGTTCAACCATTTATGCCGAATAGTAAATAAAGGCAGAGGAAAAACTTTAACCGTTAAATAGAAAATCAGGTTTAATTCATTACATTTTGATAATGTCCGACGATAATTGAGTTGCCAAAACTAAATGGAATGTCAGTAGTCTCAACAAGACGTGAATACTTAATTTAGCAGTTTGTTTTCCGTTAACGAATGCGCGTTATGCACATTCTTCACGTAACTGGAACATCGACCGGCTTCCACTCCGTCCTAGCCCAGATCACATAAACCGTGTGTATCGTGGCCTGCACAAGTCTTTGTTATGGATGTGATTATCTCAACACGAATAATATGATCACAGAGAAACCCCACCCAGTGCGCTGTCAGTAACAGGAGATACTATAACGTGAACAACAGAACATGCTTAATATGTCCTTCTTTCCGTTGTCTAGGCTAACTCTATCTTCAAAACTACTTCCTGGCATCTGTCTTCACGTGATGTGATTAATTGTGTAAAAATGGCCGGCACCCATTTTAAACACTTCAGTTTTTCTTTATCTGATGCTTCGTGTCAGCTAAAACTTCGTACTTCATTCACATGACATTGCAAAAATAGTAATACATGCGAGGTAAAATTCACGAAGTATTTTGAAATTTCAAAAATGTCTAATTATGATGTCTTTCATTCGATACTCATGTGTATCGAATTTGAGTATCGACTTTTGAGGATCGAATTAATAATAATTATTATGATTAATGATAATTAAAACAGCAATAGGTCTTCCAGGAAACACCTACAAGTAACTCCAGAAAGCCGCGATCCTGAAACACCTGTAGGATAGTCAGAGAGTTCCCTCGACCAATAATAACAGCCGGACATAACAACCACCCCCATACACCTGGTACAATACTCGTCCCGGGATGGGGGAGGGGGAACCCATAAGGAGAAAAAGGATAAGACAACAGAGGGCCAGAGGAGTTAAAAGATAGAGAACAAATCTGGATCTGCACACGAAGGATATGTAAATTCGTAATTACGATTACGCTGGTGCCTGACCTATAATGTACGCAGTTCTTGAACTCTACATCTTTATAGCAAAGCAAATATGCTATGCACTAAGCAAATTGAGATCCACACTTGCAATCACAAGATGTCACAGCAGTTTAAGATTATCATTCACTCTACGTAAGTATTGAGTAGAATATTGGTCGATAACTCAATAATTTAACATAATATTTTACAACCTTACAAAGTCATGTTGGGGTCCACTTTCAAGTCCGATATCTTGTACATTCCATCGATCTTGTAAAACCTAAAGTTCTATGTTCTTCCTAAAAGTTTTTTCATAAGAAAGTGTTGCTAATAGTTCAGAAAAAGTTTTCTAACAGGAACAGTTTACATTTACTTAATTAAAAGCAGCTGCAGTTATATTAAAACTGTAATTCGTTTGAATTCCAAAATATTTTCTTACGCCTGATTACTGCGATAAGCGGACTATTCCACTGATTACCTGCCTGAGAAAACGCTAATCTATAAAAATAATCGCAGAGATTCGGGGGAACATCCTACTTAGTATAGGAGCCTGCGTCTTTTAGTGAGCCAGAAGAAAACGTAACGATTTTTTACCCAGTGATTATATCAGGCAATCCCAAAAACTCGCCAGGAAGCGCATTTAATACTTCTTTCCATGCGAATCTTTAATAAAAGTAATGTATTTGTTCGGTAGAACAATACACTGGGGGTAACATCTGGTGTTAAGAAAACTAATTTAGTTACAAACTACGCAAGCATTAGAAAAAATTAAAAGCGAGAGAAGACAATCGACGCTGCAACTGCATTAAAGCAAATATATCACAGTCCCCTTTTCCTTTACATTCCTCCACCGCTCAGAAATATTCTAATAAAGAAAGAAAAAGAATTTAACTGATGCAGATCTTCAAGCAGACACGGGTATGCGAGTGTTCCCTAAAGAAATATGGGCTTCTGGCTTCCGTAGCCGACTTACCACTGATCCATTAAGCGATAGTCATTTCCGAGATGTAGGTTACTCTGCACAACTCTGCCTTACGCCTCAAGGCCTGTAGGCTACAAAATAGGTTACTTTCATTTGTTGGCCATTCTATTGTCTTCAATCTTCCAACAAGACGAAAACAAAAATAGCGTATTCGGGGTCATCACGAAATTTAATGAGCCACACCTACAAGACCTTTTTCTACTAGATAATAAAGCTCATAAATGAATGTGGCTGACAACCATTCATATCACTAAGCAAGAATATAATTGAGTTTAAGAGTTCATTTCCCCCTTACCCCCAAGATATGATGGGCTCTGAATTGGCTGGCCTGTTGGAAAGCTAGAGGCACTTACACCTGCTATAACGGCATTGCGATACGTGCAAATGTGAATAACCCTTATCACGTATACATGATTTAGCATACTCGGCTCGTTCTCTCGTTTCAGTTACGGTACTTTTCCAGCACAGGCCGGGTCCTTTTTCTACGAAACGGATGACTCACAGGAAATGTAATGTCTGGAAGTCAGGCAATGTTAAAGACTGCGCTTGCAAAGTACTGTACGTAATAAGACTATTGCACAGAGGAGGAACCAGAATATGACTGACCCCCACTCAATTTCATTAGTACTTAATTAGAACAGGTCAAAAATCAACTGATACAGAGCAAAATGTGGCAGCAATAAATCTCGAAAAATAGCAGTGGTGTGTGTTGAATAAAACAACAAGAAGGCAGAAAAATGCTATTTTTCGAGATTTATTAATAGTTAGTGCAGTCAAAGGCTGCAAATGCTAAATCTGTGCAGAGCATGGACAATAAAGTCAAATAGACAGTGTTAGATAGATAATGTTACTTTCTATTACTGTCTATGTCCCTAATTGTTTCACTTTATATATATATATATATATATATATATCAGTGCAATGCCATACGAGACTGACATTCTCCTGTCTTCATCCCGAATCTCTTTAGACCTTTGCAATTTGATCTAGAGTGGTAGAAGTCTTCGGCTGTCTAGACCGCGAGTAGTTAGCCACAGATATTCGTCTTCCTTTAATGCCACTTAAATTACAGTTTTCTTTAAACAATTGTTTCCGTAAACCTCTGGCATTTCTCTCATACCTTTCGTAATGCAGCTCACAAAACGGTTCACACTCACAGCACGTAACTTAAGGCCACTTTGTAATTACCAGACACCATACCAGAATTTGCAATTGTGTCAATGTATTTTTGGACACACACTGTCCTACCATCTACCGGCAGTTCGCTGAAACTTGAGCGGTTGTACGGTTGCGCTGTAATTCCGCGAATTAAGTAATTAACGTGTGTATGTAATTTTTTTGCCTTCGTCGCGGTATAAGAGTTTCGCCCTTACCCCTTGCAGAACGGTCTGGGTTCAGATCTTGAAAAGTTGTTCTGGTAACAAATCAGTCAGCCGTTTCCATAGTCACCCCCCCCCCCCTTTCAAGCAATGTCTGAACAATGCAGAGCACATTTCATGTTACTAATAACAAAATGCCTCTATTATGCACAGTTTTTGTTATATATATAAAAAATTACATCGGCATGAGTCGAGTCTTATAGTAATTATAATTTTTATAAAATTCTAGCACATATTTTGAATAACAACACCGCGAAAATTGTAATAATCAATGCAATGGCTTCTACAGATATACATAAACACCATTGTTTAAAGTAAAATCATCACAGTGAAAATAATCATAATACAGTACTTGAAGCAAGAGAAACAATTTTTAGGTGCATTTGTTTATTTACCATGTGTGTATCGGTCTGTCTGTCTTTCCGTCCGCAAGTAAAAACTCGACATCCGGTGGACGGATTTTCATTCAATTTTATATTTGGGCCTTTTAATTACATTTTTCGAGCCATTACAAATTTCATTTAAATTGTACAAATACACTTTTCATTTAATTTAAATTGTACAAATTCGGCAATTATTTATTTTTTCCATACAAATTTTATGGAAAAAAATTATCCATTGCATGCAGTTTTAATGTAATACTGTTAGCTTTAGACAGTCAGTGCATGCTGCACGTGTATTGTTATTTATGATTCGTGAACGTGGTGTCGCTTGTGAACAGATATATGTATACAGAGAGAAATGAGACTTAAAAGTGCAGCATATGGGAAAGAAAAATAAATATTATTCAATTCAAATTATATCGAAAGACTAAGTTTATAGAATGTTTTATTAATTGTTCTATAAAGTTAAAATCTCAGTAGTTAATTAATTGATAAGGAAAATTAACAAAATGTTTTTGTTGTTATTATTACAATTACGTACGAGGGGGTTTCAAAAGGTTCGTACCCTGACCTAGAAAAAACATCATTAAGAAGATGCCGTTTTTTTAATTTAAGTTTTCTACATATTCAATAACTAACATGTGAAATTTCATTCCCGTAGGTGATCGTACACCAGAGGTGGAGCCCGGAATCTGAGGAAGGACGCTAATGGTTGACAAAGTGGAGTATCGAGCAGTGATCAAGTTCCTGCATTTGCAGGGCAAGAAAGCTCAGGAAATTGACGAAGAAATGAAAGCTGTGTACGGGCAGAATTGCCCATCCTAGACGCTGTAAAAAGGTGCAGACGGGAGTTCCAGTCCGGTCGTACAAGTGTCTTTGACGAGCCAAGAGAAGGAAGGCCATCAACATCCACAGACAGTGAGACGGTTGCAAAGGTGAGCAACTGGTGCCGAGTGACAGACGTGTGAAAATTCATTGCATCGCAAATGCAGTGGTACTTAGTAATGGGTCTGCCCACAGCATTGTACGTAACCATTTGCACATGTCTATGGTCTCCGCACGATGGGTTCCAAGATTGCTGACGGCTTTGCAGAAGCCGTTGCTACCACCAGCTTTGTTGCCCAGTGCGGCTTCGAACTACTGCAGCACCCACCCTATTCTCCTGACCTAGCACCGTCAGACTTCTTGTTTCGAGAAATGAAGAAACCATTGCGTGGACGCCGCTTTGATTTGTTTCAGGAAGTCATCAATGAAGTGGAATCGTGGTTTCAGGCAAAAATTGCGGACTTCTATGATTAAGGCATTAAACAACTCAACTATAGATGGGAGAACTGGGTTACTATACATGGAGAGTACATAGAAAAGGATTAAAGTTCATAAAGTTCCTGTGAAGTTTAACTTTTCTTTGGTTATTATTTCTAGATAAGGGTACGAACTTTATGATATCCCCTCGTAACTGTTGACAGGAAAATAGCGATTTCCACTCATTACAATCAACTAGCAGAGATCAGATATGAACGCAAAGTTAGTGGCAGCACATCTCTCTAACAGAGCAACAGTCTCCACCATGTCTGGTAGTTCAAGATGACGACAGTGGCTAATTAAGTTTACCAACATTAATGTGTTTCGATCAGCTGGTAAAAATTCCCTTGATTCGAGTATAATCAAAAATTCCACAATTTTTTTTTTTTTTTTTTTAACTCCTGCGAGTTTGGCTAGAATAGACAATTAGATCGGAACCTGCAACGCCATAAGAAACCTACCATGATCTAGGGGTGCGCTCTTGCTTTCTGCAGATCCTTCGATAATTGTTTAAAATAGTCGCTCATTAGAATAAACACTGCTTTATTCGTCGTGTGCCAATTTGCCGATCCCCGGAGTAGATAAAGCCACAAACAGGATGGGGTAGTCATGACAAGTCATGATTCGAAAACACTCTCTGCCTTCGTGATTACTCCATCAGTCAACAAATAAAAAAAAAAAAAAAATTGTAGGAAACAACTACAAGAAGAATAAAACTGGTAGTTGTTTTCTACTTCATCCGTTAAAATATTCGTAAGAAAAATCCAGCACTAAGTAAATAAGATCATGGGAAATGTAAGTTTAAGAAAATACCAATAAGAGCAGTTATCGACTATGGAATGAGGTTCTTGATTAACAATTGTCTTTTAGAATAAGCATGATTTTCCTGGTGTACCGTCAAAAAATCCCTTAGTAAAACTTAGAAAATGATAAAGAGAATTTATTTAGAATGAAATATGCGCTTGAAAAGCAAACTGCAACTGTTAATAAAAGCGACTGTCGTGTTTCAATCTTATTTCTTACGCAGCATATTTCGAGCGATGACCTAATTATAAAACGCACCTGCTCTTTTAACTCATTTCTAGAGAGAATAAAAAGCATTCATGACCAAACTTCTGTTTATTTTCTTTCCACTAAAAGTAAATCTCGTGATTAAACAGAGAATTCAAACTATTTTAGCATAAAGGCATTAACCATCTGATAGCGTATCGATAAATGCCGAGAATAATTTCAGTTTTTGCAAAAGATAGATTTTTATCGCCGATGTTACGAGTAAACTAATAGCAGTTAGGTTTATTTATTATGCCATAAATTTTAGTTTCTCTAATAAAGCGCTTGAACTCGTCTTTCCTTTCGCTTTTTTTTTATCCTTTTTTCTTACTTTCTCCATCTAATGATCCTTTCGCCTTTAATATGAAAGACCAAACTTAGCGGCGCGTATTTGTAATTTTTCGCGGCCAATTTGTCGAGGATGGTCGTAAACGAAACTTATAATAGCGTAGATTATATAAAATATTCTACATTCCTAAAAAATATATAAACAGCATCTGAGTAGTAATGAAATTTAAAAAAACAGAGCAGCTGAAACGTAAGTACAAAGATTAGCATCAATTTCATATCTCTGACTGAGTATGCTCATTAGGTAACGTAGATGGCTGTTATTTTCAGAGTTCACAAGACTTTAAGATTATTTATTTACAGAAAAGGTGTTTCCATTTTGATCTTCCTTATTTTTTGTAATATATCAGTAAATTGTAATATTGGTAAATGGTTTGGATCCCCTATCGCAGCTGAGGCCAGGATCTGCAACCTCCTAGCCGCTTCCTTTAATAAAGGATGTGGACTAAATCAGAAAAATGAGTTACAAAAGTGTAATTATCGCAACAATTTTTAAATAATACGCGTAGATGATAGTCATTCCAAACACAGATCCATATTTTACATATTCATCGGAAATCTCAATTGCTTCTTGGTTTCCAGGTTCATGCTTCAGGAAGCGGACGGCCTGATTGATAACGTAGGAAATTAATAATTCAGTCTGCTATAACAAGGAAGTGGCAATTACCGGGCATAATTTATTAATGTCTATCAATGAAACGTCTGTTTGCACATGCCAGAATTCTGTCAGGTCACCAACCACTTACTGTAAATTGTAATTATGGTCATGAACCGGTAATAACCTTCCTTTAAGACTGATATGCAGCGTTCGTGGACCACCTTGGTGAACAAGAAACTAAATATTGTATCTCACAAAGGATATTTATTTCAGAATGCTTTTATCTACATTTCTAAAGGAAGGAGTCTGTCAGCTAGTTCCTAACAATACATCTACACACGTTAAAGTTGTACAGTATAAGCAACAGACAATTTCCAATATGTGTGTCATTTTAATATCAATATTTCATTGAAAATAAATAATTGATCTTTATCGATAATACCTGTAATCAAAAAGGTATGTATGTATACAATCCAGTTATCGCAGGGGTGGGCAGGGGGGATTAATGATATAGTAAACTACAAAATAAACCCAGTGTGAAAAAATATTTTAAAAAAATAACAATAATAATAAAATAAGAATCAACTGTTTGCAGATGAGACCAAGCTTCTTACTCCTATTCCACCTAGAGCAGAACCTGAAGCGATGGCAACCGTCATTAATAATAAGATCGGGCAACTCGCAGGCTACCTGAACAACTCTGGGCTGAGACTAAACCCAAATAAATCGGCAATGATGCTGTTCTCGCTAAAACGAATGCAAACTAAGATCTTAGCGTCCCTCCCAGATCACCCTGTCCCAGTCATAAGCAGTCACACGGAACAATTTTCGACCCCAAGCTTCGCTACCATAACCACAAGGAAGCTTTAGAAGGTAAAATGAGAAGCCTCAGATGGTATACTAAGCAGAATCATCTTTATTTTCACGACTTGCAAACCACAAAAAGTATACTGAGATCTTTATCTGCTCGTCTGTGCTATGCTTAAGCTAAAATTTGGTAGTTTTCTCTCCGGACACAAAAAAAAAAAAAAAAAAAAGTTCAGTGAGAAGAATTCTGGCTCCCCTTGAAGTGGATAACATATAATCATCATCATCTGCCCGTATTTGCGGGCAGATGATGATGATTATACTACTACAATGTCCACGCAAGTAAATCTACCAAGAATCATTAAGAGTATGAGGATCACGACGCGAACGAAGCTGTTAACAGGTGTAATCACTTCCCCTGACTTCTAAGATATCTGCACACTTGCAACACCGATCATAGACTAGGAGCAACCTCTACAGAAAAACTCTGCAACCGATTCGTACCAGCACAACTCTTCCCCGTCCTCCAACGGTGGTTCCTTATAACTCGTTGTGAAGGTTTTCGCAATATGAGATATAGGTAAATGGTGCCACTTTGTAAGTATTTAGTAGTTGACTACGTGTATACACGATTTCATTGCAAAAAACTTATACGTGTTAATTTGATATAACTCTCCATCAGAATCCCTAATTTTACATGCTGTGATAGTTACATATTGTTGTATTACTGTATTGTGAGTTTTCTCAGAGATAGTGTCCTTCCAACCCAGATGCTATCAGCTATCCAAGCCCTGGACTGTGACTTCTTAAGGAACGAAAATAATCGTACCAAGGTTTTACATCCAGAGATCTTCCAAACCGCACGTTTGCAAGACTCCTGAACGGTTGGATCAGTGCACATACTTCGGGGTTAGGATTCTTCTTCATCCAGTGGAATAAACAATCGTATAAATAAAGAATCTTTACTGCTTACTTGATCTGAGCCGAATAGAGAAATTCTCTAGAATCAAGGATCCCAAAAATTTGGTTATACGAAAGGAAAACTTTGGCTTTTGGTACGCAATTGTTTCACGTGTCTATCAATTGCGATTCTTGGCTACTTATTTCGTCACTCAGTTTAGATGTGGTATAAAGATTTAATCCAGAGACAAAAAGACCTCTAGCTGTGAGTTTTGGGTAAAAATGAATACGTGGATGCAGCACTTACTGCACCGATAATCCTTCCCAGTTTCCACTTAGGAGACCAGCTCAGACTTGCATGATTCTTGTTCACTTTTTTTTTTTTTTTTTTAATGTGAACCCCAAACACGAGAGGTATTAGAACATATAGTACTTAGTACCGTGCTTGGGTTGGAGGTTGAGAAGACGAAAGAAGATATTTGTTGACATTGGACTTGAACTTCTGTAGATTGTAATTTTCAGGAAATACGTATGAAGGAAGGTTATTCCAGGAAACGGCAGTTGAATGAATAAATGGAAGATGAAAAGTTGGTTCTGTGAGTTTGAAGTTTGACAGTAAATGCATGTTGGCGGCACGTGTTCGGACTGTTTTGAAAGAGAGATCGGGAATTATAAAGCCAATTTAGAAGAACAGTGCCCATGGAAGTATCTGTAGAAGAGGCATGCAGCAGAAACAGTACGTCCATGAGAAAGCGAGTGGAAAGACTCTGTTAGAGATGAATCATTAATTAAGCTAACTGCCCTCTTCTGAATGGAATCTAGAAGCCTGAGAGAGATTTTGGGGGCACCACCCCAGATGTGGGAACAATATTCCATGGCAGGGTGGATTTGCGATTTATACAGAGTGAGCAGCAGTTTGGAAGAAAAGTAACGCCGAGAGCGAAAGAGAAAACCAAGTTTTTTAGATGCAGAGGAAGCAATATTTGTAATGTGCTTGTGCCAAGAAAGATTAGAAGTCAGGGTAATCCCCAAAAGAGATATATCATTTTGCCTAGAAATCGGAGTGTCACTAAAGATAAGCATAGGAGCAGAAGAATCCTTTTTGCGAGATATAAGAGAAGACTGAGTTTTAGAAGGGTTGAAATCAACTAAGTTGTCTTTGCCCCACTGGAGAATTACCTGAAGATCGGCATTTAAGGAATTGGTAGCAGATTTTCGAGAAGTTGAAGCTGATTGAGCAGGAAACGGTTTCTCAAAATGGAAAGTGGAATGCAATGTGCTATCATCGGCAAAACTATGGATAGGATTTTCAGTCAATGGAAGAAGGTCATTAATATACAAGAGGAAAAGAGTGGGGGAAAGAACTGAACCTTGGGGGGCACCGGCATTAGTGGAGAAGTTAGAAGACAGAGAGCCATCTACCATCACCCTCAGTGAGCGATCAGAGAGAAAACTGGATAACCAATTACTAAACACAGTTGGCAAACCATAAGATGGAAGCTTGTTTAGAAGACCTTTATGCCAAACACGATAAAAAGCCTTTGAGATGTCAAGAGCAACTACTTGTGTTTCACCGAACCTTTCCATTGAATTAGTCCATAAATGGGTAACATAAGCCAGAATATCTCCAGTGGATCGACACTGACGGGATCCATAATGGCGATCGTTGATTAGACGGAAGGTTTCTAGGTAGTTTAAGAGTTGGCGGTTAATTGATTTCTCCATTACTTTAGAAAGAGTAGAAGTAATTGCAATGGGACGATAGTTGGATGGGAGGGATTTGTCACCCTTTTTAGGAACTGGCTCAATATGAGCAAATTTCCAAGCAGAAGGAAAAACAACTTTGGAATAAGAAAGTGAAAAAAGGCGACAAAGAATAGGAGTAAGTTCAGGAGCACAGGTTTTGAGAACAAGTGGAGAAATACCATCAGGACCTGGAGCTTTCTTAGCATCAAGATTCATCAAAATCCTTCTGATATCCTTTTGACGGAAGACCACAGGAGGCATTGAATGGAGCGTGTTGGGAATGGTGGGAGGTGTTTTACCAAGCTCATTAATACATGAGCTCGAAGAAAAATGGGATGCTAGCAGGTCAGCTTTATCCTTCGCTGAAGTGACAACAGAACCATCTGGTTTGGACAGAGGTGGGAGCAGAGATGGACAAAAGTTGCGGCCAATAACTTTTGCAAGAGACCAGAATGCTCAGCTACCATTAGGGCAAGAAGCAAGTTTTCTACTCTTAGCCTGTTCAAACTCTAGTTTGGACTGATTAATAACTGCTTTACAATTGTTGCGAGCTTTGGTGTAGGCAGAAATTGAAACTGAAGAATTAGAAACAAGCCAATTACAATATGCAACATTCTTCTCTTGAACAGCCTTAGCACATTTATTGGAAAACCAAGGTTTAGATAAAGGACGAGATTTTAAAGTGGAGTGTGGGATAAAGGATTCCATTCCTCCAAGAATAATTTCACTGACACGATCTGAGCAAACGTTGACATCAGAAGTTTTGAAACAGTAATCCGACCATGGAAAAGAAGAAAAGAAGTCTCGCAGGTCATCCCATTTTGCATTCTTGTAATGCCAAACAATACGAAGTTGGGAATAGCCATGAAATAAAGGTTCCATTGGAGAAGAGACAATCACCAAGTTGTGATCTGAAGTGCCTAAAGGACCTCTCACTTCGACCGTCTACTTAGAAGGGTTGTTTGTGAGATGAAGATCAAGCGTATTGGCTGTATGATTAGGATTGTCCAGTATTCTTCTAGGTAAATGAACAATCTGTGCAAGGTCATTAGAAATTGCAAAAGCCTCAGCATCTCGACCTGCTGGGTCGGTGTGACTAGAAAACGGAAGCCAGCTGGAGTTGTGAACATTAAAATCACCAAGGAAAATTACCTCACTGTTAGGAAAGTTGGGCTGGAGAAAGTCAAGTTGCAAAGACAGGAATTCAAAGAGCTCCAAGTGATTAGTGGAGTTGGGAGAACGGTAGAGACAACAGATGAATTTGACACAATGAGGCAGAGAGATTTTAAGCCAGAGAAGATCAAAGAGAGGAGATTCCAAATTGCCAAGTCTCTGAAATATTTGTGAAATGAATTAGGAAGTGCTTGGGAGGTTTAGATCTTTTCACAGATAAGCTTGCTCTATTAGTTTGACAATTCATTGTGTAATCAATAGTAAGAAAAAGTGGGTGGGACATGCTGTATCAAGTAATGAAATTTTTGTATATAGCGTACACGTGGTAAGAATATACCCAGATCCTTGACATAACGTGGCCTCGACAATAGCTCCCCGCATACACACTACTCGGACTCCCTCCAGTCACTATCTGGCAGAGTAGAGGTAGCAAGATTATACACTAGCTGATCCGGAAGCCTCCTAGAGAGTTACCAATAGGTTCGGTCCGGTGTACTAACTAGCGGCCGGCCTGCGAACACCGTTTTAGAGCTGTACCCTCGAAATGTAAGGAATATTGGATCTCGCCACGACGTTCATCATAACCTCAAAAGTCATCAATCATACTGCAAATGAAGTAGAGCTGATATGGGTTTTATTCTACATAGAATCGAAGGGTGCCTTTAGATTTAACTGCCCCGAGCTGAAGGCATACTATTTGTTCCATGGGTCTGTCTGTTGCACTGAAGATGTGAGGTGGTTTCTTATACTTTGAGAAGCTCTGGACGAGGGGTTTAATACTTGTACTTCAGTGTAGGGTGAAACCGACAAGTTTCTTCTATATGGGGGAATGGAAGTAAAGATTATCCACCCGTTTTGTTTGAAGATGAGGAATGATTTGCTTTCATACGAGAAAGTAAAACCAATAAGTTTTGTATAACTGTGATCCTTGAGACTGCTGGAGATGTCTTCGTCAGGTTGGTCTAACTGTTTGTTTGTTATTTGGTTTTTAGGAGCATTAGCAACTAAGGCCATATTGCTCCGGGGATATGCGGTGGTCATTCCCTGACCTTTCCGCATCCTCCGTGTTTGGTGGGAACAAATCCGGTCTAATCAAGAAGCGTGTGCTGCGCACTGCCGCTCCTGCCCACCTGGCTACAGAGGCGCGTTGGTCTAACTGGGCAACACCTAGAGAAGCGTTACGTTGTTCAGCGTACTCATTCACGGATTGAGTGCTTTTGCGTTTATATGGGCATCAAATTACTGGATCCCTGGTAGAAGAGAGGAAATTTAATACTGTACTTTTATTTCTGACTTTGTTGGCTGCTCTGGGCGAGTCAGATCATTCTATGCTCTAACTGAAGGACACTGACGCTCTGAAGCGTCATTGTACTGCGACGATAAACTTCGTATAATCTGCAATCGTTTTGCAACTTTGATATACCTAATATATGCCCTTGTTTGGCATATATTATACTAGGTATATTAGGTTGGGTATATACAGTACATAAGCATCATTTTTTTAACTTCAGCTACTTCCTTATTTGGAGTCTGCTTTTGTCTTTGGAGATGTATAAATCTAGGTGCATCAGCAACTTAAGTCATATTGCGCCGTATATAATGTCTGTAAATGGCGTGTGTTCTGTGGCCGATTTGCTATTTGCTGGACGAACGACCCCAGTTCCCGGAAGTAAAAACCATGCTACCCTTGTGTGAGACCGACTAACTCAGTCACGTTGTTAAAAAAGCACCAAAAATTTCTTGCGTCTCTGATAGGATTCAAAGGCAGATCTTTTCCACCCAGTGAGAGAAGGACGGTGGTTTTACCCACTGTGCTACCCACGAGGGAGTCTTTGGAGATAGATTCTTTAGTCCTTTCGCTTAATATAGACAACAGCATCGCGTCAACCTAGCAAAGTATTGAAGGGCTTTTCCGTGATGAAGGTTGGTATTCATTGTTTAGTTAATTTGGTTGGTTTGTTAATAGTAGTTTTTTTTTTTTTTTTAACATAGTAAGAGTGGTAGTTATCTAAACGTGTATATACTGTACTATAGTTTCAGTATATCATTAATTTCACATGGTTTGAGGTTGATTAATTCAACTGAAGTGTTTGTTTATTTGATTTTTTCCCGTATTCTTTTGGTAATTTTCGTTTATATTGTTTCCCTACATGGACATCCCCCGCTGTTTGCAGTAAGTTAATATTTGTAGTATTTATTTCTAGCACATTACAAGTTCTCTCTCCACCAAAAATATATGTGATAAGAAAAGACACTTTCACTGACAGTAGTGATGAACACAAATATAAACGCGCAGTACTTTGGAATAACAATCAGGCGGATCTCATTGAATTCATGGAAAGAGTTTAAATACATTAATGAGATATACTGTGTATTCTAACTCTGCTTTCATAGCAGCGATTATTTCTATAGACTCATTCAGTCTTCGTGGGGTAGCACAGCGGTTATAATCGCCATCCACTATGCACCGGGCCCTCTTGGGTAGCACAGTTAGTAGGATCGCCGTCCTCCCCACACCTGGTGGAAAAGACCTGAGTTTGAATCAAGTGGATGACGGGAGGAATTTCTATGGGTCTTTTTCACAACATGGCTGAGTTAGTCGGTCTCGAGCGAAGGTTACATGTTTTTTTCAGGACACATATAATTTACAGACAATATACACGGAACAACGTGGCCTTAGCTGCCGATGCTCCTAAAATCCAATAATAACAATCCACACACCGAGTGGAAAAGGCCTGGGTTCGAATCCTATAAATAATGCATGGAACTTCTGTGGGTTTTTTCACTTCGTAGCTGAGTTTTTTTTTTTTTTTTTATTAATAACAAGATACACAACAGGTAACAATTAACAGTGTATCTGAGATCAGAACAATAAACATAAAACAATAAGAGATCCAACAGGAAGATAAACATTGATATAGATTCAAACATTAAAATCATATGTACAAAAGAGGATTGCATTAAGTTAAGTTACCGGTAAAACAAGTAAAATTAATCAGTTAGAGAATAGAAAAATAATAAAACACATAATACTAATAAACTACAAGAATTAGATCAGAGCTAGTCACTTTGCAGTTTAAGAGAAGAGGCAAACTTGTGGATGGAGTTCATCAGTTATTGGAAGTTGTCAAAGAAGTCAATGAGAGAGTCATTTGCTGATTCTGTTCAGTGGACTGAACTTCATAAAGTCCGTGGTGGCAGAGTCAAGGCGAAACGGTGTAAGGTTCCTGACTTGTCTACAAGGAGCATTGAAGTTGATTTTGCTAAGGATATCAGATGCTTCATAAGTGCCAGTGATTACTTTGGCTAGAAGGGTGATGTCAGCAGTAACTCTTCTAGTGCGCAGAGGTCTCAGATGAAAGTAATAACACAGCGATTCATAATACACTGAGTGATAGAATAGAGGATTGCTGTACGTAAGGTAACGGACAAAAGTTTTTTGGACTGCTTCAATTTTGTTAGTTAAAGTCTTTGTGTGAGGATTCCAGCTGAATTCAAGGATTGGCAGAACAATAGTTTTATAAAGGATAATCGCATATCTGTAGTTTTTGAACTTTTTATGTGTTCCGTTTGATGAATCCCAGTGTTTTGAATGCTTTGCTGGTGATTTTAAGGACATGAGCATCGAATTTAGCATTGCTGGAGAAGAGAATCCTCAAGTCGTTAACTTGGTCACACCTTTCGATGATCACAGATTTAATTCTGTACTCCGTATTTATTAGTTGTGGAAATCTGCCGGGTGAGAAAGAGATTACTTTGCACTTCGAGGGGTTAGCAGACAAGCCATTCAGAGAGAATTTATTGAGAGCACATTGAAGCTGTTGAGAATTGGTAATCTCCTTCACTGCTGAGTAGATCTTAAGATCATCTGCATAGAGAGTAACTTGAACATTGGAGGTGTAGACGAAAGAAGGAAGATCATTTACGAAAACAATGAAGAGAAGAGGACCTAAGGGGAGTCTTGTGGTACTCCACTTAGTGGTATAAAACAGTGAGTTCACTTGATTGATGATAACGCTCAAGGAACGAAAGGGTCACGGATACCATATAGCTTAAGTTTTTCCAGAAGTTGTTCGTGCGGGACTTTATCAAATACCTTACATATGTCTGTGTAGACTGCATCAACTTGAAGGTGGTTATCAAGAGCTTCAGAGGTGTATTGCCAGAAAGGAAGTAAATTTGTGACTACTGACTTGCCACTGCAGAAACCATGTTGATTCTGATCAATGAAAGGCCTGAAGAATTCGAAGAGATGTTTTTGTACTGCTGTGTCGAAGAGTTTAGTCAGGCTGTTTTGCAAGGTTATGGGTCTGTAATCAGTTACATCATTTTTATCACTTTTTTTTTAAAATAGGAACTATATTGACCTTCTTAAAGTGCTTAGGATACTTCCCCAGCCTGAGAGACAAGTTGAAGATCCGCAGTATGAGGGATTTTAAGGTAGTGACAGTCATTTTCCAAAATAAGCCTGGAATGTCATCTGGGCCTCTAGTTAGTTGGTCTCAAGTGAGGACAACAAGATTTTTTTCTACCGGAAACTGGGATTTTAGGTTGGGACTTTTAGTTTTCTTCAAAATATTATCTTCACCATTTGGCATCTCTCATATTGTGGAATTAACTTCGCAACCGTGATGGCATGTCTGCATTATCAGGGTACCTGCCCACCCACTAATGAGTGAGCCAACAAGCTCCGAAACGCGTCTGGGTGGTGGTGCCCACTAAGAATAAATAAGAGTAGTCTCCTCTACTAGAGAAGCGTTATTTATTCGAAGTAGTGCAATACCTGGTATCTCGTTGTTGAAGGTAGCCACAATATGAGATATAATCAAACGATGAAGTTACACTACTTATGTAGTTAAATTTATGAGGAAACTATGGTGTATTTATACCAATATTATATAGGCAATTTATGAACATATTACACATGGGTGGATGAGGTTTTGTCTCGAGTAACTCTAATATGACAGTTTTTATAGGCCCATTCATGTAAAGAAATGATGGAGAATGCACCCTATTTCTTCACTTGCTTCTAAGAAACTATGAGACGATTTAACGGCGCCGAAGAAATGAGAACCTCTTGTTGGAAAATAATCCTTGTGCATATTTTAAACCGCTTGTATGCAAATGAATCATGCTAAAGAAGTGAAGCTTATTAGAGTGGTCCGCAAAGGAAAAGATACAAGGGCCTTCTCGTGTGTTACAATACACACACATTAAACTCAGGAGTGTACCTCTCATGTAAACAAACAACATGGAGTTCTCAGAATCTCTTTAGTTATACCAAAGAGTCGAAATGGAACGCTCGTCAGAATAATTGACAGAAAACGTATACACGACATTACCAAAGCGTATGACAAACCTAAAATGGCGTTTCGAACGTCCATTCTGATATAACTTTATGCGTCATTATGAGACTCTGAGAATCACTTTAACCACTGGCACAAAATAGAAGCATCCGTAGCCTTCACAGTAGTTACAATCGCTGTTCTTTAACATCTCCGAAAAGGGCCGAGTTTGAATTTCATCGGCACGTGAGATATTTTATGTGCGACGACCAAGTTATTAGATCTACAGCGGGACGGCACAGTTCTTATTCCCAGATACTCGTGTTATTTATCCAGGGAAACAGGCAAGACAACCACAAAATACACATAATTACACAAAACAGAGCTAACACCTTCAAAAGACTGTTTTTTTTCAGTTAACAAAGCTAATAACAGAAACTTTTCATCAAAACGCTGTCATGAGCTTTTCAATTTTAAAGCAGTAATCTTTTTTTATGTCATCTCGTATATTAGAACTTCAATTCTGATACTTCACAACTAGTAATTGAGGACAGAAAGCCTTTTATTTAATTTTTTGTGTTGAATAACAAACTAAAGCAAATAATGGTTTTAATCCTGTTTAAATATATAACGTCACTAATATTTATATTAAGTAAAAAGTCGAATTTTAAACGGAAAGATATCATCCATTATGAATTACGATAAATGCCATTAACTTCAAATGGCACCGAGTTCATCCTAATAATCATATTATCCAGTTAGTTATACCTGCGCCCTTTCTGATCAAGATAAAAAAGGTACCTACCAGGCGCATGTAATAAAACTACACTGCCGTAGTACAGTATAAATAATGCTATGGCTGTGTATTGAGACAAACTCCATCCATTACTTAATTAGCCCAGAGATAGTTTACCAACCCAAGTAAAGCACACTCACTCCTGACTAATTGCTATTTCTCTTCAGTTATGTTTGTTTATTTATCAATTGGACAATACCAATGCCAACAAATATGAGAATGTATTGTCACGTGACCCGGATATGTCAAAGCTCGCGTTATTTACCGCTGTACAATAATATCAGTTGTTTGCTGTTTCGAGGAGCATGCAGAGAAACCTGATGGAGCTCGCCTATAAACCTAAATTTATTCAAACACACAGAATGCAGTCTTCGAATGCAGAGACCCTCGCGGACAGCGTGGTTGATATCGCCGCTGTCCCTTTGTACAAAGTGAAAAGGCCAAGAAACAATTCCCGTCTCAGTCCGAAGTTCAGAAATACTTTTTTTTTTTTTTTGTCTGCATGGAAGGACGTTATGGGCGTTTCCACAGCGTGGCAAACTCTGCCGGTCTCGGACGAGGCTTGAATGGTCTTTTTCCTACCCGAAACTTGAGTTTTAGTCCATAGAATACATGCAATTTGCATACGCATATACTGACACCTTTATTGGCACGTCCATGAATACGTTGTAAAAAATCCAGGCATACACTCCATTTTGGAGAGAATCAATATCTGATTAACACTTAATTTTTATAACATGAGTATTCGGGAACTTTTATTTTTAATTTTATAAATGAGAAGAAAAACATTAAATAAACAACTGAATTCTAAATTTCTACTTTTTTTTTTTTTTCGTGTAACATAGGCCCTAGCTATAAGAATAACAAAGGCAAACATATATACACTATTCTTCCAAAAGTATTCGAACACATCCGTGTTTCAAAGAACGTTTCACTAATGCAATATTCCATAACTTGTTAAATATTGTATCCGTGCATCCTCCGAATCAATTTTTTGATAACAGAAAGCCGCTATTTTGATGCATTTCGTCCTCGAAACAGTGGACAATTCAGCTACTGGTTGCGTACCTATAGACTTGCCCTAAGCCAAAAAAATTTAGTACATCCCTAAAGTTCCCAGTGCGTTTAAGATCGGAGCTCTGGCCAGAAATGTGAAACTTTTGATGCCATATCTTCAAACCAAGCTGCTACAGGCAGAATGACGTGATGCTGGAACAGAAAAGGGTCGTGCCCATTCTGATACCACAGTGTGAGCTATCAGCATGGGTAATTCACCGCTGAATTCAATTTAACTTAGTTTGTATCCTGACAATCGTAGCCCGGTAAAACCATGCTCCAGCAGCATACATTGTCAAGAGGAGGAAATCTGCTGTATAGTAGAGAAAGTCTTCCTTGACAAACCCCAATCTGGTTTAGACACCCTAATAATGCACTGGAAAATTTTCTTACTTTATTACTAAGATATTGTAAATGTGGAGCAAACGTAAACTTATAATCAATTAACAAGCCCAAATATTTAGTTTCCTTCACAAGTGGTATTTGTCGTGCGTTAAGCTTAATTTGCGGAGGTCGGTTGAAATCCAGACTATTTTTTAAAAAGCATCATATTAGTCTTAGAAGGACTTATAGTAAGCTTGTACTTTTTTGCCCAGGAGTACAAATTATTCAATACCATATTAGCCTTATTCTCCAAATGAACTCTTGATCTACCAGCAATTAGTATGGTTAAGTCATCAGCAAAAGCAATGCTTTTGGTATTCATTGTTAAAGAAATATGATCAACGGCTATTTAGGATATGTTGTGCATCAGTCAGGCAAGTAGATGTGATACATTGCATGTTTATGATGTTTGGTCTGTTTGCTGCAGCTCTTCCGTAAAGTACGATTCTGCACAGCTGCTACGTATCATCCTTGTGCTACTCAGTTTCTGTTGCTTCCCTGCACTCCTGCATGACAGTATTCGATGTGTACTTATGAGATCTACGTACCACTCTTCTGAGTTCAATCCGGTCTCTTTCCGTCAATTCTTGCGATCTACCCGAACGTTTCACAGCTGTACTACACTGGTGTGCAATACTAAAGGACCAACATTATTTCTAAAGGTTATTTCCAACATTATTTCAACCACAAAATCTTTACTTAAGGTACTCTTTACTGATAAGAGTAGATTCAGTCTCAGCAGCGATTCTGGACGTCAGCTAATCTGGCGAGAGGTTGGCACACGGTATCACTCCGCAAACATCACTGAAAGGGATCGATATGGCGGTCGAGGTGTTCTTGTCTGGGAAGGTGTTATCTTGGATGGACGTACACAACTCCAGATATTGGAAGGCGGTACTGTAACCGGTGCACGCTACTGTACTGAAGTAATCCTTCCCCATGTGCGTCTGTTCCGAGTTGCCATTGGCCCCGAGTTCGTGTGTATGGATGTTAACGCCACACCCCATCGCGCTGCAGCTGTGATATGCTTTTGGAAAGTGAGGACATTGTTCGTATGGATTGGCCTGCCCGTTTTCCCACGATCTAAATTCCATCGAACACATATGGGACGCTCTGGGGAGAAACCTAGCGCACGTCCACACCCACCAGAAAATGTTCACCAGCTGAAGGTGGCGCTGACAGAGGAATGGACGATGTTACCGCAAGGACTTATCAACAACATTGTTCTAAGTATGGACAGGTGGTGCAAAGTTTGCATCGACATTTGGGTGGCCATATCTCCTACTGAGGACCATTTCTTCCCTTTGTTCCATCTTTGGCAGTGATGCACCTGTATCATGGCAGCCAGTGCTATGTTGCCAATTTTAAATAAAGTCCCTCTGTAACATTTTGTTTCCGTTATTGTGTCGGTGTTGCTTCCTTCACCATTTCTGTACCTCACGAGGTTCCTTTGGTATGTTTTCCCCATATCCAGGCCACTCCTATGAGACGCTACAGGTGAAAACCTGATTGGTCCTTAAATTTTGCACAGTAGTATAGTACTATGACGTTACCATTTGGTTATTACCTCAACCACTGTTCATCTAGAATACTGCAGCTTTACTACAACGTCCCGAATAGATTGATTGCTAACATGGCAACCTATGACGACTCCCAGTTAGAAGTTTCAATGCCCTGGCACATCTATTCTGTATTTGGTCAATCGCTATGCTTTGGTTAGTCAACTGCTTTTATGCCTATTCCTGGCACATGGATGCGAAAAATGGCAGGATACGTGACCTAGGCTCCAACGTGGATGATTGCTAAAACCAAATTAGGAGGGTCGATCATTTTGGACACTGCTGCCTTTGTCCAGTATCCCTGTAAAACTGTCTTTGGCATATCAAAAGTAGACTAATCGGGGAAGAACCACCAACTAGAGTTTCCCCATGCAGGACAGCTGGAACTGCAGTGGGAAACTCTGCAATTCCAGCTGGCCCTCAGCAGACTAGTTCTTTTAGTTGCCCGAAATGGTGAGAAGGCGAGGATGGAACGTGCTATACATCGGAACAGACACAGTTGATAAAATGATCACGCAATATAACATGGGGAGGAAATAACGTATATGAATGTGGACACCAGAACGTTTGGGCTATTGCAGCCAGAATACCCCTACTAATTACCAGTCATAAGAAAATTAACTTAAAATGGGCACGGGTTTCTTGGTTCAATGAATCGCATTTCCAACTACACTATGCGGGCAAATGGGTGCGGGGTTACACATTTGACACGAGGTTCTCAAATCCCGCTGCATGGAGCGGCCGTTGTGCTGGTTCCAGGAGACATCATAATGGTCTGGGGAATTTTTGGATGGGAGAAATTTAACCCTCCCCTGTTATCTATCGATCAACATCTCATTGGTGATTCATACAGGTCCGTCCTTTCTTATCATCTGCGCTCATTTATGGTGATCGTCTTCCTAGACCATCAACGCACGCAAGCAATTATCCGTATCATCGTATCATCTCAGGTTGCAAGGATGTTGGATTGATTCGATGAGCATTTCGGGCGTCCTCACATTGTCATCAAACTCTCTCGATTTTAGTCCAACTTAAATGTGTGGGAAGATCGTAGAACTCCCCGTTCGTTCCCCCCTTTGATCCAGTTCCATCGAATACATAGGAACCGTCCGATGTATTACCATACCTATTAACACTATCCAGAACTACTAGAGAGTGTCAATAGGTGGTAATGCATGGAGTCTATGCAGCAGCACATCCAGGCAGTGCTATGCAGCAGGTACTAAGCATATTCCTAATGCAAATCTATGTCAGCACACATTTCTGCGAACATGTCCATATGAAAGATTTAGAAAGAAATTTTATCAGAAATGTAAGAAAGGGTGCTGGCCGTATTTATTTTGTTTTGCAATAATTTTAATGAAACAGGACGTTTAGTGCGAGGTTATTTATCTTCGCCCCATTATATATAAATTGTTCAAAGTTTATTCCAATGAAACCAAGTTTAAATGTACTGCTCCGGTCTCTAACCACGTCTCCTTTTTTAAAATAAGAAACATCACCTGTCCACGTGGTAAATAATTATCTCTTAATTGTTAATATGTGTCAGTAAAACTGAAAAGAAAATACTACAAAAGGCCATTTATCAATCCTGGAAGCTTTCCAAGTGAATCACGAAGTTCCAGGCGCTCTAATTTCTTTTCTAAACCTGTCCTTTGTTTTTTCAGTCTTTTCACGGCAAATTTCACTACCTCCCTGTGACTGTCAGAGACAATCTGTTCTCCTGAAACCTGTTGCGACTTCTTGAAACTAGAAGTTCCTGTTTGAAACGTTAATATGTCATGTTTTTAAAAAAATAATTGCGAGAGTGTCAATATAATATTCACTGTTATTCTGATATGTCAAGTGTATATTAAAAGTATACTTTTGCAGGCATATCGTCGATATGCCTGCAAAAGAATCACATTATTCTGACAAACAAAATAAATTGTAATGTTATTCACTGGTATGATTATTCAATACTTTTCATTTTACAACAAAAATAAAATAATAACAAAAAAAAGAAAAAACCTTTTGATTCGGAACAGTAACTCTAAACCTCATATTAGAGGTTACAGGAGTTTATGAAGCGGAAATTATTTTAAAATTATAAAAACGGCTCATGAATGTACTTTTACCTACAAAAGATTAAAAATGCTAATGTAAAAGCCATTTATGCTTCGGCTACTACGTTGAAACGTTTTGTATCACAGTTGGTCGATATACTGTACCAGTACATCAATTTAATTTTCTGCACCAGATTATATTTCGCTCTTTTATTGATGAAAGCAGGCTGATAAAAATTTTGCTGCACTGGAAAAAAAAACAAAAAAAAAAAAAACACTAGTTGATAAGATAATACAAATTACATGCTTCTCTCCGCATCCAGTTGACCTTTGAATTTGTTCAAATTGTCAGCCTCAACTGTGAGCAACTTGTTCCAGCAATCAACAACTCGCTGGCTAAAAGAAAATAATTTTGTTGATATGTTTATACTCGGTACTGTATATTTATAATGATTTCCAAAATTAAAAAACGAACATTCTCACTATCGTGCAGTCGAAATACCACATACATTTCAATAAATTCTTTTTCTAGATATACAAATCTTTTTCTGTATACACACCACGCCTACGGCTCGTGGTTTGTATTGCGTTCTCTAAATTCAAAGTAAGTAGTCATTATACTTGCGGAAGTTGCAAAATCAACATTTATCTGTTTATTGAAACTGAGATGGAGAAGGAGGCTGGAGGTTAGCCAACCATAAACACAGATATATAGATGACCTCCAGTGAAAAGCAACGTGGTACCATTCAGACCTTGGAGGAGATTCATACATACTACAGGCAGTTTTGCATTCCATCACAGGTTGGGGAATGATGACCCACCCACTGTTATAACATTATGCTGACCCACTCTCACCCAACGCTAAAAGTCCACTAAGACATATGATTCTTGAATTATTAAAAATATGATCTGCTTATGTAGTAAAATGCAAAGTTAATTTCAAATGTTTCTCCTTTTTTTTCATTTTATCGTCTTCAAGAAGAATATTCGATTTTTTATAAGAACTGTATGTATCAATCCAGGTAGAAACATTATAATATGTCAGAAATGTCCCACTCGCATGCAGTTTGATGGATTATCATCGGACTTGGTTACCTGGATCATACTTTTTATTTCTACATAAACAAGCACGTTTGGCTTCCAATCTAAAATAGAATACAGCATATATCATAATGTTAGAGGAAAACAAATTGTACGGGGACACACATTACCATTTTTCTAATAACATGTTTCAGATAGCTGAAGGGGCGCACAACATCCAAGGCCTATATTTCGACAGTGCATTAATTGCCATCAGTTGGACTGTGCTAACGATGTCCTCTGCTCTAGTTACAGCTAAACAGAGAGAACAACAAGCATAATAGATGAACAGGATAGAAATCTTTTTTTCTAAGCTTCATAGCCGTAATCATCTGCTAAGGATGATTGAACAAAGAATGAAGCTGATTATTATGCACTATTGAACTAGCCTCGGACACATCAATATCTCCAATCCTTTGGCAAGAAAATCTCTAACATTTTTCTATAGTAGGACAGCCAAAATAGGACAAGGCTTAACCAATGATAAACTTGAAATGTACTTCAAGAAAAAAACACGCCTACTGCTGGAATTTTACATCTCTAAGAATTATTTTTACTTAAGAAAGCATAAAAAACTCTGCAAAATGGAGGCAGTTGGTCAGGTTACTTTCGTTATGCATCATTTTCTACAGTTTTACAAACATGAAAGGAAACATATTCTTGTTGGTGGACCTTGAAGGCTAGACGTAGCGCCATCTATGGAAGTGTATGAAGTTAAATGCCTGCAGGTAAATGTGAAACTATACCGCAGGTCATGGTCTATTAGCCAATCATCAGTAGGTGGGAAGGATCCCATCACTCTCTGTACCAAGACACAGACCGTTAGCGGAAATCGTTACACGATTCCGAATAGATAAGTGCGTTCTTGTGTTGGTTGGCGAAACCAGTTTTTAGTTCGCAACAAAGCTATCCTAGAAACGTGGGTTAGGTTGGCTGCTGGCTCTACGCCAGCATGCAGTTTAACGGTTTCTTGAGGTTAACTGATTTGGAATTTAACAGCTTGTTCCAGCACTTTACGTATAAGTCGCAGTCTACCTGCAGAATTAATTGCATACCAAGTTATCCGTGCCAGTAGTAACCATTACGTAATATGCCACTCTTTGTTAGCAAACAGTCATAACAATAGACAGAGATTCTCACAACAGTTTTTCCTATGGGAGAAAGACCCTTGAAAGAGTTAATCAGCATTCTTCTCTACAGTCCATCTTTCTCATTACTAGCATCTCTTAGAATAACAAACATGTTCTCAAGGGAGCAGAATTCGTAGAATGTCTTGGTCAAGGAAATTAATTTTGCTTTGGAATTTTCAACAACCGACACTCGAAAGTTGAACACTCTTTTTTAAATCTTGTTATCCTTTGGCTGGGTCCGTATTCCGTAAATTCTACGATTTCTTCGAATGAAGGGCTACTACTTGTCTGGTATTCAAAATAATAATAAATTGACGATTATTACAAAACTGCACGCAGTTATTGAGTCAAGAGATCAATACGAGAAAAATTACAAGACATTTGTCAAGTAACAACACATCTATTGTGAAAAATACAGCTACAAAAGAAGATGAGAGTTCAAAAATGTTGTCTTATGACAAATGATCCTCGCGCCTGGTTATGATCAAAGTCATTGGGAACGAACGTTATTATCATATAAGGTTGAAGTAATGACAAGCGATTTTTTGAGAAGCCATTATTAAGCAGTTTCTACCATTTTTTTCGTTGAATGATACTTTGTCTATATCAATATCCTTGATTTCCTCTTACATCACATATTTTAAATACTTCTGATATACGTTTAAACGTGCGAGACTTCGTGCAGTGGAAATAATGTCTTTTATAATTCCACTTTTAATTTTAATTGAATACTATTCAACTCGTGACAGTCGAACCGTGACATTTTCGTTTTCAACTATGCCATCTGAGTTAAAATAGCTTGCGATTGTCCAAATTTTCTTTCGGTATTTAAATTAAATTACCAATTCGTGAGTAAGATAAAAAAGGAGAGTGCTTATGTAACGTTTTTATCCAGCGCCTTCATATTGTGTAGTCTCTTAAAGAAAGTTCTTTAAGAAACTACACTGTATTAAGTGCAACAGAACTTAAAGAGTACATTAACCTACTTAACAATAAGCCGCAATTTTCTAGCTAATATATTTGGCAGATTTCTAATTCCACCTATTCGCTTGCATTAGTGAAAGTCATGTGTCAGCATCTTAACGTGACGTTAAGAAAACCATTTTGTTGGTCTGTTAATGGTTGATCTGTGCCTTGATAGATGTGGATGTGGCTATTGTGTTAAGCATAACGATGCACCCAGTTGTCCTCTGATCTTTGGGCAGGAGGCTAAAGTGGAATGATTGAGCTCTGAGTAACGTTTCTAACCAAGGAAACAGAAGGAAAAAAAATAGGAAAGGTCGCCTTTATCGATTAACGTATTCTGTTACCGCCCTGAAGATTACACAAAAATTCGTGAGTAGAAGAGTTAATATGCCTTCGAATTGCGTGTTGCGTATGAAAATTACAATAGCGTAAGAACACCTTTGCAAGTACTTTTTCCCCAGAAAAGGAAATGATTTCTTATTTTGTGATTTAAACAACCTGAAAACAAAAATAAAGCTAGCCTTAAAAACACGCGCATTCTATTTCATCGTCACCCCGTTGTACTCAGATACCTACAAAAGCTAGGGTTACGTGGAAAGGTAATACTTTTCTCGAGGATCACTTTTGTAGTGGGTCGGTGGCTGATGCCCATTTAGATCACCCCTGCCTAAAAACAGCGGGGTCGTATCGCCAGAGAACCGAGACGTGAAGGGACAAATGCGACAGGTGTCACACTTCACTAAACACGTCCCACGTAGTCTGCTGTCCCAGTGCTAGCCATGGTTGCTTACACACCCCCACGGAATGTCGCTAGTTCTGGCACACTGAGTGAAGCTAACAGGAAATGACGCCAGAAAGAAATCTCTTTACATGCAGTTCTTCAAATTCTGTACCACCCATAACGGAATTTTAAGGAAAGGTCTAATAAACAGGACATTTTTGTTCCAATTGAAATATCTGCACTCTGCGATATTTCCCATAGGATATAATATTTTTTATTTAAGAAAAAGATATTCTGGATACACAGTACTTTTAAATTGTTTTTCAAGATTGACAAACATTATACAACGAGGGTTGTATAATGCAGTGGTATCAGTAACGAACACTGGGGTCCGGGTGAATGAACCACTGAAGAAAACAACCTGAAAACAAAAATAACCTGAAAGCTATATTGATTGCACATGAGAAATGATTACATTTCTCATGTGCAATCAATATAGCTCTCCTTCAATATCACAAAATGAACAGGGACTCCTCTGAGCAGCCAGTAACCATTCAAGAACTTCAGTAGAATAGGAGTGAGTCTTAAAATATTAAATTATGATTATGAGTACGCAAATTTAACTAGGGATTGCAGGGAAAGGGGCAAGGAAGAGAGATTTTCCTTTGTTATATAATACCAAGATATTAGAAACTGGGTGGGAAGGGGGGACGGTTGTACACTTCTGTTTGGAGGTACGTATTCTTCTGCAGAATACAATAGGCTTTATAAAAAGGAGAGGTTCATTACTTGAATGTAAAATTCAAAATTTTAATTTATCCCCCTCTTAGGTGAACACATAGCAACCCCGCATTTTTGTGCTGTTATTACATGAAATTAGACAATTACATAAATTATACATAATTACATAAAATTATGCAATTTTTTATGCATGCACGCACTGAATTTCTTATTTCGTGTTCCATTCCAAATTGTCACAAAATGAGATGGAAATAGTTCATCTCATTTTGTGACAAAACTGAAAAACATCTGACCCAAATTCCGTATATCTGTTCTGATAAATTCGAAGCATTTTTTCTGGTCCTCACAACGATTAAATATAAAATTTCTTTTATTTTAAACATTAACGATTGATTTCCTCGAAGACTGTCAAATTCGTTTTTAATAATAGCAAATGTTAGCTACATTCGTTATCTGACGATTTATTAAGAAAAGTTTGTATTTTTTAAAGTTAATACTGAAATGTAAGTTTAGTTATATAATTAAACAAATTAAGAATTGGAAAATCTTCTTAATATATACTTTATTTTTTATTCCTCAATCTCTTAAAATCTCCGAATTATATATTTCCACCATGCTGGTCGTGTGAAAAAAATAAAATAAAAATCAGTGTATTGTGGTTTACGGTTATCTACAGGGGATCTCAAGGTTTGGGCTGATTTAAAATTTTATTTGTTTAAATTTGTTTATGATTTGAAATAATTGTATTTATTTTATTTGAAAGAAAGTTCGTATGGTAATTATTCGGTTTGATGTGTTCAGGTTTAATTGGGAATTATAACATCACAAATACAAAAAGTCTATTTCTCATAACGAAGCGAAGGGTTCATCTAGTAATTACATAAACAGGTCAGCAATATAGGATTGTTTTACGTTTCCAGTCAAACTGAGCGTGATAACAGAAGTTTAACAAGCATCAGCTTCCACCAAAGTAGAGCGTTGCAATTCCTGTGGCATACAGAACCTTCCGGATCTAATGAAATAAATATTTACTGATGTAGCGCTCGATCGCCAAAGGGCCCTGAAACGTCTTGATAAATGGAAACCTGCAGCTACGTTTAACTATAAGTCTGCCGGGAACAAGGAAATATCAAAACAAATATTAGGAATTCTGCAGGTACGCTGTGTATTTAAAATACTAGTGATTAAAAGTTCAAAAACAGGTTAGTAATAAGACCATTAATTAATTGGAACAAGACAGTCATCCTGACCCGGCTTAATAAATAAGAAGTTGATGTGAGTGTTCTTATAGTTTGAGCTCAAAATATTAATCAATTGAATGTTCTTGTTCCTACTTAGAGAAGTTTGAACGTTATACCAAAACTTTTTAACGTAATGTTAATGAATTAAGAATTACACTGTTTAAAAGCAAAAGAACGCCTATTGGCATCTCTCATATCGTTGAATCAGGTCGGGTCTTGCACTTAAAAGTGGCTACCTAAGCACATACCAATAAGGAAACGACAATCTCCGAAAAGATATCGTTTGGTTTATGGGACTCAGCTGAGAATAAAATGAAGGAAAAGACCCAAGTTCGAATCCGGTCAATGAGCAAGTAATTTTATGAGCTATTTTCAATGTGGCTGAGTTGGCAGGTCTCAGACGAGAAGAGAAAGATTTTTATTCCCTGAAACTCGGTTTTTCGTCCAGCAAACCGACCACAGAACACAATTACAGACATTATATATGGCATAATATGATCTAAGTCACAAACGCGCCAAAATCCTACAAGAACAGATGTCGCAAAATTATGAAGTTAATGAAGACTTTCTTTTGCTTTTTATTTACACAGAACAACAGAATGCTTAATACAATAACAATATTTTAGCTGTGTAACTGCTGTAGCTTAAAGCTAATGCCCTAAATTTCAGCGGACCAATATTTTCTTACTATAGGTCAACATTATTTTCGATTTCCATAATTCTACATGGTAATTAAAATTTATATATAAACATTCGAGATTGCATCTACAAAAGGTTCATCGAGTAAATATAAAAACAAAGTTCTATAGAATTAAGTATTGAATGTGAAATGTTTCATATAGCAAACATTAGGTCCAATATTCATCAGTGGCACACGTCCATGAGCTGCATCTCCTTTACTAACAACTCTGCTTACAGTGACAAATGTGCCAACTATAATTTTAAGTGATTCCTGTTGTATCCGCTCCCACAAAACTAATAACGTTTAAGTTTATAAATGTGTATTTTATATTTAAGAAGAAATGTATGGTGTGGAGAAGTCCAGAGGTGTAAAGTTAATTTAGTTTAAGCAATGCCTTTCTTTGTTAATGGGTTTTCCACAAAATCCAGCAACCTTCCTTTTCTCAAAAACCATGACTTCCTGAGAGGCAGCATGTCTCCATTCCTTGAACACTCATTAGAATAAAGGTCAAAGTGAAATGAAACAACCATATTTCATCTCCTGCCTTTTAAGAAACCTCCTGAAAAGTTACTGAAATTATCAAGAAAGTGTTGATAAATTGCTTCTCGACGATTCCTCATTTCTCTTGTGAATAGCTGCTATTCTACTCATCTACTGCATATTTTTTTTGCAATCATACGCTTCTATCAAATCTATTACACTTCTTCTTGAACAAGAACTGAGTTAGATGACAAGTTGTTATAAACCTGTCCTTCTGGATGAAGTCATCAAAAAGGACAGGTTTATAAAAACATATCAACCAATGAATATTCATAACACAACAACTGTTAAGATGCAAAAAAGAAAAATGGATCACCGACCATTGTCGAAAACGACATAATTTACATTTGACATAGTTGAAAACCTGAAAATAAAGTTTTGGTAAGTTGTAGTAATGATATGTGTCACTAAAGATAACCTTTGTATATAAGCTTTATTTTTAGATTTATGACCCAACAGATATTACACCTCTTGACCACAAGTACTAAATTACTGCACTAAATGATGCTCTTCATACACATGCCCCTCTACCACTCCAGAGAACCGTGCACACGAAATATGTGAAATATTAGCAGAGTCCTGAAAAGAATTCCCTGGCGTGTCCCAAAAAGTGGTAACAAAATATTTAAAACGAAACCATGAAACAAATCCATATTCTTTTCAATGAGCTGCGAAAAGTATTTATTTGTTTATATGAAGCTACAAAATTCCCCCCTAAATTTTATAAAGCAACAGGAAATGCAGAATTATAAATATATTATAGGATTAATAAAGTGTTACGTTTTTATAATAACTAATGATGATGATGGGTACATTGACAAGCACAAAATAACTGGTAGGTTTGTTACAAAGATATTTTTAAGTTACAAAGAGTTAAGAGCCAGACATATTAAAGACCGCAAGAGATAGATATTTATTTCAAGAGTATCCCTCACTTTCAGTGGACGATATGTTCTAAACATATCGTCCACTGAAGATAAACTGACTCGACTGCCAACACTTAGCTTCTTTCTCAAGCTAACCGTCATATGTTTGTAGCAAGTCAACACAAGGTTGGCTGGTAATTTATCAGTTCTACACGCACGGGCGACATAGCTTCTCACAGTCCGAGTTAAAATTGTTATGGAGGCTTATCATATTAATTGGGGACAATCTTTGGGTGCTGCTGTCAAGTTTGGAGCGGAGGAGACCCATCTGAGATCCGAGCAATCCGCTTCTGCTGCGTGAGAACGTCAGTATGGTTTAGATACTAGAGGAGCCAAACTTAGATGTGAGGAGTTTTGCCAACTTTGAGGTGTTTGTCTTTGTAATGAGCAAATTCCAAGGTATCAAGTCAAAAGTAGGGTAACATATGCGCTTTAAGATGGTAAACGGTTTACTAAGTGCAGTATTATGGCAGCGAAGAATCCAGATATACTGAGGGATCGGAGCGACACATCTGTACGCGTACTTTCAGTAGTCATTAGCAGCACTTTACAATCAATTTGTAACTGACCAGTATCACATGACCTATCGGCTACAATAACGCAGCTACAATGTAAAATTCATCTGGCTTCGGAAGTGCAAAATACAGAATGAAATTTTAACTACTTTATATTCCCATTTGATTTTAAAATTTACAAAGTGAGAACAGAACTATCTGAACACTTGGTTTATGCTCGAAATACCCTCGCCCATATATCTCTGGGATAATCGGTATGAACTGCATTCCAACTGTAACACTGCAGACTCTGCGCTTTCCATAAAAGCAAAGTATGTGATACTTAATTTGAATTAACAATACGTACCCAGTGACCACATTGAGCGCTTCAATAGAACCTCGAAGAGTCACCGGGTATCCCATTATAGGCATGTATCCAACCACCAGTAATGAATAGAGGTTATTTACGGGCGAGTACTAATATTCTCCCTCTGGCGGCCCACTGGGCTATTCTCCTCCCTTACAACGTAACCATTCGAAACTCTTAAGTGCTGCTGAATGCTGTTCCTAAATCATATACACTTGCTCTCTGTAACTGATAATTTTCTGCCCGCCTTCGGCACCACGTACTTGAACGAGCATGAAATTCGCAATTAACTCTCGTGGTCGGCCATCCAGTGACCGTGGCTGTCCCACGAAATGGTTAATACAAGGCAGTGCAGTGTTCAAAAAAATCCATTGTAATGAACTGAGAAATTCGGGTAGCTGCAAACAGTTGGAATGCTAGAGCAGTTCAAGCTAAACTATGTCCAAATTTAAGGATTTGCTGATGCGATACTTCTGCCTAATAGTTTATCCAAAGCACCTCTCCATCGCTTCCTTTAGTACACCCGCGTCATCATAATTTAAACCATGGAATGCCTCATGGTCTTTTTTTTTTTTTCTTTTTGTTTTTCGGTTTGCAAATGTCAGGAAGAACATCACGTCCCTAAAACTACTACTCTTTTCCAATTTTGCACCGAAATAGAGCAAGAGTATTTTGCGGATGAAACTCGTGCGCATCACGTAACGACCAACGTTCCCAGAGGTCCTGCTGATGAACAAACTTTATTCTGTTTCCCGCAGTTTCCGTACGTGGCTCGGTTACGACACATGGGTCAGCAGTGCGTTTACAAATGAATATCTCCGTATCGAAACAGGCGAGATATTTTACCTGACGGTAGCTTGGTCTGCAGGGAGGGCTTACATGACCTACACAGCGAAGCGAACTCGGTGGTAGCTGGATTACCCACGCACACGTCTGCGTGCTAAGATAGATTGCATCTTGCCATATGTTTTTGAGATTTAAATAACCGAACTTCTGATGTCTTTTTTTGGGGGGAGGGATTAATTTGGCTGCACAACCCGAAGAATTGTGTTGGTAAAAATGACACGGTTCATTAATTCGTTTTCTCATACAAATCGGGAAAATACTACTCGTATAAACTAGTCATCATAGTATTTGGAACGAATTGCCAAAGAATTCTGGAAGCATCTGCTGGCCATTGCAATCGCCTGCTTTAGAACATTTGCATTTTTGTGGAGAAACGTTCCATCCTTCATCACTTTGCGATGGCTATTAACCCTTTCCTATAAATACGTACTTTAAACAGGCATACACCCCTCTTTACAATTCAGTAAAGTCGTTGCCAGTGTCTGAGTGCAAGTGGTGTAGCCGCACCTCTCTTGAATAATATTTTAACACAGCCAAGGCTAAGCTGTCAAATTCAAGGCCAGAAAAATGCTGGCAGCACTTCAGTAATTAAATCCGAAGGATTCCCGATTCATATATCCGGAAAACAAGTATATTGAAGGAAATTTGAACATAATGAATAAGGAAGGTAACGTCATCGATGTTACCTTCATATCATCAACAGTTTTTATGTTAGTCACAAGTAATATTCATTACGCCAGTATGAATTTCTTTTTTTCTCCCTAATCGAAAACATATGTTTCTGTATCTTAATTTAAAAAAAAAAAGTTGTTAATTTGTCAAAAAAAAAATAAACGGTCATTTAAATGCACATGATCGAAAATCTGAAGGTTTTAATTTCCAAGTATAATTAAAAGTTCTTAAATGAATATTATCTAAATCATATTGTAAGTTTAACAGATGTCATTCGAGTACTATATTTTGTTAACGAAGTCAGATAAAAATCTCAAAAACTATTATTGATGTAAAAAGGGGAAAAAAAGTGCCTGTATTTTTTCATTGTAACATACAAAATAATGTAAATTAAAATACTTGTAGAACACAGGTTTTTACAATTTGATTCCGTGGGAGCTTGTTGGAGTTCCAAGAGTTTTTTTTTTATGAAAGTGAGGTCATGTTCCCATCTTTATTATTTTTAAAAATAGGTGCTAATAACGTAAGGAAAAAGTCTGGAATAAAGGTTTCTGGGATAGCCGAACACGGATTAAGAAATACCCAAGATTTAGAACTGTCTAGAGCAGTGGTTTTAAATAAAATCCTGTAGTTCTGAAAAATGATTTTAGAAGTTCTGCAGATATTCCGTTAATTTTTATCATTGATTTTTTTATTTAATGTGTCCTGCAGTTTTTAATTTATTGTTAATTAACTTTTTTTTAGAAGTATTAGCGTTCTGTGGAATATTTAGATTTGCAAAAGTGTTTTGCGTTCTTAGATTGGCGAGTCACATATCCCGATGCTTGCGTTTATATAAAAATCGTGATTAAAAATAGTGCAGCAAATTTACAATCTCTATAAAATTCCCAGTACTTATAGCAGTCAAAAACCGTGGCATCTTGGTTTGCGGCTTCTATGTATACTTCTTTTTTGTTAACAGAACATGGCTCACTTAGGGCCAAATTATATGAAAGAGGATTGGAGACAGATCCTTCCAGTACATGTGGCGAACAGGAGACTTGGATGCATGTAATTTTTTTTTTTTTATGTCGGGAGTATGAAGACCAAAGGCAGACTTTGATGCACATATTCCTGGCTTATCGTGTGATAAGTACATCTAATTATTGCAAATCGTGACTGTTTTAATTCATTTCAGGAGTTTTCAGCTGTTGTTTTTGCAAGAAGAACTGTTCTTTGAGGGGCAAACTTGGTGGCTGGATTGTCTTCATGGAGTTTCTTGTTGGACCTGATTCCTTGCGTCGGTTCTGTGATTTTGGAGAACATTGCGTTGAAATATTGGTTTCTACCTCTGGCTAGCAGCTGGAGTGCTGGACCTGATTCCTGGTGTTGGGTCTGGTGCTCTGGTTAGTTGTCTTTTGTGCTGCGATCATGAATACTTCATTTTGGATTCTGGGGTGCTGAACCTGATTCATTGCGTCGGGTCTGGTGCTGTAATGGTTCTATTTTCCATGGCGGATAGTTGGACATTTTCTGGACAGTATCTTTATTGGGTTTTGAGGTTCCAGTGACTGTGGAACAGCAAATGAGGAGATATTCAGTCGAACCGTGATTTTTGAAGTTTATAGTTGTGCCATGAAGACTATTGATTATTAGTGTATTTATTTATTTATTTATTTATTTTCCTGCTGGCTCCCTGGTATGGGAAATCCTGGGTGCGGGATTGCTGGCACTCACTGATATTGAACTACCTCCAGTGTGCTCTGGATTTCATGCGCGAATTGCGCTACAGTAAAATCAGACCCAGGTAATTCAACATACTTTTCCAGACCTGCTTTGTAAAGATTACATATTCACAAGTTCTCAAGGTAGAGTTGGGCTTATGCCTGGGAGCTGCCCTGATTAAAGAACACACACGAGTGTTTAATGATATGTACAGAGCATTTAATTATATGTAAATATATATTGTATATAAATCATGTATATACTTTTATGTACATAATCTTGGGACTGCATATTGTGTGTAATTAATAAATGAATGAAAAAAAAAATGAAGTACCTATAGCAAAAAAAAAAAAAAATACCTAAGTACTGGGAGTCCAAGATTTATTGTTCCTCCAATATTCTGAGAAAATATTTGCTTGGAATTAAGCGGATGTAATAACTTAAAACTGAAGTTTTATTTAAATGCCACGTGTTTTACTCTAATCGTGTTCCTTAATATAGTTTTGGGGTATCCTTGGCACTATATATATCTCACGACACTATATATTTCCGTCTTCGTTTCGGGAAAACGTTTTTCGAATTTTCAGTGCGGTTGTTAGGCTGGTTTTATAGCTAGTTTAACTTCATGTTGAAGTATATATATATTTTATCCTTAATGTACTTTAAAACTTGTAAATCTTATTAATCTTTGAGCTGGTGTGAGTTAATTCGCATCCTGTGTTCTTTAATGATCACATTCAGAAACGTGCAAAATTATCATTGGTTCAATTACTGTTAAACTTTCCTATTCTACATGTAGGTTATTAACCTCAATCCGAGAGTGAGTGCTACCCGTGTTTTAAGTAGAATTGTTTTAACCAAAATGCTAAAATTTATTACGGAAATAACCTTTGCCATGCATAAAGAAGGTGAACAGGAACAGGTACTGTTCAGCAGTTAGAGAAAAAACGTACACTCTATTCCATGCAAGTCAATGAACTTGGCATACACGTTTTCTATAAAATGACACAGTTATTAAAACTTTCAAATACACTGAATGCATTGTGAAGAGATCGAGGGGAAAAGGCCAATTTCATAATTTTCAGTAATCCTCGAACGGACTCTCCTGCTCGCCACAGATCACTAGGGTATCATCGCCTAGTACAAAGCTATCGTTTGTGTTGAAGGTCACCCGACTTCTCTCGTTCAGCATAAGTCTTTTCATTGAACCAGTTCACGTGACGCGCTTGACAAGTCTCTCGAATAGGTCGTTCGTTCGCTAAGACTCTTAGAGGATACTAGACGTCATCAACTCAGACATGACCTGTGCACTATTCGTTGGTTGCTTATAGTCAAGCCCTCACTTGAAGTTTCCCCACTTTAAGGTTCCCTCCTTTGGTGCATTCTTGGAATCATTTACTAGCGTATTAAGCGATGAAGGTGTGCGAGGCTTCCTTCAACTAAGAGCAGAACTTGTACATTTAATTAAGCATTTATCAATTCTCTGAATTTCCTTGTTTAGCAACCAAGAGACTTAAAATTAAAAAAAAAAAAAAAAACTATCTCGGCTGTTAATAAAGAGGTTTGGCTTCTTGTTAATCTCGAGCCGTTCTGCTTAAAATGTTCTGCAATCATGAAAAGCTGACATCCTAAAATATTTCGACCATGTCCTGGATTTCCGCTTATTAGCTCTATTGTTTAAAATTATTACAATGACCCGGTCATGCTGTTGCTATAAAAATAGAATACCCAAGGATTCCACTAGAGAAAGACCTGTTTTTCCCACTTCTGTTTACTTTGTTTCGTGTCATTGTCCTACCATCATTACCCATTTTCACTTCTATACACTCGACGGAAAAGGAATAGTAATTAATATTAAAGTGAATTAAAAAAAAAAAAGGAAAACGAACCGCGAAGTGACAGAAATGTAACGGCAGCTTAAACAGCATATCTTCAAAGTAAGAAATTCCTCACAAGATTGTTTCAAGAACGAACACTTCTCTGAAACTTGTAATCGGCTTTCGCCCCACAAGCAAACGAAGGGGATGGGTAAGCATCGCATTCTGGAGAGACAGGTTTGACATCCAGACTCGTTTATTAGCAGTGTTCAGCGGCATATCACTTTAAGCCATGGCACGCTAAATTTGCAAAGGATAGTGGGAGGCACACTGCATAACACGAGGAATGAGGAGAGAATGAGACGTGCACGGGAAAGTGCTAGGCAAAAATAGCCATTTCATAAAAATGTGACTGAACTTCATAAAGCATTTAAATGTGTCTAATTTGTCCATGCTACACACAACGATCAAAGTGAAAAGTAAATGTCATTAATCAGAGTGCTGGTAAAGTTAAGGACCGTTCACTGTTTCGAAACAAACTATATTCCCGAATATCGTTATTAAAATATATTCACCAAAACTCCCTAATAAATAGCTGTTAGGCAGGAGGGTAAATATATTTTAATCTACGAGGCTCTGGCAATAACATATAAATCGAATTTACATAATGATTGACAAATGAAGAACATTAAGGAAAGTTGGGGCATAATCTTACAAAAACAATCTTAAATCTGGTCTTACATTTTGTTCGACTCTTTCAATCTTCTCGCGATAAATACTACTCAACGAAATTATGTATTTCAGAAAGGCAACTGACAAAGGAGCAGTGATTGTGCAAGATACAAGACCTAAAACAATGCGTAATCAATCGATGATATCCAATTCTATGCGAATGACCAAGAAAGGTAAAACGTAGCTCAAAATTAACGATTGAACTTAATCTCCAGCAAAAAACATCTCGTTTTCATATATATTGATGTACAACCGCTAAATTTGTACGTATGCATCACTATGGACAATTTCGCAAAGGTTTCCACAAAGTGTGATTTATTTAAGGATAAATTTAAATGAAAATTGCACTCCTGCATATACTTTTATACCTGTGATACATATATTTTTTCCTATTTAAGATGTGGTGTGTGGGTGGGCTTCTATTGAAGAGATTTAAAAACGTGACCAGAATTATTTACATGCATCACGTTTCACCCCGTTTTCAGTAATAATGTACACGCAACTTTGAAATAGCGGTTGGTAAAAGTAGTAAACGAACTCCCCATCTCTCTCTCTCTCTCTCTCTCTCTCTCTCTCTCTCTCTCTCTCTCATGTACACTACAAAATAAAACAATTCTAGATAAGAGAAAACTTCTTTAATTGCAAAAATAATTTCTACTTTACTATTTTCATGAAGATATTTCGATCAAAATCGACAGAAATATTCAAAGGATGTGAGAAGGTTAAACGCGGTCATTAAAAATAATGTTTTCAAACTGAGTTCCATGAAATTTTTAACGAGAGAGAAAGAGTAATTTTACGATCTTTGTTCTGTTTGCCTCTCTCTCTCTCTCTCTCTCTCTCTCTCTCTCTCTCTCTCTCTCTCTTAATGAAAGTGGAGGAGATAACTCATAAAAAAAAGTCTGGGGTAAAGGTTTTTAAAATATATCGATATTTTATATGAATTAAGAAATAGATTCGGAAGTGCTTAAAGTAGCTGTTTTCAATGTATGTTCCACAGAACCTTCTGATCCTGCAGAAAGGCCCCAGTGGATCTGTAAATGTTGCGTTAATTTTTTATCATTGATTTTTAAACATGCATTATAATTTTTAATTTAAAAATTATTAAAAAAAAGGATTTGCAGAAGACTTAGAAGCGCAAAATAAATGATGCTAACAACATTCTTGTCGACATCGACAAGACAGAAAATGTGAATTAACCATCTTAAAGCAGTAAAATTAAGTTCATTTATACAGTAAATAATGACGGGGAAATGCTAAAAACCAGCAAGACTTTTTGCAGGATCAGGATTTCCAAACTGAAAAAGTAGAATGACTGGAAGAAAATTTTTCAATAAAAAGTGAAAAAACTCCTTAACGCTACTAAGACGATACGTCTTATTCTTCACTGGCAAAATACCTAAGTAATGAAAATACTTGGGAAAAAACAGAAGGAACTCTATTCCCGATGCCTCACCACACGGCTGGTCAGGACTATCCACGACGTTACTAGTTGGTAATGTCGAAGATACAACCACTCAACTCGGACTCTCCTGGGTTGAGGGGTTGTCGAAAAACACTAAATTCGTCTTTCGCCGCTGGAGTGCCTTGTTGCTTCCTCTTGAAAAGATGGGACCGCCGAGTCCTTCTTCTGTTCTTTCACAGGTATTTTCATTTATTCTCATTAAGCGACTTTCATTTTATTCTCTCTAAATTTTCATGTCAGTTTGTGACAACTTTTGCCAATGAAAAATAAAACGTAAAAAATGTAGTTTGTCCACGAAAATATTTGTTATTAAAAAGGTAGTGGTAGCTTAGAAAAGGTTAAAGATCCACTATAATCTAAGGAGTATTATAGTCGTGTGCTGAAGAACTCGGCTGCAAATCAAAAGCCAAAGCTGATTGCGATCGATAAATAGTTTTCTTGTTCATGATTACAGCCAGAGAGAAGCACATGAATAGACTACAGATGGATTGCAAAATAGTCAGATAGCAGATATTGGTTCCGCAATAAATTATTTCCTGATATTCAATTTTTCTTGAAAATTAAGGCAGGGAAACCAACAACAAAACCTTTTAGATAACGCAGCTGCTTGTACAGCATTATAATACACTGGTGTGCAAAACTTAAGGACCAATACTATTTCTAAAGGTTGCAACCACAAAATCTTTACTTAACGTACTCTTTACTGATGACAGTAGATTCAGTCTCAGCAGCGATTCTGGACGTCAGCTAATCTGACGAGAGGTTGGCCCTCGGTATCGTCCCGCAAACATCACTGAAAGGGATCGATATGGCGGTCGAGGTGTTCTCTTGGATGGAGAGAACACCTCGACACGCCGGGGAGGCGTTATCTTGGATGGAGGTACACAACTCCAGATACTGGAAGGCGGTACTGTAACCGGTGCACGCTACTGTACTGAGGTAATCCTTCCCCATGTGCGTCTGTTCCGAGGTGCCATTGGCCCAGAGTTCGTGTTTATGGATGATATCGCCACACGCCATCGCACTGCAGCTGTTGATATGCTTTTGGAAAGCGAGGACTGTTCGTATGGATTGGCCTGCCCGTTTTCCCACTATCTAAATCCAATCAAATACATATGGGACGCTCTGGAGAGACGCCTAGCGGCACGTCCACACCCACCAGAAAATGTTCACCAGCTGAAGATGGCGCTGACAGAGGAATGGACGATGTTACCGCAAGAACTTATCAACAACACTGTTCTAAGTATGGACAGGCGGTGCAAAGCCTGCATCGACATTAGGGGTGGCCATATATCCTACTAGGACCACCTCTTCCTTTTGTTCCATCTTTGGCAGTGATGCATCTGTATCATGTCATCCAGTGCTATGTTGCCATTTTTGAATAAAATCCCTCTGTACCGCTTTGTTTCCGTTGTTGTGTCGGTGTTGTTTACCTCATCATTTCTGTACCTCACGAGGTTCCTTTGGTATGCTTTTCCCATATCCAGGCCACTCCTATGAGAAGCTACAGGTGAAAACCTGACTGGTCCTTAAATTTTGCACACCAGCGTATCATATAGTGGCCTCATCTGCGCTAAACATTTTCCTCCAAATGTCACGTTTTTCTTGGTATTCAGCCCATAGATCAAGAGTGTTTTGATAGAGCCAATGAAACAGAACTACTCGACTTGCCTTCAAAGGACCCTTCTCAAAGATAAGATGTCCATGGCATTTTTATACTCAAATTACAGTGTCGTATATATTAGGTTTCTTGTAATGGGATTGCAAGAAATCAGTCACACTTGTCATATCACATGATGAATATCTTTTCGTATATAGAAAAATAAGACTTGTGTTTGCATACTAAAGACGTGAAAAAAAAAATTAATTTTCTGTTTATACTCCGGGACGACCACACGGTCAGAGGAGTTCACAAGGTAGAGAGCATACAAGAAACAGCACCGTATTCAGCAGTCACGGGCTTGAACCCGGGTCACTCAAGGTACGTGTACTTATGCACCCGCGCGCCTGACCACTCGGCTACTGCGGCCTCTGCTGATTATATTACTCCTTGGATTTGACAACGTGGACGCAGATTGTCTGACTAAATGGTTGGAAACTGATAAGTACGAAATAGCCTTTCAGAATAGCAAGTGGAAGAAATAAAACAAGACAAATAGGAAAGCATCAACAGCGAGTAAAAAAACTGGATATCTTTAAAAACGGCTCAATGGCATTAACAGCTATCTCTCTAGCGACTTCACTTAGTTCCCACCAAGTTTCCTCTTCGCTTTAGAAAACAGGAAGCAGTTACGTGGGGTACGGTCAGGACTGTATCTGAACTTTGAATACCACCATTCGCAAGTTGGGACTGTATGCGCATAAATTCGGGATAGGGATAAATGTTCTTTTAGAATGATCCCATCAATATTTTCAAACACAGCTTGTCTGAAAATCACTAGTCAATCTTCGTGCACAATAATGCTGTTGTATCAGTAGCAGAACTACGAATTCTGGGTCTTCCGCGAGATTCAGAAATTCCTGTGCTCTTTAGCAACCAATTCAAATCATCCGTCTCGGCCCCCTGAGGTTACGGACCTGGTAATTTCACTAAAAATCCACTATATCCTAGAATGAGATTAGACTATCTCTTTCTTGGTTATAGCGGATATTTGTAAACCACGCTTTTTCCTCCTCTATGGCAGCTTAGTTGGTAGGTTACATCTCCACTTACAACTCGCTTGGAAGAGCCTGGATTCAATTCCTCTCAATGATCGGGGAAATTTCTGAAGTCTTATTTAATTAAGACAAGTTAGCCGAACTCAAGGACTATCATTTTTTATTAGAAAAAAAAGTTTTAATCGTATGGATTAAAAAAAAAAGAAAGAAAGAAAAGAAATGTACTACGATAGAGTCCAAAGGAGGCTGGAGAAGTGTCAGCTGCATCGTAATTATTTTTGACAGCCATATACTAGCATCGCAGTTATCAATGGCTGCTTTATTTTTGTGGAAGCGGGTTTGATCTCGCAACATTTGCGTGCACGTACGTTACCCAGCCAATTGCAAATTTCATGGCGTATGTAAGTAATCATTAGTGGTATTCAACGAGTATTATACAAATAATAAAAAAATGTAAAAATAAAAATAACGCAAGAAAAACACTTTTAGAAGAAAAACTTCTTTAATGTATATGAAATAAAATGCATAGAATTTCACGAGGGATTTTTTTGTTTACTCAGCGAAGGCTAGTTGTGCTTTCAAAGAGGACCTTTATTAACTGTAATACATTATTTTAAAATTAGAAGAAAAATCTTGAATTAAACAGTGATTTCTACGTCAGGATTTTCTTAGAAAAATTTTGGCCAAAAAGAACTCGTTTTGTGATGATAATACTAAGCTTACTTAGCCAAAAATAGTATACTATCGTGAGGCTTCAAGGGGGCGCTTATAACAGTGGAAGAGGGTAAGAGAAAGATTTAGTTCTCCAAATAAAACGTTGATAATCACGCTACTTAAGTAAGAATGATGGGCTTCTCATAAAAGCGGCGAGAGAACTCCCACTTATGCTAACTGTGTCGCCGTGGTCGAGTGGTAAAAGTAATCATTGATAATGCACGTGACCAGCTGCTTCGCGAATGACCGGCCAGAGAAGACAGGTCCAAGGCTGAACCTCTTGCTGTTCCCAAGATGTTTGTCTGAGAAGTCTGCTGAACAGAGACCGATGACCTGATTTCCAGGTTACTGTGTGTGTGTTGGAGGGAGAAGATAAGAAAGAAAAGATCTTGTGCAGAAACCAGCAAGTTACTGGATATAAAAGGGACCGATAAAATCGCACGGTTAAAACTTTCCCCTTTCGAAGTCTTCAAAGACCGCTGCAATATGGAAAATTTAATTTTCAGGGAATTACAGAAGGAAATAGTTAAAGAATAGGCAAACATACGCATCCGCCAGTAGTGTTTTATGTTTCAAATAGGATGAGTGCTCTTGTTGTTATGTTGGATCTTCCAATACGTTTAGAATGAATAATTCAAGACAGAATTCATTTTTTTTAAATTTTAAACTTGGGATGGTGTGCACTCATGTTCTGAGAAGGTTCCAGGTTCATTCTTGCAAACTAAACTTTTCTGTCCACTAAATATGGTGTAATGAAGCAAGAAAAAATGTGTTTTGCATATTCGATTCAGTTTCATACTTAAGGCATGTAAGGTTAATAAAATAAACCTACTCTAAACACTTATAAGGAGGAGGAAAATGAAAAGTGCCGACATTAACAAGTAGTCTTAAGTGCTAAATCCGGAAGAGACCGGAAAAAATTTTTTTTTTTTAATACAAAATGCTGTTAAATGCACTCAAGTTTTGTTAATTCATCTCACGGAGTAATCTTATGCGTTGTTATTTTAAAATGCAATAAATTCAACGTCATTGACCTTCTACCCAGCTAAAAGTAATTGACTCTGCAAGCACAAAATTGTTGCGCTCATGTTTGGCTTCTGTCATTTCTGGCTGCTCTTTAGGAGCGCATACCTAAGATATAATTACCATAAGACACTGCTGGCATATGAGGTTAATAGCAAAGAACTCTGCCGTTTCCTCAGTCAATTCAAATCTGTCGAAAGAACGACACCCTTCGCTACACGTGGCTTAGCAAATCCAACTACCCCGAGTGGATTCACCTTGCATTAATTGGCAAGGACAAATCTGACAAGTGCCCAAACTAAGCGCATGGTCAGTTCAGTGCTCTAACAGTCAGCACACTGGGCCTTCTGTAATTTGCTGTAATTAATTTCCTCCTTGTCAGACTGCTGGAGAAGCGGCACACCACTTCCACGCATGAAGGTGAGGGGCAATGAATTCTTACTACAGATGACTACGTGCAAGATAAGTAGCCATCGCATACTTTCAAGGAATTAAATATGCTACGTATAGACCCTATTCCCATACTACCACAGCGCGGAAGTATCGAGCATCTCTGAAAATATTTTTGTAAATTGGCTATATCGCCGAAAGAATATTTGGCGTTTTCCTTTGTCTACATAATTCATTTACACAAGTATTAGCAGCATTCTCCCAATTATATACAAGTGTCAATACTCTCTAGATGGAAGGTGAAGTCAATCAACAAAGCGAAGAATGCGAATAATACCGCTGGAAATATAAATTTGAATCAGACACATTCCACCCACTGCTCATATCGGGCAACCAGCGGCCATGTAGGAAGCACAAAGCACCCCCCCCCCCATCAATAAGCTTAAAATTAACGTGTATAAAATATAGTTTCACAACTTTAAACATATACGTTCCTGGAAATATTCGATTTTTCTCTATTGCTTTCTTATGATGCATCTTCCTCAGCATTTAAAAATATTATCATAACATGTAATATGAATGTCTCAGTGTCTTGTAATAATTGTGTTGGATTTCCGTGCTTAATTAGCAAGTGGAAAAAAAATATTTAATTGTAAATACAAATATTCATCAACAAAAATTAAATCGTATCTTGCGGGGAAATGTCAAATGCGAAGTACTTAGCTAGCCATTTCACTGTTTGAATTTCTTATTCACTAATGGCATTTACTTTTTAATTATTTATCCGAATTATCGATTTGTCAGTCGATTAAGGAAGCAACAACAACATGGACCCATATTAACTTTAAATGAAGAATAGCAATAAACTACTTACCAACTAAGAGTCCACTGCTCTAATAGATCTCTAACAAGGACTGACTTCCTGCAGATACGTCCTTTTCTTAGTATAGAAACCATGACAGAAAGGTTTCCATATTTTTATCCAAGAGGGTTTACTAGTATACAGCAGTAAACATCGCTAATCTAATATGCAGTTTTAAGAACAGAGCATCAATAAAGTGAATATAAGTGTCGGTTATTGATTCTTCCTCCTGGACAAGCATCAAAGGTAGTCACCTCATAACGATATGCATTGTACTTCTCTTCCTACTTATTTTCACTACTAAGAAAAATTTGAAAATCTTTTAACTTCTTTTAAAGAGGTTCCGTTTAACTGGACTATGTGTGGGTCTGAAAGTTCTGTGCATGCTGCTTGGTCATTGGATTCGTTGTAGTAACAGCAGTACAATACATATCGTTAACATATGCTGGAATTTGCTTTGTGTCAATGAAGCAGTAGACTGAGGTTGGCACTGGATGTTGTGGACAAAAAGAAAGACAAATCACTCATCTGGTTTCAAAAATATAAATTCTTGAAATATTGGTTAACAGAATCAAAATGCTGTTACTTCCATTCCATATAAAACTGAATGTAATGATGATGCAGTTTGTGAAGAATGGATAACAATAGGGCTGCTTCAAATACATTTACAGAATTGTCTAACTGTCACCTAATTCCCGGAGGTGACAGTTAGACAAAGGAATATTTGTGGGATTTCACGCTGGTTTCAAAAACGCCATTCCGAACTACTCAAGAAACAAGAAAAATCCAAATTTCCAAATGACGGTTGAAAACTGGCTCACTAAATTTCAAATTTTGGGTTGCAATAAGAGTTTGATTATGGTTCACTTCTTACATTCCCATTTGGACCACTTAACTTAAAAACTGAGTGCCATCCAAAATTCTGGAATGGTCAGAAAAGTGACAGCTATATTTTAATGCAAGTTGTTGCACTTGGGGACTGTTCTGTCACGGAAGCTGCTCATACACAACTACTGCACAAGGAAGTGAGATGGATATCTCGAGGGCGGGTACTTTCAAGGTTCTATGAACTGAGGGAAGAGCTTATATATATTTTTTTACATCTGAAGAGTCTGAGCTGACTGACCTGCTTAGTGATGAGACCTGTTGCAATAAAGTTGCTTTCCTAGCTGACCTTTCTCAAGCTTTGAACACTCTTAACAAGAGTAAGCAGGGAAAGAATGAAAATATTCTTACTTGTACTGACCAAATTTAACTCTTTTAAGGAAAAATTAACATTTTGGGGAGCTAGAATCAAAAAAGAGAACAAAGTTGAAATGTTTAAGCTGACAAAAAAAGTTGCAGACTGGACAAAAATCTTGTCGATTTAATTCTACAAAATTTGTCACTGCTGAGTAAAAACATTGACAAGTATTTCCCGTCACTTGATGTATCTTCCTTAGACTGGGTAACAGATCCATTTGTGTTAAGTGCGTTGGATTCAGCAGAATTAACTGTTGCAGAAGAAGATGAGCTGACGGAAGTAAGAAACGACAGAGAACTGAAACTAAAGCACCCATGAACAGATGGGTGCTTTAGTGAAACCTAATTTTGGTTGTTTCTCTGACAGGAGTACCCCATTATCACAAAGAAGGCGATTGAAGCACTCCTTTTCTCTACATCGTATCTGTGTGAGGCTGACTTTTCTGCTATGAAGAGCAAGAACGGCTTCAAACATTGTAGGAGGACTTGAGGGTATGCTTATTAACCATCCGACCTCAGACAAGAACCATTACAGGTTTCCCACTGATATTTTTATATAAATGATATTTTAATCATTTTTAGGATACTTTTTTATAAATAGAATCTTTCTCAATATCTTATTTCGGTAATTGGAATAATAATAAATATGAACATAAATTTTAAAAATAAATCTTTTGAAATCCAGATCAATATTATTTTAAAAAATAACACAAATGATTAGAATTTTAACTATTGAACTTTTAAACACAATCTTAATACGCGTTTTTTTTTTTTTTTATGATAAAATCTCTCCTTAAAACCCTGATGGTGTGCCTTGACAATTTTAGCACTTTGCTCAGTGTGCCGTGAGTTGAAAAAGGTTGAAAATCGCTGCTCTATATAGTGTACTACGCTGTATATTGACCTGTCACCATAAGAAAAAAAAAAGTTATGTTCATTGTACTCTAGAGTGAAGCAAGCGGTTTATACAACTTTTAGCTGATCTGAATTTAAAGAACCTACAAATTCTTTATTATAATATAGCATACAATATCTGGCATATTCTGAATATGCCAAAATACTCGCATATATATAAAATCTTCAACTATGTATAAATCTCTGATAACCACAATTAAATAGCTTTGCCATCAATAATTAATGTATTAAACGTCAAAATCATTAATGTAAACTATTTAAACATATCAACACACCACCTATCAACTGTAAACAGAAATTCCCACAAATGCAGGCTGGAGAATTCAGTATTTCATCTGTACGTAACGCACTTAATATACTAACAACAACTCGAAACCATACCTGCAATTGTCCCTACAACAATCGCAGGAAATGTGTAAGTTACGCTTCTGAGTTATTCAAACTGAATAACTTTTTTTGTGAACCAACGCAGAGAGGGGTGAAATAAAAGAAAAATCCCAAGTTCGCAAGTACAAGCGAGATTCGTTAGTCCTTACCAATAATTACTTACTAACGAGCTCCGATAAACAGTTACTTCTGAGGGTCATCAACCTCCGCCTCCATCTTGATAATATAGTGTATTCCTTTACTGCCTTTCGTCTTCAAGTGAACCAAGCCATGTTCAAATCTAAGAAGAATCTCTATAAAACGTTTTACTTATTTGGGGCTTAAGCAAAGCCCCAAATAAGTAAAATAAAGATTAGAAAAATATATACGTGGCTATTTTGAAGTCTGTTGTAAGGGAAGTCTTAAAGAGGTTGACCTTGTAGAAATTTTAAGCTGGATATAATTTGCCCTGCGAACCGTCTCGCTCCCCTGTTCCCTCATTGACAAGAGCATTTCACGATGAGCACGCTAGTATTATATATTATCAAAATCGTTCTTGAATACATATTTGCTCACGATATTGGCCTCGAGTTTTGCATCTACAAAGACAAAGCATATATCATTCGGAAATTCAAGTTTATAATATTAACTAGAATTTAATAAGTCAATTTTTAAATGCGGAATTAAATAACTGAGGAGTTTGCGTAGATGACTAACTGACATTGTAAATCAGGGTATTATATGCAATACGATAACAGCTGGACTGGATAACAGCAGTGTAGGATAAAAGTGCTTCATTCGTTTTGTTATATTCGGGTGTTTTATGAAATCAAATCAAGACGTATGCGTTTTGTTTTTTTAACCTCCTCTGATTGCCATTTCTCGATTCTTTTGACAGAAAAATTGAACGAAGTAATATAAATGAGAGTTCCAAATAAAAGAGCCAAGCAAACAAGCACCGGAAGGGAATTTGCTGATTAAATAAAAATTTAAAAAAAAACTAACCACCGAACGCATAACAAGAATCTTATTTTTGACATTTGACTTTATCGAGAGATTTTTGGTGATGCGTGCTGGTTTTTGTACTACAGTTATAAGCTTAATATTCTTTGAAACAAAAACAAAATTGACATGCGAGGCAATTTACAGTACGTCGGGTTGGGTCAGTTGTTACAATACAACGCTTTTCTATTTGGTTCATGAGATTCTGCATTTAGGAAAAGGTTTTATCCTGTCTTTTCAAATGGTGCAGAATCAGAGGGATGCGCGATATGTTTTTAAAGCTGATCCATCTTCGTCGGATAAAATAAATTACCTGATAAGTGCAGCCATAAACAAAACCAAATCTATTGAAAAGTTTATTAAAGTATAAAATCTTATCTCAACAATAATTTTCATTAATTTTGATCATTCATTAAAATAATGATTTTCTCGTTTCAAAAAATCAAACGAAATATTTGAATTACACTCTGAAAATTATAAAGCGTACTTGTTTCTCAATTTATAAGTTTTAATTTACGTACAAAGCAGCGGTCTCAAACTGTAATTACATAAGGACCCCCTTTTACTTTGAAATTGTTTCCGTAAATTCTCAACAATATTCTTTCCCTATTTTAAAATTTTTATAAACTTTTAAATATTTATAACAAATTCCGGGAATTATACGCAGACCCCCTGAACAATCTCTACGGATCCCCAGACTACAGTTTGAGAAAAGCTGATATAAAGGGTTAAAAGATCGTTTATATACATAAAACTCATTGTGACCAGTACTGCCATCTGGGACTTTCGCGCATTAAGGGCTTACTCAGAAGCGTACAAAAAACAAAACAAAACAGTTATATATAATATAAATAATAACGAAATTCTCACCTTGTCCTTCCACCCTGTACAGACACCACACACAGAGGCACAACAGAAAGAGCACCCTTCTTCTTCTCCACGCCATAACTGGCTTTTACTCAACCTTATTTTCACCACAGAGTCACACTGCTACAGGAGATCATCATCTCTGCCTGTCTGCTTTGCTCTTGGACAGCCTGGAAGAAGTGCGAGAAGTTAGCTCACTTAGTATCCACGGTTTCGGTTTAACACATATTAAACACCACTGCTAATAATAACCCGGACAGAAACGTCTGCACAACAACCCCAGTGTCGCACCACTCGGCCTGGAACCGTTATAGGATGGCTACAAATACAAGGGAGAGCGGGCGGAGGGAACTTCCTGTCGTCAACAGAAAGGGAGAGTGTGGACGAAATGTCCCGCGCTGGAATTGGTGATGCCAGAAGCGCATGTGCGTCTGTTAAGTAACAGCAGCTGTGGGCGACCACTTAGGCGGGGGACGACACTCACTGCAGCACGTATGAATCAGTTTTAAGCAGTACACGACCGCTGGTGTCACTGCGTACACAACTCTGCGACATGAGACACTACCGGGGGAGGGAAGGGAGCGAGAAGGGGGGAAAACTGCAGCCAGCTCGGCAACAGGACACCGTCTTGTAGCTCGGCTTGTTACTACAAACCGTAGTCGGTCCGCAGCGCGGGCATCCTGATGTCATGCATCGACCGTTATGACGACTCTGCTTGCGTCTCTCTGGCACCTCTCGCGCTTTACTCCACTAACCGATACGATGCAATCGCTGCGTGGGATGACTAGGTTCTGCCCCACTTGTTCATTATCTCGTTGTACGTGGTCCAGCAGAAAGTAGGAACTCCGTATCACGGTTGCGCGACGTCTTGATCCTCACAGATGAAGAGTGGTGGCATTAGTGGATTAAGATTACTTTTATGTCCACGTACACACAACTCCTAACAGCGCTGTGCAGGCAGAAGGCCACACGAGCTCATGAAAAATTTGCTTCAGAATGCCATCGTCTCTGTGCCAGTGCTGGGAGATGCGTGCAGATTACTGCCAAGGAGAAAGTAGGTCAGAGCCTAGTTTTTATGGAAAGGAGCAGGTTTGCTCGAGAGGACGTTGAGAATTGCGGCATCTCCCGGATAACATCGAGCATGCCGTATTATCAAAAATTACTGCAAAAGTTCGAACCTCCCCTTTCAGTTGAAGCAGGCTATATATGATATAAGCCATCCCCAGTCCCCTACAGCAACAATAAGAATATTTAAAGCAGTATATATGCTGGAAACACACACACACACACACACACTTTATGAAGGAACACAAATGCAACGAAAATAATAAAACATGTACAGTCGAAATCCAACCTCCATTCAGAAAAGGTAGCCAGAGAAATATAAACTGAGACAATTGGTATTTGCAAGTCTGTACGTCAGTCGGAAAATTCGGCTTCTTATTCTGGTGATAATTCAATCAAAGGCAGCAACAACGACATTAAATAAATAATGAACAACGGTTTGGCTTCGTGAACAGGTTACAGCTCAGCAGTCAGCAAAACATCATTATGCAATAATCTGTTTTATCAATTCTTATGTGAACTTTCGTGTTTAAGTGGAGTTGTGGTCGACTGTTGCGTTCATATGGTAGGCTGTAGGAGAGAAATATTCTATTGGCGCCTAAAGGTCATTTAGCTGGCCGCTTCTCTTCCATTCCGTATACCTTTCACCCATATAATTCGTAGTATCGACTGATTACGTAGACGGTGCGTTCCTTAGACAACAGTCTGTTGACGAGAAGGGGTGGAATCGTAACATGAATGCGTCGCGGAATAACTAGAAAATGAACTTGACCCGCCAGCCAAGAAAGTTTCTCTGCTATAGATTATATTCCTTCCACCAATTTTCCAGGATGGCAGCTGTTCCGGGACCTGTGACACCTCAGGACAAGACATAACTATGACCATGCAGCTCCGCTGCCAACGCCACCCGGCGGTCTGAATAAGGTGCTCTTACCCGATTTACTTTAACACCCTATCCCTTGGCGGGGAGGGGGGGGAGACGGTTCCCTGTCTTCTCCCAAGCCACCCCTTCTTTTCTCTCTCTTTGGTGGGGCATGGGCATGCTTCACTGACTCCTGAGGTTGTCATCTCTGTTGGCCCATACTGTCCCTCCCCTCCCTCTCTAGCTTCACTACGAGCGTCCAACCCATGTTAAAATTTACCGAGCCCAACACCCAAAATTTTAATGTTAACTCACATAACTTACGTATCTATATTCCTTTCGGCCAAACCCAATCCCTTTTTTTTTTTTTTTCTTTAGGTCCTAGCCACTGAAATCTCAGGAAACTAGATGGCAGGACCTGCCAGAGTACTACAGAAAATTGCTGGGTATCTGACCTGCCTCTTCGGGGCACAGTGTGGACAACGGTGGACCCACCAGGGGCACAACGACTAAAAGGTTAGATGAACAACGGTACACAACACAACACTCTACAATATCCGTACACTTTTAAATCTCTGGCTTCTACAGCGTTCTGTATGGCACGACAATTTATACTACGCGGAGATGGTGCCGTTAGACCCTAAACACACTATAGATTCTATAGTGTATTTTGTCTGTACAAGTGTTTGGGTTTTTTTTTTTTTTTACTGATACTCAGGATTGAGCACCCTGAGTACAGGATTTCTGGTATTCAATGGTATGGCACACCCACTGGTGGATGCGGGATTTAGTGCTTATAGGCACTGATTACTGGTACAGGCCGATGGACGGGCATCAGGAATCAGCTATCCACATATTGGCTGCTTCTTGGTGGCAAAGCAGCTTACATAAACAACATACACACACACATTCCTTCACAAAGATATTAGATGGAGATAGACATATGCCTAGGGGCCACCAGACAAGGGAACACATACACATGTACAAGTGGTGCGGACACAGATCCGGCACCTCGTGCCAGGGACGGGCACCAGGCAGCAGATGCCCAGGTAATGGCTGCTCACTGGTGGCAAAGAGGCCTGACATAACCGACACAGTACTACAGACCATGCATAACACAAACACACACTTATTCACCACATGTCAGGCAGGCTCGTTTTACAGATTTCTGTATACCATCACAGAATTATTGGAGGAGAGATGGACTGTTGTCTGGTAGCCACCAAAAACAGGTAGACATGCATAAATAAAATGTACAAGTGTGTGTGTCCTATTTTTTTTTTTTTTTTTATAGAACAAGGATTTTTTTCCCTCCTCTGGAGTGGACCACACCCAGATGAATCTGGCCCACCTTTTGGCAACATCAAATGAGTCAGAGTCTCGAATTGTGACAGTATGGCTCTACTGGGACTGACCCACCTTTCCGTGGTGGTGGTGTAGAAGAGTGCCCAGAACATCTCTCCAGGTGACTAATGATTCTGGATAATCAAGTGGCCAGTATAACAGAACACACACAAACCCAAACTATCACTATTCATATACAGTATATGGCCCTTTTCATTTTACAGTGGTACTGTTCTTCACAAAAATACGAGGAAGAACTGAACTGACATTCTAGAAGTTACCCTTTACAATAAACACAAGTCCACACCACACACACGCACACGCGCGCGTACAAGTGTGGGTTCACAGGCTGATTTGCATGATGTGAGGGCTGAAGTTCGGGAATGATTCATAGGGGGAACTTTACTCTCTCCTACTGCGAACTACACCTCTATTGAAGAGATCCTTTTAAGAATTCCTCCTGGACTGAAGAGAGCTATAGCCCTCATTCGAAGTCCAATGCCCCATTAAGTCTAAAAACGCTTACAACCTATCCGCATGGCCAGCTCCGCACTACCCCACTGGCCCTCGTGAGTAGCACAGTTGGTAGAATCGCCATCCTCCCCACATTGGGTGGAAAAGACCTGAGTTCGAGTCCCATCGATGATGTGAGGAATTTTATGTGCCTTTTTCACAATGTGGCTGAGTTAGCCGGACTCATGCGAGGGTAGCAAAGTTTTTTCTCCTGGAAACTCGCGCTTTTTTGTCCAGAAAACAGAAAACCTCAATTTACAGACAGTATGCGCAGAATAATATGGCCTTAGTCGCTGATGCTCCTAAAACCCTATTACAAAAACAGCTACGCAACTGTGCCTGAGATATATAAGGAATAATGAATTGCTTCAGAACACAGTGAGTGGTGCCACTGTCAACCATTATTTCCTGTTACACATCAGGTGGAGTGACTGTTAAACGCCTTGAAGAACACGAAATGCGCAACTTGTGGATTCCGTGTTCTTAAAGACGGACACCATTTCTTACCATTTATTGGCACACAATGGCCTTTAGTTGCTGTTCAGCCGCAAAACCTCCAATAACAAGAAAAAGAACAACAACAACAGATACTATTACGTCATTTTGAAAGAAAAAAAAAATAAACAAAAATTCGCAAAACTACTGTATTTAATTAGGTCTGATGTATTTAATCACGTGAACAAGATGGGTTTGTTAACATTTATCAAGATTAGATAAAAACCAACGTTATCTGATTGGATAAGCGTGATCAGATGAAGTTCATTTCTACAGGGTGTCACACGCAATGATTTTTTCTTATTAATTTATTATTATTAATGTAATTATAGGGTTATTTTTACCTATGCTGTCCTTGAAATACCTTGTTTAAAATACCCAGCCTTTATATTTATTATAAATGAATTAATATACACCCGATATGATTAATTGATTAACTCAGTTATGATTTGCCAAAATATCTAGGATATTTTCAATATTTTTGTGTATTTGAATATTTATGTGGGGAAAACGGGATAGAATGTTTTAAATTGGAAATCAGGGTCGATCCTCGGTGGGATTTAAATGGTACAATGTAACACCCGGGTCCTACACTGAAAAGGGCTCCAAATTCCGACAAGGGAGATTCCAATGCCACCAAGTAGGGCTTCTTGCTGTAAATATCCTTGTAGGAACTGAAGAATAGTACCTTGGGTGTTTCATTTAACCCTTCGTTTAATTTAATGTATTCGCCAAAGGAATCGTAAAAACAAATTTGCTAAATTCATTACACAGTTAGCTTTGTTGTTCTTTCTGATATTAAGATTCTCGATTTTGTAATTTAGCGTTTGCCTGATCAGTTAGCAACTACTACAATTCAGTGAGTTAAACCGTAGATGTGATGATACTGCAGACCAAGTGAGCCAGCAAAAGAGAAACAGAGAGGGGAGATTCTGACCGGATTTACGCTGAAACAGAAAAACAGAAACATTAAAGTAACGATGCCGAAGCCAATGGGAGCGTGGAGGTGAATTCAAGGGTATAATAACATACAAGGAGAACACTGGAATGTGGAATGGACACCTTGTTCCAGAAAATACAGTACTAAAGTAGTAACCAGCTAAACAAGTCGGGTATCATGAAGATGACGCTGTTATGCGAGTATTAGATGAAACTGAACGATTGAGATAAAACATACTAAAACTGGTTATTTTCATCTTTTTATGTACACCAGTTACAAATGCATTCATACAGCTGTATAAAAAAAAACAATGATATGTTTTTTTGGAAGACGGAGGGAGGAAGGGAAGGAGAAGAGAGAGAGTATATAAACAAGACAGTGTCATCTTACTTTTCAATGAATTCGGTGGTTAATTAAATCATTTTTCATTGTGTATCGAGAAAACAGGTTGACTCTGCCTGGTAACTAAGATGTTCACTTGTTAGCGACCTTTTACTACCATTAAACGATTTTCGGCAGACCTATTACCGCTCTACGTTTCGCTGAGCACTCTCCACAGCACACCAAATTAATGAATTCTCCTAATACCGAAATTTATTCCTCACTTTCTATATTCAAGTTTCGTCGCAGCGGTGCATCTCACGTTCTAATCTTATCATCTTCATTTAAAATATTTCTCAGTGGAAATAGTTATTAGAAATTTTAACGTCCAATTATATTTTTAATTTGAGTTAGGAACGCATTAGTGGTATGCTCAAAGTAAGCAACCATGCATGATAAACGGCTGGCCATGGAATGCAATTCTCCCCGCTATTTCTCCATCCGCGTCGGAATTAATCAGTGGTGGAATAGAAATAAAATTTACCGTAAATAAGTGAAAGTTCAACAGTTTGACCGGTCATGTTAAAGAAACTTAACAAGGGAAAGTGGGGTGCGTTGGTATTGCCCCTGTTTCCTTGTTAATATGATCCCCTCGATGAATTTAAGTACTTTTTTCCCTTAAAAATAAACGAGTAAAATGGTAAATATAAGAACCTTCATTGTAAGTAGCTAAATTCTAAATATCTTCCACAAAAGTTTCGAATTTAGTTGCTTCTAATTAGATTTTACTGTTTAATATTAAACTGAATATACTATAGGAATTAGTCTGGCCTTGTTCCAGACTAATTCCTACAGTGAATTCTTACGTGAGTTGGTAATAGGACAAGAGGGTCGTATGGATTTAAACCGAGCATAACAAAGAATAACTCTTCTTCTCTAATTTCGTAGCTTAGCTTAATTCTGCGTTTGCAGAATTAAGCTACGAAAAAAGTTGAAACCCGAATCATAAATTATGACTCTGGTTTCAATATGATTGGAATCTACCTATGGTTTTTATTTTACCGCCTGTTAGCACCGGGTTAGTGCATAAAGTACAAATAGTTCTGTACAAATATAGTTCTTTAACCTATATTAAATTAATTTAATAAATTTATCTTTTGTTTCATATTTTATTCAGAGCGCTTTGCATACGAAACTTGCAAAAAGTTAGGTGCGAATCATTAAGGGAGCACAGGATCATTAAGCCCCTTTAAGAGCTCCACCTTACAGTTTTTTTATGGGATGCCTCAGATTTTACCGTTTCTTAATATAGTCTGCGACACTTTCTTTTCCAAACTCGATTGCCATGGGAGCCTTCTGGATCCAGCCCTAGGTGGTAGCGATACAGCTCCACATAACATATGGCAGGGGTGGCCAAAAGACTGTCCACCCCTGCTCTAGCCTCTGAAGTGGAATCATGGAACTAGTGGTACAAAAAAGAGAAAAGCTTTGTTGGAGTTCCTCGAATGATATCGAAGCTGTGTCGAATACGTGTCGAAGCTGTCTTGCATTATGGGATACCAACCACTGGCTTACAGTAATAGGCAAAAGAAAACTGAAGCATATAATGAACTGTTCAACAAGTTTAAGCAAGTGGAATCAAATGTTACAAGGGACACCGCGGTGCGGAAAATTAACTCCGTGCACTCAGCTTTTCGCAAAGTTAAAAACATGAGATTCAAAAAGATCGGGAGTCTCAGATGATGATGCATACGAACTATCGTTATGGTATGTATTTCAAGCAACTTTTTCCTCATCAGGAGTGCCTTTTTTAAATCTTGATTTCAGAGAGTTAAACTTAAACGCTTGATTTTCGGAGAGTTAAACTAAAACGCTTAAGCTAAACCCTTAGCAGTAATGACCAGCAGAAGCAATGACTATAGAACGAGCAGCTTATTTATGACGTACATGGACAAAGAGACACACTGTTCAATTTAGTTCATTTGTATTATTATTTAGAAGAGTTTAACTACCCATTTTAACCGATCGTACATGGGACACTTTAGTGTTTACCTAGATGGAGTATGAGCGCACTTACAGCGAATGTAAAGTCAACATCAAAATTCGACATCGTCAGAAGGACCCTGTTAATGAGCTGTAATGATGCAAGGCCAAACATACATTAAGACTGCTCGGTTCTGAAAATAACATGAACTGCCAACCGCAAGAACAAGCACAGATCTAACCTCGGTTTTGTCGTTTTAAGTATATTCAGTGTAAAATACAAAGTGCAAATTGAACTTTTGGAAGGAAAAAAAAAAAAAATGCAGCAGTATATTACGAATTAATCAATCCTACTAAATGTAAATAACTGAAATATCACTTTCCCTTTAACTAAATTTAGACTATCTTAATACTACTTTAGAAACCTCTTAGTTATGCTCCCAAGTAAGAGGATATACGTATTCTCTGAAACTTATCCCTGATTTACTTCAGTATCAAAGGTACATAGAAGAGCAAACTCACTGGATTTTGAAGTACTACAAGACATAAATCCTATTTTTTTTTTTTTTTCGAAATCAATTCGTTTTCAACACCATGATCACATCACATTTGGAACTTGAAAAAGGATTAGAGGACTAAACAGAAGAGGAGCAGAGGAGTTACGCTAGATTCTTTCGACTAAGCTGTTCCCGATCGTGATTCATAGAAAGACTATATAGAGGCATATGGGACGGGAAGTAGAAACAAACAGGAAAGGGGTTGGAACAAAGGGATATATTTCTTAAATCACTGCGTTCCGGTGGGCCTTCTCTTCCTACATTCACTCTTAGTCAATGTCCAGCTTTTCAAAGAATTCTACGGTGTTCCGAAGGAACATCAGTTGAAGGCACTTTAATTTGTTTATTGGGACTGAACAGGCAAGTTACTACTTCTGAGCGATCTAAGACTCATTGGGCATCATCGCTTCTCTATCATGCTTGACACTTCAGTCCTGTGTGAGAGCAGCCTAGCAAGAGTGAAGATGTTTGTTTTGATCAGAGGAACTGTCGAGGCGTGCATCTAGAGAGAGATGTGAAGGACGTTCCTGGAAATCGTAAACGCCTTTCTAGAATGCGGTTAAGCCACTGCAGGATCCATTAGCCGATGCCCAAGACAATTCTAAGCTGTGACTGTGCAGCAGAGGCGCATGAGGGCCACTGGAGACAAACGGCTTACGTGTTGAATGATTAGCGTGAGATGATAGGCTCCAGTTAATTCCTATTTAGCTGTTCATAGAGCAATGAGGGTTTTCTCTTTGCTATAACATGCAGTCACAACCATAATAAAATATTAAAACTTTATCTAAACAAGAGTGTGAACTAACGAACAGTAGAACAGATAACAATCTTATTTCAAGATGAAGACTGAAAATACATAGCCACAAGACAAAATACTCCTCCTCCGCATCCAATGTCTCGTAAATTCGAATCCTAAACAGGAAATACGAATTATAAAAGGATGCTTACAAATTGAGCACTCCATCTTAAAACAAATGGTAGTCGAAATAAAAACATTCCGTCTGGATATTCCTCGTCCCCTAATCCTCGTCTTCGCTGTATTATAAATCTGGTTTGAATTGGTTTTAAACACAAAAGTTACCTGGGAGATCGTAAACGTGACCTTATAAGCTCGCTTTCTTTTCAAGATTGCAAATTAAAAAGGCAAACCTTTTAGAGAAGGACCATGATTCAGTACCATCGGCGAATTATAATATCCAGAGTTGTTTGTTAATAACGACAAAATATTATCTGTGCGATGTAATGAAATCCTCTTATACTCTTTAGTTTTATTCTTTACTTGGAGTATTAAACCATTACAAATCATCATGATTACATTACCTCATGATGCAGCATGATTCTACATAACAACTTCCCACTTCTTCGATGTCCCATTTTCGAATATCGGATAGAACAAGTATGATTGGAAAGTGGGTTCTGCTAAATTATGCTTTTCAACTTACTCAATCTGGTTATTCCACCTGAAGATTTATTGGATACTTTAAAGAATAGTCAAAGGTCAAAAATACATCTCTATATAACCATATCAATTTCGCATTTCTAACTGCGAAACAATGTAAAACACAATAGGCTATAATTCATTGCATACATTATGAACACCGGGCAAATAATTTATTTTTATTTGTTATGGAAGTTGTTTTCACTTGAATGCTGTTTCCTGTCTAAAAAATCTAAGTATTATCAGCTCCATTCATATGCATTTGAAGACTTCATACCTGCACGTAGTGTTTGTGTGAAACGTGCCAGTCTCTGAAGCACAGGGTTGTTAAAATTAAAGTATCCCTATGTAGAGGCTCTGGGGCGAGTTCTAAGGCTCGTACTAAAGAGAATCCGGACAACAGGTACAATAAAAAATGCGCTCGCCATTTATTGGAAAAAAAAAAAAAAAAATAGTTACAAAATTTGTCACTATATGGCGCTGTGGCAATAAAAATCACTTGAACAGCGTTACAATTGTTCAATGTGTCCTCCATTTTGGTCAACAACAGTGTCCATTCGAAGAACAGCATTTTCTATAGCAGAACGTAACATGTCAACTGGAATAGCCACCCACATGACGTCTAATGCTGTCCTTCAGATCTTCCATAGTTTGACATCCTTCCCGATACACCTGATTCTTCAAAAACCCCACAACCAGAAGTCGCATGGGGTGAGGTCCGGTGATCGGGGTGGCCAAGATGTCTGGAAACTACGGCTGATGACCCGTTCGTCTGTAAAGTGTTACCTTAACAATCTTTGGACACAACGGTGGATGTGGGGTGGCGCACCATCTTGCATGAATATGGTATCCTGAAGGCGCACACGTTGTTGCAGCTCTGGTATTGCGAAATTTGCCAACGTTTCATAATATCGCTGTCCAAAATAGGTGTGGAGTCCAGTTGGTGTTACCTGTTCAAAAAATATGGCCCAATCATGAATGTGGCCGTAAATCCACACCACACTGTCACTTTTGGAGAATGCAACGGGACCTCTTGGATAACTCGAGGGTTTCTGTTGCCCAAATGCGACAGTTGTGCGAATTCACTTGTCCATTTAAGCAGAAGTGGGCTTCATCACTCCAAAGGATGTTCCATGGCCAAGTGATATCCACTGTCATTCACGACAGAAACTGAAGTGCGTATGTTAAAGGAATATCTGCATCACCACGCTTTAGCTGGTGTACATGTGCATCTTGTAAGGATAGTACCGTATCACCTGACGCATTACTAGCCTTACAGTGGAATACGGTATGACCACTTCACGAGAAACAGCTGGCACACTTGCGCTACCACATGGAGTAGCGCAAGTGTGTGCGCTACTCCACATGGAGTAGCGCATGGAGTAGCGCAAGTCTTCAACACGAGAGGGGTCCACTCGTTTTCGACCTCTACCTGGTTGAACACCAAGATGTCCTCTCGCTTCAAATTTCGCAATCATTTTGCGGACAGCACAAACAGTCATAGGTCCACGTGGGCCTTATGCGCTTCTACGCCTGAATTCTCTGATAGCCGCAGCTGCACTGTTGCTGTTCTGATAGTACAGCTTCACTCGCTCCAGAGCCCTCTACATAGGATACTTTAATTTTAACAACCCTGTACTTATTATGCAAAAGGAACAATAAATTTACACCGATTTTTGTACTGATTATCATTTTTATTAGAAAATCTTTAGTATTCAATTAACAAAATGTAAATCATTTTACTTCATTTAGTATTAATAGAGTAATTATTAGTATTATTATATCAATAGTATTAATAAAGGCAAAATAATGCAAGGCAGCTAGGCATATTTAGCATCGGCCTTTCAAAAAATGTTAAAATAAAAACCTAGCGCCTCATTTCAATCCGATATCTAAAAGCATCTTCCTCAATTTTACTCAAGAACAGTACAGTATACAGAAATTCTGCTTTACAGCATTTTAATTGCGATTTTTTTTTTTTTTTTTTTTTACTTTTCTGATACACCTGACATTTTTACGGCTGACTGTCTTTGGAACAAAATTTGTATTCCCAGATCACAGAGCGCCTGTCCGTGATTTTTTCAACCCTAAGCTCCCGTCCTTTATCTAAATCATATTAATTTTTCTAAAAATGTATTAAGGTTATTTACACTGACTTGCGTCAAAAATGTTGCTTAATTTTTCCCCTGCAATGAAGATTGCAAAAGTTGTAATAAGTTATGAATAAAGGAAAACTTGTTTTTGAAACATTCAAGAGTAAGACATTTTCTTTCGTTCAAATGGTAGTCAAAGCCATTGGCCATAACTTCTATCCATCCCAGCTGGACATCGTGAACAGCGTGAATATAACCGCTATAACATCCCAGCAGTTCTAATATACCTACCTTCGTCTAAAAGGGTAAAGCTGACTTATTTATCATCTTCTATTTCCTCTAAGTCTTGCATTGATGATGTTAGTGAAGCTCAGCCTACCACACTGAATATATCGTACTCGATGTTTCCCTTGCTCTTCCCAACAAAACAAGATTAGAAGAATCATGAACCGTCTCGTTGTCAAGAAGTCTCCAGATCATGAGGGTATTTCTCCACTTGTTATTAAATCCTGTATTCCAGAGTTAACTCAAAACGTTTTGTGCCGCCTTTATACATTATCTTAATTCACTGATGTTTTTTGTTCTGCACGGAAATTTGCTCAGATCCAGCACTTTTTTTAGCAGAGTGACAAATTCCTCACTTTCAATTAGCAACCCTTTCCAAAATTATAGAGAAATCAACTGACAACTTTTATACTGTTTTGAAATGGTTAACGATTGCCGATATGAATTCTGTCGCTGCCGATTAACTGGCGACATCGTGGCTTTAGTTAGTCATCATGGCTTATGTTAGTCATTCCATAGAAAAGCTTTTGATGAATTCAAGCAGTTTCGCTCGACATTTCTAACGCTTTCAGTTGTTCTTGGTGCACAGTTTCACCTTATAGAAGCTGTACCAAGCACAACTGAAAAACAACACGGTGAAAAATCTTAGCACAATTGCTAAGATTTGACACCTTGCTATGCTTTTCGTTTTTGCTAAACATATGATAAATGCCACTCTGACTACTCATTACGTAGCATGATAGATAAATGTCTGACTTTAACTTCTCACTAAGATCAGAATTCCCCCCTAAGGTTCTTTTCTTTCAACCACTCTTTGTTCTTTTAATACAGTCTTCTCTTAAATCTCGCAAAAAAAAATCTGTTCAGATGCTCGTGGGCCCTAACTTCTAACCTCTCTTATAATATGTATACCACAAATATTTTTTCCACTGTAGCCAACAAACTAGGCTTTCCTCTTTCGCGCTTGGCGTTTAAGTAGGTAGTAGAAATAATAATACGAGTATAATGGTGAATCTGAATGGTGTATAATGGTGAATACTTGTAGGATTCATCATCAGTGCAAGGAAGCCAAAGGCTTTTGCTGCAATGGCAAAAACAATCACCAAGTAGATAAAAAAAAAATACAAATTATATGCGAATTATATTCCTCCTCATACAGATAACTATCCAGTTGACTTTAGAATTTATTCAAACTGTCAGCTTCAACTACCTGCGAAGGCAACTTGTTCCAGCAATCAATGACTCGCTGGCTAAAAGAAAACTTCCTACAATCTAAACTAAACTTCAACCCCTGTAATTTGAATTTGTGGCCCCTCGTTCTGGAATTCTTTATAACAGTGAAATTTCCACCTTGTTTCATTTTATTAATCCCTCTCAGAGCCTTATAACCCTAAATCAGGTTATATCTGAGGTCCCTGGTTGTCAAGCTCTGTAGCCTACATAACTCGGAGTCTTTTCTCATACGGTCATCCTTTTGCCGATCTCACCATTCGATTTTCCCGTCTTCGGACCCTTCCAAGCAGCTCAATGTCTTTTTTCAGATGAGGTTTCCATACCTGAACGAAATATTTCAAATGTTGTCTTACAATTGCCTTTTGCAGTGGGATTATGACCTCCCTATCTCTACAGGATAACGTTCGGTACATCATCGATAGGAGACTATGGAGTTTTACACTGTACAGAAAACTTCATATCTGTCCGTATCGCAACTCACAGATTCCTTTCTTGCTCCACTGTTTTTTATTCAATCCCACCAAGTGTATAATTTATTTGAGAGATTGCTATTGCCATTGTAAGACCTTACATTTAGCATCATTTAAACGCAGCTGCCACTTCTCTGACCATCTTTGAAGCCTGTTCAAGTCATCCTGAAGGAGCTCTAATTGGCACTGATCATTAACGACTCTACCAAATTTGACTCTACTAATCGTCTGCAAATTTTGACATCATACCGTCTATCCCTTCGTCGATGTCATTTATAAAAATGAGAAACAACAGTGGTCCAAGAACCGATCCTTGAAGGACCCACTCCTGACGTTTCACCAATTTGAAGAATACCCATTAATCACAACCCTCTGCCTTCTGCCCTGCAGCCACCCAGCAACCTATCTTAGAATCTTACCAGAAATCCCAACCTGTTCAAGATTATATAATAACCTCTCATGAGGGCCCGGTCCCTCATGAGAGCGCCAGGTCTTGCTAAAATTCAAATAAACTCCACATGAGAGCGCCCGGTCTTGCTAAAATTCAAATAAACTATGTCGAAATTGTGAAACACATCCAGGTCAGGTGTAACTGTGTCAAAATAGCCTAAGTTAGTTAAACATGATTTTCCCTCAATAAAGTCATGTTGTGTAACCTTCAGAATGCCATATCTATCTAAATGTTCCTGTATTGCACTCTTAATCATTACCTCTAAGATTTTTCCTCACATTGAAGTCAGACTAACTGATCTATAGCTACTAACCTCACTCTTAGAACTGCCTTTATGTATTGGCGATACATTGGTACTTCTCCAATCCAAAGGAATCTCCCCCGAGTCCAAAGATGCCCTCATAATTAACCTCAATGGTTCAGTACGCCCCTGGAAGTATCCCTCAAAACTACCGGATATATGGCATCAATTCCGGGAGCCATACTTGCCTTTATGCTCAAGTTTTTTTCTAATAAATAATCATCTGTAATTACGAAATCACTAATTTCGTATGGCTCAACCTTACTTACACAGCCTCTTCTCAGCACAAGGGGTCTTTAATCAGTAGAGACTGATGCAACTAAATCAGCACAGAAATGAGCCTTGCCATGAATTACATTAACTGGAGCTACTGCCACACTTGTGGCAGTAGCTCCAGAGCCATTCTTAAAATTCTAAACTCTGCTCAAAAGGCAGCAAGTTAATCAATGACTTGTCTCCTACAAACCCCTCTCCACTCCCTACCATACAGACGTTCAGGTATGATGCAGGACTTTTCGATAGATATTTACATGGGTACTGTCTAAATTAATACCTGCACTTCCACCTCTTTCTTCCAAACCAGACTATTCAACGTCCTTTCAGAGTACAACTTGAAACTCGCTGAACTAGCTTTTATTTTCTTCTTTAATGGAACAGCCTTCCTTCTTACGTATTCCCGAATCCTACATCTACATAAACGTCTATATAAATTCAAGCCGAATATCAAAAAGGATTTACTGCCTTCTTAACACTTGCACATGGTACCAGAATCCTACAGGCTCCAATAACCTTTCGTGTTTGGCGTTACATTTAATATATAATTTGCATTGCAAATTATATACTGTATTAAAAAAATGTGAGTCCCTTGCCTAATATTTTTTCGACGATAAGGAAGATCATTGCGCGGTAGTACAGTGGTATCGTCACCGTCCACCCCACACCGGGTGTAAAAGGCCCGGGTTCGAATCACGTCGACGACGCGAGGAACTTTAATGGGCTTTTTTTCACTCCGTGGCTGAGTTAGTCGGTCTCAGGCATAGATATCAAGGTTCCCCCCCCCCCAGGAACTGGAGTTTTTTCGTCCAGCAAAACAGTGCTGTTTCTTGTATTTTTCTCAATCTTGCGAACTCTGACTAATGGCATATGAACTCTTTGTTGTGAACAAAATTACAGGAAAGTGGTTCATATGCTATTCGATTCATTATTGTTGGACCTTCCTCCTCATATGATAATTTGCCTTATCTGTAATTTTCACATAAAAAATGAGATGGGGAGGGCAGATTACCCATCAAGCCAGTTTTCACTATTCCAGTGTAATAAAAGAAGGTGCTACTTCTGCGTTATGTATTACAATTGCTCAGATGTATAAAAATAAATAAATTGATGAGCTAATTAAAGAAGCATGTCCTCCACGATAGCTCAGTCACATGGTTGCATACCTCTTCTTTTGAGAAGTCTGAGTTCGATTTCCGTCTGGAAGAATTCAATCACCCATTATGGGGGGAGGGAAGAGAAATGAGAGATGACTACGAAAAGAAGTAGAACTGCTTTTGTACTTCTTGTAGTAGTAGTAGTGGCATGTGATGCAAGAAAGCAAGTGTATGAGCTTATGCAGCATCAGCCAAAAAAAAAAAAAAAAAAAAAAATCACACCATTCCCTCCAAATACCTGTCCAGTTCCTCCTTAAATTTATTCAACCTATCAACTTCCACAACGACAGATGGAAGTTTGTTCCAGCAATTAACCACCCACTGGCTAAAGGCAAATTTCTGCACATCTATCCTTTCTTAATTTGAATTTATGCCCCCTTAGGTTCGTAATCTGAACAAGTGGAAGGATCCCATCAGAATTCAGCGTGCTCAACACATTCAAGGCCTTATACACCTCAATCAGATCACCGCGCAGGTGCCTAGTCTCCAGCCACTGCAATTTGCAGAACTTAAGCCTCTCTTGGTAAGAGGATCCCTTCATTCCCCTCACCAATCTTGTTGCCCTTCTCTGTACACGCTCAAGCAAATCTACATCCTTCCTAAAATGAGGCCTCCAGACCTGTACGCAGTACTCAAGGCGTGGCCTGACCATTGCCTTATACTGTACAGAGGGATAATCACCTCCTTTTCCCTGCTAGCAAAATTCCTGTATATCATTGACAAAACCCCATGACCTGCTCTTGCAGCCTGTCTGCATTGCTCAGAAAACTTCATATCTGACTGCACAATTACTCCCAGGTCTTTTTCATTTTCTACCACCATAAGTGTAGTACCACACAGTTGGTACGTTTCTCTGGGGTTATTTCTACCCATATGCAGTACTTTGCATTTGTCAAGGTTAAATTTCAGTTGCCACTTCTTAGCCCATCTGCCCAAATTATCTAGACCCTGTTGCAGTAGCACACTGCCATTAACAACCCTACCAACCTTTGTATCATCTGCAAACTTCGACATTAAGCCTGATATACCTTCATCAATATCACTGATAAATATACAAAACAGTGGACCCAATACCGAACCTACTACGAAAAGAAGTAGAACTGCTTTCCTATCCACAGCTGCTGTTGTGAGGTAATCATGTCACTGAGAAAAGTAAGGATTTGAAGAAAAAAACTCAATTCTTAAAAATTACGAAGAACAGTTTTACAGCTGATCATATTAAAATAAAAAAAGACTAATAGCCTTATCCGTCAATACGTAGGAAACAAACAGATTGACACCTGATAAAATCTGAAGAATATCCGAAATGGCTACATTTTAGAATATATGGCAGAAGTCGTAGATTTGAATTCTTCCTATTACCTTATCTTATTCACGACTTAACGAAACAACTGCTATGGAAAAATTAAAAATGAAATGAAAGAAAAGAAAATATCAATTTAATGATCGAAATTTCTGTTTTAATTTGACCAAGTGGACTAACGGACGAATTTACTCTGAGAAACTGTCACTAGAGCAAGGCAGGTCGACCTCTCTTTAGGAGCTCAAACCTAAACAAAAGCTACTTCATTCACACGGACGCACAAGGCTGAGCCAAAGAGGAACGAGTTGATATAGAAAACAACCCATTTAATTACACTAAAAACAGAGCAGCCGTTTTGTGATTCTTTTCACAGAAATCTAAAGTATCACTTTGGCTAGGGTATGGAAGATCTGGGTCAGACAAGTGTGCTCTAACGTCAAGGTGCATCGCAGTTATTTATGTTAAGTGGCAATCAATTTCGCACTTTGCGCACTGAAAGTGCCTCCATATATTTCCCTGCTCCGCATTCTTTGGCATACGGCCCTTCTAATTCATTAGTAGCTGGAAAGTTAGAGGATAATTTTCCCTCCTCGCTAACTGACGGCTACTCAAGGAAGTATACCGAGCCAGTATTTCACTGATATTCTCCGCTTGACTAAACCTTTCCTTAAAATTAACCGTAAGCATGAAGCACAGCCTACTTATAAACTCCTGCACGCCACAAAATCCTCACTCTGTAAAACAGTTACCGGTGGGAAAGGGTCATGCTATTACACGTGCACGTGGATATTTGGAGCATCCCCTCCGTTTATTTCCGGCGATAAGCTTTAATTTGACACGAGATCAGCCGTAACGGAAACAATGTTTCGGGTGATGGCTTCAAGTTCTAATTCTACCTGGACCAGCAGTACCACACCAGTTGCCTAATAACTAACTCTGGCTGCTGTTGAGCTAATAAGCTTCAGTTACTGGCGAAAGATAGTCTCTCTTTTTTTTTTTTTTAACGAGACACTAGCGAGTCCCTTTACAATAAAACAATGGAAATTATGCCAAATTTGGATCTTCCTACTTCCAAATAAACAATACCGTGATACGAGACAGGAAAGAAACTTTATGTGGGAGTTCTGCTTCAAATAGTTGGTAGAAACACCAGTACACAAAATATCAACTTTGTAATACCTGCACTAATTATGAAAATGTTCGCAAAGTAAACTCAGCCTTATACATAGGATGGATTCTGTCCTAGTTCCACATGTTAGAACAATGGGCATGTCACAATTCGTACATCGTTATTCATGGTAATATGCTCTGCGCAATTTCAAAAGCACTTTTTGTGGCAATAAACCCATTGACTCCAAAATCAGTTCAACAAGAAATGTGGAATTGCTGATGTGTAACATTTAATTGACCTCTTCTGCCTGAGTAAAACCAAACTCTTCTGTAATTTGACTGAAAGTATACATCGAAAGTAGATTCACAGTGGAGTTTCGAAACAGTGGTTTTGTGCTCCATCAACAAGAAAAAAAGCTTAAGGACTAAACATGGTCCAAAAAAATAAAAACGTCCTGAAATGTTTAATTTATGAATGGGGATACAGACATAACTACATCCTTCATTCCGAATATATATTATAAATTTTATGGTACTCAAAGCTACACCTTTTTATTCCTCTTCTGCGTCATTTTGCTTTTCCTTTAAGAAAAATATGATATGGAAATTCTGCAAGCTTCAGAGTTATATCTGTGGTGTTCACTTTAAACTTTATTTAGCCATTTCCACATTGAAAACAACCGGTCAAGCCAACCTCACTGGTATTGAAGGACGTGCCCAAAATACTTTTGAGGGTGTTGTACTGAACACCACAATCAAGGTGACCGCAGATATCAAAGACACCCCATCAGTATGAGGAACTTGTCACTGGCGGATCCCTATTCCATCACTGAGGGAAACATCCGCATTAGGTCACAGCAAAATGCGAATTGGAAAAACTCAAAGATTTCTCCCATACTATTCAAAGAACTACTGACCACAGCGATCAACAGTAACCCACTAACCCTGAACCCATTGAACAGCCCGGACGACCTGCAGAAAGTTACTACGGAACTGATGACAACTATCAGTAACCAAGCAATAAGAAAGAAACACCCCCAACTGGGGGCAGTACCCTGGTGGACTCGAGAAATTGCCATGCTCCGGCGGCAAACGATAAAAGCAAGGAAGGACTTTCAGAAGGCCCGCAGATCATGGCCTGCAAACGAAGTCGAAGTCCTGAGACAACAATATAGGGAGATAAGAAACCGCTATACTGATGCCATTAAGAAGAGCAAAAGACACTCTTGGGAGCTCTTAGTATCCACAGAAGGAAACACTAACCCCTGGGGACTAGTCTACAAGGTAACCACCAACAAAATGCCCAGAGGGGAGGTGAATGCCACCACCAGGACCCGGCAGGGAAACCTTACCACGACCTGGGAGCAGTCGATGGACAATATACTGGACACAATCTACCAGAAACCAGCGATGCCGATACTACCAGCACAGAGCGAAATATGCGAGAGCAATGCCAGTTACACCAATCAGGCAATGGAGCCCCCCTTTACCAATGACGAGCTCAGCGTGGCAGCTAGTCGAGTAAGAAGCAAGAAATGCCCAGGTCTCGACATGATTGAGCCTGAAATCTTAAAGAAAACTGTTGAATACGCACCGTACCTATTGCTCACCCTATACAACAGATGCCTGGAAGCCGGCCACTTTCCAAAGGCATGGAAAACGGCCAACTTAAAACTAATTCCAAAAAAACCCCAAAAAAACCCAGAAAGCCCAGATGCATATCGACCCATCGCACTGCTCTCGGTGGTAAGTAAAGTATTCGAAAGACTACTTCACAGAAGAATAATTGCTCACTATGGAAAAGCTGGACTCCATGCCGCGAATCAGTATGGCTTCAAGCCAGGGACCTCGACAGTGGACGCACTGGGAAACCTACTCAGGACGGTACAAGAATGTAGAAACAAGTACCTGCTTCTCATCTCGGTTGACTTTGCTGGGGCGTTTGACTCACTTTGGTGGCCAAGCGTCCTGGCGAGGTTGAGGGAGGCACGGGTGCCAACAAACCTATTCAAGGTCATGGAAAACTATTTATCACATAGAAAAGTGGAGATCAATGTAGAATACCATAAGATCACAAGAGAAGTACACAGAGGCTGTCCGCAGGGGTCGGTGCTGGGACCACTCCTGTGGAATATGGTGTTAGATGAGTTCTTAGTGATGGATCTGGGACCCGTCAGGACACAAGCATTCGCTGATGACCTGATATTGACCGTGGGAGCGGATTCCCGGGCCCAGTTGGAAACCCAAGCAAACCAAGCACTGCAGCAACTCCAGCAATGGGCCGCAAAACACCAGCTAACAATTTCACCCATAAAGACCTCTTCAATCCTGCTTAAAGGAACCCTGCAATTGCGACGACCACCGCAAATAAAAATTGACAATGTCACCATTAAGTTTGTAAACCAACTTAAGTACCTAGGCGTGGTACTGGACAACAACCTCTCGTTCCAGCTGCACCTAAAGTACATAAGAAAAAAAATCAGGAGCTATTCTGCACTGGTAGCCAGAGTTACTAGGAAAGATTGGGGACTCAAAAAAAGAGCCCTGACGCTATATTACAGGACAACGTTTCTCCCAGGAATTACTTACGCCTCAGCAATTTGGTTCCCAAAAACTGCACTGGCAGTGAATAGAAGAATTCTGGACATGATCCAAAGGACCATACTCTTAACTACGACGCGTGCGTGTAGTACAGTGAGTACTCCAGCACTACAGGTACTCGCTGGAGCGCTTCCTTTGGACCTGGAGGTTGTTCGCACAGGTCTGCTATACTTGCTATCCAGGGGAGTGGCGGCCACACATCTGGACTACACAACTGACCCAACGAACAACCTAAAAACGGAAAAAACTAGATTACAGAACCACCTGCTAAAATTATGGCAGAGAAGATGGACGGAGACCACCAAGGGTGAGATAACCAGAAGATATCTGCCTGACCTCCAGAAAATCTACCCAAAACAGCCGACCTGGTACTTCCCAGGGTACCATTTGACATCTCTAATAACAGGACACGGACCCTACAATGAGAAGCTGCACGGATTCGGACTCACAGAGGACCCAAACTGTACGTGCGGGGAGACAGAAAGCTGGAATCACATAGTGTACGAGTGCCCACAATATGAAGACCTCAGAGGGGTACTTATAACAAAAATAAGATACCTACCAAAAGGATTGGAATCCCATTTCATAGATACTGAGGATGAATATAGAGCATTATCCCAGTTCGCACAAGACCTCTTCATCAGGAGAAGGACATTAATCACCATCTACAATGACTGACATCAAGTACTACTATTGAGACACCAGCCAGCACAATGTAAAGGCTGCAACTAAAGATGAGTGACACAAGCACAAGGACGGAGCTTGCCCCATGAGTAAAGAAACTTGAAACAATAGCTGCCAATAGCCATATGGCGATCTGAAGAGGGCACTCTAGCCCCCTTCACCTTTAAACCTACTTCCTTGGGGGGAGGGGGGACATTTTCGTCCTCCTCTTCTCTCCACCCTATATCTTCTACTCTGGTGGGACATGGGCATGTCCCACTGAAAACTGGGGCTACCTACTCTATTGGCCCCATATTTCTGTCTTTCTCCCCCCAGCCTTCTGCCTCCCCCCCTCTATCTATACGCTAGCGAAAGCCCTACCCAAAAACTTAACATATCTAAATTACCTTACGCCCATAACTTGGCCTAGCAAAACTAAGCGATTCTACCCCTACGTCGACGCGTTTCTGTCTTTCTTTTTTTATTTTTTTTATTTATTTATTCATTTTTATTTATTTTTTTTTTAAGGTCCTAGCCGCCGAAATCTCAGGAAATTAAGTGGCAGGACCTGCCAGAGTGAAACAGACTACTGGGTTCCTGGTCTGCCTCCACGGGGCGTAAGTGGGGCAACGTTGGGCCTCAATAGGGGCCCAGCGGCTAAATGACCAGATGAACAACGGTACAAGGCATCACACATATACAAAGTCCATACACTTTTAAATCTCTGGCTTTTCCAGTCAACTGGTTCACCCACAATGTAAACTACGCGGAGATGGGGGGAACCCCTTGTGCCGTTTGACCCTAAACACACTTACACTTACTAGTTGTTAACACAAGCGCAGGCTATTGACATTGATCATCACAGATATGTCAAGGACCGGAAATGCAAGAAAAACGTCAAAATTAAACTGAATAAATAGCAGCACACTATCTATAACTTTTGTTAAGAAAAATAATCTTTGACTAATGCAAAGCATAAATGCCAGGAATATTAAATATTCACATCTATGTAATATTCATCACACGTAAATTCACATCTCATCCGAATGTTATATTCGAATCAGATGTGAATTTACGTACGATATCAATTGTATAAGCATATATGTATTATCTGTCAGTTTGTAAAGTTTAAGGGAAGTAAGGCAGATAGATTCGAAAATACCAAATGCGCCACTTTATACTGGCTCGCTGAGCACTCAGCCACGGGCAGCCAATCACTGCATAAGCAAACCATCAAAGCCTTCAAAAACATCGAACATAACTAAGCGCAACAAGTGAATTAAAGAACTCTGCTAAATAGTCTTCAACCCTTTCCGAAGAACATTAAAGTTACTAAAAAGATAGATGCTCAGCAGTTCATAGGGATGCTAGTTACTGCCCGCATGCATTAAAAACAGAAAGAAAAACGAGAGATTTAGTATTTAGAATTGACAGATGAAGCTCGCTGCTGTATAATACTATAAGCTCTTTTTTTTATGAGAATTCTCAGCATATACACATCTGTGTTACTTAGCATTTAGCGGAAAACGATAAAGAGAAGTGCTAAAGATTCTGGTAATAAATTCTACTTTTTTTCAACGTGTTGCTATTGCTATGGATACCAAAAAATAATCAATCATCCACCTCAATTATTCCTTGCTATTCTACAGTGGGTTCAGGTCATCCAATTCAAAAGGAAGGCAAAAACACCGGAGTTTCCCCCTGTGGAAACTTCTACTACCTTCGTCTGCAATCGATTTACTTAGCACAGCCGAAATGCAGGGAAATAATTCCTTAGACCTGATGGGATTCGAATCTTAGAGTTTACTCAAAAGCAGATATGTGTAATATAACGGATCCTTACTCCTCGCTTTCCATTCGTCAACCTACAAAAAAAACCGCTCTCTGGTGCATAACTGTCTTGCAGACCTTGTTCAAGGAGAACCTTTAAATAACCTATTTTACAACCAGTGCTTCCTAGAAAGAAGTGGGAGAAGTTTCATTAGAAAAAAAACCAGCATCGCTACTTAATACCAAGAGTATCAATATTACTGCAAGATGAGAAAAACCTCAGGATGACTTCCGACTCTGTGTGAGGGCATTCGCCTTAAGTTCTAAAATAAAAAAATACATCTTCTAATACAAAGCTAATTTAATTTTCAAAACGTGTTTCATCTCAGAGAAAATATAGCAATCATATTATTTTACCAACTGCGCACGCTTTCCACGTGCCTCACTAAATAGTTCGTCTGATTTTGCTGAAGTAGAATTTGGACAGAAAATTCTTTTTTTTAAATTTCTTTTCATATTAGAAATTCTAGATATAACGACCTCCTTAATACGAAAGATGAAGGAATCTACATAAGTAGATGATATAACTTAAATGTAAACAAAGATATTAACGCAAGAACATACGAATCATAAACACAAATTCAACAAAAATAATTCTCTTAGTAACTGTTATGAAGTAACTGACAGGAGCCGACGGTTTAATATTCGAAAGAAAGAAATTAAAAATGTAATTAACGATTTATTTGGGTTTTATAAGAAATCTTTTATAAATATTTGAGAAAGTCTCTATTATGAAAGCTAGTAAGGAGTACATAAAAGGCAATACATCATGACTGGGTACTACAGGTAAATCCCTTATACATCCGAAATTATTTATAATTGATCCGAATAAACATATAAATCTACGATAAACAGAAGAAAGGTACTGACTTAGGAAATTCAATATAATAAAACCGATTAACATAATCTGCAGGATTAGTAAAATAATTTCTTAAAAATTGCAAATGGCCAAGTTGAACAACGAAAGAGTTTATCAACATAGCGGGAAGAGCATCTGCAGTACCAAAGATGTATATTTGTGTTTAATCATCTCATGTTTTTTTGAGAAAAGTTTATCCTTAAGACAAAAGCTTGCAATGTTCAACCACATTGCAAGCAACTCACAACCAGAATACCAAAAGGTTTCCATACCCCGGGAAAAACTGAATTTATTTGAATTTTATATTAGATGTCATCTCAAGGGTAAAAGCTGACTAAAATTTCTCATCTGTATTGCAATATCAAACATTTTGAAACTTTTGATCAGACCTGAACTTTGCTGAAATGATAAATGCAAATGCTTCGTGATTTTTAAAGCGGGATTTGCTTTTTTCCCCTCAGGAGCACAGCAGAATCTTGTCGCGAACTTATAAGATTATCATGGACTGGGCAGCTGAAGAAACATTCTGGACGCTCTTCCAGAATTCGTAAAGCTCGAATCAAAATGGACCTCTTTAAGACGTTCAGAATTAAACTAATTTTTCATACATTTCTTTCAACAGATAAAACACCCTTGGAACAACTTGGAATCCATGGAAAATCAGATCTCCGTACTCGATACTTTATTAGGAAGAGTGGACAGAGAATCAATAATAAGAAAAGTAACCATGGCAATAAAATCTACATTCTTTAACAACTATAAAATTTCTTTGTTATACCAGTATAGACTCACTAAGTCGCAAATCTGTATTAATTACTCCCTACTCACTCGCAATATACTAGGGAAAAAATGTACAGTGTGATAATATTACAGTCCTAATTGCCTCTTTTTCTTCTTTTTTTTTGTATCATTTTCCGTTTCTGTATTATAACAGCCTTTGGAATGGAAAGCTAGCAGTTAATTTTAAGTATTGCAATTTTTATTCAATGGACCTAACCAACTGTTGTTGATTCAGTCACTAAGGTAGTGTTTCTTAACCATGTCCTACGGACTGAACCAACGGAGATGCTCCAGTTAAATGGGTTACTACTGTAAGTTCTTAGCTATAAATTTAAATGGGGAGAGGGGGAGGATACCTTGAAAGCCTAGGAGGTGGTGCACTGGAAAAAAAGCTCATGAACCACTGCCCTAGGTGATTAACCTTAATTGGTTCTCTCCGACAATTAATCTAAATACCTACGTATATCGTTAAATTCGGAAGTTTAAAATGTTTGAGGATTTCCGCTGTAATTGATACGTAAGCGTTATTCTAAAGTCTTGTTTTGGTTGAGCTTATCCATGAAATTTAACAAATATGGAACCTCAGAGATCACTTCCTGTAGTAATGATATTCTAAAACTATATTACAAGAATTTACAATACAATACGAATACAAGAATTTACGATGCAATACAAATACAAGAATTTAAAACGCACTTTTATTTTCAGTTCACGTAATTTTGAAAATAAATTAAGCCGACAGCAAAAAAATATCACATTAATTTCTAAATCTGAAAAAACGATTGGAGGTGTTAAAATTAATCCGTAACTTAAACGAGTGAGTCTGTCTAACCAGTTTATTGATGTCTAACAGCACACCCCGCCTCCAGGCTGATGCAGCTGATTAACCTAGCTTTGTCGGGGTCACTGTTTCACTATGTTATCCCATAAAATAGCATTGGCCTCATCCATCCTACCTTCAAGGAACTTCGCCCTTCAGCTAGTCTGACATCCGTCATGCAATCTACGGCGTGTATATAGTTCATACCTTATTCTCTTCTTCGCTGCTGATACCAAATGTTACGGAAGGTCAATAACAAGTGAGTCACAAGTAACCTATCTACAAATGACCAAAACATACATTGGTCAATTGTAGATAGGCAGGCTACAATCTGTACCAAATAACTATTAGTACCGTATTAGTATTATAATGGCTAAATGATACAAGGAAGGGACTTTTTTCTGTTCTGACAAAAACAAAGATGGAATAAAACTTCTATCATTCATACTTTCTCTGTCGCTAAAAATTGGCTATTCAATTCCGCTTTGAAACCTATAAAACTCTCCGCCTCGCCCGCTGTGGCAAGAAATTTATTCTAATGATCTATAATAAGCTATACAATGAGCTGTAATAGTCTGTCAAGTTGAAGAGACGTGGAAAGCTATCCAAAGGTGTCTTAGCCGACAATGCTCCTGCTCACAAAGCTGCTCTCACAGTGTACTTTGCAATCAACAGTGGCTCAGAATATCTGCAACAAATCATCATTTCAGACTGATGAGGAAGTAATTAATGAAATAGAAGCCTAGTTTTCTGCTTAAAGCGAGGAGTTCTATTCAAGAGGACTGAAACAGCTTATCCAAGGATGGCAAAATGACTCAAATTTCCAAACAAGTTGCAAATCTCTAAATCAAATCAATTTTAGATAAGAGTAAATACTTATTGACCGTCCTTCGTGTGTGTGTGTGTGTGTGTGTATATATATATATATATATATATATATATGCACACAGAAATGTAGTGGTTTGGGGTTAATGGAATACAAACAACTGGCTTCCTTGCGTAGAGCCCACTTGAATTGAGCCTTTTTAACACAGTTCGGTTCAAAATGTTTCAACTGTGCCCGCAGCAACCTCAAGAGACAGTTGATGAACATCACAACGTAGGGTTCCCTCTTGCTGTTAGAGCCAAATAGGGGTTTATTCTGGTTGGCTGGCCATGGTAGCCTTCGGGCGACCATGACCAGCTCTTCTTGTAATGGTTCCTGTCTCTTGAAACTGCTTCCACAGTGCCGAGACGAAACTGCGTGACACACTAAGCCAACGTGCCACCTACGCTGCAATTGCCCAGCTTCAAATAGTCCAACAACCCTCCATCTCAAAGAATCATCTAAACGACGATGACTTGCCATTCTGAGTACTGGAGATGTGGCTATCCTACTGGAAAATCCAAAAAAACGGGATTGAAGTGATGTGGTCGCAACTCGTGTTTTTATAGGCATGAATAATTTGCATAATGGGCGGCTAATGTGGTAGATTGATTTCTATTGGATACTCCGAATTTGCATGCTAAGATGCCTATTATATTAAATATTCGCCTTCGACGAAACTGTTAACAATAAAATATTCATGAAAAACATTTTGTTCTGTTAATTTTGTTGAGCAGGGTAGTAAACTCTAGAAGGAACAAAAAGAAATAGGCTGATCAATTAAACAGTGGGGAAATGGCAACAGCGTCCTGAACAAAAACAAAGCGCTGTACAAACATAAAAAATACAATAAATATATAAGCTTAAAGCTAATACAATTATTAGTGAAAGGATACAGTGAATAATAAGTTATCAAGGTCTAGCACCATTCAATATATTCAAATAATAATTAACAGAAGCTATCTGTTTCTGATTGTTATTTACCAGTAATAGTGGGACTAAAGAGAGGCCGATAGGTCACATAGTAAAAGGTAATACTGTAATAACAATTTAATAATCTACTTTCAGAATAACAGCTAACCCAAAAAATAGCAGCTGAAATAAGATTCGAATTCTGTACATACAGCGAGAGAGGGGTAGAAAGAAGTATGTATGCAATAAGCAGTGCTACATTAGGCAAAGCGAAGGAAAGAAAAATAGGATAGAAATATTAACCCAGTCGCCTTCAAATTTTTCTAAATTTAATCGAGTGAATGTAAAAATTACAATAAGAAAGAAAACATGCATAAAGAGAAGAACACATTGTCTGCCAACAGTACTGGAGGCATAACTGCCCGTCCCATAAGGTATATCAGCAGGATTACCAGTTGAAACATCAGCCACAAAATTCAGAAATGAAAGATTGAATTTTTCCCTTCTCCGTTTGTTTGCTTCCAGTATTCTTCTGTACTTCTGGCCTATTTTCATTTATACATGTGTATGTAGAGTGTACTGCATTTTATGTTAGTGTGATTCGACTAGCACAGTATACCTATTCTTTGCTTTACTGCTTGGTGTCCTTTTTGTCTGTCATTTTTCATTACATTTCAAAATTATAATATCGTTTCGGTTAATTATATTTAGTTGTCAAAGACAATCTTTTATATGTAAGAATTGAAACAAAATCATTGCATGGTCTATCCCCAGCAGAGGCGCTATCCATGGGTATTTATATTCATATCCGCGCCTTTTAGTTCATTTTTACAGCTTTGCTGATCAGCAATGCGTTCGCGTACTGGTTGTCGCAAGGTAGAGGGTTACAGGCCTCCGTAGCCGAGTGGTCAGGAGCGGGAGTGCAGTAGCACACGCTCTATGAGTAGACCGGGGTTCATACCCCTGACCGCTAAATACGGGCGATTCCTTCCTGCAGTGAATTAATAATGGTTGCAGTTTACTTTTTTTTAGGGAGTTACAACCGCCCATCTCAGCCTTTTCTGGATTAAGGGGTTATTGAAACACTACGTTTTTCCTTCGACCTTGCAGCTTTCCCTGAAGAAAGGGGGAGTCGGCGGCCGAATTTCTCCTATTTTGTCCCAGGCATATTTTTGCTATCCTGTATATGTCACGCAATCTCTGTTCCCCTCCATTAAGTTATTTCTTTTCTAAATTCATTTCAGTTTGTGAGAGATTTAGTCCGGTATTGTCTCGCCAGTTTTCCGGAGTTTTTCACTTATGAAAATTCTCTTACAGTCAGTTATGCATTTGTTTAGGGACCAGCTTTGACGTCCGAGAGAGACTTAAACGTCTTAGAGACATGTTGTAGTTTTGCAGTCACTTTCAATTGTTTTATATAGGGACGGACTTTATTTATCCCCACAAATTTTCGTTAAAGTTTTTTCTGTTTCCAACCCCCCTCCCCTTTCCGTTTGGAAAGTAATATTCTTGCAGTCACTTTAGTATAGTACGATGTACCTGCTAAACCAAGGAGACACAGTGTCTTGAGTAAAAGAGAAGACCAGGAAAAATATTCAGACAGACGAACAAAACTGGAAATTCGCAAGTGAAAGTGGTTTTTATGAGAAGTACCCTCCGAAATAAGCACACCCTCGCTCTGTTTCTCTCGTACTATATTCAAAGCTAGCACTAATTCCACGAAACCTGTTTCCGTGCCATATTCATGCGGTTTATGTTTCATATATATGATGCAGAATTATCTGCATATGCTTTAACATAAGTACAGCAGTTTTCAGCATTAACGGTTCAAACTGTGGGCACGCGCGTAGGCTTAAAAAACTAGTTACACCACTCGCGTTCACAAGCTACTCAATTATCAAACATACGGCGGGTGTGGCTGCAGTAAACGGTGTCAAGGAAGAAGGAAATGTTTCTTATACTGAGTCAGATTAGCGAACACTGATTTAGCACAAGTGCAGAAACTTAGTGGGACTCCATCAAGTTTATGCACAAGTTCATAGAACTGCAATTTATAGTACTGCACTAGTAAATAATGACACGACAGAAAACATACCGAACAATTTTTGGTCAAATTATGGAAGTCTAAGTCGAAATACTTATCAGCGTGTAATTAATGAAATGCGGTGACCCTGCTCTTTCCTTTCTTAACAAGTAACACAACCATATTTAATACAGGACATTATTTGGAGTATCGTCTAGCAGAGTGAAGGACGTTGCCTAAAAGAATCTATTCATTTGGAGTTCATGCGAGAGAGAGTTCGAAGGCTTCTCAAACAGATATTTTCAAATGTAATTCACAAAGTAGGACTCAAACGCCCATAAATGGAAAATTCGTAAGAGAGAAAACTCTTTCCCTTAAACTGCTTCTTTCTTAATAGCCATGGTTAGACATTATCTTTTTTAAAAATACCACACGAACCTAAAATAGAAAAAGTAAATGCTAATAAAATTAAATATTGACTGTGCCCTCTACAGGGCAGAAAACCATGTGCAAGAGAAAAGACGTCCAATATTACCACCTAAACGTTTAAAAAGAATCATAGCACTTAATACAAAATATATGAATCTTTATTGCTACATGAACATATATACTGCACATAGCAATAATTCCCACTGCAGATTAAGAAGCTGGAGATTTAACAAAAGAAATAATGATAATGACTTAAAGCTATTTAGTTAGATACTTAATAAGAAAAATATATTAAAAAATTAATAAACTAAATTAAATTTTAAAAAAAATTCCTAGTGATGTGAGAGCCCTATATCTAGATTCTTGGCCTCACATAACAGGCCCAATTAAGGCTCAGAATTTTACAAAGGTTGTACAAGATTGTTTCAGCCACACATTTTAAACCATAAAAATTAACCTCGCAGTGTTCGGAGGTTCACACATCTTCCATTCCACCCCAATGATATTCAGAAAGGGAAGACCTGCTGGAGGATCTTGAGTCTATACACTTTATCGATGGGAAATTTTGTGAAATCAACATCCAAGGAGTGAGCCAGCATTTGTGATGATAAAAATCTATCGGATAGATGCAGCCGTTGTAGATTAGGAAGGAGTTCTGGGGATTACCGAAGCGAAATATGATTGTGAAATGTCCAGTGACACATTTTTCAGAAATCTGGCGAAGAAATAATCCGTTGAGGAGTTTTAAGGTGATCGGGCCACACCAGTAGTATGCAGCTTAGAGAGGAGGTAGTGTTGAAAGATTGAGCAGCCAAGATTCACTCAGCTATATAAAACGGTTTAATTAATTCTGGTGGGCGCTGCAGATGCCCAAATTTCAACAGCATAGAGAACTGCGGAATAGTAATATATTATTTTGGCGTTGTAACGTCGTGAACCTGGAGCAGATTCTGTTGTGCCAACCAGAGCATCTTAGAGATCCTGGTTAGCAACAGTTCAATGTTGAAGTTGAATCTAAGTTTTGTATCAAAGTGATCCTAAGATCTGTGTGGCAATTAACACAGAGAGTGAAGCCCAAGAACATAGGCTAGATTTGGGAGGCATATTGGTTTCTGGGAAAGCATCATTGCGGCCTTGGAGAGATTCAAGTTAAACCGAAATTGGGATAGATAGCTGGTCAAAAAAAGGAGATTTTCGTTGATATGGTTGGCTATGGTTTCAGGGTTTTTGATGTTGGTGAGAATTTTAGAATCATTAGCATAAACAATGATACGAGTATTCTCTCTGTTATTAGTTATGGGACAATGGCGCAGTGCGGATGCTCCACGATCCCCCCCCCCCGCAAGTACTGTAAACTAGGTTCAAACAGAACTGCACACACAAGAGCACTATAATAAAATCCCATTACAATGAACTTTCTCTGGTCAGGAGTTGGAGCATAAATCATTTCGCTGTACCGAAATGATGGCTATTCCTTCTAATGAACATCGCTTAATATTATTTAAAAAGAATTATTGTTTATCCATGTAAATTCTGCTGCCCTTTTTAACATTCACAAGTACCAACTTCCGCTTTATTTTATTTAAATACCGATTTTAAAATCAATAATTGATAAAATGACAAAAAATGTAATATTAAGAGTAAAAATATTTGTTTGTAGATCATCGTTTTGAAAGCATATTGTACTTATAAGAAAAAGTATTGTATAAAATTTTAACCCACACTTCCAGAAATACGGTACAGTAAATAAAGCTCTCCATTTCTTTGCACGTATTAATTCATCAATTTTTGCTTTTTAATCTTTTTCTCTTAACTAAAACGTTTAAACAAATTAAAATATTTAATTAAAAGTTAAATGGCTTTAACTTTTATTTCGCTCAGTGAACAGCTTTCTTCAATTTTAGCGGTTTTTATTTTTTGTTTGTTTGAAAAAAAAAAAGAAGTAAAATGGGTGTGCACGACTTCCCCTTTTATACAGTCTTTTAAAACCTTAAATCAACTTATAGCTCTATTTGTTACAGCGAAATCTAAAAGACTACGAAAATAACGATTGCCTCATTGACCTGAAATAATCGTGCGAAAATGTGCCTTCAGTAAGAGATTAACTGACTGATGAATAAACTTACACCCTGGGATGTGCAGGCAGGAAGTTTGAATAAATTTACAGAAAGACCAGACAAATTAATCGAAGGATGAGAAAATTAAGTGGGCACAGTTGTTTTTTTTAGCTGATGCTGTTATAAACACATCCTTGCGTCATGTTTTCAGAAAACGGGGAAAATTACCTTGGAACGAACAGGGGCTAGCTCACCACTGAAGAAGTCAGACGGACAAATAGTAATTCCTTGCTTTCCAAAAGCAACATTGGAATGTATTCCAATTAAGGAACCATAAATTAACTGGAATCGGATACAATAATCGTACAGGAATAGGTTTTCATGCAAGTTTCACGCTAAGTGATACTTTCTTTCTTTCTCTCTCTATCTTTGTCACACACACGATTTTATAACGGAAAATGTACTTAAGAGAGGGAAGAAAGTATTCTTCCCGTGTACCTACTTTCTGACTTGCACATTTTCTGTAGCCTAAGGAGCTCGTTAAGCAGTCTGTGCTGCAGGCATCTTGCACTATTTTCACGAAGCATGAGATGTCAGTGATAAAGAAAACTCCAAAATGAAACGTAGTCATTTTTGAACATTCGTTGCGAACTCTTAACGTTAGAAACGTTTGAATAAGCAATAAATTACTACATAAAAAACACAAAAATTCCTATGAAAAGCGCTAGATGTCACTTGTTTTATGTGTGTGTGATGTATTTTTCCATTTTCATGGAAAACGAAAAAAATAACGTGGTTCAGGTTGCAACCAACTATACGAAACAACGTATGAGCCTCTGTCTGGTCTATTCTATCTCTTGAACTCGCCACTGAGTTGCCCAAAAGCACCCACTTAATGTTCAGATAGAGTCTCACACCCTGCACAGCTAGCCGCTACATTACATTTTTGTTTTATTATAACCAGCTAAACAACTCAAGCTGCATGTACTGAAGTTGAACTGGAAAGCTATTTAGAGCCGTAGTGCACTCTAGATTATGCATTCTTTAGGAAATACACGTGGGTGTGTTAGACAGTTCTTTGTTTTCCAATAAGGCCAAACTTATAAGGCCTTCTCTGGTCTTGTGCGCGACAGCCACTGTATCAATTAATGCAGTGACCTTCATAGTGCGCATTAACAATGGCATATTTAAGACGAGGGAGGGGGGATATTGGTCAATACAAGAACTCGAAGATAACCACTCGGTACCCACTAATTAAGATTAAAAGCAATTATTCAATTCCTACGAGAACAACGACTGGCCAATATAATTTTTTAAGAGCATGGCCCAAAAGAAAAAACTCTATGAAAATAAATGCTCGTCCTCCGGGAAATTCGATCTGCTCTTGTAGAGAATGTAAAGAAAACTGCTGTCCATACATCTTCACTCTACGCTAATCCTAATTACGTAATCCTAACGACATATTCGCTGTGGTCTGATTTTAAATTTGTATAAGCTGTACGCAAAGAATAGAGATAATTTCATATGAGGAATGCTTTCACTTATTTTAATTGCTGATTATCATTAGTCAAATACCATTTATATCATTTATTCACTCTATCATACTAATATCCAATCATATTCTAATAACTAGAAAAATTATTAATTTTTGCAGCAGTGAAAAAACTGCTACAAACTAGGAGAAGCAAAAGGCAAAACTGTAAAAGGAAATAATATATAAGATGAAATTAATAAATAATGAAGAAAATCATTTTCAAGTTCAGTATCAATACAGCCATACCTTGCGCAAAGAATTTACTAAAATAACTCCATATATATAACCCAATGAGAGAATTGTGTTAAAGCATTGCACTTTCCATGATACTTTTAACTGAATTACAGGTTGGCTAACGATTACAGGAGACAGGCAAAACAGCGTTGGAAAGTAAAGAAAGGCCATTATCATGCATAACACTATTCATTTAAATTTATAAAAAAAAGAACAGCCCATGATGTTATGCTTATTGAATAAAATCGTTTAACTGTATTTTGACACAGAGATTCTAGTTGAGTAATGTGAAATTCTGAATTATTTCGAAGGCAGAGAAAATGTATGAAGTTTTTGGACAGACCCGGCACCGGCTATACACAAAACAACATGCGCTTATATAATTTAATCGATATTTCCTAACAAGCCACTTAACGAAGCCAAATCCGATCAACCGATCGGATTTGGCAAAATTCTGATCTTGACAAATTATTAGAAAAGCTCATTGGCATTAGAATTAACAAATTCTCTGAACTGCGAAATCTTATTTCATGTAGAAAATTTGATTTTTGTCCTAGATCCTCATGCTCTTGGTGACTTTCGTCCTACACATAGAGAAGTCAAAATCAAAATACGCGCTGGCTGTTCTCGTCGCTTTCGAGGGCGCGTTTAACTCTCTACAGTGGGAGAGTGCACCCATCATCAACCAAATACAGCCAGATGTTCTCGCCAATTATATCTCCTTGTGCGTATCTATTTCCGTTCTGTCATGGGTGTTTCTAAGTGTAATCTAGTCTCTAGGGCAGCACGAGGATGTCTCTCAGAAATCTATCCCGAAGCACTAAGTTATGGAATCTCATTATTTACAGGTGGCTTATGCTGTAGTTTGAATACAATTGCCTTCTATCCTGATGACTTGACTATTACCATTTCAGGACGATCACGTACTGATCTTCAATTGAAAACCAACAATGTACTTACCAATCTTTTAGAATGATCAGAGGCTAATAAATTACACATATTCCCTCACTAAAACCAAAATGTTAATATTCTGGGAAAAGATAGATTATGGCCAGCCACCTAAGATCAAAATAAATGGTTCCCACGTATCATTACTTGCTGAAATCAAATATCTTGGTCTCATTATTGAATCGTATAAATTTCACCCTCCCAAATAAATTACTTGGTTTCAGAAGTTAAAAAGTACACCTGAATGCTCATCAGAATTTGTAAGAAAGGCTGGAGGTTAACTAGAGGAACCTTTCATATATATTAAGAATACAGTATTTATATCTGTGGCCAAGTACAGAGCTGGCCCGTGGTTTCATAGGATTAAAAATACCAAATTTCAGGCCAAATTACTCACCCTCCAAAAATTCGTGCTTCCTGGCATATTATTGCAAACCTGTAGAACCTTGTATTCCACTGCCCTTCAAGTAATGGCAGGAGTTCTATCGCTTGATTTACATTTAACATAGAGTCCTCTGCTATTGCATGAAAAAGAATATTACTACTGTATTCCTTGGTATCACGATTAATACAAATATGGATGTGAAACTAGAGAAAATACAGGTGTTGGAATGAGGTAGTTAACCTTTGGTAAATGAGATTGGACACATCTACAAAGGGCAGTGTTACAAGGTTTTTTCCCTGTAATTATATTTGCCTCATCTCAGGAAATCAAGAAATAGTTCTCCCCTGGTTTAGGCTTACAGGCTACAGGTCGCTTAGAGCCAAGCTCTTTGAATTACATTTAGAAAGTATGTGCTGAATTTCTTGTGGTAGTAGAAGAGTGCGGATTCATATATGAGTGTCCAATCTACAGTGATCAAGTGGAACAGATGACAAAGTAGTCCTTAAATAATGGACTGTTTTGAAATCTATACCACTTCTTTTGATTTTGGAAATGTACAATGCATTTTTAAGATTAGGATTCCTTTCAAGATTTCAACATTTTTCACACTTGCTCTTCCTCGAAGAAAACTCTACAAAATTTAACACAATTATCAAATTAGCAAACATCAACATAAATAGCACTTATTCGGAACTAATAAAATTTCCTGGATCTTTTTTCCCCGGAACTACTTCAGAACTACAAAATCTTCTTCATTTTGTCCTGGACTTCACTACTCAACTATACCAACAGGACTTCACTATAGACTTTCTGACCTCATCTTCCGCATTATGAATCCTCACTGTCGCTTTTTGTGACAGTTATACTCATCGTAATTTCTGAAATTCTAGAAGGAGATCTTTTAGGATTGAACATCTGAACATCCAGGTTTGTTTCTTGTCAATTGTGATTAACTGAATTTACCGGACTTTTCTGAATATTGTAATTTACGAAGTATGTGAAACTTTATTTTTGTTGGTTTCCACACGTATCCCTTTTTATACTCCTATTCCCTCTATCTATTATTGCTAGTTCTGAGCTGGTCTGAGAGCCAGCATTAATCGTGCCACTACTGACGAGGATTTCATAGTACCCACCAATATCGCACTCCCTCTGTTGGGTGCAGGGTTAATTGCCGTATTATTGTATAGCAGTACGAGTATAGTTATGGCCTCCTCATCATGGCATGGGCAGGTACTTACTTACAGTGGCTTACAGAAACAACTGAACAGAACAACACAGACAAACATATTATAATACTAATTTCTGGCCATTTTACAGCGCATTTATCATCACAGAGAACCATGGCATAGTTGAATTAACGTTCAGGAGTAACTCTACGTCAGATATAAAATATATATTTTCACTGTTCGCTTTATCAAAATTCTTAGCACACCACACAATGAAGCCCGAATTACGAGGTTCTTTTTCAACCATTACATCAATATGCATGTGAAAACAATAGGAAGATTCCAAACCAATACTCAAAATAACTGACCTCTTCAACACGAATTAAAGCTATAATATCCAATGTATGCCTAAAATTTTAATGAAATTATGTTTAAAATTAAATTAAATCATTATTTATATTAATGCTTCTGTTGAGAAGTTGATCATAGAAGAAGATTGTTGAGAACAATCTGGTGTGCTTAAAAACTTTCCAGCAATGCATTTTCGGAATTTACAACATACAGAAATTCAAATCTAATATTTATGTCTCTTCGTTTTTCTCATTCATTAGTTATTAGTCCAATACCCTCTATTATTGACTAACATTATAGGCTTTAACAACGCAATACTGTACGTTTTGGATTACCATAAAAAGTTCGTTTTCGTTTTACAAAACGAAGGTTGAGACTGTTTTACAGTTAGTAAACGTAATTAAAGAAATGTAGTTAATTAGCCATTGACAGCTCTGATGAGAAGCTATCCAAAGGGTTTATTTTTTGAGAAAACGCAACGAAATCGATTTTGAACAGATCCACACCATGTTTGTGCTTCTCTTGGGCGTAATTTTATGCAGAAAAACTAAAATGAAGATAAATATCTGAAACCTTCATAATGTGACACCTCATTTCTTTTGGCTTTCCACTTGAAAAGCCAAAATAAATGTAATCCGGATACTCTAACGTCAGAATAAGGACAGCTAATTAATTATTCCTAATAGTATCTGCTGAAATGCTCACGTCTTAAATGAACAAGTTTTATTTTATTTTATTATTTTTTGTTCTTAGTTGGACGTTGTGATCAAACAAGTGGTTCTGTTACCTTTCACGGTCCAGATCTTCCGATCTATATCTGCACACATGGCAAAAGAAGTGGAAAGTTTAATTCTTAAAATTTGTTTTGTTAAGACTGAACATTTCTGGGTCATCGCTTCGAAAAAACATAAAATAAATAATAAAAAAGAAATAAAAGAAAACGAATGTACAGCGCAGAACTCACTGCTTCTAACAGGGAAATATCATTAACCTGCTTCACGCAGACAGCCAACTACCGCGTTTCTCATGTGGAACAAGGTAAAAGACCGAGGGTGTAAGGGAATTTTTCGAAGTGGTTGTCGCGACTCCTCGGGGGTGTCGCGACGTGTCCACAAAATATGTGAACACCGTCGTAGAGTGTCAACGTATTTTTGCAGCAAACTAGCATTGTTTTCATTCTGATTTCCTTTCGCTGTATATATTGATCAACTGATTAATTAAAATATGATAACTGAGTAAATCATTAAAATTTCAAGACGTATTCTTCACACGCTTTATACTCACTGGTGACGATGAGCTCTGCACATGTTCTTTCTCTCTGAAAGAACATCTACCAAAGCTATCTGAACTGACGAAGTCGATTCAGGTGGCTTTAGTAGTCTATTCGATGAGAGCCCTGTTAACTATCAGCATGTTTAGAGTCCGTTATGGCCTCCTAATTTCCTTGAGAGAACAATAGAGTCGTTTATGATTAATATCACACGTAGCACGGTTCTAGGCTACCCAGACAAACAAAACTTAACATGCTTTTCATACACTACACGCGCCTGTCACCTGCCCAAGAACAAATAACTGGTGCTCGCCTGAAAAAAAAATAACGAGAGCGGTCTCAGTTTAGAATAAAAGTAAAACTATGAACCGGTCACGATTCTACAGCAGCAGCCTCTAAGGGGACTTCATAATTACCGAACTGCTGAATGCGGTTAAAAGTGCTCCCTTTAAAAATACCATAAATATGAAGCTATAAATCTTGACCTGACCGCAGTTTTTTTGGAAGGACTAAACAGCGCACGATATACTGCATGCTCTGATACTCATTTGCGTGGAGAATTAAAAGTCGCTTACACGATTAAGAGAAATGTAACGATAGTAGCATTAAAGTAGAAGAAACGAAAGTCTGCAGTCAGTCTAACAGGAAAATTGCGTTTTGCTTTTCACTTATACTGCTTTAAAATACACCGAAATACCAATTTATTAACGTTGCTGATTCAATTTCAGGAGTTAGTGAAATTAAAGCAGCATAAACAGCTTGGGTTCGTATAGCAAAACTCTCTTTCAAAATCATGCTTGATACTTGAGGGAAAGAAAGAAGTTATAGTTCAAAAATAATTCTCTAAAGTTGTGCAAAATACCCATAAGAATTTCTCGCATCATTGATGGATTCGAACCCAGGCATTTTCCACCTGGTATGGAGTGGATGTTGATTATATCCATTTTGCTACTGGCGAGGGACCGTTTTTCCGTAATCTGTGCTTACTGTTCACAATCGCTAATTATCAGAGTAAATTTGCAAAAATATACATTTATTGTTGTTGTTCTTGTTATTGCTGTAGGGTTTAGGAGAAACAGCTCAATAATTTTGCCGTAATGTCTGTAAATTGATTGTTCTGTGATCGCTCTGTCTGTTGTACAAAAATCCAAGTTTTGAAGATTTAAACTCATGCAACCCTTGACTGAGACCGACTGACTCATAACTACATTGCATAACTACATTGCAGCTGGCATTGTCTTTGCGATTATAATAAAGGAAACGATTAGTTTATGTAACTTGCAAACTCTGATCTGGAAATAAAAGGAATTGAAGGGCTTCGAGTTGCGCATTAGTTGAATAGACAATATGTGCTGTTATTTTTTGGATACCGTTCAAATCCAACTGTGAAGATAGTTTCCTTTTTTTGGGAGATGGATTAAAAAGATAGGGAAGGTGATAAACTCCCTTGCCAGCCGGTACATCTACGACTATAAAAGCGAATTTATTTACTGATTTTTTATAAATTTTAACGATGATTAAACATTACAATTTGGGTTATTTAAAGAAAAATTTTTCATACTAAATGAATTCGACACCAAAGATTATAAACGAATTAAATAATAACAAAAAAAGAAAAAAGAACTGTGCACGGATAACTTAGTACATTCAATAAAAAAATACCTTCCGATAATAAACGACTAATGGATACAAAGTTATTCCCCTTCTATAAAGAAAGCAAAATCTTTTTTGTAGTGACTGATTTAACATCATGTAAACTATCAGAAAAGCTCGTGATGAATGCAGATTCATACATAGGAAGTAAGTCTCTTGTAGAAGGAAACTCTTTCACTTGTCACAAACTAACTTTTATCCCTAGCTTGTTAACAAAGCAAAGATTTGAAGCCAATCAATTAAACTTTATGAAATTTCTACTTCTTTAAAGGGAGCAGTTAGCCTTGTTTTACTATCTTTAGTTTAAGAATTGAGTGAGTTGTTTAAAGTAACTGAATGGTGTTCTTAGAACTTACCATCTTTATATGATTGTGGATGCAAATTCACATATGTTTTTCATGATATTTAATGCTTCTCTGTGAATTAGGCAGCGAAAATTTCTGTTGGCCACTTGTCACCCATAACAATTATTTGATAGAAGTAGGGAAAGGAAATGACTCAATCAAGACAAAACTAATATAGCCTGTTTGGTTTCCTTGTCAGCAGAAGGTATAACAAATTGCCTTGGCCTGTCTCCGGATGCCCGTTTATTGATTCCGATTGCAGCAGTTGACCCTCGCATCCGCCGGATGGAAGAACATGATGACACCTGACCGTATTACTAGCTACATCACTGAGTCATTACACTGAAGTGTTCAAATCACGAAGTGTTCTTAAGGTATTTAGATAAAAACCTTTCACTATTTGCATATTCCTTCCAAGTTCCTTACTGATAACTCAAACATAAAAAAAACATCGGAAAACAGGACAAGGTTTCAAACCTGGTTCGCGAAAGTTTTCTCTTCCGTTTCTTCAGGTACTGCAATCTGGAAGTCACAAAAACACCAAACTAACAAACTTCATTTGTTCATACCTCTGAAACTTTGGATTTTCGAAAATTTCAGAGGCGTGAATAAATTTAAAATATTTTCGATCCTCTCAATTATTCAAAAGACATAAACCAATGCGTAAGTGTGGAATAATTACACTATGTAACAAAAATGTTTATGTTTATATTTAATCTGTTTCTTATATGCATTTGTGGAATTCAATGCTTAATCGGTTTTTTTTTTCTAGCGTCATTATTTTGGCAGAAATTGGAAGTTTATGTTTTAGTAACATTTACGTATTTTACATAAATGTGTACCAATATTGTGCGATATACATTCAACGGTCACTGAATTATGACCACCCCATCCATAATGGACTAAACCGCTCGCATAGCTCGCAGTATAAAAAGCCGAACAGCTTCGCACTCTAGAGCAGTGGTAATTTGCACCTGCTCGTGCAAGTCAAAGTGATAAAGTAGCAGTTATGAGACGTAGAAAAGATATTAAAGATATCACAGAGTTTCAAAAGAAGGGTGCTTTCATATCCGAAAACGGCAGGTCTTGTCATTTTCTGAAGGTTCAATATGGTTAAGGTGTACAAAGAATGGGGTCGAACGGGTAGACCATCTCCAGTCGAGAGAACTGTACAGGAATGTTCATGGTGAGAGAAGGAGCATTGTACAGGTTTAACGGCAGATCACTGACATACAAATATAATATGGGGAATGCAAGAACAATATTCCAAATACAATGCGCCGCAGATTCAAACTGCGGTTCCACATTAAACGGCCCAAGAAGCGCTCTCCTCACTGCTGATCATTGTCGACGGAAAATGCTGTGGTGTCAATAACACGTTGCTTAGATACTAGAGGACTGGAAACGAATGTGCTGGTTGGATGAGTCCAAATACCTGATGCAACACGCAGACCGACGGACACCTTCGTGTGTGGCGCAAACAACACGAGTCCATGGATCATCGTGCATGGTGCCCACTGTCCAGGCTGATGGCAGTAGTTTCTTAATACGGGCACGTTTTTCTGGAAAGGACTAGGGCCCCTGGTGCATATGGATCAACGTTTCACTGGTGATGTCTACCAGCAGCTCTTAAAAGACCAGGTGCACCCTGCCAATTTGAATTTATTCCCGGTGAGAAATAATGTCTCCAAGACGATAATGCGTCGGATCATCGGGCCCGCACTGTGCACGAGTGGTTCGAGAAACACAGTGCAGATATCACTTATCTCGATTGACTGACATCTATCCAACTGAACCTGGGAGATGTTTGGAACGGAAAGTCAAGCGTACAGACACGCAAACGTCATCTATTCTGACACTGTGGAAAGCAGGAAACATGACGGTTGCAGATCCCTACAGGCGTCTAGTGGAGTCAATGCCAATGCAAATAGTGACTTATCCTTGCGAAAGGTGGTCCAACACCGTATTAGGTAGATGATCATAATTCAGTGATCACTGAGTATATAAGCCCTGTATTATTCGTATAGTAAAGGTTTTCCTTTTGAAATTTTCTATGGCTACCAAAGGTAGTTGTAAGTTTATGGATTTTATATAGGTCTGAAGCAAGTGAAGTAAAAATCGTTGGTGGAACCAAGTTTTGCAATACATTTTTTTATTTTCGAATGTCTATGGGTGATTAAGAAAAGGTGCAGGTAGATCATTTCTGCTGTAGTAGTTGCAGATCAGCAAGACAGTGATGATTTCGTAACCATAAGCCTTTTGCTATACCGAATGTGGAAAGAACCCACAAACCATCATAATGATGGTGTATGGTGTATATACAATATCCTTTTTAGGGCGGATATATCAAACTTTAAAAAGTCTGCGGATCGAAAAGTTGCACGGTACCAAACATACTATCCTCTACTGCTCTGCTGCTACACAATTAAGACTTGCGAATTCGCAATCCACCTTTCAGAGACGAGTATTCGGAACTGGATGATAAATCTGTCGAACAAGATAATTAGGCTTACACGTCAGAAGCTTGTTCAGTTAACCCTAATTGGTAAGAAATTGATAACTCAGTGAGGAATTTGGGTCTAACTCCTTGCTTCCTTGCTGACATCTCGTATAAAAGAGTGAAAGTCTCAGGATCTAACTGCAAGACTTCCACATACAGAAAAAGATATGTTACTTAAGCTTACTTTTACACTGTTGCAGAATCCCTCCGCTATTGTTTTAATTTGATTGTTCTTTCTGAAGAGATGATTGGCATCAGTTGCAATCCAAAAGAATGGTATCTTTTCATATACAACTCAAGTAAAAGTTTGAAAGCTGTATTATTTCACAATCGGATTGTATCCGTTTGATTCTTATGGATCACTCTGGTCATATTAAAGAAGACTACGGAAATGTGTAGCATATGTCAGAGAGGTTCAAGTACTACCATTGTAAATGGGGTTGTGTGGAGACTTCAAGATTCTGGGTTCTGGTTTGCACGCCACTTTCACTAAGCTACCTTGATTCCTCTGCTTTCTAGAACAGCATGATAGCATATCAGCACCAAAAAAAGAAGGGAATGGTCTGTCAGAATTTAATTGGTAAGTAAAGGCCAAGTTATCTCGGTATTTACTTAACATGGCTGCTACGCTAAATAAAAAAATAAAAACACACGCACACACGATTTTTTTTTTTTTTTTTTTGTTCTTTAGTTTCTTTTATGAAGTATTAGTGCATGTGAACAAGGAACCGAGAAAGGTTCCATAAAACATATTAAAAATGCATCAATTATGTAGTGTAATTGTGTGGATAATTGGCTTTCTCTTGACGGAAATACCCATGAAAACAAGAGCTCGTTTAAAAGCATCATCTGTTCCTTTTATTTCATTATGCAACGCACAGTAGTTATAAAAGCAAAATATCTTTTATCCTCCCCAATTGGCGGAAAATAAGCAAATAATGTTAATCAAGCAACTGAGTCGTTTACACCTTTTCAAGTAATGCGAGTCTCTCTCTGTTTTCCGTTTAACTCCTTATACAAATAACTTGTTATACGTGGAGTTGCCGGGTCAGTTCTAATACTACGAGTTATAATTACTCTTCGCACGCATTGCTCACAACTACCTACATGTTATTATTTGTTTTTCCTTTAACAGTGGTCTTCCTCCACTTCTATTCTGGAGTCGAAAGTGAATCCAAAAACTTCGTTTGTAATCGATTTAATTCTGCTGAATCGATTGCGAACCCATATTTTGTATTGACCAATAAACTAAATTATTAAATTACATCTCGTGAAGTAAAGCATTCTTTCTAATAACTTTGTATTAATTTTCAATAATACTTTGAAAAACATCTACAGTAGTGGGTTTTTAATAAGAAAATGAATTTCTGTGTGTTTATGAAAGAAATACAGATTTGAAGACGAAGTTCTTAACGTATTCAAAACTGGCAATAGATACGATTTTTTACTCTCTCTCTCGCTCTCAATTTCATAAATGGTTAATCCACTAGTAATCAGCAATAAAATTACACAGAAAAACAAACTGAATCGTTGTAAATTGTCACAATGGCAACTTCGGCCGGCCCATTAGGTGTCGGTGCACAGTGTACGTAAGCTGAGTGTATTTTAAGACTGTGTTGTTCTGTTTGCATGACAAAAGAAACAGAATTTCTGCTTCTTGAATAAAGATCCAAGAACACTTCACTTCACTGTATAATAAAAATATGACATTTTATTAACGAGCGTTCTAGTTCGCAAAATCTTCCAATTCGAGCCTTGCGGGAAACCTAAACTGCTACAGATGTACCCGGTGAGGTTTCCGATAAGATTCATTGAGGTTTTTCACTGAGCAGATCTTTTCCGATATCTGCTCGCTCACTATCCACTTTGACACGACTCGCCTTTCAGCCACCCCTCCCTTCGTCTGTTAAACCTTAATTCACATTACATAATTTAATACATTGAAACGTTGCGCTGGTTTTCTATTTCAATAGCATAGAGTCTAAACCACCAATTTTCAAACCAGGTTCCGCGGAACCTGGTTTGAAAATTGGTGGTTTTGCAATCTTTGTCATTTTAGGAGATTTTTGTTTTTTAAGAAAAGTAGGGAGAAGTGACAAATGACGTGGGAAAAAAAATTGAAAAAAAAAAAAAAAAAAACAAAGGAATATTGATAACATTTTAAAAACAGATTAAGGATATCCAGGATTTAAAACTGTCTAGAGCTGTTGTTTTTAAAGTATATTCCAGGGAATCCTGAGGTTCTGCAAATGTAATTGTTTTTATCGTAATAATCACAGTATTTATTTCAACAAACTTGGTTCAAGATTCCAACGATATCGAACCTCTGCAATAGCAATCATTATGAAACAAGAGATTGCAAAATTGTAAGCGGTTGCCTAATTAACCAAATTATTACAAGCAAGATATGAAAAATTAATTAAAAATAAAGAACTTAAAGGCAGCTTCATGCCAAGATAAATATAAAGTATATGAATGACAACCTAATATACGTTTTTTTTTTCTCTTATAGGCTTACAAACAAATGCGTGTGTGAGAAATTAAGTACTTTTTTTAATGCGCAGACTCGCTACTTTTATAAGGTTTCCGAGATATTGTACTTCTATACAAGAAGCGTTTAGATATTACAAGAACGTGTCATTTGAAGTGGTGTAATAGTGAGGCTGCTCTTTGTGAAGCTGAAATATGCTCCAAATGAGAGATTATAAATCTGTAAAATAAGGTTTTTTTTTTTTTTTTTCTTTTTGTAACTCCAGAACACGCGAATACGGCACAAGTCCAGTTATTGTTAATATTGTAAAAGAAGAATCTTAAAAGGCTTCCACTGAAAATGCACCCGTTTTTTCGAGTAACATAAATGAAATTCGTCTTCCATTATCACTTGGGATATAAGAGCATCAGCAGCAATACTCTATTCAAAACACGTTTACATTTTTGGGCTTAATTATCACGGCTATTAAACGTTGAGTTCTTGGCATTGTACCCTACTTAACTATCGATATCCTGAAAGCCCAACTATTGTTTTCCAGATAAATCTAATTGAAGCTTTGTATTACGATGTCCTCTTTTTCTTTCATTAAATCCTCAAAGTTAACGTCAAAAAAAGCAATCTATGTTTATCACGACATTAACCCTCCCCTCCCCGATTTAAAAAAAAACGCAATTGCTGATGCGAAATCTAAATTTCAAACACCTCATTACTGGACAATATACACAGGTATAAAGACAATTGTTCGTATTATTCTGCAATAATTACACGGGCACCGCAATTCAGGTAACAAAAGTCTGTCACCGACTGTCGTTTATTTAGACATGCATGGAAGCCACTGCATTTGTCACACAACTAGGTGGAGTTTGGTGAAAGTCGTGTCCTCGAGATATGTTGTCAGTTCCAGGAAGCCTCTGCATATAAGCGTTGTCCCATTCTGTATGTTTAAGAGCTTTACAATCAATTATGCTCACTAAATATAGCAGGCAGCTGATAAACGGCAGCGTACAAACGTACAAAACACAATGCATGAGGTCGAAAGAATGCAGTTTTTTCTTTCTGCGCAGACCACCGAAACTTCCTAATCATTAATGCCAATTTCTTCTAGAACATTTCGCGTAATCGAGGAATGTTTCACTGCCCCACCTCCTTTTACTAAAACAATAGTATCATTAATTCTTTTAGACACCAATACGTGAACTAAACATGATAAGGACTTGAACTCCGAATTGGCGCTTACGATAAGTTACACGCACTTGTGTCACTGGATACAAAAAACAAGAAGGAAACGTTGGTTCGGGAAAACTGATCGATAGGACCCAAAATCGAGTACTTTTTTCGATTTTGTTGTACTCTGTGAAGTACTCATGACGCACTTCACAGAAAACATTAAGCACTTTCTGAAGCACTATCTGAGCTCTTCATAAACTTATTGAGGCTTCAGTTTGCCTTAAAAATAACTATGATTTTTTTTTCATTAATTTCATCAATGTTTCATCATTGATTAAGCTAAGCTATACATACGATCTAGGCATTGATTAAATTAATGATCATCAATGATTAAACACTTTTTTACTATCTGCAGCACTTACTGCTCACTACAATTAGCATTTATGATGTGCTAATGCTACCTGCATCCACGCGATTATTTAAATAACCCAAATTAGAGCAAAATAATGAAAATATAAAACGAATCAACAAAGACGTTTACAAAAAGCAGAAGAATAATCCGAATGCACATCTCTGTAAATGAACACAAATTAAACTTGTCAACTCTCACAAGGAGAGTTTACAAGTTTGGTCTGGGATTCGAACCTGTCTTTTCATGAGCACTTCAAGGAAGCTAGAAACAAATTCTTCTCAGCCCTTTGGTCAGCTCAACAGGAACTGGTGGGTTACCGCAATAGCAAGCTGACAACTAAGTATATCCAATCTTGTATAGTTCCGGCAACTCTCCATGCATCGGAAATCTGGTCCTCTGTCCCTCCAACCTACCTGCGGCAGTTCTTGGGAATTGAATATTGGCTTCTTTGTCCCTCAATAGGACTTCAGGACATCCCCTTACTATCTCTAGGGGGTATACTACATTCGCTGCATGGAATGATCCCTTGGAAGCAAATCATCACCAATAATTACCCTCTCTAAGCTCATTTCCTGTAATTAGACACTCCGAGCATCAATAGCCTCATCATTCTGCCCAAAATAAGAGAAGAATAAGTAATCCGCAAACATCTGTGATCCAACCTGCCCTCAACCAAATCAGCTCGCTCAGTCACATGTTCCCAGCAAATACGATTGGACATCTCAACGACTTAAACATCACCCCTGAGGCAATTTGTGTTGACAAGGCCTACACAACAAAAGTTTTTGCAATTTTAGACCATTTCATCATCGTCCTACGTGGCTTCTGTAATTGAGGATCATCAGTTGCCTACGGCATCCCCGCACTCTGCATGGACAGTCGCTGACTGTATATTGAGCATTTACATCGAACATAATCTGTCTTCGCCTTGTATCTTTATCTTTGTATATTTTATATATCCCCAATATAGATTTTGTATTGCTATGTTATGGTTTTGTTTACCCTCCTAGCATTTGATTGCTGTCTAGGGGGTGAATGTAACTTTTACTTCATCTGAATTAAATTTTTTAAAAAAAATTAAAAAATCAGCGAAACGAATATCAAATTAAAACTAGAGCCAATAATACGTATAAACATCGGCTGTTTCAATCTTTACCTTCTACCTTATGAGTACCATTGGCTATAAGAGAATTCTATCCAGGAGAGTTGCCACAGTCAAAAACGATAATTAGTGAACTCAACCTTTCGAACTTTTAGTGACTCTGCCAACGGAGAGTTCCATATTAAACTGTGCCACTCCCACCTTGTAGTCGACCGAGCAGCGATTTTGTAAATCAGACAGCTTTCTACCTGTCCAGACGCTACAGAAAGTGCAAAAACTGGATGCTGCTCTTGCACGCCATGAAGGACGGAGCATACAAAAGAAGACATTTGCTGTTAGTTGCTTACTACTACACCTATCACTTTGATCCACACCGCCTCTGATGTCCCATTACCTCTGTATGTTTAATTTCCTTCACGGCCAAAGACATATTTCAAGACCTTCGTCATCTTACAGTGGCTCAAGTTGCTGTCCATTGAGTATTCCTAAGGTATATAGCGCTAAATATAGTTACTTCTTAAATAAATAAATAAATATATATATATATAGTCGCTTCGCTCTGTCTTCATTGTTTTTAATCTCAAAAAATTTATTTCATCCTTTTCATTTCAATGTCAACCCCTTAATATCTACGCCGTGATGGATATATTTGTTTTTGTAGTTTTTTTTTGGACATTTGTATTTGTTTCCCTCAAATTCAAAAAAGATCCCTAATTAATCTACCGAGGAAGTACAGTGGTACATAATCCTGCATATATAAATGCAATTGCTAGCTGAATAACGCAAGAAAGTTAAGCCCATGAAACTCTCCAAGAACAAATACCAGCACTAATAGTAGTTGCAATAAATGAAAATTTATTTATTTATTTATAATAGCCTCTCTCCTCTCTCGCTTTGCAAGTGGGGAGAAAGTCCATCAGGCGACCTTTCTATCTTCCTCGGCCTGCTCGTCGAGACGGTGGACGAATGCTGAAAGGCTCTTTCCATGGTGATCGAGCTTCCCAGTAACTAAGAGGCCAGTCGAACAGTACAAACACACTACTCACACTAACTACCTTTGCAATATTGTGCATACATCACAGAGTACTAAACGTGAATTTGTGGGAAACCACTTTACAAACACATTATGTTCACCATATACATCGATGAGCCAAAACATTATGACCAGCGAGTCGTTATGCAAATCGAAGCAACTGCAGGTAAACTACGGCGCGTGCGCGGGGTGGGACACGGTATAAAAAGCACCCGATACTGAGCTCCGTTAATCAGTGTTACTCTTGTTCTTCAGATGGGAAAGGCAGCGGACTTAAGCGAATTTCACAAAGGCCAAATTGTAATGGCCAGACGACTGGGTCGGAGCATATCCGAAACGGCACAGCTGGTGGGATGCTCACGGTCAGCCGTGGTTAGTACTTACCGAAAGTGGTCAGAGGAGGGACAACCTACGAACCGCGGGCGAGGTCTTGGACGACCACGGCTCATCGATCCTCGAGGTGAGCGAAGGCTCTCCCGGATGGTACATGGCAACAGGCCGGTAATTGGAATGCTGGTGACGGGAGTAATGTGTCACCACACACACATACACAGTACATCGAACACTGCTGAAAATGGGCTGCGTAGCCGCAGGCCGCTCCGAGTGCCCATGCTAACCACGGTTCGCCGGCTACAGTACCTACAATGGGCACACAAGCATCGAAACTGGACCTTGAGTGATTGGAAGAAGGTCATCTGCTCCGATGAATCACGTTTCCTGTTGCACCATGTGGACGGCCGAGTACGTGTGCGTCGTTTACCTGGGGAAGTGATGGCGCCTGGATGCACCGTGTGACGAAAACAAGCTGGTGGCGGCAGTGCCATGCTTTGGGCGATGTTGTGCTGGGATACCCTGGTCCTGTAATAATTGTGCCAGGCACTCTGACGTCGATGGGGCAGATGCACAAGCTTTTGCAGACGACTTCGTCCTGATGCTGGAGGCGGATAGCCGGGCACAACTGCAAACCGGGCAACTGACTCCCTGCAAACGTGGGCGAAACAGAACCACCTAACGATATCACCAACCAAGACATCCTCAATACTCCTCAAGAGTTCTCTAGACACGAGAAGGCCACCACAAATCAAAATAGAAGGAACCACGATTAAACTAACTACAGAACTAAAATACCTCGGAATCGTATTGGATAAAAATTTATCCTTTACCCCACACCTCTTCTATCTCCAGAGAAAGATCAGAACTGCTCAGCCCTCATAGTAAGAGTCACACGAAAAGATTGTGGACTAAGGAAAAGTACCCTGTCTCTCTTTTACAAGCCTTTTTTCATCCTGGCCGTCTCATACACTGGAGGGATTTGGTACAACAAAGCAACCACGGCCGTCAACCAAAGGAAATTAGAATCAATACAACGTAGCATCTTGCTCACCATCACAAGAGTGTGCTGCACTGTCAGCTCATGCGCTGCAGGCCCTGGTGGGATCATTCCCCCTGGACTTGGAATTGTCCGCTGCGGCATGCTCTTTCACCTATCCAGGGGTAAAAGTGTATCATGCATCGGCTTCACTACCGATCCAGCCAACAACAGCAACATAGAGAAAAAAACGTCTTATCAACCATCTCCGGCAAACCTGGCAGTCCCGATGGGCAGACTCAACTAAAGGCGCCATAACCCGGAAATTTATCCCGGACGTTACCCCCATCAGCCGGCCTGGTTCTCACCGGGGCTCTATACCACCTTCCTTCTAACGGGGCACGGTTCCTTTAATTCCAAACTTTCGACCTTCGGAATAAAGGAATCACCACTATGCAACTGCGGTGAAAATCAGACATGAACACATCTGATGCATGAATGTCCCCTCTTTGAGGATATAAAATGCCACTTTATAACAAAAATATGTTTCAACCCGGGAACACCTTGTATTGTGGGACGAGGAGTACTACAGAGCCCTCTCGCAATTTGCGCACGAACTGTTCACCAGACTACGAGCACTACCACAAGTTCCCTAGACTCGACACTGGAACTCTGACAACCGAAACGGACAACAATGACTATGACTTTACTGGATGAGATCTAGGTCCCATTAGTGACACCATCCCACACTGACATCCTGATTATTGGACCAACAGTGGATGGGATCCTATCCCAACACTGACCAACTATTGGACGGGACACTGTCGCGGACCTGACGAAGCCACTGCTTTGCTGCATACACGCCATGCTGGCGATCTGAGCCAGCTCCCTTGTTCGGCCCTTTCTTCTCCCTCACCCCAGCGGGGGATTTGACGGCTTTTCTGTCTCCTCCCCTCCTCGTCGACCCCACTCTTCCCTCTAGTGGGGCATGGGCATGCCCCACTAACTCCACCTGGGGTCGTCTTCCCTATTGACTTCATTTCTGTCTTTGGGGAGAAATTCTGTCTTTATCCCCCAATCTTCATTCTCCCTACCCAACTCTATCTGTATGCAAGCGAATGCCCCACACACCAAAAATAACCGTATCTAAATTATGCTGTTCGCCCACCACTGGCTTTTCCAATTCTAGCGCAATATACCCAAGCATTTTTTTTTAAGGTCCTAGCCACTGAAATCTCAGAAAACTAGGTGGCAGGACCTGCCAGAGTGCAAGTTTAAACTATTGGTCTGCCTCCACGGGGCGAAGTGCGGCCAACGTTGGGCCTAAGCTGGGGTCCAGCGGCTAAATGGCCAGAGGAACAACGGTACATAACATAACACGCTCACATGATCCACACACTTTTAAATCTCTGGCCTTCCCAGTGAACTGGTACACTCACAATGAAAGCAACGTGGAGATGAGGGGAACCCCTGGTGCCGTTTGACACTTAATACACTTTGCACTTAAACATCTTGGAAAGGTGGTGGTCACCTCCACCACCTTTCCAAGAGCAAAACTGTCACCTGTCGAAATTTTACAACGGATCCGAGAAATGAGATCAAAGCAGAGAAGAGGCTTATCCTACACCTACAGCAAACCGGCAAACACGCTGGGAAAACTCTCGCACAATAACTCGGAAATTCATACCACAGGTAATCGCCGTGTATCCAAAATACTCTAACTGGCTATCACCAGGATTATTAACCAGCTATCTGCTCATCGACCACGGTGCCATCCGACAAAAACTGACTGTCTTTGGACTCAGTAACACACCTCTTTGCGGAGATGGGAGAAATCCCAGGTGCTGTCTGACACGAACATACCTCTTTGCCAATTATTCTACACGAGATTGACATACATCCCACAGGAGCAAGAGCATCACCTTTTGGACTCACACAATGAATACAAAACCCTCACAAAATACGCCCAGGACCACTTTGCAAGAAGAGGAACCCGATACGCGCTGACAAACTAACAAGTTACTGGAACCAGTTGCACTCTCCATGCCACTGTTCCTCTAACAGAAAATGATCATTAACCAGAATGGGACATTCTTTGAAGAATGATTGCAGCTCTGGACAATGCCTACAAGCCAGATTGGACCCAAAATCCCAAAGAAAACCAAACTTAACCCAATCAACAACCTGGATGGGATACTCTCCAAAAAGAAAGACAGAATCAATTGACAAGACTACAACTCGGAATGGACCCCGAACTCCTAAAAAGGAAAACTTTGCCGAACTTGACCCAACTACTGGATTCCTACAACAGACTCTGACTCAGATAGCAGCTCTACTGCACATGCGTCATTGGAGATCCATCATAGCTACCACTATCTGGGACTGACCTGTGGAAAGGGATCAGACTGACCTTCTGGACAGGACATTGCCCTACCTTTGGCCAGACCATGATACTGATGTCACCGGACTTAAAGGAAACTCATCGGATTCGACCAACTGCAGCCTTTCTGCCTATGTGCTATTTGGCGATCAGTACCCTGCTCCCTTGTTGGGTACCTTTATTCCTCTTTCCTGGCAGGGGGGAGGAGCCAGATCCCCCCATTTCCGCCCTCTTTTCTTTCTGGTGGAGCATGGACCTGCCCCACTGTCACTAACTGGGAGCATCTTCTCTATCGCACTCATTCTTCTGACTTCTCTCCCACCACTCTGCCTATACACTAGCGTACGCCCTACACGTCAAAATTTAACCGTGCAAATTGAACCTCACCCATTGACTTTCGGCCTCTCTTTTTTTTTTTTTTTTTTTAGGTCCTAGCCACTGAAATCTCAGGAAATTAGGTGGCAGAACCTGCCAGAGTATATATATGGATAAACTACGGTTCCTGGTGTGTAAGAGGAGCAACATTGGGCCCCAACTGGGGTCCAGCGGCTAAACGACCAGAAGAACAACGGTACAGGACACTAAATGATCAGGGGTCTACACACTTTTAAATCTCTGGCATTTACAGCGCACTGTTACACACCACAGCGTAAACAACGCGGAGATGGGGGAAACCCCTGGTGCCGTTTGACCCTAAATACAATTAGACTTACCTCTTTGCCACTGCGGACAGACAGAAATTTGGGAGCATCTTATGCACCACTGTGAATTATACGAGGACCTAAGATGTCTAATCATAGAAACACAATTCGTGTTGCAAAACCAGGAGCATCATGCACTAGGGGAGGAGTATAGCTACGAGGCACTAACTAAATATGCGCAGGACTTTTCGGTTGAAGAAGTACCTTCCCTGAGCCACAACCATAAGCAGTGAAACCCCGTTGACTCACCAGCCCAACGAACGCTCTTGCATACATAAACTTTCAGACCGAAAGAACATCACTACCTGGAAGAAACCGCACCTCATTACTCAAACTCCTGAGGGAGAAGCCTCTCGCCTGGACTAGGCAAATCCATCGAGTGCAACACACAGGGACACTCTCTCTCTCTCCATATGGACCTGGAAGCGACAACGACCCAAGACGGTGCTGCTAGGTAGAAATCGCTGACCCACAGAAACCGCGTGTGACAGCTCACCTACCAGACAAAGAGTGGAAACTAGACGCCGCTGGCAACGCAGTCGAGGAAATCACCACTGAGAGACATCATCCCGCAAATGGCATATGCACAGAGACAACAATTTTAGTGTCAGAACCTGCGGAGACAGCAACACCAATGACAAGACAAACAGCAGATAAACTGCTGCAGAGCCTTATTGGCGATTTGAGCCGGCTCCCTTGCTGAGCTCACTATTCTCCCCTAACTGGCAGGCGGGGGGTGACGGCCTTCCTGTTTCCCCCCTCTTTTCCTTCTGGTGGGGCATGGGTATGCCCCACTGCCATTTGCCTGGGTCATCTTCTCTATTGACTCCAGTTCTTCCTCCCCTCCTCCCCCCTGTCTTCAGTCTTCCCCCTCTCTCTATCTGCATGCCTGCATACGACCTACACCAAAATTTTAACTTCCCTGAACTATTTTCGCCAACTCCTCAGCCACTAAATCTCCAATGCACCCCATCTAACCGAGAAAATACAATATATGTGTTCAACATACCAACAGGCGCGATATATACACTTTTTTTTTTTTTTTAATAGGTCCTCGCCATTCAAATCTCAGGAAATTAGGTGGCAGGACCTGCCAGAGTAAATGCACAGCACTAGGTACCTGGTCTGTCTCCACGGGGCGAAAATGGGACAACGTCGGGCCTCAGCAGGGGTCTGGCGGCTAAATGGCCAGAAGAACAACGGTACACGACACCACACACTTCAAGATCCATACACTTTTAAATCTCTGGCCTTCACAATGAGTTGTATCACCACACAATGCAAACTACGCGGAAATGGGGGAAACCCCCTAGTGCCGTCTGACTCTAAATACACTTTACCTAAACATCATTGCTGACCAGGTACACCCTTTCATAGCAACGGTCTTCCCCTCTGTCCGGTGCTGTCTTTCAGCCGGATAATGTGCCATGCTACATCCCCCCCGGATTGTTCGAGACGGGTTCGTGGAACATGAGGAAGACTTCCAGGTATTGCCCTGGCCTCCAAATTCCCCAGACATCAATCCCATCGAGCATCTGTGGTTTGTGTTAAAACAGCAACTCCAATTTGTGGCGTCTCAACCTAATAGGAGTTAAAGGATCTGCAAGTTACGTGTTGGCACCAGATACCACAAGACACATTTAAAAATCTTGTAGCGTCCATGCCTCGCTGGGTAAGAACTGTTTTGGCTGCACGTGGAGGACCAATATTATATTAGGTAGGTGGTTGTAATGTTTTGGCTCATCGATGTATGTCCGTCAGCACTAACTATGAAAAGTCAAGAGTAAAAAAAAGGAATTTTGGGAACCATAACTACATAGCTTGCTTATTACCATCGTAAGTGAATGAGTGCTCGTGTTAAGTAACTAAAGGCTATAAGGCGTCAGTACAAAGGGTAGTACTAGGAAAGTTTTGCAATACAGCTTTGTTTATTTAATTTTTTCAAAGTAATTTCCTCTACATTCAATACACCTCTCCATCCTCCGAAACCAATCTTTAAACCAGTTCTGCCAAGTTTCACTAGGGAGTAAAGCACACTCGTTGTCCCAAGCCCATCATCACTGGAAAACCGCCTCCCTTTTAGCTTCATTTTCACATGCGGGAACAGTGCAAAGTCACAGGGAGCAAGGTCTGGACTGTAGGGAGGGTGCTCGAGAAGTTTCAGTCCTGTCGTGGTCAAATATTTAGTGCAGGCTTTGTCGTGGTGAGCTGCAGCATTATCGTGATGGAAGTACCAGGTGTCCATTCTTGACTTTGGCCGTAGGTTCTTCATAGATCCAATGACTTTAGGCAGGCATTGTTCAGTATACCACTTAGCTGTGACTGTCTTCTGCGTGTCCAAAACGACACGTTCCACAATTCCACTCGATTTGAAAAATACAACTATCATTTTCTTCTTTACAGATCGGGATTTTCTGACAATTACGGGTGTGTCATCATCATCAAAGACCCAAACTTTGTTTTGAGCCTTGGTCGGCAGATCGTAATAGTACAGCCAAGTCTCGTCACCTGTCACGATGTTGTTCACATACCGAGATTGTCCCTTATCAAACTTTTTAACATCTCCCGGCACCAAGTCACACGTCGTGTCATCTGCTCTTCAGTCAGTTGATGCGGCACCCAGAGAGAACAAAGTTTCTTCACGTGCAAATGATCTTGCAGAATCGAACGAATTGCTGGTGCATTTAGGCCCAAAGTATCCTCTATCTGTTGGTAGGTCACTCGCCTGTTTTCGTCAAGCATTTTCCTCACAGCAAGTAACGTTTTCCTCCGTAACTGACGTTCGTGGCCTTCCCGGCCTCTCAGAATCCTCCAGAGTGAAATTTCCCCTTTGGAATTCTCTATACCACCTGAATATCGTTGTACGATGTGGACAGTCATCATCTAGTGCAAGAGTCATTTCTTCTAAGCACTGGTCTATGGTTAAACCACGCACGAAATTATACCACAAAACTGTCCTTATCTCATTTCGTGACCACGATGCCATCGCAAGCACTTTACACTCTCACTACTAATGAATAACTGAGCCCATCGACTTGGCGCGGCGGCTACTATGCACGTATGAACATGTCTCAACATGCAGCAACAAGCAGCTTCCTGTGATTCATTGTTGCGTCATATTGCAAAACTTTCCTAGTACCTTTTGTATATTGTCTGAAAATTACGTGTATATTTTGGTCAATATCCTGTTGGCTGACGAAAATTCCGAGCTTCCGAGAGAAAACCACGCAACCATAGTCTGAAACTGACTAACTTAGCCAAGTTGTAAAAAAAAAAACCCACTGACAGATTTCGCAACCAAGCCTTTTCCATTCGGTTCGGGATGAGCGATGATTATATCCACTGTGCTACCCATGAGGTTGTTACAAGCGAATCGAATATGGATAACTCGATGTGAATAATAAAGACAGATTGGACCGAAAACACTGGCTTTTAAATAGTTAGCAACCAATAAATAGTAACCAAATGAAGCAAACTACAGTATATGATGAAATGCAAATTTCACTTAAAAAGAGACAAGTGAAACTAAATTAATGAAATAGTAAGAGTAGGTAACCATATGGAAGAATGTGAACTATGGGGGGGGGGGGTTGAAGACAACACAAGAAAACAACCAATAACGGCGGGTGTACATTTTACACACTGTCCGTAAACGCTTCGTACACCCACAACGGTTGAGAATGAGAGGCTAGTAAAATTAAGAGCAGAATTAGATAGCCAATTTTTGGCAAAGAGGAAGGCCAGAGCAATAAAGAATTTTTCCCATTTTATGGCAGATGCAAAAATCTCCCAGATCCACCATCTACTACCCCGTAAATTTACCAGATCTACCATCTACTGTGATAAACAGCATAATGTAGTAGAGGCGGTGCTGTGTGTGTCTGTGTGTGTTAAGCGCCATAGCAACTAAAACTATGAGGCATCACTATACCGTGTCTATGATAGCGTATATTCTTTGGACGGTTTGTTTGTTTCCTAGAAGAAAACCAACAGTTTCTCAGAGATAAAACCGTACAACGCCAGCCCCTCAAACAGAGAGTTTCTCGAAAGAGTTCAAAGAAGAGCAACCATATTGGTGAGGTAAGTGCTAATCGATGTAAATATGAAGAACGGCTTAGAAGATTTGGATTGAAAAGGACTGATGACTAGGCATCTTGGGAGGGGGGGGGGAAGCTTGATAGAAGTATATAAGGCCCTGAAGGGAATCAATAAAATGAACGAGGAAGGTATATTTTAACTTGTAGAAGAATCAGGAAGCACAAATACTAAATTTTGAGGAGTAACAGAAGGTTGGATGGCATGAGGTATACTCTCGGGCAGTATGTTGGAGATCACTGGAATAAACTGCCTTCCACAATAGTCGAGGCGAAGATTTTTGTCAAGTTAAAAGCAAAATTAGATAACCAATTTTTTAACCACGGAGAAAGTATGAACGATAAAGAATTTTCGTTTTTCTTTTTTGACAGATGCAAAAATATTCTACTTCCTTGCATCGTTATAGTAAAATACTAATTCGACCAACTGGGAAAAAAAGTAATAGTTTTTTCCGGTTTATAGGTATAGCTTCGTTCAGTTATTCTCTGCAGCAGTTACGCCTTTTCTTTGCCAGATTCTGTGTCATTGTGCTTCCCTACGTATTGGATCTCGATTGTAAAGATGACTTTTTTATTTTGTGTTTTTTAATTTATAATTTCACTATTTTGTCTAATTTGGTTCATTTAATTCCTGCTTGTTCATTTCCTGCTTGTATGCATGTAGTGCATAAAAGCAGGAAACGCGGGAGATAACAGCAAATGATGTAATTTGTTATAGATTGGTTGGAAGCGTGAAAAACTATGAATGAGTCAGGTTGTTTTAAATCAATATCAAGAATGTCAAGATGGCGTGTAAATAGAGACTTTTTGTAACGCAAGTTTGTCTGTTTCCAAGAAAGATTTTTTGTCTGTTTCCAAAAAACCGGAGACTTTCTTCTGTTATGTGGGAATTCACACCCACAGGAAAATGCCTCGTTAAGGTTCGCTGCGTCAGTCATCAATAGGATTCCGCAACTAGCTTCAAGAAGCTGTTATGAGGAAAGCATTAATATAAAAGTGAAAAAAAAACGTCACAAACACTGTCAATCAGTCCACCTTATACGTGAATAAGCACATCATGCCATTCACGTTGCCAAAATTATGAAAGAGAATTATCTGGTTTAGGCAATCGCAGTGTAACGTCCTGTGAGATAGTAAAAGCAAGTCATATCAATGATAGTACCAGGCGGAAAAGACCTGAGTGCGAATCCCGTCAACGACTCAAAAATTTTTTGAGTGTTTTTCACAACGTGGGAGTTAGTCGGACTCAGGCGAGGGTAGTGTGGATTTTTCTCCCGGAAACTCCGATTTTTTGTCCAGAAAACAGCAAATCGGCCACAGAACACGCGCAATTCACGGACATATTATATATGGTGCAAAATGTCCTAAGTTGCTGGTGCTCCTAAAATCTTACAACCAACAATTGTTTTCTTTATATAGTGGAACAATTACCTCTTCATATCTCTTGACACTAAGTTCGTACATAACACTAACAGAATAATATGCTAATGGTTCTGAATCTCTAGCTGCCTGTCTGCATGGTTCAGGGAACTTTACATGAGGATGTTTTACTTTACATCAGGATGTAAAGTAAAAATATAAAAGCATTTTTTTTTTATCATTCCAACAGTGAAACAATGGCGGCAATCTGTTGGTCTGGTTTCCTGTTTTTGTTTTATAGCGTTGGACTGATGATTTTTAGTATTAGTCACATAGGACAAGGACACCACAGATGTTTTTGCATCAAGTAAAATCTATAACAATAAAGGGGCGCGATTAGCGACGAAAAGCTATTATCTAGTATCATTCATTGTATCGTTGTAGCAACCACTAGGATAAACTGAAGAGAAACCAGATACCAACAGAAAACAAAACGCAAAGACAAGGAATCACCAGCCTGGGAAAGAAGGTTACAAGATAGAAGAGTGAAAGTGAAGGCATGCCAACTGACCCAGAAGAAACGGGGCAACAGAAGTAAGAAACTGAACAAAAAAAGAGAAAATCATCCACAATAAGACAACATCCACAGCAAACATGATACCCATAATCAGAGGAATGAAGGACAACTGGACATCCTCGAGCAGAATCTATTTGCATTCAGTAAGAGACTTCGATGATAAAGGGAGAGTGTCCAGAGGAAAACAGAAAATAACCGGATATTTGAAGGAAACCAGAGAGCCTTCTACAGGAAACTGGACAACGTGAGAAGGAAAGCAACGGGTCTGCAGACAAGAAAGCACTTGAGGAATTCTGGGGTAACCTGTGCAGTAGCAAAGTTAGCCATAACGGCTTTGCCCCCTGGATAGACCTATAACTGAAAAAACCAAGGACGTTGAAGAGATGACAGAATGAGAGAATCGGGAGGAAGAAGTACAACAGCAGATCAGAAATCCCACAACTGGCCAACCCCCAGGAATAGATAACATACACAACCTACTGGTACAAGAAGTTCAGCTGCACAGGCACATAGCGAAGCAGTTCACAGGGATAAGGTACAACCCCAGAGGCTTTGACTCAATGAATCACATACTTAAAGGCAAAGACAGCACAAACCCCGAAAAATACAGACGATCACCTGCCTCCCAACAATGTACAAGATCATGACCAGCTGCATAACTAAGAAGATATTAGACCACTTGGAGAGTCGGAACATGAGTCCGAGCAGCAGAAGGGTTGTAAGCAGATGAGTAAAGGATACAAGGAACAATAGAACATTGATGCTGCAGTCATGGAGAAAGCCTACAAGAAGCACCGCAACCTGTACACGGAATACATACATTGACTACCGCAAAGACTTCGATTCGGTGCAACAGAGCTGGCCAGTAGACACATTGAAGATCTACAAAATCAACCCGACATTGACACACTTCCTAGAAGCAACCATGGCGAAATTGAAGACCACCATCAAGGTCGAGAACATCACGACCAGACCTAGCCCCATCAGAAGAGGAATCTCAGGGAGTTGCCCTGAGCCCATTATGGTCCTGTCTAGCACTCAACCAGTTGTTCACCAAGCTCAATAACAGCAAGAAAGCATATACCCTAAAATAAAGGAGGAAGAGCCTGTACACGCTCTCTCACTTGATGTACATGGATGACATCAAGCAGTATGCAGAAACTGATAATGAAAACAAACTCCAGCAGCAACTCCGGATACCCGAAGAGTTCAGAACTGTCAGGATGCAACATGGCCTAGACAAATTCAAGACCCATGGATTGCATCAAGAACATCCAGTCGTCCAAAACTACTAGCGGAATACCGGTGAAGAGATTGACACCATGACAGTGGAAGAGACATATAAATATCTGGGGATGATGCAGGCGAACAAGTTATAAAACAAAGAGATCAAGGCCCGCCTTACTGAGAAATACCATCAGAGACTGAGACACCTGCTAAAACCAAAGTTAAATGGAGGGGAAACAGGTCACAGCCATAAAAACTTGTGCAGTGCCAGTACTAACGCACTCGTTCGAAATCACAGATTGGACCAACGCGAACTGGAACTGATTATCAGATCTATCCGAATAATTATGACCAAGAACCGCCAACGCCACCCGAAGTCAGCCGTCGAAAGACTGTCCATAGCGCGGAAAGAAGGAGGGCGGGAGGGAGAGGATTGACTGACCTCTCTGAACAAAAGAAGAAAGGGATTAAAAACCTGCTAGATCATTTTCAGGAAAACACAGCACCAATCTACCAAGCTACAAGAAAGATAGATAAACAGCACAACGCTCAACAAAAAGATCCCGCTCACATAGACAGAAAAAACAAAGACAAAGTTTGGCAACCTACTACATTCCATGGCAGAAACTACAAAGACTTCCTTCAAGAGTACATTGATATGATGGCTTCCAACGCAAGGCTCACGCACGGGAGGCTCTTCTCCGAGACCGAATGATTCATGCTCGCCATCCAAGACCAGGTAATCAACACCAGGAACTATAGGAAATACATCGCCAAGGATCTTGGAGTGACAAGTAACATATGTCGACCATGCCACCTGGTCCTAGAAGCAATCCAGCACATTATCGTGGGAAGCAGGGTGATCACCCAGACGAAGTGCACTCTCAGACATGACCAGGTCGCCACGATAATACATCACAATCTAGCGCAAAAATACCAGTTGATCAAAGAAAGTGTATCGTATTACAAGTCCAAACCTCAGGCCATACTAGAGACCCGTACTCACAATCTATACTGGAACCGTGCCACCATAACGGAAAAGACGATCACAACACACCATATTTAGGCCGCCGTAGCCGGTCAGGAGCGCGGGTGCATAAGTACACATGCCTTGAGTGACCGGGGTTGAAGCCAGTGACTGATGAACACGGTGCTGTTTCTTGTTTTCTGTCTATCTTGTGAACTCCTCTGATCGTTTGGTCGTCCCGGAGTATAAACAGCAAATGTATTATTTATTATACATGACCCTCATTGGCAAGAAGAAAATGGCTACCTACCTGATTGACCTAGCGGTGCCCAACCAGAAACCTCCAGAAAATATACAAGGAAAATATCAGGAAGTAGACCTAAGACAGGAAGTGAAAGGAATGTGGCATATGGAAGTAATGACCATCCCGATCACCGGCATGGTGCCAAAGGGTCTCCATAAGAACCTAGCAGTAATAGGCCTCCCAAAGAGCACTTACATAGAACTCCAAAAGCTGCGATCCTGAACATCTGAAGGACAATAAGAGAGTTCCTCGACCAACAGTATTAATAATTATAATAATAGCTGGACACCATCAGTACTCGTCACGGGACAGAAAAAATTTATAAAAATAATAATAATGCAAAGTAACATAAATGAACAAGAGAAAGACGAAGAAATGGAGGAAACGGAACAAGCTGCAATTCAAACAGTGGGAAATTGCAATAAAAGGTCAATGGATGAATATTAAGCTGATATTCAAAATATGATTGAAGAAAGACCTGTTTTGAGGGAAGAGCAAGAAGATTTATGAAGAAAAATCTTTAAAACAATAGTGAAAACAGAAAGACGAAAGCCTCAACAAAACTTGAAACCTGTCCCAAAAAAATAAATTAAAAGAAATCATAAAGGATGCCAATTCTGCTATTCTAGCAATACCAACAGCTACTGTTCAACAAACAAACAAACCAGTTATTATACAGTACAGCTTCGGTTATTACTGAGAACTTGGATATGATGTTTACAAACCAAGGAAAAAAATGATTGAAAAAAACAAACAAAATTGAACTTAACAAGATTCGGAATGATGTAGGTTGCTTAAAAAGTTCGAAGGATGGAAAAATAAAAATAAAAAAAAAAAAAAAGAAAGAAAGAAAGCTCAAGGAAACTTTAAAACGAAGGTACCAGCTGAAGACACAAAAATTTTAAAAGCATTAGAAATAATGAAGCAATGAATTACAACAGTTGCAAAAAATATATATCAAGATATGATTCACGTACTCAAATAAATCAGTTCGGGTAAAACACCGAATTCTGCTGTAATCGACAGCAATTCTACAAAATTTTAATAAGAAATTGCTGTAGCAAAAATTCTCTCCCAGATAAAGGAAAAACTTTCACATTTTGATAAGATTTATGGGACAATTCCCAAAAGCCCGACAGACACGCAGCCTGGATTAAAAATGTGCAAAATGAATTGAAGTCCAAAGACGGAAAATCTTCACAACAGAAGCTGTCATAAAAACAAACAAAGAGAGTTAAATATTGGTCCAAGGAAAGATGAAGTACACGGTTTTTGGCTAAAAAATCTTGATCAACTTACACCTGTAGATAATATAGCAATTCAATACCATGCTGCAAACAGCTACCATTGATTACTGGATGATAACTGGAAGACAATTTAATCATGAAAGATAAAGACAAAGGGACACTTCCACGCAATTATCGACGAATTATTTGTTTTCCAACGATATTTAAATTAATTGTTAACAGGAATAACGTTGATTCAATTCAACGGCCCTTGATTGCTAAAAATCTCCTTCCTAAGGAGCAGAAAGGAAATGAAATTATCGAATCTCTCGTGGAACAAAAGATCATTTACTGGTTGATAAAATGATACTGAAAGATTGCAAAAGCAGGAAAACAAATTTGTATGGAGCCTGGATTGATTATAAAAAAACGTTTTGATTCCTTGCCGCTTACGTGATTGAAAATCTTTACAGGTCTTAGAATAAGCAACAAGGTCAGAAAATTCTTATCAGCAGCAATAAAAGATTAAGCACCCTGGTGTCCATGGAGAGGAACTAGGGAGCATCAACTTCAGATGTGAACTATTTCAGGGTGATTCCCTTTCACCTTTACTTTTCATCATTGTTACGATATTATCGATAATTCTGAATAAAACAAATTGCGATTACGAAATCGCGAAGCAAGCTGGAAATTTTTCACATTTGCTATATGTGGATGATCTTAAAATATATGGAAAATCTCAAACAGAAGTTGAATAACTACAGTCAAAATATTTAGCCAGAACATTGCTACGGATTTTGGAATAGAAAACTGTGCAGCGTTATCGATGAATAGAGGAAAAATTATAGAATCAGATGGAATACAACTTGCAGATGGAGAGTAATTAAAAAAAAAACCTTGAATACCAAGAAGATTACAAATATCCAGGGATAACACAAGCTGAAGATATTCAGCGTACAACAGTGAAAAAGCAGACCAGTGTCGAATACATGAAAAGAATTCTAAAAATATTAAACTCAAAATTAAATCGCGGAAACACGATTCGAGTTACAAACACGTGGGCCATTCCAGTGATTCGATGCAGTGCTGGAATAATTGACTGGACACTAGTTGAACTGCACGCGTCGGACCGAAAAACTAAAAAAAAAAAATCATGATATCCAATCGTGCTCTACATCCTCGAAGTGACATCGACCCACTTACCACGAAGCATTGGTGGACGAGGATTACAGCAAGCAAAACAAAACAGCGGAACAAAAAACGGCTCTGAATGATTACATCGAGTGAGAAAGAGAAAATGTTGGCTGATTTCTGCAAAGAAAAAAAAATTAAAATACAAGAAAAAGAGGATAGCTGCAGAAAAGAAACTCTAAAAAGTCTTATTAAAGCTTGGCAGAATAGACAACTACACGCGTGCTCAATATACAAAGAACATAGAAGGTAAAATTTACAAGAGAACTAACCGGAAATGGCTGTAAAATATAACACTGAAAAAGGAACAGAAGGGCTCAGAGAAACTGGCACTACAAACGAATGTCACGAAGTCAAAAACTAAAACGATTACTAATGAAAGTAAATACGGATTATACAAAGAAAAATATGAAACTCTCGATCATATACCATATCAGAAGCTCGTGAAGTAAGGTCGCACAAACAGTGCAATCAATCATGACAAAGTTACTGCAAGGTTGCACTGGAATTTGTACAAAAAAAGAGTGAAAGGGAAAGAGAGAATTTTTATTGCAACAACAACAATAATAATTATTATTATAATAACTAGGGGAGTTCACCCCCTGCTTGCGTTGCTCGCCCACACCCGCGCACGCTTTTCTACGTAAAATGTAGAGGTATACAGAGTAAGTCAAATCTTTTCTACGTAAAAGACACCTGTCGAAACGCACTGGTCTATATCTAATCAGGAAATGACCTATGTAATTATTTACAGTGCATTTGTAGTGCGCGGCATTCTCAAGGTGGAATAAATATCACGGTAAAACTCCTCAACATGGCTGCAAGCAAAACAGTGGGAAAGCAGTGATTGACAAGTTGTGACTGCCATATTTCGACAAACGCACAGGAACAAAGTAGTGTTTGGCAGATGCCATTGCATTCCCTGCCCACTCTCTTCCTACTTGATATGCCTAGGGTGTTTTTCCCCACATTTGCCACTGTTTTTAAATCGGGAACTCGTTTTCCCATTTTAAAACAGCGGGATGGAGGTAGAAACACCCTACCTAAGCTAGGCACCCCCCCTCCCCGACGACAAAAAACAATAAGAAAAGGGAGGTGCCTTCACCTATCAATTATCGCCGTCTTCCTCGCTTTCATCGAAGTATGCTAACCTGGACTTCAGCCAATATCACTATGTAATTACATATTTACTTGCGTTTACATAGGCCTTTTGCTTCGGGTTCCATAATCATGAGGAATATTGTTGCATCCCAAAGAGCATGAAATTTTAACTGAAATATTTACAAACTATACAAATATTTAAAATATTTATAAAATACTACACTAAACTATTTACAAATACACAATATTCATTAATACACAAAGAACATTACAATGTAACATCAAATGTTACGCAGTGAATCACGTGCATGAGGTTAGTGAACGTTATGGAGGCAGCTGTCAATAATTAATTGCATTTATAGTGACGTAATTGCCTCGTTCCCTTCACCCATTGGCTCGAATAAATATCACTAGGAGGAAAACTTTTTTAATGTATAGATAGATAATAATAATATATACAAAATACTGTTTATGTTGCAATCTACCTATCACGGCCAAGGGTTTAGGAATCAATGAATTTAAATAATATATGAACGTGTAAAGGGTATTTACCAAAGCAATATACAAAGTGGCTAATATTTAAATAGAGCAAAGGGTATTTTAAAAAGGCAATGAATGAAAAAGACTGTCCGCCTCTTCAGGTTGAAATGCATTCGTCTGTTTAAAAAAAAAGTATATACATAAGGACTTATCACATCGTCGGAATGAACACAACATCAGTAAGCATCTTCATATTCCAAGAATTGTAATCCAGCGAGGATTATTTGCGAGTCCAGAAAAAACTGACAGACATCGCTAGTACGACTGTTGGTGTTGTGATGATAACCTTTGCTTTTCGTAGCTCTTGTCGTATGCAAAGTCTGCGCAGTAGCACAGTGATGTCGTCATTGTCCTCCCCCACCGGGTGGAAAAGGCCCGGTTCGAACCTGTTGATGACGCAAGGAACTTTTATGGACTTTTTTTTTCACTCCGTGGCTGAGTTAATAGATCTCGGGCGTAGATAGAAAGGTTCCCCCCCCCCCCATAACTCGGGGTTTTTCCTCCAGCAAAAGCAGACAAATCGACCAGAGAAGACATGCAATTTGCAGACCCAATACACATCGGTAGTTGAAATAACATTCTGGATGACCCTAATAAACAGTTTTTTGTCGTATGCAAACTTGTGAAGGGCGATGTCGAGTTTGTAGACATGAGACCTTCAGTAACAGATTAATATGTTACATAATGTTCATACAGACTATTGGAAGGCTAGGCACAGTTCGAAATTTTCAATTCAGTAAGGATTCCCTTTCTGTATTTTTTGTTGTTGACCACTTCTTGAAGGTCACCGTCGATTGCTTGCAGTGAGGGCAGCATTTGCTTTGGCTGGAAGCTGTCGATAAGTAAAACTGGTGAGAACATAAGTCTAAAAATTTTTGAAAATAAAAAACGTTAAAATATTGTTGGATTTTATATTCCAAACTGATAAGCAATTGGGAATAATACCCCCAGACGTCATTGTGTTCAGTTGAAGCAAGTTACGGTAAGCAATGTGGCAATCCCAAGAGACATCAAAATTGAAGAAAAAGAAATAGAAAAAAAATTACAAAATATCGGAATCTACAAATTTAACTCAAGCATCTCTGGAAAAAGAAGGCAACTGTTAACTCAGCAGTGAATTTTGGGTGAACTTTGGGTGCCATTCCAAAAGGTTTGAGGCATAGACAAGATAGAAACTTGGCCACAACCTGGATACAATGGTGTGGGCAATTATAATGATTCTCAATGATGATTCATGAATTTCCGAAAATAACTAAGAAATGCAAATGCCTTTTATAAAGTCTATCTGATAGATCTAGTTTGATACCGAACTCCTGAAAATGGAGGTGATAAAATCGATATGGTAAACCATTAAGTTTAAATTTTCGAAAAAATGGGACATTTATGCCTCCAGAAAAGAAACCTTCGTGACACTGGGACGTCTGATCAACCTACTGTAACCATCAGTGTTGTACCGAATTGAAAAGACCATTAGAAAATAAAACACTCCACTTCAAAGAAGGTGGAAAACATGTAACAACGTTGTACTACTTCCATGACACATACAGCGTGTAACTGTCAAGGACTGACAGGAATTTACACAAGTTGTATGCGTGCATTTAATATAAAAGCTGCAGTTGGCAAAATAAGTAAATAAACAAATCAAAACTAAGGAGTTTTCGAAGTATTTTTTATTCACAAATATTTGAACGCAAGTAAATAACAACTTTAGATTTGCTAACGAAGTGACTTATTCATAACACGATTAAAGACGTCCATTTATTTCGAAGCACGTTCTGTAATAAATATTCTTTGATTAATAACGTACATACAATATTAGTTAGTCATAACTGTAACTTATTCCGTAGAACGAAGTTAAGCAAAGGACTTACATACCCTTTTCTCTTACAGTCGTTGCCTGGACTCCACAAATACCTTTTATCAATAAGGATTTACCGTTTCTTTTAAAAGGCTGCGAAGCTTATAATTTTCCTGTTTTCTTCTTTTTTTTCGATCATTCCTAAGTAAGAACGATTATCATATCTATTCAACCTGCAAGAGAATCACACATTCGCTTTCTTCAGAAAGGTTGATAGCACCTTCCCGTTTCCTTTGATCACTTTTTAACTCGAGTTACAGTTCCTATTTCATGCTTACCGGTTTATTTACTGAAGATTCGAGTAGAAGCACCGCTCCAGTTATAATCCATAAATGCGTACAGACACCCCCCTCTGTTCAAAGTACCTTAACTTCCTCAATGACTTCAATATCCGCGTGTGTCCTTGTTTATTCATGGTACCTTGCTTACGTATGCAGTTTACTACACACAGTACGACTCGATTTTTTTTCTAAGAACGCTATTCGTGCACAACGCGGAAATATTGAAATTTTTAAACGTGGTTTATGAATTCTAAACGGGAGACTAGCCATAACAATGTCTATAACAACCCTTAGCCGAAATACTAAATATTTTCTTAACCTTTCATGTGTCTCACTATTGAGCGTCATTCATAACATGAGCAAATATAAACTCCTGATATTTAATTAAGAACACCTCCAAGCTTGCAGACACCTCTTCTGCAAATGATTAGAATCTAAGAATAAACAAATACCTTAACCACCAAATACTTAATGACTAATGTTCACGTTTCCTTCTGGAAAACAGTTTCATTTATACAGAGAACTACGAGCTGTTGGATTTTTAATAATATAGAGACAACTAATCATTCAAAAACCCTTAAATGGAACGTGCATACGAAATCGGTCGCATCTCTAACCATATATTTGTCATTAAACCAAAAGTAGCTCATCCTCAGATGAGCTACTTTACAAGCATATTTCAGTTGAAATTATTACGCGACTGCCAACTGTTTCTATCCCTCAGTAATCTTAAAAGTATATTCAATGAATAAAAACAATAAATATCCCCAAAACATGCAAAGTACAATATTAAGCAGCGAATAAAAATCAATATTTCCGTTAGAGCTGTTGAGATTAACACAACATTCTCACCTTGAGTTCGTCCACATCGAAGAACTGTCGGCAGTCTACAGAACTACGCACCCCGCAGAACCCTTTTAAAATGCTTCCAGTGCAATTGTTAACTCAACTAACCTTGTAACATGCATCTTTTATGTAGCCTACATCCAAGCCATCGTTTCTAAAAAACAAAGAAGCAATTACGAAGTGAGCGCATAAAGTGCACTGCAGTGGAGAGTTGTCATTGTGGAAGGCTGAAATGATGGCTATAAAGAAAGTACGTCTACCAAGGTTACCGCATTCCGAAAGCATAAGTGAAGGCCGGACATACTTTCAGTTTGTTGATCAGATAACAACCTCGCTACCATCAATGTACACCCTTTAGTAAACACTGTACACTTTCTCCTACAGTTTTTATCGCTTCCTTCCGAGACCTCCACTCTTTTGTTATAGGCAAATTCTGTATAGATAAACAACGAAACATTCTCCTTTTGTTCACCGCATTTCTCTATAATACGCATCAACTTTCTTCTAAACAACTCTCATTATTCGGTTTATTTAGCTGCGGTCTAGCTTTTCTCTAAGTTTTTTGTATTTTCTTGCTTATTAAAAGATTCCTAACATTTCCCATGGGCACAGGCATTCACAATCGTTAATTAATGAGTCTACCGTGCAACCCTTTGTTATAATTGTAAACATCCATCCATCAAACGGCTTTTTTCTTTTAAGAATATTCCCGGGTTTCGATCACTTCAGTGTACCAATTAAACACGTGAAATCCTCTTCTCTGTTCTATGACAAAGCGCAAACTGTTCGATAAATGACAAAGCATTCTCTGTAAACAGTGTACTTTCCTTTAAATACACAACGTGAAATCCAAGTAAAAGATAACGAAATACTTTTAAAATTTTAAAATAAATAGACATCACAAACGCATAGCGTATGTAAATTTGTAAAGGATTAAATAACGCCAACACTAAGTAAACTAAATCCAATTTTAATTACAAAAGCAACATATAATACCATAGATAAAGCAAAATGTAAAAAGAACATTATACATATGGGAAATTTTGATTTGTATTGAACGGAAAAAAAAACGACTCTGCATTTATAAGATCATTAAGCGCACTGTTATAAGGTTTCTAGTTCTACTTGTTTCTTATTTTCTTGTTCCCATTTCTTATCTTCCTAAATGATATAGACGAGGAAATACAGGGGCAGCTATCAAAGTTTGTTGATGACTTAAATATTGGGAGGGTGGTTAACGATCAGAACCAGACTATGCTGCTTCAAAAGGTTTTGGATGGACTGTAAGTATCGGTTGCAAAATAGCAGCTAAAGTTTAATGCCACCACATACAAAGTACTGCATTTGGTAGTATTAATTATTGCATTTGGTAGCATCTGTTTACCCAAACAAAAATCCAGGCGTGTAAATTAGGCAGAAAGGAACTAAAACATGTTCATGATGAGAAGCGCTTGAGAATTATGATACAGAAAGACACGAAGTATAATACACGACAATGTGTGGCTGCAAGAAGGGTACATGGTGCTCTGTCTATGATTTATATCTAAGTACAGAAAAAGAGCCTTTTACATCCCACACCGGGTGGAAAAGGTCCGAGTTCGAATCCCATCAACGGCCTAAGGAATTTTTATGGGCTGGCTTTTTTTCCGCGTCTGAGTTAGTGGCTCTCAGGCGTGGATAAACAAGGTTCTCCCCCTCTTCTTTAGGAAACTCCAGTTTGTCGCCAAAACAGAAAAGCCTGGTCGAGTTGCCAGAAAAACAGGCAAATTGATTAAACACACCCAATTTGTGGGCATAACACGCGTGACGTACGCATTCGGACTTTGGTAGCCCTAATAAAACAATTTTTTCGGACAGTATGAATATTAAAATAGCATAATGACGCAAGGACTTTATTCTACATTTCCCCCAAAAAACTGATGTTATTAGCATTGTCAAAAAGTACCTAAGACCATTCACACGTGTGTGTGTGTGTGTGTGTGTGTGTGTGTGCACGCTAATAATCTTTGCTTCCAATTCGAGTCAAGCCAAGTTTGCATCACATATGGGAAGGTCCTAAGATATTGTAATGGAAGTATTTCAATTTAATTTCCATCTTGAAACAAGACAATAGCCACTCCGATAGTAAACGTTGCTCATTTAGAAATCTTGTGCTTATAGTCCGGCCCAAATAAATTTTAAATTTCGTGTGAGATCCTTTACTTTCTAAGGGCGAATATTTTTATTTCTACTTGCAATCTTGAAACAGGACCGTTATTCGCCATCTTGAAAGAAGTGCAGATTACACTCTGTTAGTTTTGAGTGAATCATTTCCAGTTAGAACTTCTTACCTTTTGATAATAGTGTACATCAATTACGTATTTGCCTCTTTCATAAGAGCTTTTAACCTATTTGGTATATTGCGCCTAAAAGGAATCTGAGTAGAGTATGTTATGGTTCATTAGTTGTTTTTTCCTTGTATTTGGTTTGATATTTCCTGTTATATCGACTCAAATTGAAAGCGTTTGCTTTTTATTGCTTTATGATTAACAGTTCTTCCTTGCTGATTACAGAAATTAAGAAGGTAAAGGAACTAATTATAAATACAATTTATAATAAACGGATATAAATAACAATTAAAAATACTAATAAAATAGATTTTATAAGTTTCAGTAATAATACCTAAATACTAAAACTGCTTATAAACAAATTTAAGTAATTTGTGATTCCATAATTACCCCCTACTCTTATTCAGTGGATGGAATGTAGTCCTTACAACAATTCGCCCATAAAAGCGTCATTTCTATGCTGCAAGTATTATATCCTTTCCCTATCATTGCATCGCCTCCATTACACCTGCAATGGACTAATACAAGTGTTCAAATTAGTTAAAACCGCTATTTTAGAAACTGTGTCGAGAAAGATGTTTAGTAGCTTGAAGACATTCTCCTTTGCTGATCAACTCGGATAACAGGACAGGTTGCAGGGCAGGAAATAAAAACACGCGATATAACAAGCCTAAGGCAGATTTAAAGGAAAAATAAATGAAAAATAAAACTACAAAAAATAAAGATGGAAAAAAGATAACTATCGCATTCGGCTTTGTGTGTGTGTGTGTGTGTGTGTGTGTGAATAACCTTGTCAACCATTCGGCGCAGAATACAATCTCCAGAATAAAAAGTCGTCATTGTGTAGGTGATGCCCTCTACAGGAAATTTTTGACATCAATAATACAATGAGTTGTTATACGCCCCTTTATGAACGATTAAAGGCTATATAATTTGCTTTCAACTGAAAACGAACCCGGAAGGAAACTAGGGTTGTTCAAAAAGTTCATATTTTTACCTAGAAGGGACATAAGGATTTCGAGTCTATATTATAATAGAGGCTTTAAATTTTAGCTGCTCTGATATAGAGGTAATATATCCAAATGATTTCGTAGGACCGATGGTTGCTTTTTATAGGCATTTTTGTGAAGCATGGCAACAGAAAAACTGAATTTAAGCAGCGCAGCTTCATATGAAGTTGTTGACCGGTGAACCCCCCATCAGGATGTGTTCCTAAGGAAACCGTACTAGACCTCAGTTTCGGCGATTAAATTGGCACTTCCCCTTAACAGTTTCAAATGCCTACGATGGAGAAGCACAGCATCTACTATACGTTAATGGTGAAGAAACGACTAGCAAATATATTCAACCCCACCCCAATGATGTATACTGCGGAAATCTTGGCCTCGGCATCTCCCTCACTACAGATACAAATATTTGCGACAGAATACTGGTCCTTAAAATAGGCGACCTAGAAGAGTACCATCCCTTCTTAGACAAGAACCACCGATATGACATAACCACTAAACATCCCATGGCTGCCAAATCTGTAAACAATGAGAGGTACGATGATACAATAAAAAATGTTAATAGACTTAACAAACGTCCCAAATATTTTGGATATATGTGAGTGGCACCTTCCTCCTCAACTGAGAACGAGTTCGATACTATTAAAACAGAACCTCCTCCTCCACCTCTGCTATCGTTCTTACTGTCTCACGCACTTGCAGCAATACTAGTGCAAGCAAATAAACTTACACGCATTAGTAATAACTATAACTCGTCACAAAATGAAATTCTCAAATAAATACCAAGCAAAACACTTCGAAAATTACTACAAGTAAATGAAATGTTGTGCTAGATTATAAGTGCCTATTAACAGCGTGATGAACGATTTCAAGTCAATTCCCATCTCTCCCTAGTATCAATCTATGCAGTTACATACTTATCGGCGAATAAATATGTAAAAATATCAGAAAATATATTACATCAATGGACTCAACTGAACTACCTTTTAGTTTTGTGAAATGCAATACAAACATCAGCTGCAGTGCTCATTTGAAGTGAACAAAATTAGAACTACTTAGAACAAAATTTTGTTTGTGCTAGATTTCTTGAAAGTTGTACGAGTTTAACTGTAAATACCTAATTAATTATTAATTGCTTTCCGTAAATTTGTACATATCGTCGTCTAATTTTTAATTATCTAATTAATACTTCTTAATCAATATTGTAATGCTCCTGGCCTTGTCGCCGTGATAAGCAAAATTGGCTATATGTTGTAGCTAATTATAAGTACATTACTGGTAACAAAGATTATTTATTTATTTAAGGTGTGTGATCCTTTCATGACTATCAGATGCAGAACACCACTGCAAGATACTTGGAGCTACTACCAATTATGTCAATACATATGCAGTATTAACAGATTATTTGAAGGTAACAAAGGTTTTAGCTAAAATGGATAACACGCATTTTGAAGAGGTGAAGAAAACATTACTCGTCTTCATACAGTGACACTTCCAAAATAGTTTCCTCTAAACCCGTAAAACTTTTCCCAATTTTTGATAATGATGAAAAAGCTGTTCAATATTTTCACATTAAAGAGAAACAAGATTTCGCTTGAAAACACTCAGCTCCCAGCGTCAAAAAATATCGTATCATGATTTTAAAGGAAAAGTCTTTCTTTTCAAATTTCTAGAAGAGTGAAAGGGTTGTGTACTCTCATCTGACACCCTGGAAGCCGCCATTAACTTACAAATACACTTTGAAACTTTGTACGAGCAAATCTGGATACCATGTTTCAAGACCATCTTGCCCCCTCTACCCCAGAGCAGATAACCCTCTGTGCAGACAATGAAACCTACTACACGACTGCAACAGAAGAACCTTTCACCAAACTTGAACTGGAAACAGCTGCCATGAGGATTAGAAACAAGAAGTCTCCTGGTTCTGATCTTTTGGAGCCAGAGATTGTCAAGAAAGCCGTCGATACCATTCCAGAGGTGCTTCTTAATCTATACAACCACTGCCTCAAAGAAGGCCTGTTCCCCCAGGCCTGGAAAACTACAAACTTGTGCCTCATTCCCAAAAGCCCCAACAAACAACTGTCACGAGGAGTCCCCATCACAAGAAAACAGTAAGCAGTTAATTGGAAAACTGCAATCAACGACTGTTGAGCCCAACGATTTAACAGTCGTGTACGACTCTCGTCGTTGAATGCAACGACAAGAGGCATTGGAAATTAAAAACGAAACAACAATATCGGCAAGACAACATCCTCGGAAAAAGTCTTATTACAGATGCAAGATTTGAACTCCCATTCTTTTCGCAAGATCTTCTTCCGCCAAAATGACTTCTGTTGTTGTTTTACCAGACTGAAGTACCTTCGGGAAAAGTATTTAAGTTCCTTTTTGTACTGAAATGGACTTGTTCCATACATTACATGTAAGAATATATGTAATCACTGGTCAAAACTTTACAAGCCTTTTACAGTTGGCGTAAACAGATAATTAAAAGTGGGTATGCAAATGTAAGTTACATGGTATGATTACAAGTTCCTTGGTATCATATAAATACTGCACGATTTCCTAGGGCTTCTTATCCGATCTGATCAGGTTTCCGGGAAGACAGGTGAACATTCCAATTTTCAGAGAGGTGTTACTGTTGGACACGTGAACATCATGAAGCCGTGCGTCTAGACTGTCTGGTATCCACCGCTCAAGGGGCTGGTGGTAGTATCATGGCATGGGGTATATTGTGTTGGTACGAACTGGATCCACTCATACTGTCGGAAGGACTTGTTACTTCCATGACTAACCTTCTATCGTATCGGATCAACTTCACCCTGCAATGCTTCGTTTTCAGCCAGATTGTGATGGATCCTTTCAAGACGTCGACGCAACTATCCACCGCACAAAAATTGTACTTGGATGGTTCAATGAACATTCGCAAGATTTCCAACATCTACCCTGGCCGCCTAATTCTCCAAATATGAATCCAATTGATAACGTCTGGGGTATACTGGAAAGGACAGTTCGGCTTCGCAGTTCTCTACCGACCACAGTACAGCAACTGAGAAATATCCTTATGGAAGAATGGTCAAATCTGGAGATAGACTCCTCTCAGACACTTAGTGAATCCATGCCACGTGTGTACGGACTGTAGAAATTCGGGGAAAAGGTGGCCCTACTAGATATTAAATAATGGTTTCTAATTTTTTGGCCAACTAAGGCCATAACGCGTCAAACGTGTGTGTGTGTAGATTTTATGTATATCATGGTCAGTTTCTTTATTTTAGGAATGAAAAATCCAACAGAAAAAAAGCAGGCAATCATCATCAGAAATCGAACAATTATACCACCAGTTCCTTCGTCCCCAACAGCAGTATTTCTCAAATTCGCCGACAATTAATCGAATGCACTCCCGTTCCATGCTGTGTGAGAGAGGAGAAATAATAGCTAAGCTATCATTTGCTCTATCTGCGAAGATTCAGTACGGAATGAAGGGTCTAGAAACATGGGATTAAGATTTGACTTCATTAACCTATGAGATTAATGACGTTATAAGTTCTGTACTATTCCGATTCTGAAAAAAGAGATCTAAAGAAGACAATCTGAATGTGTTTGCATTTCCCATTGATTAAATGGGACACATGTATGCAAAATTGAATGCCGAATCGGAATTCCTAACAGTAACGAATGGCAGTTACCTTTAAATCGTTTGTGATATAAAAGTGTACTAAATGGTACTCAATTATTAGGGTTATAAATTGAGGCAAAATCCTTTTAACTGTTTCGTATGTCATTACGAGGTCTGCACTGCTGTAATTAACGTTAATAAAGAATTTTCAAATCAGCACAATCTAACGTTTAATTATTTGGATACTAATGAATGTATTTCATATAAAAATTCGAAAAATTCTCTCGAAGAGAATTGTAAATTCTTTTCAACGAGCTAGCGTGCCCAATGAACTGGCTATCTATCTATATTGCATTTTCTTAGTGATCACTGTTGATGTAATCTTTCGTACAAACTTCGAAGTTGGGACTAATGGAGACGATCTGATGTAAACGCCGTTCTAAATAAGAGAGATCGCATTTAAATATTCAAATTATTGCTAGTGTTTGGGAGCCCATTATCTCAACATTATTTTGGCAATATTACAAATTCCGAGTCTTGAGCAGAGAAGACAGAAATGAAAAGTGAAATTCGTTTTCACAGAGAAAAGATGAATAAACTGCAGGTTTCCGACGCTGAAGTCCGTAAATGCACACAACAAAACCTGCTCTTAACTAAAAGACGGTCATTCTATCCACAAATGCGACCTATTTTGGTGAAGTGCGGTATATTTGCAGTTTATATTCATTCCAATAGCACTTACGACAAACAGTGAATCCTAAGATACTCTTAAAATTAATAAGAAATTAAATGTGGAAATCAACTTCGGATGCAGAGCACGAAACTACAATCCAATTGAATTTTATTCAACTTTTAATTAAGTTCTACAATTTTTAAACTTACGTTCGGATATATCAAAAGATCAATAATTTAAATCCCGTACCCATGATGTTAATTATTGCGCCTTTTGATAGAAAAAATAGAAGGCGGTCAAGCTACAAAAACGATCATTGAAAACAACAATCCCGAAATATTCAGTATTACAACATAACTTTCGACCTCTAAATAAGCAATGGCTGATAGCAGAACTGGAACAGTCGTCTCGGTGGAACAAAAACAAAAGAGTGCTTCAGCAGATTAAAAATATATAACATTTAAACCAAAAAATATCATTAAAAAAGTATATATTTTTTATTATTCAACGCATTCAGTTAATTTAGGGGTATAATGGCAGTGAAAACCATATAATGGAGCATATTATTTTTTAAAAAATGCTTCAAACTTACGTATTGGCTGGTATTTTTTTTCCGCACTCGCACTCACACACCCACACACCAGAGGGCTGCACACCCTTTAAAATTTAAGAGATGAACCGAAACAAAAATCTTCTTGTGCGTTCACGAACTAATCACACATGTTCACAGACTCCAAAGGTGATTCACTCCGTGCGCTTTAAGACAAGCACTAAAACTCGCTCACTACTTCGAGTACTAGTGACGTTCTGAGCCTACCCCGTTCGGCACGCACGTGGCCACTGCTCCACCTGTCACGCGCAAAATTTCGCTACTAGAAACCTACAACGTGGGTCAGTAAATCGTGACTGCTATTGGTAAAGAAATATGACGTCACCGTTTTGGCTCATTGAACATGACCTAGATACCACGGTCGAAAGAATGCGGACTACAGGCAGCTTTAGTACTACGGACGTACAGCGAATAGTTATATCTGCAGAGTGAAAATAATAAGTTCAAAAACGTCTTTCGTGTTTCGCAGAAAAAAATATTACGATTCGACATGTCCCGATTCCAGATGGTATCGATTCACCGAAGGCTAGCATGATGTATTTTATTTCTGTCAATGATAAATGATTGGTGTACCAACGCGACTCTCTCCGTCTCCTCTCACTGTAAACGGTTTATGCAGTAGTGTTTATTTTATTTTATTTATTGGGAACGTAAACTTGGATACAGTAACCCAACCCACAGTTTTATTGTTATGTATAAACATCAGACGCATCATACACATATTTTATTTCGTCATGAACTAATCCCTATTTTTGTTGTACTTCCCTTCCCTCACTCCAACTATGAAACTCCTATTTCTGGGAGCACGTTTCAGCCACCGATTCCTTGTTCTGCAAGGGCACATTGACTTACAGAGGCTTCCGATGGATAGTCTACAACTGTCCATCGTATCAACGTTATACAAGGATCTTGAGCAAAGGACTGATTAGATGCACAAAGGTCGCTAAAAGCATCCGATGTTTACACATCGCAATGAACCGTTGCAAAAGATCATATAGTAAATAAACTGCAGGACAGAAATGTCGCGATTGAAATAAAGAAAGAATCTGAGCAATGTCTTTCTGGGTAATTTTTTTATGGAATTAAATTGAAACCATATTTGTAATGCTGCTGAAAGATCGTCACAATGTAAACCCAGAAGCTATCGAAATACAATATCAAATTATAATCAAGGTTATTAAATAAACTTGTAATGGTTTTTATTTTATTTTGTTTTATTATATGCAATATCTGTCTGTAAATTTAGTTGTATTACCTTTCGCTGTCCGACTAACTAAAAGCATAAAAGTTCCAGGTGAAGATTTTCAACCCATTTTCGTAAGGTTGCTACTTGGCTGTAAGCAAAGAATACTTGGTGAAACAAAATAAATAAAACGTTATTTATCTGATTCATATACTTGAAAGCAAATTGTTATTCTGTGTGAAACTGAGTTAAGATTTTTATGAAATTTTACCACCTCAATGTACGGTTTGTGACATTTCGCGGTTACTCTGAACGAGGAACCTTGTCTTCAGGCTTAATCAGAACTGAACTATAACCCACTTAAAGTAAATAAACAAAATTTATCTACAACTCTAAAATTAGCAAACTAAAAATTAATCAGTATTCCAATTTAATGAAATGAAAATTCTACTTAGATCTAGTTAATCTCAAAAAAAAAAATCCCAAATAGTTATAATCTTAAACCCTACCTTTCCAGGTAGAAAAAATGCCTTTTCAAAACAGATATAAAAACAAACAAAACAAAATTAAAATAAACAAATAAATTCAAGGGTTTCCAGTATAGACATAAACACAAATAGATCAACCAACAAAATCATAAAATATACATTTACTAGTCAGCAGCCTGTGGCAGTCATACACTTTACAGTATAAGCGGTTCTCAACTTTCTACCAATAGAAACGAATAGCAGAAATATATTACTCAGACTCTTTTTATTTTAATTGTGAAACTTTTGTTTTTAACCTTATTTATTAGATAAACTTTTATAAATCATCACAAAAATGGAGATTATTCATTCATTCAGCATCAGTGCAGAGCATTAAATTTTAATCAAATACCTAGGCTTAACCCCTGGCTTGTAGCCGTGAAGGGTATTGTGTACGGCATGTGCGCAATAAAGAGTTCTTCTATCTTGACGATAAATTACCTTCTTATTTGTTGTAATAGCTTCATTAGAACAAAAAAAAAAAAAAAAAAACTAATTATTAGGGTCACACAAAGTTATTTCATCTACCCATGTCTATTGCATCTGTAAATTGTGTGCGTTCATTGGTCGAATTCCCTGCTTTGCTGGACGAAAAACCTCGAGGGAAAAAAAAAAAAAAAACATTGCTATCTACGCTTGAGACCGACTAACTCAGCGACAGAGTGGAAAAACAGCCCGTACATGTTCCTCGTCTCATCGACGGTATTCGAACCCGTACCTTTTCCACCTGGTGTGGGAGGACGGTGATGATCCCACTGTGCTACCCCACGCAAATCTTCATTAGAACAGCACAAAAATCAACAAAATCAATAAAAAAGATTATATAATAAACACATTGAATAAAATCAATAAAGTACATCCATCATGGGCTCGTCACCACGTGATAACCTGCCATGCACTTTGTTGACATTCTCATTAAACTCATAAATGCCATCAACTCCCTCCCAGTGACTGCAACGACTGGAGAAGATAAGGTATCCCAGTTCCTTCTTAAAAGTCTGAGCCCTTTTATCATACATGTCCTTCATTAAATATATAATGAAGGACATGTAAGAAAAAATAATGGCTTTCTAAAGAAACTACTTTCCCGATCAGTGGAGTGTATATCGAGTCGCACCAGCTATAATAGTCAATGTACCAAATTACATTAACCATTTTAGTCCAATTACCAAAGCCTACTACTCAAACTCACTGAGAAAGTTTTACTCCCAATCTTAACCACCGAAATGCTACCACCAAAAGAAACCGTCTTTCTTTTAACAAATTTTAGTGTTCCAAGAAAATTCTCAGCTCGCAGTTTTCTATCTGGATGTTCGAGCAGCTATTGACACAGTCAATATCTCTAGCCTCCTCCACCTCTATGAGAAATACTATCTAATCAAAGGCAACGTACTTCTTTCCTTAAGATATCTTCTGTCCAATAGAATCCTTCACCTTAAAGTCGGTAAGTCCACGTTCATTTACAAAGTAACCGCTGGAGTCCCACACGGTAGTATACTTTCCATCTTGTTCTTCACAGCCACCTCATCCCATTCATCGCCAATAGATTAGGCAAACTGTGCTATGGAGATGATATAAAAATTTTAACAGAAGTCCACCTAACTAACAAATCGATTTAAAACACCTTCATCTCGTTCAATATTTGGAAACTAGTGTTCTTCAGAATTCTGGACTGAATACTTCAGACACCGTTAGGTCCCCAACCAAAAACTGGTTACAACGTTGAACTTAAGTGCTTAAAAAGGTACGCTGACGCAAGATCTTTTTAGTTGAAATTTAGTGGATTTGAAGATATCGCAAAGTCAGTTTTATAGTAGCTGTGATGTCCGATTTTCACGGAAAAATTAGGATACGGGTAGAAATTGGATAATCGAGATTCAATTTTAGGTTCATTCATATCTCGAGAAATCTAATAGGATTTTTATTGGTTGAGAAGTTATTGATTTAAACCATTTTACTTAGTCACCAATAAGTAAACACGGAACGCTATTTCAGTAAAGATACTATTTGTGCATCCAAAGTCATGTGAGGCTACAAGTGTCAATTGTTTGGTGAACAAGTTTAATTCTTCGCATGTAAGAGATAATATTTGTCGGCTCTACTTCAAAAACGCTCACATGATAAAAGAACGAATTCTGGTTTAATATTCACTTTTGTGAATATTAAAAACCAGAATGAATCGGTAGGAGTTAGTTTGAGTTAAAATATTTACAAAGAATATTTATTTTCTTACCAGTTACGCTTGTTATTGTCTTAAATGAAATCATGGACAATCTGATGTTTAATGTATTGCGAAGGGAAAAACACTACATGTACTAAATGAATTGAGTGGAAGTGTAAATCATTGCATTCAGCAAGTTCTTAAAATTGTTGAAAAAGCAAGGAAATGAATTGAAAATTAGGAATTTCAATTCATAATTTTAGGATTTTGTTTGATGCAGACTTAAATTAGTGACATTGACAGTTTTTGTTGGTTATGTGGTGGTGGTTGTTCGAAATGGTAGTAGTCTGAGTTGAACCTTTATGTTTATAGAAATGCACCACTTATGTATAATAAACCTTGAACTCCAGAAATTTTGTTCTGGGGCTGACTCCCTGTAACCAGCTACACTATCTACTTTTATTTTCTCTTCTCTTCCTATTTTTGAAAACATACCCTAGGGCCAAGGGCAGCCTGTTCATTGACATAACAAGCACGATTACTGATGTTACATTTCGTAGACATATCCTTTTCACTTTCTGTTTCACCTTGTTTACATCTTGGTCCAACCCAGGTTGGGCTGCCAGAAACGAGATTCCTTACCTTAGTACACGGTGAGTTTGCCCGGCTTCCAGGGACAGAAACTCTCGTTTCCGTCCCCGTCTGGCCCTGGGCTAAGAGGCCAACACGAAACTTATACCACGATACATTTCCACTACTACACAGACTGGCTTCTACTATGTGCGGTTTGTCCATTGGGACCGAACAATCTTGAAAATAAAGATATTGTAAATAAATATCCCCAAAGTAACTAAATTTACACATGGTTCAAACAGATGTTGTTGTTTATATTCCGGCACGACCACCAGGTCAGTGGAATTAACAATAAATCATCGATACAAATGTTAATCGTATTTAGCAGTCACGGGCTTGAACCCCGGTCCCCTCAAAGAGCGCGTGCTACTGAGGCTCAAGCTCCTGACCACTCGGCTACGTCAGATGTTCTTTCCTCGGATCATTGATGGGATTAACCCAGACCTTTCCACACGGTGTAGAAAGATAGCAATTATACCCACAGTGCTACACGCGAAGGTGTTAAAAGAAAAAGAAATGAATGGAATGGAACTTTTTGATAATTGCACTAATCTTTTTTTTTTTTTTTTCTTACAATTTCAACAAATGGAAAAACAGACTACTTAGGCAGCTGATGAACTCTCTAAGATTTTACCGAAATGAAATATCAAATTTAAAATTAGAAAAATTAAAATACTGCGATCATGAATGTATCAGCACTTGGACTTTTCATAATTATTTTGATGAATTTGTGCGTCTACAGAAAAGGCGGTGATTTACGAGTACGGTATAACTCCAGTATGCGGTAAAATGATCGGCTGCTATACACGTAGGATGGGGCGTCCGCCCGCAACGCAGCTGTCTCCGAAATGTTCTCTCAGTTAATTAATTTATTAACTTTAGAGTAACTGCAATGGCAATCTATATGTGACCTAAATTACAGCAACCTAATAAAAATCATCAAAGGTATATGACATATATATCCAGCAGAAGTACAGTTCTGAACCAAGTGACTTTCTACCCCACTTTTCGGTCCGCAGCCCACCCACGTGACTTCTGCTCAGTTTCCTCAACTGATATATTACATACTCACTTTAAGGATACGTTTCGGTTTATTACAATGGCCTCAGAGCGTTTTTTTCTATTTATCCTCTCCGACCTGCTCCTCACCAGAACCTTATTACTCTAACCCAAATATACAGAAGATAAATTTTTTGAATACCAACACGCAATGTGACATTAACTAGGCTATTAACAGGATTGATCAAAAAGTTTGTATATTGGAAGTGAAAGACTATTTGCGACCTACTTGAAATTAATGATAAAAAAATAAAATAAATAAAGGCTTGTTTTCGTCCTATGTACAATCATTCACAAAGTGAATGATTTCACATTTCAAATTAGTATTAGTAGTAGTCATGTGGTGCAATGCCTTAGGCTTTTGCTTTTACCAGCCAAAAAATCGAGTGAGTATTCAAATGACACATTTATGATGACGGCCATCATAACAGAAGAACCGTTCTAGTTGAACACAGTCTTGATGGAAGAGGGCATTGCATCAAGATTGTGATGATAAGTTGAGTCAGGTGCAGTTTTGAATACCCGCAACTCTTTCAGAATTCAGAAAAAGGACAATATGATGTTGCCCACGAAAAATAAAAAATCTTCTCAGTTTAATATTACAAAGATCTTCTATTCTGTTCTTAGCCCAACATGACCTCGATTATCCCAAGTGAACGATAGCGAGAACTGTCTCGGATCACATAAACCTCGAATAACAGAAGTATAATTTTTCCACCATTTAAATATGGCTTGGGATTCATCCATTACTGAACAGTATTTATTATTATCACTAGAAGACGAAATGCACAAGAAAAGTTTTTAAACAAAATTAAACAGTAGGCACTATATTAATAAAATAATAATATTACTCTTTATGGCATTTAATAAAAGTGTTAAAAGCAAACTTCTAAATACACGCTGGTTGATAAGTACACTTTTTAAAAGCTGAGCTTAGATTGTCATTCCATGTTACGACGTTTGTAATTGGTGGTATCCAAATATCAGACCAGGCTCGGTTAACACAAAAACCCTTGGTTAATAAAAGCCGAGATAATCATCGAGATTTTATTCTATTATCCTTACTTAGCTTGGACATGTCCTCCCTATTTCGTATTGAGAAAGAGAAAAGATATCACCAGCGTTTTTTAAATCCTTTTAAATTCGTATAAAACCTCAGTGAACGTCTTGTTTTTAAAAGGTTTCAAAACGAATGTGACATTGAGTCTGATGGTACAATACAGTATTTCATACACAATACTATACTATACTGAACATTCGACCTCACCAGAACAAAATTTAGACCGTTATTTGGCAATATTGTTTTATAAACTTTAATTCATAATAGGATAGTTAAATTTACACAATTGTCACAGGCCAATCACTCTAATTGCGCGAAAATGGCTTCCTACAGTAATGTGGGTATAAAAATTCAGCGGAGGATGCAAGGTTTCCGACTCCCCCCCCCCCTCCTTAAGTCAGGTAGGGAAGATTAACTTTATAGTATTATTTTAAGGCCTGACGAAGCGGAATGGTCATGCGCGACAGTACAGAAGCACATGCGCTTGAACCCGCATGGCTGCGTTGTATTCATTGTCAAAATGGAAAATTGTAAACTCCTGTAAAGAGTGGCCGTGTAGGAGTATAAAGAGAACATTTACTGTTTAAGTATTTAATATAATTTAAAATTAAATATAATATTAAAATTTAATTTAAACAAATATTTTAATAATTACTATGTAATAAAATATGCAAGAGATTTATAAATTAACATTTATTAGAGCAACTGCTATTTGTTCAACGATTTAATGAATATTAATTTACACTATCCTACTAAAAGTCATTGGACACCATTCTAATTGCACGAAACTCTTTGTAATATGCAAGTATTTTGCCTATGAAGAACTGCAAATATTTGGACGAAAACGTTATCTGTGTTTAGTCCACTATTCACTACAAACATGACTCTAAAAGATGAGCACACAAAACGAGCTAGCAGAGCTGAAGAGGGGAATGATAATTGAATGTATAGCGCGTGGAGAAAATTAAGAAATGGGCCGAAGACAGACGGTAGGTAGGCATACCGTCGGTCTTCGGCCCATTTCTTCATTTTACGAAGGTAGACATAAATACTGAGTGACAGGAGCCGATGAGCCTTGCGCTGCTTACCTCATTTGCCGATTGTTAGCACCCAGAATAGGAGATTTAATTGAAGGTCAAAACTTAATGACTCCATCCCAATTTGGCTTCAAGAAGGGAAAATCCTGTGAAGACGCCTTGGTCTCTTAGTGAACCATATATCAACTTCCAGGGCTAAATATGAATTGGCCATATTCATTGACTTCGAGGGAGCTTTCGATTCCCTCTGGTGGGAGAGCGCTCTCAATTGTCTTATCAAAGCCAAGTGCCCTCAGCAACTGTTCCAAGTTATTAGAAGCTACTTCCAAAATAGACTCATCCAAGTAAACTCGAAACAGCAGTCTCTCTCAAGGACCATCTCAAGTGGATGCCCCCATAGATCAGTTCTGGGACCCTGTGGGGGGGGGGGTGGATAAATGTTATTTTTGTGGGGGATAGAATTCTTTATTATTATATGTTATTATTTCTGTTATCAAGAAATCTCGTTAATCTCTCAGACCCACCTCTTAACTTTGTATTTCCCCGTTTATTTTCCCCCTCCCACATTAACACCTGACTTGTATACTGCACAGAAGATCACGGATTCTGGGGGAATAGTAGTTCGTGTATGTCTCCTCTGGACTGGCTGAGTATTCAGAATGACTCATACTACACTTGATAAACATATACAATATTGTTTATTCACAGTATATACATTAAAAGAATATATCTTACATCATCAATTGGGGATTATGTTAATAGCATTATATGTGTGCTAAGATGTAATGATAATCACAATTCATATATCTTCATGTCTTTCTGCCTTTTCTTCTTCTGGTTAAGTTTACATCTTATAACATCCTCTTGTCTTCTAACAATTTAAACTTCCCAACTGGGATTACAGCAGTGAGCAAAACTCATATAGGTATATGTGTATTTTCCCAGATTTATAAATCCCTGCTATAATCTTTATTTAATTATCCCTTCCAAAATAATTACATGTGCATAGAACATAATCTCAACTTAAACACACTAGTCTCGAGTACATACCTCTAAACCTTCCTTGCTGAATAAACTTATCTTTGTGATGAAGTACATATATCTATATCTTATGAACTTTTTCCTTCCTTTTTTTTTGCTAAACAATACCAAATCTACTATCAACTAAATAAAGACATTTCCTAAAGTCCTTTCCCTCAATTCAAGCTGAAAACTATTATCTGGTACTTACATAACACTTAGGGTATCACGCTTTACACAACCTTTTTCTCACTCAGGGGCGGCCATCATCGTCAATATAGGGCATCATCAGACTCCTACTGGAATTAGTCATTGGCAAAGGAACTGCTGCTCATCTACAGGAACTCACTCTTTCTCCATAAATGGGTTGCTCTGGCCCGCTTTGGGCGTCTGATCAGCTCGACGATACTGGGGTGCATAATAAAATTATCAAGACTCTCCTTACTGCTCTATCGAGAAGCCAGACTGTATAACTCTTCCTTATCTTTCTATACTGAGACTTTTCGATCCTTATCACTCAGCTCCAGCATATGTGTTTCCATCTTTCATTGGGCATCTCCTTCCTATTTCTACGTTGCGGCCGACCTCTCCCAGAACTTGCCTAACGAATTGTCTTTGCGACAAACTGCTTCAATTTCCACTACCACATTCCAGCGATTCTCCCGGCACTTCTCGGGATTTCTTTCCGGCCGCACATCACTCAGGCACACCCACAGGAACTCGTTATCTTCCAACTTTGACAGTTAGTTAACGTTAACTCGTTAACTAACTGTCAAAAAACTGGCACTCTTCTGTTGCATTTCCTTTTGTTTCAGCCACCCCTTCTATTCTGATCCAATCGCAGTTAGTTCTTCATCATCTCTATATTCTCATTTGCTCTCTCCCACTTCCTCCGTTTTCTTGGCCCTTCCCTTTCCTGGGGAAACATCCGAGTTCTGGAAATTTCTAGAAGCCTTCGATAAACTTTCGGAAGTCTAGAAATTTCTAGATATTTCTTTGTGATCATTCCGAATCACTTACCGCTATTAATCCACTCTGTTTTTTTCTCTACCGCTCCTTGAAATCAGTAAGTGCTCAAGGAGTCGGTTAGTTTTATCTAGCGGCTAGCCATTACCTTACGGTGTATGCCGCATCCAGGGTTCCCTCCACCCTCTTAATCTTTAAAATTCTTCCTCTCCACAAGGGGGAGTCGGTTCCCTTGTTCTTTTCTTCCAAAGAGCTGCTCACTTTCTGTTTATAGCGACTTGAACTGGCCTTACGGTGCTCCCATTGTACTTTTGTGCACTGTCCAGCTACCCCCTGTTGTTACGCTAATCCTCCCCTACTTAACTGTATGGTACAGAGCGATCGCAATCTAAGCTGAAAATCATCCTATGTAAATAATATTATTTAATATATACATATATTTTCTTGTTATGTTATAATATTTATTTCCCTAGGATAAGTGTAAGAATTGGGCTCTTACAACCCCTCGTCTAGAACATAGTTTTGGACAGCTGGCTCATTCAAAAACCTGACAATATCTCTGCCTTCGCCTACGCCGATGATTTCGTTCTAATTCCAGGTCGATCGCGTCGTCAACTAGAACAATCAGCCAATATATTAGCCAATCAGTCTTTCTGAGCTAATCAAGCGGTCTAGTATAAATAAATTACGAATATCTGCCATAAAAACAAAACTGATGGTTTTTAAGGGCAAGTTAGATTATAGAAGGCCTCCTAATATAAAGATAGACGGTAAGCAAATCCCTTTTGATCTGAATTAAAACACCTTGGGGTAATTTTAGATGACAGGTTAACCTTCTCCTCTCAGATTAATCACATCGCCTCAAAGATTAAGAAGTTCACTGCAGCAATTATCCACATTTCCAAATCGGACTGGGGACTAAATCGGAAGACTCTCTTACTATATTATACAGCAGTATTCGTACCAATAACATGCTTCGGGAGTCTGGTTCCATAGAGCCGTTAATGTAAAACTCCATTCCAAGCTCATCTCCATTCAACGGATTATGCTGCTTGCCATGCTTCGGGCATCTCATGCAACCTAACTGGGAATATCAAAGACGAGAAACGGAGAAGTTGGAATAAACTTATCAATGTGTGGCAATCACGATGGGATTCCAGTACTACTGGTCAAGTCACCCGCTCTTTTGTTCCTGCAGTTACCATCCCTCTCAACAAGAACGTCCGCAAATGGTTTTCTCCCATCCTAACAACATCATATTTACTTACTAGGCACGGCTCCATCAACTCCAAATTATTTCAATTTAGCTTGTTTGACACCAATCTCTGCGTGTGTGGTGCTGAGGAAACCTGGACGCACATTCTGTATCGCTGCAGCCTGTACCACGATGACCGATCTACACTACAAGCTGCTGTCAGCAACTTTTCTGAGGGAAATGAAGTGGCACTGACTGAATATTCTCAATCGTTCTCAGCTCTACAACAATTCTCTTCTGCTGCTTTCACCAAAAGAAAGCAACTCTTCTCGAGTCTATCATCATCTTAACAACAAGGAATCAAACTAACACCTGCAATGTCTATCGATATCTCTAAAAACTGATATCAACTGCCATTTTTTTTTAGCTGGTACCCCAGTTTGGGTAGCTGTGGTTACGGGAATAGCTAGCACCCACTGGTATAGCACTACCGCCAATGGGTGTGGTTTCGTCCTTCCTAGGACAGAAAAGACTGTTGTATTGTGGTTCCTGTGCCACAATTTATACTTCTGATTAGTTGCGAGATGTGATTTGCTGTGTGGACATGTTATATGTTCATTTCACTTGTGACATTGTAATGAACATCACTCTGGCTATGTATATCATTGTATATAATATAATATTATAAATCAACAGGGATTACCTTTGTTTTAGATATAGGAAGCTTCTTTTCCAACTCACTAATAATTCTTGTGGATGGCGATATCTATTTTGTAAAGCAGGTGGGACATCTTCCCCACTGTCAGAACCATAGTTTTTTAATCCATTGCAGACCGTACAGTCTCAACAATGAGCGCTCATGGCTGCTGTCTACAAACACCATACTTCTGGCAGCATGGAAACCATTACTTGGATTGGCATAAAATTAGATTTTGAGGTCTAAACTGTTTAATAAATATAGACCGATTATTTCTTTCGGTCATATAACTGGACTTTAGGGTTTGATTTAGGGTTCTAATAAAATTGGATATGTGGGGGGGGGGGATTATTCTCTACATTCCTTAAGTCGGACTAGAACTTTTCGGGCGTCGTGTTCACAGGAACGGAGATATTCACAATTAATTCGAAACTTTTGTCTTATGTTGTAGTGTTTGTTCTTCACGCATGCGTATAAGTGACCAATCGTCGGACAATAGGAATGGCCTACGGGTATTGATTGAAGTTTCATGTAGTGTAAATATTCAGCTTTAATGAAACAAAAATTATAAATATTCAACTACATGAAACTTCAATCAATATCAGTAGGCCATTCCTATTGTCCGACGATTGGTCACTTATACGCATGCGTGAAGAACAAACACTACAACATAAGACAAAAGTTTCGAATTAATTGTGAATATCTCCGTTCCTGTGAACACGACGCCCGAAAAGTTCTAGTCCGACTTAAGGAATGTAGAGAATAATCCCCCCCCCCCCCCACATATCCAATTTTATTAGAACCCTAAATCAAACCCTAAAGTCCAGTTATATGACCGAAAGAAATAATCGGTCTATATTTATTAAACAGTTTAGACCTCAAAATCTAATTTTATGCCAATCCAAGTAATGGTTTCCATGCTGCCAGAAGTATGGTGTTTGTAGACAGCAGCCATGAGCGCTCATTGTTGAGACTGTACGGTCTGCAATGGATTAAAAAACTATGGTTCTGACAGTGGGGAAGATGTCCCACCTGCTTTACAAAATAGATATCGCCATCCACAAGAATTATTAGTGAGTTGGACTAGGAGAGTTGGAAAAGAAGCTTCCTATATCTAAAATAAAGGTAAATCCCTGTTGATTTATAATGTAATAGAATATAGGAATTATTGAGCATTTAATAGCTCTCAATTATCAAATTTATAATATAATATGTATGTATGTATATAGCGGATTTGTCAGTTTCTGGCTAGGGGCCACTTGTTATTTTTGTTAATAAAGTAAGGTAAAAGATATTAAAGTAAAAGTACCTCATCTTGCCATCAAACCCTATACAGAGAATCTGAGTCTGGAACAGCCACCAGAAAACCTGTGTTTCCACGATACGTAGAGAGCAGTGTACCATGGATTTTCACAAATAACTGCAGCCAACATGCAATGGATTGAAAAAATTGCACTCCATCCGCTGGCAGAACGGTGCCAGTGGACGGTCTGCATTTTTATTTTAAAATACACACCGTTGGACACAGAATGTCTGGAGAAAGCTGACTATCTAAGGTGTGTTGGCCTCCGTGATTTCCACTTGTCACTCGTTTGGAGAGGTCTGGGTTAGATTCCCGTATTCATGATACACTTATGTCTGTAGAAGTGTGTGTATATACGTATATGAGTATACACTTATACGTACAGTATATAAAACTTATATACGTATGTTTGGGAGCCGTTAATATAATAATAATAAATATTATCTGAGTGCATTATCCCAGCTTCACAGTTTAGTGGAGGAGGAGGAGAAAGCGCTATGATCTAAGGGGATGATATTCGTGCTATGGACTAAACCCATTGATTGTAAAGTGTAGAACCACAAATGCTAGTTCCTACGTTGTGTATCCTACGATGTGAAAATTTTATGGAAGTTGCTATTACACGCTCCAAGTCACGAAGCAAGGATTGTGGCTGTGTTTGCTTGAAAGAAGTAAAATTACAGTGGCAAGCAGAGAGCTCAGATCTCGTTGAACATATTTCAAATAAACTGAAACGCAGAATTACGGAATAGCTAAGACAGCCCTTTTCATCATGAAGGTGATGAATGCTTTAAAAGGATGAGTGAAACACAATACCACTAGCTTTCTACCAGAAATTAGTAGAAATTCTTCCACGGCGCACCGACGCAGTCATAACGGTTAAAGATGAGCTAATATATTATTAATTTTTATGAATGAACATATGATTTGTTCATAAGTACTTTATATAAAAGTTATCAATGAGGAATTTTGGTAGAACAGTATACATGTCTTTAGCAGATTTATTAAGTGATGAAAATTGTACCGTACTCTACTTTTTGTAAATCTCTGGTCTACACCTGGTCTGGAAAATCTCAGAGATTTTCCAGAGATAGACCAGAGGTTTAGAGATGTACAAAAAACCATTCCATTATCCTTGCCTCTTGAAGGTGCTGAGATATGTTATACCAAAGCCTCCAATGAATCCATATGGTAACGCAGTGCATGCACAAATACAAAAGCGAATGCTGAAGATATAAGGCATGACCATGGCTAAATAGTCATGATTTTAGTAGAGTTATGCACACTGTGTAACCATCCTCTGCTTTCTTGCGACTACCGCGGTGACTAATGGCTATTCTTCTATACCATGTAGAAAAGGTTCCGATTGCTTCCAGTCTCGAAGGTAGGATTTTTCTTATCATGTGAGCTAGGGTTAACTTAAGTATAGCTATTTTTACACTTGGGTTACCTTTATGCACTTATAAACCCTTTCATGTATTATTCGCACCTTCTTTATATCCTTATTTCTATCTTTATTACTTCGATGCGATGTTATCAGCCGGCTGGGGCTTAGCCATCCTGGCATTTTATTGACTTTATTCAGTGTCCAAATTAGTATGTGTCTTGGAGAGGTTGTTACATGTTCTGTGCTCGGAAAACTAGGTGTGTCATCCCATAAAACAGGCAAACAGACCAGATCAGAGGATATAAATAATTTACTGTCAAATACACTTACGCCTCATTGTCTTGGTGCAAATATTAAACACCAACAAACAAAACTCTCCTGGAAACTCCTCTGAATCCATGTAACCACCTCAGAGTATAAACAAAAAATTATTTCACTTTTATTTCGAGAAAGTTTACAATATGTTTATTAAAAACACAGTTGATGCCACACAGGTCATTCTGTCATTTGACTGGTTAAAAAAGACATTTTGAAGGGATAATGGAGCAATCCTTTTTGAGTGCAAATTACTTAATAATTGCTTATTAGTAGTAGTATCAATAACAAAATAATGCAAAAAACCCTTCCCACATCAGCACTGGCATCACCTCACAGGTGACTAGTCTCCAGACGCTGTAATTTTCAGAACTGAAGCCTTTCTTGCTGACAGGACCCCTTTGTTCCTCTTCTCTGTACTTGCTCCAGCAGCTCTACATCCCTCCTAAAATGAGGCCTCCAGACCTGCATGCAGTACTGAAGATGCGGCTTATCTATTATCTTATAGAATGGGATAATCATCTCCTTATCCCTGCTAGCAAAATTCCTGTATATCATTGACAAAACCCCATGAGCTGCACTGCTCAGAGAACGTCATATCTGATTGCACAATTACCCCCAGGTCTTTTTTATTTTCTACTACCGTCAGTGTAGTACCACACAGTTGATAAGTTACCTCGGAATTACTGCTAAACCATGTGCAGTACCTTGCATTTGTTCATTACTGATATTTTAAAATTACAGTGTTATTCAGGTGCCCTTGAAGCTAGTTTTATATTATGGATAAATTATTACTGTTTATAAAACTATTTCTCGTTTAAAATACTTCTTAACAAAAAACAGATTTTTATTTTATTCTAACAGTTCGCTCCCTTCCACCCAAGGAGAACAAGCTTCACAGTTAGGGAAATGACATTTTGGGTGGCAATGCAAACTAATTAGTCTTTGTGTACCAAGAACTAATTAGTCTTTGGTACACAATAGTAAAATGAAGCTGAAGGAATTCACGAAGCGTATGAACTGAACAGCTGCTAGTATGTAACATATTAGTTTTAAATTGTCCATCCAGAAACGCATTTCAACTGAATACAAATCGTTAGAGGAAAGGTAAAATTGAAGTTACATAACTCAAAAAAAAAAGTATCTTATTTTGTTTCCTGATGTTTAAAATAAACTTGACCAAAGTACAGTGAACTCTGTGCTGTGCTTTGCTATTCTCCCACAATTTAAACAGATTATTTATTTAATGAATTTCTGTTATTGTTTTATAATGCGCATTCAGCATTTTGTTCAGATAAAAATTTAAAATCCCGTTTCAGAATTGTGCATTCCTTTAAGAAGTAAACTGACTTAAGTGAAAACTGAGCTGTTCTGTGTTCGAGATGTTGGAACTCATTCAGGTCTGTTTGCATCACCTACATATTATGATTCGCTGAATTTATTTAGCTTAGCGTAGCGAAACTGTGCTTAGGCGTGACGCTTGATTTATTCCAACTCGTGTCAAAATGAACAACGTGTTTGTGACCATTCTAACGGAGCTCGCAATGAAAAACAGTTACAGAAATTCACTGCAGCGCGTTTATTCCCACAGAATGACATGACATTAACCTCCAACCCTTGTATATTAAAGCACAACAGGAATGAAAATTATCAACGGAAAAGACATTTTTCGTTTATTCCAAATGTGCCATCCTTTCCTGACATTCTTCAATTGGCTTCGCTTCGTGTTGTGCTTAACTTTGAATCTTTGGCCTCTTATTACTCTTCCTGATGTAGTGAAAGATAATTGCACTATGCCTATAACAATTGGTCACAATTGCATATCAGAAGGAAATATAATATTTTATATAACGTATATTGGCGTAAAATGAAAAAACCAAGGAATATGAGAAAAATTGTTCTTTGATCTACCAAAGTGTTCATAACTTGCGCGGGACAGTGACCTCTAAAAACTTTCCACATTGGTTTCTTCTGAAGAAATATCCTATGGATTTTATTTTGAGCTCTTTTCATCGCTCACTGCTATTTCTTAGACTATCATCGCCGTGCTTTCACCAGCAGTTAATACTACCTTACGGATGTACAAGTGTGGAAGTCTGTGAATTGTCGGTAAAGAATGAAATCAATCTCCGAAGAGGTAAACAACCTCCGAGAGTGTGTTCCATGATAATAGCGGCTGACGTCGAAAGAATTTTCACCAAGTTAATGATTTTCCTTGTCTCCTGCTGGGTATAGGCAGGGTTTTACAGGAACGCAAAGCTTTGTAGTTGGCGGTACGCGAAATAAGTGTTCCCCGGGTGGAATATCGCATTCTCACTTTCACGCGTCGTGTAGCATTTCATACTAACAGCCGTGCTTCTGCCATCATCCCTCTAGGATGCGCCACATTGAAAATATGTACACAACGGTTAGATGGCATCAAACTGAATAAAAATTTATTCAAATAATAATAATAATATTGACCGGGATAATCAAATTAAATGAGATGTATGCAATATATTGATTGCAAAAGAAAAACGCGTGACAGTTACAAAAAGAGAATTGCACATCACAGGCTGATTTGCATCATCTTTTCCAGCCGGTTCATATATTTTAAACCTCAATGCCTCCGATAGTTTCATTATCATATATCTGCCATGAACTGTGGCCCAAGGTTCTTGTGGTAATAAACTGATTTTAATAATAATAATTAATAACTGTAGGACAGGAACTACAACAGTAGCGTTGGACAAAATTTATTCAAAATAAAACTTATTCTGCTAAGAAAAGTAAATTATTCACTTCTCTTATTGAAATAAATTTCTAATTCGTGACTTACGAATACGGTTTTATTTGCGGTGTTATTCAAAGTAATCGTTTACTGAGCATGACGATTTCAAATTAAAAAGAAAAAAAAACATTTGCGAATTAAAATTACCACATGGTTCTAAACTATCAGTCTATCACCTGATTCATCGGCATCTACCTTGAAATTCACAATGCTAGAAAGGTAAAAGTTGAGTTAAGATATTGAACCAATAGGGAGGGATATATTTTCTAATTATCGCCATAAATGCCTAGGTGATTAAATAGTTTAATGGTTGAAGTCGAAACATACGTACTCGGTCATCTATATGCGATTTCCACCAGACAGTTAATGCTAGCCACAATCCTAAGAAGGCCATTGTATCAGCGCTACTCTAACTGCCTAGGCTGTCTACTTTCTTGAAAGATAAGATGCAGCGATGAAAGAGTGGAACTGGGCAGGAATAAGGACCACTAGAAATATTCTCACCACGTTTGAGAAGAAAGAAAGGAAAGCCTTGTCCTCCAGTATATTGATTTTTCCGCATGTCTCTCGTTTTGAAAGGCCAGGATTTGATTCCCAGCGATGACTGGATTTCTAAAGTCCTGTTCAATCGGAGCTGAAGTTTGCCTACCTCAGGGGAAGGAAATAGTTTCCCTCAATGAATTTTAGCCCGGATGGCATGGAAATCAGCCCGTGAACACAACTGTACAGAAAATACATAATGGCACAATCTGGCCTAAAACCCAAGAAAAAATGCCTTACAAGACATAAGGTCTGGTAAGGCTTTTCATCGGTAACTATTAAAAATCCTTGAAAGCCAACTACCGAGCTAGAAAATACCACCCACCGAACAGAACAACCGAACAAAAATTTAAATTCACCTGTTTCATCTGCATAATTGGGGCTGTAGTTTGTCTATCTCAGGAGGAGGAGGACGAAATAGAGTTCCTTCCCCCCACCCCACCCCCACCCCAATGAATTTTGGCCCGGGCAGCATGGAAATCAGCCCATGAACACACAATTTTACAGAAAAATACAGAATGGCACAATCTGGCCTAATGCCGTGAAAATCACAATGGTTGAAAACACAAGCTTCACTGCTGTCTACAAAACACTAGGACAGCTTTTTCTCGATGCGCGTCATGCATCGAGAAAGCTTTTTCTCGATGCAGCCACAATCTCTTATTCTTCCAACCACAGTCCCCATATCTTTTTCCATACACTAATGGGCAACTATCCAAATTTCATTGCAGCTTTCGTTCAAGCCTTCCCTAGAGAACTAAATGTGTGAAATATAATGCAAACATTCAGTGGAAACTGGATGTTTTGTTATATTCGCACAAAACAAAACATCCAGTTTTGTTTTTTGTCATATTCCCACATTTAGTTTTAGGTACTGTGAAAGGAATAGGCACAATATTGCGCTAATTCCTGTCACCGTACCTGAGTTCAGATTGTACAATAAAAACATCTATTTTTTGCAACCCTCGAAACTTCGGAATATATGTACCTGCTTGCAAGATGATCAGATGTACTCTGAACACAGCGTGGAGCATTTACAACCATATAGTTAGCTAGAAGTTGGTACCTTCTTCACACAGAACAGGAAGACACCACATGTAATTTCCTTTTCACTGATACTAAGGCCATCATCTACAGTTTTGTTTATTTTACTTGACAAGCACAGAACAAACATGGACGATTACATATATCACTTGACGACTCACGACAAATGACATGTAATCTGTTCAAGAAACTGTATAGCATTAGTAGAGACATATGATGCAAGAAAGCAAACTTATGCAGCTTCAGCCAAATAAAAAAAAAAAAAAAAACACGTCTACTTCACCCTTCCGTTGGTTCGAAATACCTGTCCAGCTGAGCCTTAAATTTATTTAGGCTATCAACTTCCACGACAAGGGATGGAAGTCTGTTCCACCAACCAACCACCCGCTGGCTAAAGGCAAATTTCCACACATCTATCCTACATCTGTCTTTCCTCAATTTGAATTTATGCCCTCTCAGGTGATTATTCTGAGCAAGAGGAAGAATCCCATCAGCATTGAGCATGCTCAAACCATTCAAGGCTTTGTACACCTCTATCAGATCACCTCGCTGGTGCCTAGTCTCCAGACACTGTAATTTGCAAAACGTAAGCCTTTCTTCGTAAGAGTACCCCTTTGTTCCATTCACTAATCTTGTTGCCCTTCTCTGTACTCGTTCCAGCAGCTCTACATCCTTCTTGAAATGAGGCCTCCAGACCTGTATACAGTACTCAAGGTGTGGACTGATCATTGCCTTATACAAGGGAATAATCACCTTGTCCCTGCTAGCAAAATTCCTGTATATCATTGACAAGACACCATGAGCTACTCTTGCAGCCCGTCTGCACTGCTCAGAGAACTTCATATCTGCCTGCACAATTACCCCCAGGTTCTTTTCATTCTCTACCACTGTCAGTGTAGTACCACACAGTTGATATGTTGCTCTGAGGTTGCTGTTTCCCATATGTAGTACTTTACATTTGTCAATGTTAAACTTCATTTGCCACCTCTCAGCTCATCCTTTCCAGATCCTGATGCAGCAGCATAGTGTCAGTAGTGTCCTAGACAACCCTGCCAACCTTTGTATCGTCTGCAAACTTGGACATTAAGCTTGATATACCATCATCAATATCATTTATAAATACAGAAAACAATAATGGACCCAACACTGAACCCTGAGGGACGTCACTAATAACATTAGTCCACGATTAGCAGTGTCCATTGATTACCACTCTCTGTCCTCTCTCCCTCAACCACCCCTTTATCCATAGCAGCAATTTCCCTCCAATGCCACACTGCTCCAATTTGTGCAGCAGTCTTCCATGTGCAACAGTATCAAAAGCCTTTCTAAGATCCAAATATATAATATCAAAGTTATTCCCTGCATCCAGTTCTTTTGTGACTGCATCACAGTATCCAATCAAATTGGTCAGGCAAGACTTCCCCTTAACAAAACCATGCTGTGTCCGAGCTATTACTGAAGTTTTGTCTAAATGATCCTGCAGTGCTTCTTTAACCAGTGCCTCCATTAATTTTCCTGGAACAGAAGTTAAACTCACAGGTCTATAATTGCTTGTGTCGGCCTTTGATCCTCCTTTGTGAATTGGGGTCACATTTGCACATCTCCAGTCTGTGGGTACCTCCCCTGAGTCCAAGGAAGCTCTCATAATTATGGCTAAAGGGTTGCTTACTTCCTTTGCTGCCTCCTTTAATATAACTGGATAGATCCCATCCACCCCAGGTGCCTTTCTTGTGTTTATCTTCAACAATTTCTCCTCCACTTTACTCTCAGTTATTACAAGATTCTCTAGCTCACTGCCAGAGATGAATACACCTCTGGCATTCCCCTCGCTGAATAACTCCTCATGTGTGAATGTCGATGCAAAATATTCATTTAGTTTGTTAGCTACCTGAGCAGGATCATCAACAGTTGAACCATCGATATCAAGTGGACCAATCTGATTCATCCCCTTCCTTCTAGAATTTATATAAGTAAAGAACCCTTTGCTGTTTTTCTTTGCATCCTTTGCCAAAGATTTCTCATAATCTGCCTTTGCCTGCCTAACCTCCTTTGTGACTTGGTTACAGACCAGCTTGTATTTATCATAGGCTTCCATGTCATCCATTAATTTAAATGTATCCCATGCATTTTTCTTCTCTGCCACATATCTCATTAGTTCATCTGACATCCTTGAACAGTATTTCTTATTTGGTATGTAAAGCCTAGTAGCTTCCAAGATAAGTTCTTTGAATGCTTCCCATTTTGAATTTGCTGTTGGTAACATCATCAGTTGGCCCCACTGTATAGAATTTAAATACTGTCTCAGACCATCGTAGTCGCCTTTACGAAAGCAATAACCCTTCCCTCTACCCCTGATTGTAGTTACCTCTTTGAGTAAATCTCACTTCAGCTCACTGCCACCTAGTGGTTCCTCTATCTGCAGATTCTTAATGCATGAAGAATCACTACTGATAATCAGATCAAGAGTATTCCTCCCTCTAGTTGCCTCCCGAACATGCTGATGTAGAAAACAATCATCCAATAAATCCACAAAAGCCTTGCTAGTGTGTGAGTGACCAGCCCCCAAATTCCAGTTAATATCTGTGAAATTAAAATCCCCCATTATAAGACTCTCTGATGTACTGGCCACGTTGTACTCCCCAAATTCCAGTTCTGCATTCCTTATATCTGTGTGCATTCCTTATATCTGCATTCCTTATTCCTTATATCTACCACACTCCTAGCATTGGTGTACACGCAAATATACATGCTCCTGTTTCTATTCTTAGCTACTCTAACACAACCCATGTGTTTACTTGTACCGCAATGACTCCCAGCAGTCTCTGAAATATCCTACATCTTGTTTTTCAGGCTTCTGCTCATTCCAATAGAAGCAGTGCAAGAATCTCTTTCACCTCTGCAAGCGGCTACTGTTAATCTATTAGTCTTTGTATCCCCCCCAAGCTATCAGTTTTCCGACCCACCTAACACTGCCTCGATAGCATCAGCAAACATTCTTGCACTCTTTCTATTTAAGTGTATCCCACCCCTGTAGAAGCAGTCTCTCCTGTTAACAAGTACAGACCAGGCCGAAAAAAATTCTACCCCTTGAGCATTGCACAATCTTTCCAGGGCCGAATTGATCGACAAGGCTCTCATCATATACTCCCTCCTATCGTGTCTTGGCAGAATTGCAGACACTTTCAAATTCAACCCTAATTCACAGCTTTTTTTTAAACAGTGACCTGTACTTGTTAAGTAATTCTGCCGGTCTCCTACTCTTTATATCATCAGTGCCAACGAGTACAACTATATCACCTTTTGTGCCCTTAAAAGATGATATCCGCTCTACAACGTCATCAACCTTTGCCCCTGGTCCTGTTCCACCTATCCTTTTTAAAAAAATGTTCCCCATTTCCCTGACAAAAGAGTCACCAACAACTACTAGTTCCTGTGGGACCAGCGCATTCCGCCTTGGGGGTTGCCGCTGTGTTGCGTGATGAACAAGTGCAAGCTCTGGCGTTGATGTGGGTAGCTGAGAGCTTTAGGGCCCCTCAATTTAGTTCCTTCCAGGGCATCCATCCTATCCTTCTGCTCTCATATAGGCCCATAACAACGCTGAGTTGTTGCCCGATTTCATTACACTCCTTGCATCGCGCACACACAAAGACATCCCCCATGGCAATATCATGTCCCGTCCTGATTGTCCACAAACATCATGCAAGCAGCGCATTTTAAAAGGCTGTGATTCAGAGGGCAACTGTTCCCCTCAGTTCTCCTCTGAGCCACAGCACTCCCATTAGCTTGAGCCTTCCGCTTTGCTGCTCTGAGTCATGATTTCGATTTACTTTCAATAAAATTTTAATTTCAGATCAAAGTTATAAGCCTAAACTTGTATCCCAACACAGTTGTAACGGTATATATATTTCTCAGTATTAATTATCTACGAGTTCCCTTTATATAACTTCCGTATCAAGTTATGTATTAATTAATTGTTACGTTTGTAATCTAAGTCGTTATATATGTTTAGTTAAAAGTACAATTTAATTGACAACGAAGTTTAACAGATTTTACTGATTAATTGAAAATATTATACTATACTATACTAACGCAATCTAGTTCGGAATATTACGTATCGTATAACAAAGGCGCAAGTTACGAACGGTAAATCTACGGACACTTAAGTATTAATTAACTTGAAAATCTCGCTGTCTCAATTCAGAATAAATGAACGATCCTGGCTAGGTCTATAAGCTACTTATAGAAAATTATTTGATGTAAAAAACAAATATTCAATAAAGCGGCTAAATATGGCTAAAAAACGTCTCGTTCAGCGGAGCTGCAATTTGTAACACGTGGATTTGATACCCTTACCGATATTTTTATGCAATTCCAAGGCCGAGTAAAGAATAAATACGCCAGATTAATCAGAAAATCACAAAATAATGCTATACTACTAAATTTAAATCAAAAGTTTTAGAAAAACAATAATTTCAAATCAATAAATAAGAAAAATCCACTTAGCGGCTTTGAACACGTTTGGCACCCACTGGCCTCGTCAGCGGCTATATTCAAATTAAAATTATTATTTCAACGGCACTGGAGCTTCCATTGCTTTGAATTGATTTACTGTAAAAGCTTGTATATTCTTACCTTGAATTGCTTTTGTAATGGTATACACACTACCAAAAGCACGCAACGCTACTATGATTGCGGGGAATTTTTGATTCTGTGCTTTAAGAAAAAAAAAAAAAAACACTAAAAATATTAGATACCAATATAATTGTTTCTGTAAACGCCTGTTCTTAAGTCTGTTTCGCCAGTTTGTTACACGAAAAACTCAGATTTTCGGGAGTTAAAACCATGCAACTTTTGCTGCAAACCGAACTAAGCCACTTTTTTGAAAAAAGCCATAAGAGTTCCTTTCATCTACACGATATTCGTACCCAGGCATTTTCTACGGTGCTGAAAATCGGAAAACCTAACCACTGTGCTAAATGCGATGTCGCAGAAAATTGCATTTTACTACGAAATACGCAAATACACTAGTGGGCAAAACTTAATCACTAACGCTATTTCTAAAGGTTGCAACCACAAAATCTTTACTTAAGGTATTCTTTACTGATGAGAATAGATTCAGTCTCAGCAGCGATTCTAGACGTCAGCTAATCTGGCGAGAGGTTGGCACACGGTATCACTCCACAAACATCACTGAAAGGGCGGTCGAGGTGTTCTCGTCTAGGGAGGCGTTATCTTAGTTGGACGTACACAACTCCAGATATTGGAAGGCGGTACTGTAACCGGTGCACGCTACTGTACTGAGCTAATCCTTCCCCATGTGCGTCTTTTCCGAGGTGCCATTGGCCCCGAGATCGTGTTTATGGACGATAACGCCACACCCCATCACACTGCAGCTATTGATATGCTTTTGGAAAGTGAGGATATTGTTTGTATGGATTTACCTGCCCGTTCCATCGGTCTAAATCCCATCGAACACATATGGGACGCTCTGGGGACACGCCAGCGGCACGTCCACACCCACCAGAAAATGTTCGCCAGCTGAAGATGGCGCCGACAGAGGAATGGACGATGTTACCGCAAGGACTTATCAACAACATTGTCCTAAGTATGGACAGGCGGTGCAAAGCCTGCATCGACATTAGAGGTGGCCATATCTCCTACTGAGGACCACCTCTTCCCTTTGTTCCATCTTTGGCAGTGATGCATCTGTATCATGGCAGCCAGTGCTATGTTGCCATTTTTGAATAAAGTCCCTCTGTACCGTTTTGTTTCCCTTGTTGTGTTGGTGTTGTTTCCTTCATAAATTCTGTACCTCACGAGGTTCCTTTGGTATGCTTTTCCCAATCCAGGCCACTCCTATGAGAAGCTACAGGTGAAAACCTCACTGGTCCTTAAATATTGCACAACAGTGTATTTCTGCTCATAAAAGTAATCAAGTGCTAGCCGGGAGTTCATATCAGATGTATACACCGAATGATCAGCACACGAAAAGTGCTAACAGAGTTTCAGAAGAAGAATGACAGTTGGATGTCATGTGGAAAAAATGCCTGTGCCTACTGTCCGACCAGAGGCAGCACGCCTTGTGAAGGCTGATTACCTTCTAAGATCCCTACCTTACAAGTCTAAAAAAATAATAAATTTTTGTATTTTGAAATTTATTATATTTTTAACAGACAGGGTTAGGCAAATTGCCAATGTTTCCAAAGTTGTTTGTTTGAAATAGAGCGCGAATTACCTGTCAATGGGGGGGAAAGGAGTTCGGACTAAAACAGAACAATAGAAGTGTCACTTGGAGACTGTTCTGTTCTGTTTACTTGAAAATATAACGGACGCAGCACACAGGTTTGGCCGTCAAGATAAGTTGGGAAGGAAAAAAGGCACCATCCCCAAATTGCTCCTTAAAATTGTAAGTGCATGAAACAAGAAAATGCGTAGTACGGTAAAGATGAAGGGAAAATAAGAGTTAAGATTCGATCGTGGAGGGAAAACGCCCTACCAGACGCGGTCTGTACTTCAGGGGAGAAAATCAGCCGTGACTCTAGAGTAATGGAAGATACCTGAAGTTTCGGTAGATACAATGTGATGCGGTTGTAAACTGACGTTGCCACGCCGTTGAAAACTGAAGGGCGGCTAGAGCGTAGAAAAAAGGATTAAAAGAGTGTGGCCATTAAGTAAACTAACTTATGGAGGCAGCTCCTTAAACAATATGGGGATTTCTGCGGAAGGATGGCTTGTCCATACAGAAAGTTTCGTAGACAAAGAGGAGAGACCTTAGCGAATAAGAATAAAGATGAAGAAAGAGAAATTAATGGTGATTGGTCAAGGAAAGGAGGAAGAGGAATGAACAAAAAGGAAAAACACGGAGGGGGAGAGAAAGAGAGAGAGATTTCTGGAAGGTGAGAGAGATTTTGGGAAGTGTGAGACAAATTTTTGGAGGACGGAATTTTTGGAAATGGGAGTGAGAACAGGGCCGACACAGTTCAGTGGGTATTAGTAAAAGTAAAGTGAGAGGAAAGGTTAAGAAAGAAAATGTTATGAAAAGTGAAGATAGTTGCTAGAAAGTCTAAATGAATGGCCAGAGCAGTGTCCCAGAAGCAAAACCCTTGTATTGTGGAGAAAACCAGCAAAGAACGCAATCCAGAGATGTACGCCTAGTGGACCAGTAAGCCGGACCAAGGAAGACGACCGCTTGAAAGAAATCACCAGGAGCCAGGAATCCTATCAAGGCAGTGGAAAGAAGAGTAAAAAGAAAGGCAGAGAAAGTAAGTCCTGGAATTTTGATTATGTTTACTGATAGGCAATGAATAGGACTGATAAAGATAGAGCTGAATACTTTATTTTAAAAAAAGGGGAACAGTGGGGGGGGGAGAGAGAGAGAGAGAGAGAGAGAGAGAGAGAGAGAGAGAGAGAGAGAGAATTATAATTTCGTCCAGCAAGACGACCACAGAACACACGCAATTTACAGACAAAGATACGGCGCAATTATAGCCTAAGTGGCTGATGCGCCTAAAACCTACTATACAACCGAAGATACAAGTGCAGTAAAACCTGTCAAATAATTTTATATAATTGAACTTTCTTATAAGCTATTACAGTACCTAAACATTTATTCAAATAATAATTAATTTAAGGAATTTAACCTTCTACCTTTCTACAGGAGACCTCGAATTTTATAGTGCATAAAGAATTGACAATAGCCACGTTAACAGTAGTTTGATATCAGTTTTTTATTTATTATTTATTTACAGAACGGTCAAACCCTACCAGTGAGTACCAGAACTGTTTGGATACGTGCAGAAATATCTGAAATTCAAAGCAAAGAACATCATGGTAAACATATCGTGTATATTTGGTCAATATAAACATGTTACCTTACAAACGAAGTATTGGATACTATCACGTTTTGAAAAATACGGTTTTAATGAGCAAATTAATAAATTATAGGGTGACCTTTGGCCTCGATAACAGCATCATTCCATCATGTAATTCTTTTGATCGGTTCCCTTCAATAGGCAGCAGGATTCTGTATATATTCCTCTTCAGTGAAGCCACCGTTTCTGCTAGAAAAGAAAGCATTTTGTACTCGCCCTGATTCATTCCATTTCATCCTAAATGCTTTCGATTGGATTCCAGTCTAGACTCTGAGCCGGTCAGGCGAGTTGTCGACTTCGTTCACTCAAAACAAGTTTTTACACGGTTCGCTGTAAGGGATGGAACATGGAACATTTCCACTGAACTGCCAGAGTGTTGATACCATGGAATCGACCAACATATCGGCATACTACCAGGTCGAGATTGGTAAGAGAAAGAGCCCCTCCTCCGTACTTCATTATGAGCACAGGACACTGCGGTGTAAATAGTGTTTCCAGGGCATCCTCCACACAAACACTACTATATAACGGGACTCGTCGCTCCACAGGACAAGTTTCCAATGTTTCCTGGTCCAAGAACAATGGGCACCGCTGCAAACGATGTCTAGTGATCATTGGTGTGATGTGGGGCATATGAGCAGCAGCTCGGCCATAAAACACCCATATTGTGCAAGGGGACTCATGGGTATTCGTGAACGTATTTACGAACACTCCTATAAACACCTGTGGCTTTAGTATAATATTTATTTTTAAAGCACTATCACACTTCGTTTTCGCACTTTCTTCAGTCGATTGCTTTCCCTAATTTCTTTTTGGCCAACTTTAATTTGAGCACATTTATATCGTCCTCATTCTCCCGCTTTATTTAGGGGCCAGAATTTATTTGCAGAGTAGATTATTAGTGTAAATTAGTGTAAATCATATTGATATGCACGTAATGTAGTTGTGACAAGCCACAATAGCGAGGAACGTATTTTGACAATAGTGCACAAATTATGAGCAATTTTGAACTAAGCAAACAAAAAATATATTCAATTTAAAATCTAGTAATTATAATGTAAAACAGTGATATCGACAATATAAAAGTTTGAAAAGGTATTTTGACAGTCCGCCACTTGTCTAAGAGTTCTCCTGAAGGGGTCGTTATCCACCAAGAAATCAAGCTGTATAGAATTCACTTCCCACATTGTGTAATTCTATTTACATCCAATATACAATTGTAGTAGAGGAAGTGGTTATAAAGTCCTTTCTCACTTTTAAAAATTAAACTCGAGAAGCTGCAGTAGTTTATTTGCATTGAAGTCAATATATGTGAAAGTTTTTTAAACAATATTTGGTTTAGACAGAAGAAAAGAAGAAGATAGACTTGGAGAAGACCAGGGAATGTTGACAGATACCAAATCGACTATATTTTAGTCAACAAAAGGTACAGGAATGCTGTGAAGAATTCACATAGTTATCCGGGTGCAGATGCCGACTCTGACTACAATTTGGTATCGATGAAAATTAAGATTACACTCAAGAGAATAAGGGGCTCAAGAAAAAGAAGGAACTGGAATTTGAATGTACTGAAGACTGCACTATCTGGAGATGTCAGAGAGGCAATTGACAAGGAGATTGTGGAGGGGAGGAAATAGAAGAAGTAGAGAAGAGATGGAAAGGTTTAAAAAGGTTGTAGTAGGAGTAGCAGAAAGCAAATTGGGTACAATAGATTAGAAAAGGATAAGAAAACCATGGATCACAGAAGAAATGATATATAAAAATGGAGAAGAGGAGAAAATGGAAGATTATGGTACTGCTCAGAAGAGGCAAGGATGAAGTTTAAATAATGAACTTACAAGTGCAACACATAAAGCAAGAGAAAAATAGTGGGAAGAATAGTGCAGAGAACTAGAGGAAATGGCAAGAAGAGGAAGAAGTGATCTAATGTATAAAAAAGTCAAGAGCTTAACGAACAAGAAGAATAAGACTAGTGGAAATAAGACAAGAACGGAAAAATTCTATATGACAAAGAACATATAAGGAGAAGATAGAAGGAATATATAGAAGAGCTATATGATAAAACAAATAAACCAAAAGTCTGGCCTATGACAGCAGAAGATGAAGAAGACACCTTCGGACCGAAATTATTAAGAAATTATTTGAAAAGGCAGTGTCTTCGTTAAAAAGGGGAAAGGCAGCTGGACTGGATGATATATCAGCAGACATTATAAAAGGACTTGGAGAATAGGCAAAGAAAGAATTGTTCAGGATTTCGGGGGAATCTATGAATGTGGAAGCGTGCCCGAAGACTTTCTAAAATCCATAATTATCCCATTAGAATATTCTCTCAAAACGCATTAAAGCAAAAACGAAGGAGTGCGAATTCATAGATCAATTCGAGTTGAGAGAAGGATGTGGGACCAAAGAGGTAGTAGAAATATTAAGAACACTAGCAGAAAGAAGCATGGAAATAGGAAAAGATCTGGCAATCTGTTTTGTTGATCTCGAAAAGGCCTTTGACAGAGTGAATTGGGTTAAGCTGATGGAAGTACTAGGAAAGGTTGGCCTAAATAAAAGAGATATAAAACTAATTTGGGAATTTTACGTGGAACAGACAGCTGTGGTTCGGATTTATGGAGAGGATTCAGAAGAAGTAGACATTGGTAGGGGTGTAAGGAAAGGATGTTCCATTTCCCCCCTTACTATTTAATATACAAGGTGATTCACTACCAGTGCGACAAACTTGCAGGAGGTGTAGGGGGCACAAAGAAGAATCGGAATCTCGTAGCATTGCAGGGTCCGAAATGCCTTCGTCATGCGGTAGAGGATGTTGAACGGTAGGTCGCGTGAACAGCGATCCCGCTGGAAGTCAGCATTTGCGAACCGTTTCTGTTGAAGAAACCAAGTAGCAAAAGTCCTCCGGAGTGGATAATCCGCAGGCTCCAATGATTGGACGCGTTGCAGATGGAATGAATTCATTTGGTTTGTTGACAGTATCCTCCATACAGTGGATTGGGAAATACCCAATCGTTGGCCCATCGCTCGAGTACTCGTACTCGGATTGCCTTCTGCGAGACGTAGGACATTCTTCTCATTGTCTGCCGTCCTCGTCGTTCGCTCTCGATTCATGGTACCTCTCGTGAAACAACCAGTCTCACGTAACCTTCTGTGCACACGTGCGAAAATCGTATGATGAGGAGCACGCCTGTGCGGGAAACGTTCCTGGTACAAGCGCAGAGCGGCGCGCCCGTTACAGTCCGCAACTCCATACGCGAGGTGCATGTTGACCAGTTCAACGTTTGAATACTCGTCCATCCTACTACCTCGGGAACCGGTTCGCAAATGCTGACTTCCAGCGGGATCGCTGTTCACGCGACCTCCCGTTCAACGTCCTCTACCGCATGACGAAGGCATTTCGGACCCTGCAATGCTATGTGATTCCGATTGGTCTTTGTGCCCCCTACACCTCCTGCAAGTTTGTCGCACTGGTAGTGAATCACCCTGTATATGTAAAAGCATTGATGAAAGAGTACAAAGAAGAGCAGAAAGGAGGTCTAAAAGTAGGAGGGGAGAAGATAAAGACAATAAGATTTGCTGACGATAAGGTTTTGATTGCTAATAATGAGGAAGAATTACAGAGTTCCTTGGATATCTTGAACAGCAAAGTAAAGACGTACTATATGAAGACTAACAGCAAGAGAACAAAGATAATGTTAATTTCAAAGTGACTAGGAAGAAGAATTAATGTAATATTAGATGGAATAAGAATAAAACAGTTGGACAAATACAGATACTTGGGAAGCATAATGACGGAAAATGGGAAAAGCCTGGAGGAAATAAAAACAAGAATTGCAATGGGCAAAGAGGCATTTAGTAATAGAAAAGAACTATTGAGAAGAAGTTTCAAGAAGGAATTAAGAAAGCTGATGGTGAAAACATTAATATGGACTATTGCATTTCATGGCCCAGAGACATGGACACCGGGAAGAGAAGAGATCAGATGGCTAGAAGTTTTCAATATGTGGGTGTGGAGATGAATGGAAAGGGTGAAATGGGTGGACAGAACAAATAATGAGGAAGTAGGAGAGGAGAGAATGTTAGTAAACGAACTAAGAAGAAATTTATAGGGCATGTTTTGAGAAGAGAAACTATGCTGGGGAAAGCGATAGAGGGGAAGATGTGTGGGAAGAGAGCTGTTGGGAGAAGAAAAATTGGAATGATGGATTGGATGGGATTGTTGTTTGTTTGTTATTTGGGTTTTAGGAGCATTAGCAACTAAGGCCATATTGCTCCGTGAATATGCGGTGGTCATTCCCAGACCTTTCCGCATCCTCCGTATTTGGTGGTGACGGGCTCGAACCCCGGTCTAATCAAGAAGCGTGTGCTACGCACTGCTGCTCCTTCCCACCTGGCTACGGAGGCGCCTGGATTGGATGGGAAGAGGAAATTATGAAGGAATTAAAAGGAAAACACAAGATAGAGAAAAATGGCGTCAATGGAACCCTGAACCTGCCTGTGGCCAAATTAATCACGCACAGTGTGATTAATTTAATAAAATAACACAGAGGTGAAATTTTCGCCAGTTTTTACTGACGATTCCATGTGCCCACCATCATTTTATAATAATCAATCAAAACGGAGCCTTATATTGTTCACAGCTGCCCTCAAAATTTCTCATGGAATATTATTACCTCCCGACGGATTGCATCCTTCAAATCATAAAGAGGAATTGTCGTTGTACTTCATCAGTTCTTTTGAATCACTTCTTGTAATGCTGACGAACAACCGCTTCTACGCGTATAAGTTAGGTAGCCTTCTTCGAAACGCCTTACAATATTCATTATGGTACTGCTCAAATAAGGAAGCCTTGAGACTTTATGTCTTTGATACGTGCTGAGGGCTACAATTATTTTTAGTGAACCTTTTAAAACGAATTTGACTTTGTTACTTAAGTTGGGGCTACAGCGTCAAGCATTTTTTTTTTTATCTTGACGACAAAGACCAGACGAGCTAACACTCGAAGTCGTCGATACCAGAGCTGTTCCTTTTTTTATAATAAAGGTAAAACCTAATTTGTTTACTGTAACAAATAAATGGCTTATCCCCTGGTGGTAAAATTTCGAATTAACTTTCATTATTCAAAAAAAAAAAAAAAAAAAAAAAAAAAAAAAACTTCCACGTATATTGATAAAAATGCAAAAATTGTTTTTCTAGTTATCAATTTTTGAAAGTGGAAAAGGACTTTATAACTACCTACGTATTATTATATAAGTATAGCATAGTATAGCTTAAGTCCCTGACTTCCTGCCGTGACAGTTATCTCATTTACAACTCATGGCTCATTTAATGAAGATTACTTAGTAGTACTTTGAAGGATTAAAAAGTAGTTCAAAGACAGATAAAAACATACTGAACAGAAAGGCAATATCGTACATGCGCTACGTTTACACAGTTTCTTTCTATCATCCATGATTACTTGAAGATTTCCGGACGAAACCATGATCAGATGGCCAGAAGTCTCCGATGCCAAAGTGAAATGCATTAAAGCTGACAAATGCTGGGAAATCCCCCTAGGTGTTAATAAGCTTGCAGAGAAACTATAATTCGATATATTTCCTTCTGTTATAACAATAGTTAAACTTGTAGAACTATAGCACATGAATTCATAATCTTTTGTACGGTACGTGATAATGTTCCTGCAATAACAATATTCGATCATCTTTGAAACATTTCGATGTCTTCTGCTAGTATGGAGAAATGAAAATTGTGGATAGTTGATACACAATCTAGAATGGCTATTACCGGTGAGGAGTCCCTATGAGTAGCACAGTGGAGGTAATTATGCTCTCATACTGGGTGGAAAAAGCGTGAGCTTGAATCCTGTTAATATGGGCATTTTTCATAACGTGGCTGAGTTAGTCGGTTTTGGGCGAGGGTTTCATAGTTTTTCATCCAGTAAACAAGCAAATCAACCACAGAACACACGCCATTCACAGATAATATACATAGACGCCTCATAATCTTAGTTGTTTTAGTGCTTAACACACAAACACAGCAGTGATGAGTAGGGTATAACTTTCCGTCCTAATGTGAATTGCCTTCTAGTAAAATCTGTCCTTACATGTTCTTAGTTGACGATATTGTAAACATGTCATGTTTATGGTCTTTGACATTATCGGTTCTGGGAATAGAAATTCTTTCAAGATTGTATTTACTCACATACCGGTAAATGCCTTTTAAGCGTATCAGCCATAGATAACGAACGAACAATACTTTTTTAAACTGAATCAGACGGTGTTTGATGCTTGAATTTATCCAATATGTTGTTATGATTATTCAGACTATTTTAAGTCTAATTACGATAAATAAAATGAAATATCCGTCTACTGATTTTGATTGTGGCCTCGCCTCTGTACAGCCTCCTGGCTAGAGGGCGAAGGAGAACATGCTATAATGAAAAGTATAAAAACAAGGACAAAAAAAATACGAAGACTTCCACAATACCGCATCATAAAAGATTTGTATATATACGCCAATTTTCTTTACTCGTTCACAATGACGTAGTTAGTTTTGTGTGCCTTGTGGTGTCAAGTTTTTATACGAGTGTTATCTGGCAGCTATTATGGCAGCTTATTGAGTAGAGCCAGGTGATGAATACGTACAAGCACGTATTCGGCACCTGGAATTCTATTTAAATAAGGTGCATGTCAATGTACTAAAACTGTAATAATGACGAACGAGATAACACGCTACGCTTTTCTACTCACAAATCTGCATTGTTTTCGAACAACGGATTCTGTCTAATATATCCTTACGGCAGCTTTAATGTGACAGACTATTTTTTTTATATGTATAGATAGCTCAAAATGAATAAAAATAAAGCAGGATGACATGTTTCACTAATCACTAGCTGACGAACTGCTTCTATGTTGCATGTGTGAAATGTTTTCCTGGTACTCCCTTGGGTTGGACGGTTAGCTAATTATTATAAGCGCACAATGAACTCCAGCCCTGAGCATTTCTGTTTGAGAAGGAAAATGCCAAATGTTTGGATTCCTTGATTTCCAAAGAATGTAACGTTAATAGATATATTGTCAGAATAGAGTATATCTGTATTCTTATAGTTTTATATACAGGACTTATGATTTTACCAGTAAAATTCTAAAAATAATTCCATCCTCTCTCTCTCTCCTCCTGTCTCCTTTTTCGTGGCAGACTAAACAAAAAAGTTGCGCTACACCTTCGTTCTTTTAACGATAATTAGTTTCACGAAGCAAATGCTATCTGGATAATGATTATTTTTTTAAATTTTATACTATAATATCCTTTAACGTGCTAAGGCAGTAAGAAACGAAGTCAAGAAAGTCATTGGAAAGAATGTATAAATTCATTTCGATTTGGGATCTTTAAGAATAACAGCAATCTATCCTCATGAATAGTGTCTACCTCCAACTCACCATAATATTACATTTTTGAGAAAAAGAACGAAATAGCTATGAATATGACCCTAGAACAATAAAACATATTCGGTGGCTTCGTCGACTCTAAAATAACAGATCAAAAGTAACAACAGCAATTTTTTCTAGAGTAGAGAATTATCTGACCAGCTGACAGGAGCTCGAAATGATCGAATCCTTCCCTACGTCCCAAAGAAAGAAATAAGCAAATTAGGGACACTAATCTCCTAAAAACAACGGGACACTTGTCTCATTACTCCTTCGAATTCATAACCCACTTTTGGGAATAAAAAAAACTATCTTTCTTCTAGCTTATCAAACTTGTATTTGCTATGCCTATATATATATATATATATATATATATATATATATATATATATATATATATTCACTAACCAAAAGTATTAGACATCTTTTGCAATTGGCGTCAACAGATAATTAAGCATACGGTATGCAAATGTAAGTTGTCACATGGTATGAGCACAAGTTTCTTAGTTTCAGCTAAATATTGTACGCTTTCTGGGGCTTCCTAATCCATCTATTCATGGCGAAGGTCGGTAACCATCTCGATTTTCAAAACGGTGTTATTGTTGGAGCACATTTAGCAGGAGGCAAAAATGAGAAAAACAAAGGAAGTCACCCATGTGTTGAAAAGCAAACATCTCAAAAGAGCACAATGACCGAAAGACGAAAGCAGAATTAGCTCTAAAAGGAAGAGACATATAGAAAGTCGGTACTCAAAGAAACCTAAAGAAAATTGTGCGGCAGAATACGAGGCTCAGTATACAGAAAATGACTGAAAAATTCAATTTTGGCAAAGAAACACAATTTCCAACCTAACTCTGCAGCTTTTCGTAGTCGTGTGTCAACAAGAAAGTCACTTCTTTCTATAAAAAATCGAAAGTGTCAACGGCGAAGGTGCCGCTAATGCCAAGACCGGACTGTGGAACGGTAGAAAAAGACCATGTCGTCTGACGAATCTCAATTTACACTTTTTGCATCAATAGCAGGGTGAAAAATGTGGTGTGGACCTCATAAAGCCATGTATGCAGACTGTTTCGTGTCCACCATTCAAGTGGCTGGAGTGGAGGTATGTTGTGTTGGCAGGGATTGGGTCCGGTCATATCGTTAGAAGGTCGTGTTATCTACAATGAATACCTTTCTGTTGTATCAATCAACTTCAAATTGCAACGCTTCATTTTTACGTGGATTGTGATGGATTGTTTCAAGGCGACAATGCAGCTATCCGCAGTGCAAAAATTATATCTGAACGGTTCGAGGAACACTCCCAAGATTTCCAACATTTACCCTGGCCACCTAACTCTCCAGACCTGAATCCAATTGAGAATTCCTGGAATATATTGCAGAGGGCAGTTCAGCTACGCAGTTCTCTACCGATCACAATACAGCAGCTGACAAATATACTGATGGACAAATGGTCAAATCTGGAGCTATACTCCCGCAGACCCCTGTTGGAATTCATGCCACAACGTGTAGAGTGGTAATTCAGGAAAAAGGTGGTCCTATTAGATAGTGAATAAAGATTTTTAACTTTTTTTGGCCAGTGAATGCGTATATACAAGACAGTGTCATCACAGTTTGATAGACACTGGTTTTGCAGGTTTACGTTTCGAAGAGGACATCAAGTTGCAATGCTTTCTTCGATGTTCACAATTTCAAACATCACAGTTTCAGTAAAAGTTGTCACAACGACTCGAAAAATTTTCTGAATTAAAAAGCTCGATAATGTTGTTCAGAATGCATAATCTTTGCCAACTTACAGCTATTTCATAAGCTGAAAAGACAAATTTAGAAAAAGAATAAAATTAGGTATACACAAAGAAGCAGTATGACAAAAGTGCGTCATATATGAAAAAGAAGAAAGCAAAATACCTGAGAAAAGCAAAAAGGAGAATTCGACTGTCAATACTTCCTCTTCTGAGGAAAGTTACACCGGACGAAGGAAGATCGTAGCATTTGATAACCCCCTTAAAACAACAAGCGTCTGACGCCCGTTTTTGGTTTTCTGTCTCTGATGTGGTGACGATTCCTTGGATGAGGAGGGGAGGAAGGGGAGCTAATAAACAGGTCACTCTGTGTGCATTCATCTGTGCAGTTGGAGGCACACAAAATTCCTTGCTCATTCCTCCCCGTTCTATGTTAGATAATCTGCCTCAGGCTGCCCAGATGATAATCGCATAACTATTATGAAAACTTGCACATGTATCGTATCTGCTTTCATGGATGGGTTTCTTCTCTCGAACTCCTCTAGTGTATCCAGACCCCCCGAAGGCGTAAACATTTTCACTTTTGAGGGTCATCACATTGTTGATGAAGATGTTACGAAAGCAAAACCGCAAGCCTGTTTTAACAGATCAATATTCATTACTATTGGCATTCTAATTTCCCACTGAAAGCGCCCTTGCGGTTAGTACGTTGTTTATGATAGTTATCCTTCGATCCTGGATGGAAAAGGCCTGGGTTCTAATTGGGATGACACGGAAAGACTTTTTATGGCCTTTTAAATATTGTGGCCGAGTTAGTTGAGCCCTGCGTAAAGTTTACGTGGTTCATTCAGCAAAACGGGCAAATCGACCAGACGGCTCAACGCAATTTATGCTCATTATTTAAATAGGGTGTAACGGCCTTATTCTGAACAACCATCCAATCCAGAGAAATCTTCACGAAAGGAACGATTTCTTTAAGAAACACCAAATGTGTTTTTCTAATTTTCGCCGCTCATTGCAAGCACTGGATTGAAAACACTTCTGCCATAATATTGCAACATTTGAGCATGCCCGGCGTGTGTTCCACTTCAACCGGAGTCTCTGCCTTATATCTCTAAAACTCCTCAGAAAGAGTATTTATCTACACAATTCGTTTCGCTTGCTATTCATAATTGCTGAGTGCATTTCAATGGAGTTCTCCATATCTCACTGGCGCCGTTCTATTGTCTGGTTTTACTCATCACGGTACGAAAGTTACGGTTAATTTGGTTTAGATCGTCGCGTGGATTTCATTATCTCCGACACTTCCGGGAGCACCTGTTTGAAAAGGGTATTGTACAAGACTGTGCGAGGCAGAACTTGGAACTTGTCTTCATAACACTGACAGCTACCAATGGTAACGTTATACTGTAATTGCATGAGCGAGCATTAAAAAATGACGCTTTAGAGTTATTCTCAGCCGGTATACGATCCGGATCCGATGAATTGAAAAACTCAAAATACTTGCAGAGCCCGAGAAATTGCATACGCAATAAATATAAAAGAACAGTTAACTATTCAATTAACCACTCATTGTATTCTAATTCATTGAATTCGAAACACAATATGCGTCTCCCCCACTCGACTCCTGATCAGCCACTCCTGCAATCGCATAAAGTTCAGTCTTGTAAATGTAAATCCATCCCTCTGGTCAAGCGTACCTCGTAATTCGAATACAGTTTCTGGATCGATGTGATGCTCATGAGTGAGGTGGCTAAACTACGATTGCTGGTCCAGACTGACCAATAGAAACCTGAAAAACAACAATCATCAGACGTGTTCGATCTTCAATTAACTAAAATCAATTTTTTTTTATTTAGTTATGTTATACTGTAATCTACTACTTAGATTTTCACGAAATTTATCTCTCTAAATAACCACGCTTAAACCACGTGGGTTTTTTAAAAGTTAGTTAGTTTATTTATCCTTATTTGCTAAATGTACTATACAGTTAGGTACCGTTTTGGGAACCCTGCCGGAACCCATCATCAGACCGTACTTCTCCGTACTAGAGGACAGAGAAACAAATTATAACAATTGATTATTAATGTGTTAATACTAACATCCAGTTATCTATTACTAGTAAGTTTTATACAAACTATGTACAAGATTCAAACAAAAAAGCAAAACTGACCACAGAACACACGCCATTTACAGACATAAGATATACAGAGCAATATGGCTGATGCTTCAAAATCCCAACAACAACAAAAGCTGAAGCAGACGATACAAAACAAAAATGAAGAATGTCTGTAGTAACTATCAAACAGTCTCAAGAAAATTACAGCCTTCAGTATTAAAACAGAATTATACAACTATACAGATTAAAACTACAGCGAAGTCAGTGGCTGCCAAAGCAATGTAAATATATCCGATATAATATTGAATACTGGAGACCATTAGGCAGAGGGTTTTCACTCAAAGCATAATTCCATGATTTTTATTAGCATTAAACATGACTCACATTGTCCTCGTGGATAGCAGAGGGATTATAATCACCATCCTCCCACACCGGATCGAAAAGACCGGAGTTCGAATCTTGTCGATGACGTGAGGAATTTTTATGGGCTTTTTTCATAAACATGGCTGAGTAAGTCGGTCTCAGGCGAGGGGATAGAATACACTCTATTACCCACACAATACACTGACGCTTCATAATCTTAGTTGCGTTGGTGCTTAATATGTACACACTTAACGATAGTATCATAATTATACAGGGTGGTCATAAAGTCCTGCACCATTTTTAAATTTTAATAACTAAAGTTATACAAATGATAGAACCATTTAGAAAAAATATATGAAAGTTCGAGTCTTAAAGTTATTTATGTAATGATTACATCCATGTAAATCTGATTTTTCTTTTGTTCTATTTATATTTTATCAATCTCTTTTATTTGCAGATTAACTACTCCTTGTATTCTAATTCATTGAATTCTAAACACAATATGCGTCTCCCCCACTCGACACCTGGTCAGCCACTCCTGCAATTGAATGACCCCAAATGCCGACAATTGAAGAAAAAGTTAACTGCGCGCTTTGGCTTGCAGAGTTTAAATCAATAACAGCTCTGAGAAGAAAGTTCACTACTCATTATAAAAAAGATGCACCCCCATAAAGAGTCGATAAGTAGGTAAATATGAAAACGCGATCTGGGAGACCCTGAATCAGTCAACAATGACAGCGGCCATGTTGAAATGTGATAATTACAAACTGCATTAAGAATTAAACTTTTAAGTCTCGAACTTTCATATAATTTTTACTAAATAGTTCCATTATTTGTATATCTTTAGTCATTAAAATTTAATGACCACTCTGTATATTGAACTTGTTTTAAAAGACGATTGTCGCCATAACCTTGCACTGGATTTTATGGCAGAACACTATCGGAGCCATTTTCAAAAATTTAGATCGGCGTCCCTGACGTGCTGCTGATTTTGTCGGTTGATTAACTGCAGAGGAAACCATGGCCATGAGAAGTTGTATATTGTGCCTGGTAATCGCATGTATTCTATAGCCGGTTTTTTTGTGTACGGGGAACAAAAACCTGCGTTTTCTAGGAAGAAAAATTAAAACTTTCGCTCAAGGCTGAGTAATTCCGCCACGATACGAAAGTTGCTCTCGTCGAGAGGGGAATTCGAGCTCAAGCATTAGGTCAAAGCAATGACAGGGAAACGATTATTCGAATGTTTTCTTTTTTTTTTTTTTTTTTTTTTTTGATATTTTCGATTTTGAATCAAAAATGTATATGAACATGGTTCTGAATTCCAAACTTAAACTCAAGAGAAAATACCATGATTTTTCGTAAATGAACGATTTGTAACAAACCGATACAAATGAAATAATCAAAAAAAAAAAAATTAGTGTGGGTGTGTGTCAGGAAAATATCAAGTATATTACAGACTCCCTACGCGCACTGAGTAATGAGAACAATCAAAATTATCGAATTATATTTGGCTGTTTTTGAAACAGCCCAATGAATAGGTGATTAAAAGTACGGTACGCATGTTATTAAACACCCTGTAATCCTCTCTCAGCTATGGACTGAGGTCTTAGCTGGTATACTCTGCGTTGTGCCCTTGGCAACCCTTTTAGATATTCCATGGGTGGGGCCAGTCTTTTTTTTTTTTTATTTGATTTATTCGTTTAATTTTATTTTTATTTTGTTTTTATTTTGGAGAGGGGTGGGCAGTATAGCAAATAAAACAACCGATAATATCTTTACAAATATAGTGCCGAATTTGCCATTATTAACTATCCCGTCCTTCCAAGCTCTATATATTGATTGCGCATTTTATTTCCATATTTTCTTTTACATTCGAATCCAGAAACATCGCTTTGTCAGCTTGCGAATTTCATTGTAAATTTGCTTTATTAGGTTTTTATTTTTACACAGTACAGAAAGAAAGAAAGAAAGAAAGAAAAAAAAAAAAAAAAGAACCCAGTACTTCGATTTTAGGCGCTTTCACCATGTCCGTCCGTGCGCAAGTAATAATCCCACTCCCAGAGGACAGATTTTCATAATTTTTTTTTTATTTTATTTCAACATTTTAAAAATAATTGTCGAAATTTAATTTCAGTAATTATTATTTCTTTTTTCCATACAATGTGAATGCAAAAAAAAAAAAAAAAAAAAAAAAATGCATAGGCCAAATGTAGTTTTAATTGCAGCATTATTTAGCTTTAGAAAGTACGTAGCATCCGTGTATTGCAAGACTCGTGAACGTAGTATGTGGAGAGACAGAGAGACTTAAAACAAAAGTTAAAAAATTTAAACAAGTTAGTTAATATATGCAGTGCGTTACATTTCAGGCACGTTAGCAAATAATAATAATTAATGATTTATCGAGGAAAACATTATCAAAAAGTAAAGACTTTTGTGCGTGAACCAAGTGCATTTCCTTTTGCGGGTCTATCATATTACTCGTTCATTCCTTCAATCAACGCGTGGCAACAAACACAATATCCAGCACATGGACAGCATATGTCATATGTATAAAAAAAAAAAAAAAAAAAAGAAAGAATAATTTCCGGAGATTTCTATTAATCCGATTTTAATTACATTTGGGAAGCCTCGAAAAATCTTTCTGGAAGAACCAAATATAAAATTTCATGAAAATTCATTCGTTTGGAGTGGAGTTATTACATGCGGACGGACCGACGACACGAATAGTTGAAAAAGAGCCAAACATACAATTTTATTAAAATCCATTCAATAGGGGTACACTTATTTCATGCAGACGGACGGATAGATAGATAAACGAAAGGACATGATAAAGACAAATATCCACTTTACGCATATATGCTAACGTGCCTAATAAAGATTTATTATTATTTTTATATTCGAATTGAAAAAATAAATTTTACTAAGATTCTCGGTGATCGTCTTTCGAGAAAGGTCTCAAAATATGCTCGGAATTCGACAAGCTTGGAAAAAAGACTATTCTTCCCCCACCAGTTTAACGAATTTGTGTCTCGACAAAAGGAACAGATATTTAAATAAGGTTCTACTTCAACAAGGCAGATGCGCAACAGTTGGTAGACTTTAAACTTCGGATGATGTACATAGGTGGATATTTATTTATTTACTATATTTGAAGTAACAACTTCACCCTGCACCGCAGTATATGCTAGTGGGGTAGATAAAATAAGTACAGACCTGAATAGTAAGTATACATCAGGTTGAAATGTATACAAGCATTAAGTACAATATATATAAAAAAATTAAATGTAATACAATACATTATACAATAAATAGAAAAATGACAACTGCTAGGGCTTTGGCACACGAAGCTGCTGGAGCCCATCAACTGGTAAGTTTACTGAAAAATGGCAGATCTGTAGGACTTATTGGCGCACAGCTGCTCTATATCTATGCCAGGCGGTGCACAAGATTCACCACATTGGATGGGGACATCCGTTATAGGCTTCCGAGCTGGTCACAGTTGGAGCGCAATAGCATCACCTCAGTTTCGTGTGCTATCCTTTGCCTACGAGGCAGAGAAATAATTTCCAACAGGTTTGATGCATCTATTCTGGATGTAAGCAGTTACCAGGGTGATGATATTGGTCCTTATTATGATTAATTTCCAGGGGATCCAGTCAAAGGTGGTGTATAAGATGCTTCTTGAGAAAGGTTTTCCGAGTGTCCTGTTTAGCCATCTTAGGATCCAGTATTCTATGCTAAGCAAGCTCTTGAGTCTGGTAGACGATGCAGAGGACCAAACGACAGATGCACAGAGTGCAACAGAGGAGACACATCTCAGGACACATTGAGTTATGAGGCTGGGATGGTAAATACAAGTAAGTTCTTGCTTTCCTCTTTAAATGGCTGCAAGGATCTTTCTCTTGGTGTTTGCAAAATTCCACGAGGTGAGTTGTTGATCCCAAGTGAATCATAAATCTGTGTGACGCTTGACTGTTCACAGGGAGATCATCTAGAAGAACCATGATATTATTTTTTTTTTTCTCTTTGTTTGAAAACGTGATCCGGGCGGACTTGCTGAGATTAAATTCTAAGCTACAAGGTCCGAAATCTGGCGTGTTGCAGCCTGGGAAATATGTACAGTGTCTTGGCTCTCTTGTGAGGAGGTGAACATCTTGAGATCGTCTGCATACGAAATGAAGTTCTTGTGCAGCGACATGAAGCGATCGAGCTGCTGCGAAAAGGAATACAGACAGAACACCACCCCGCCTTTGTTTATGGTTTATTTGAAGCTATTGTTATTATTTGGCTATTTTGTTGTAACTGGATCACTGATATGTACGCTTTCGATAACGGCTCAATAACAGCTAAGTAGCTATGGCTCTGCCCCAGTGACTCCTGTCATTGGATTTTTCATGACTCGAATCAGTTATTCAGCTAGATGACTCGAGTCACTCACTCAAGAGCTATCACTAATAGCTCTTATGTACAGCTCTAAGCTGTACATGGACTTTCTAGTAACTAACCGACAGGAGGATGTATTGCAAATTATGGAGTGGCTACCCCCAGTCGTCTGACTTAAGTCATAGTTTTTATGGAACCATCAAGATACGTGAAATCTATCCATCTCCATAAAATTTATGGAAAACCATAATTTTAAAATTTTTCGCCCAGTCTCGGGTTCTAACAAACAGAACCCGAGACTGGGGGAAAAAAATCAGACATTTCAAGAAAAAAAAATCATGCAACCCTCGCCTAAGTCCAACTAACTCAGCCACGTTGTCAAAAAGGCCCATAAAAAATTCCTCGCGTGATTGATGGGACTCGAAACGAGGTTTTTTCCACTTGGTGTGAGAGGAGGTGATGTCATCCACTGTAATACCCACGAGGGTCCTGTCTGGGAGATTCACTTTATACATTCGTCTGATACACAGAAAGCAGGAAGCAGTAGAATAGTTCTATTTATACCTGAGCACGACCATAAGATCAGAGGAGATTACAATTAATCATTTCGACAATGAATACAATCAGTGATTATCTGTATGGAGTACAGCAGCTATTGTTCAACGTCGCCACTTTCATATCAATTATAAGACGACTCGATTAAAAAATTAATTATTCATGGAGTTGTCAAACTGCTGTAGATCAATATTGAAAACCTCTGTTTGTAATTCCATGTTAAGAACGCCTTCGCGAAGACCATTAAATATCAAAACTTCGACCGAAGTTTATTGCCGAATTCTTCAGAAGACTAGTTACACTTCAATGGAAATGAGGCAGCGTTCTGTTCTGCTGGAACAGGGTTCTGTCAATAACGCCTTATTCATCCAATTCACGCATAGCATCCGGAATATCTTGCTCCAATTACTATAACACGTAGTGTCAAGTAATTCAACTTCTTATTAAAAAAAATATATAAAAATAAAATATATATACAGATCGATCAAATATCGTGGTATAAAGCCTCTCAATCAATTATTTTATCATCATGAAGAGAAATTTCAAAGTAAACATTGGTTCATATTCCCAAATAAAAGCTGTGACCGTTAAAATTGGCACGACGTAGCAATATGGCCTCAGTCACTGATGCTCCTTAAACCCTACAATAACTGTGCAACGAAGGTAGAAATCAGCTTCATCTATCCACGGCTTATTAATTAAAAAATAAATAAACAAAATTAATTTTCTGTTTATATTCCGGGGACGAATACAATGTTAGAGGAGGTCACAAGATAGAGAAATACAAGAACATTGTCGTATTTAGTAATCATGTGAGCTTGATCACGGTACTTCTGTACACTCGCGCTAACCACTGGACTACGTTGGTCAAGTCAGTCTGTATTTTCATCTAATCTTGGTGAAAGTGTGAGCAAAATCATCTTACTCATACGATCATTTGGAGTAATTAACTGAACAGATTTGACCGTGTACGGATGTATCCCTAACGTTTGACTCATTACCTTTAGAATCATCCTTTGTGACATATTCACGCTTCCAGCGACACCCTATCACTATAAATAGCAAACTTAATGTCGAAGCCAGACTCGAAAGGCACTAGAACGCTGTTCTGGTTCGCCACAAGCATTGGTAGTTCGTGTAAACATACTTGATGATTAAAAAGGGGGTTTACTAACGACAGTTCAGTTTCGTAAAATATTCCACTTCGACCGGTTGAAGCAATTCCTTAAATATTTTTGCATATTTTCTTAAGTGTCTCATCAGAAGTTGTTGATTTACCGATTCCAGAAGAATCAAGCACAGCCTTTATTTATTTATTTTTTCATGAAGACAACAAGTGTTTCATTTACCATGGAACAGAACTCCTCCCTCCCTCCCTCTCTCTCATTTTATATATATATATATATATAAAAAGGTTAAAGACAGCACGTTCTTCAATTGCTCGAGTTATTTCGGACGAACTAAAGGACACAATTTTCGTCCAAACTATCACCTAAATTTCTTTTTTTATAAGTGCCTAAGTAAATTTTCATTTCACAGATTGTTGCAAGACGATTAGCTGATATTAAACTAAAAAAATTCGTTTCATCGTGAGAAATTTTCGGCAATATCATGAAAAACTCGGCAGCATCATCAACTCCCACTTCATGCCATCCATTGCGAGACAAACTCATCGCAGCAGCTCCCATCTTGAAATCAATTCTGAAACCACCTAACTAGAGTTCTGTTTAACATCTCGTGTGAAAATAACTAATTATAGCGCAGACCAGGGCCGGAGAACCTATGGTGTACGTTCAACAGGTGGCAAGCAAGAAAATTTTCTTGGCACGCGGCGTACACTGCTGTTCCAATTTTTTTACGTAGCGGTTAATATAAAGAAACTTGGGTCAGCAGTGCACGGACACGCAACAAATTTTCTTCATAAATCTGTCAGCAATGTTGGCACGCGTCCTCAAAAAAGGTTCCTGGCTCTGGCATAGACGAAATTCTACTTCAAAATAATGATTATTTTTAAGGTTCAATTTAAGTTTCTCCCCACGTAGGACAGACGATTTAACTAGTTTCTTATAGTCTATTTTTTCCCTCTTTCTCTCAAAGGAAACTACGCAAAAGTCTGTCTGATGAGGTTTTCTTTCACTTCTTTTTTCTTTTTTTTTCTCCTTCATTAATTTTGCAGCCTCGGTTTGTTTGGCTTTTCAGATGGAGCGCTGAGAAAATCAAATAATCCCTACTCGCGATTTGCCTGGAGCAGTATGCAGTATGGGCTACGTGATTTCAGCGGGTGGGTAGGTCTCAACTTATAGTCGCCAGACGAGTATCTAGCGGCACACCCGCCCAACTACGTGAGCAGTATCGTACATTACTTCCTGAATTATAAATTCTTAGCGAAAAATTTAGTTAAGCTTATTTGATGATGTTTCCGTTATCGAATTCCATTAACTGCGCGATAAAAAAGTCAACACATCTCAATTTATTTTCACTGAAAAGCATTTTGCAATTAAATTTCACTCCGATTAGTTAAATTTAACGACACGAACTGTGTTCTAAATATAAGAGTGAGGTCATTGAACACATGCATTTAAAAAAAGTGGCTCCGCATATAACGCTGATATTTGCTCTTTCTTTCTTTCTCCTTCGATGGGAGTTTTCAATATATTAGACGCATAAAAAAGGAAGAAAAAAAAGTTTGAACTCAAATTTTTCATGTTTTGACGTTTAATATATAGCTTTCGCTTTGATGCAATGTGTTATTTTCGTCCTGTTTCTCTTTTTTTTTTTTTTATCTGTCTATCGCAAACAAGACTGCGTGGAAATATTATTTTTTCATGGGTAGTTTCTATAGCATATTAACCTTGGCAGTTGCGCTCACACAGCTGCCTACACAGACAAATGGAGAAAGTTTTTCGAAGCATCTTATAAAACGTGACGTAGCTATCAGCCTAAGGAAAGGATCAGATATTTCAAAACTAGACAGTTCAGCTACCGTACGTTAAAAAACCAGAGTCCTCGAATTTCCTCGAAAATATGTTATGTACTTTAAAGCTAGCGTTCCAAGTTATTAGCATACATCCTCCTTTTTAAAGAGAGCATAACCAACACACATTTCTGTACCTTAGCACGAACATCGCTTATTTCACTCCAAACAAACAAAAAAATAATAAAAAAAAAAAAAAAACTTTGGAGAAAGAGTTGATCATGAAAGTAAAAACTTTTGCTGTAAATTAGTACTAACCAGTTCTTACGATTCATTTTGCAAATCAGCTGCAGCCGTTAGACTTTCGTGTACTACGTGGAAAAACATGAATGTCTTTATGAACAGGTTTATTTAGGAGGTAAAAGTTAAAGGCACATTTACTTTCCAAGCTTATCCCTTATATTCTTCTCGAAGAAATTTACGTCGGTTATATATTTTTTATAAGAAATTATCGTTACATTTTCGAGATAATACCTGATAATTGACTACAAATTTACCAGAATACACAATTAATAAAAATAAATATACAATATATAAACACACAAATGAATTAAACTTAAGAATGCGGTACTCTATAAAATTATTTAACTTAGCTTATTGATATGAGGCGTTAATGCTATTGCTGTGTTACGTCATTGTACACACATGAAATGCTATACTGTATTATATATAATTTAGACCAATCCATATTATGGAGTGCAATCGGATATTATGCAAGTTCAGACGAATTTGCATAATATCAGTTGTTATTATTATTATTAGCCGTATGGCAATGAAGCCTGAGGCTTATTCTGCACCACCCAAAAAAAGTTCCCGACTTACCCTGAGAGACATGTAGACATGTATAGTATCTTACTTATGTAGGACGGCACCTGAACGAAAGTTCAACTCCGTCTTTGTACACTGTGATGGTTACAGAAAGCACTGTAACAGGCCAGAAATGTGTGTAACGTTATGTTCGTGCAGTGTATGTGTTGTTTAGTTGTTTCTGGCCGTTTTGTCACCAGGCAGGCGATCACCTGGAAAGCTTGCCCAGTGTCCGTCTACACCACGGGAAGGTAGGCCACAACTGCGCAAGAACCATGGCCAACCTCAACAGTCACGTACTGAATGTCCAAAGAGGGTTTGGAGCCATTCAAAAGAACCCCGCGCCAGCAAGCCGGCAACAGCGCACGCACACACACACACACACACACACACACACACTCCCAGGAGACAGGACAGCAGAAGACGAAGAAATAAGGATGAGAATAGCATAAAGTAAAAAAAAAAAAAAAAAGAAGAAAAAAAAAATAATAATAAAATTAAAATAAATAATAATAATAAAAAAAAAAAAAAAATCTTTATCCATTTCTTGCCCACATCTGTATGCAGTGCTGCCAAAGTGGCCCTGAGAGACAGAGAGAGAGAAAAAAAAAATCAGAAGTAGGAAGGAATCACCAAGAAAGAGAAGAATGATAATATCCAGCTCAGGACCCTGGGTGCGCCAAGACAATATTCACCAGATGTGAGCCCCTGGGGTTAATAAATGATTTGAACTGAGGAAGGGAGAAAACCACTATCTGCAGCGTTCCCACACGGCTATCATAACCGTTAACTGAATGCAGCCTCTTTGGTCCCAACTAACAATACGTATGCCGTTTAGTAGCATACATGCACTGTAGGGATTTGCCTTAGGCAAATGTATGGACCGAATTTTCCTGAGGCAGTTCGAACTGATACCAGTTCGAACGCTCACGAAATTGCTATCAGTTTCATCAGACTCCCAAGTACTAGTTTGTCATACCTAAGAGAATGTCGATGACAAGTCTCAAAGACCAAATATATTTTTATATATTATATAGAAATTTATATAATATATATTCAGGGAAATATATAATATATAAGTCAGGGAAACGGGGAATATTTTTTGTAATAAAGATAGGTGGAGGAGAACCAGGGTATGTCTGCCGGGAGCAACTATTGATGATGTCACCAACAGACTGTCAGATTTTAAAGGGGGTAAAGAAAATATTATTATTCATGTGGGGACAAACGATATTAAACGTACACGATCTGACGATTTGTTGGAAAAATACAGGACCATGCTGAGGAAATGTCGCGAGCTAGGCCATAATGTCTATGTGTCTGCAATTCTGCCCAGACACGATAGGAGGGATTATATGTTAAGAGCCTTGTGGATTAACTCAAGACTTGAAGGAATCTGCAAGGCTTTAGGGGGTAAATTTCTATCAGCATGGCCCACACTTGTAGGTAGAAGGAATTTGTTTTGTAGAGACGGGATACACTTAAACAAAGGTGGTGCAAAAGTTTTTGCCAGTATTATTGAGGATACCTTAAAGGTTCGGGGAAACTGCTAGTTAGGGGGGATGTGGGTAATACTGACACGCGTTTATCTGATAATATTGGTCAAAGTAACTCTTGCACATACCTCAAGAGTTCTTATCTGTTACCCCAACTGGACGTATTATCTAGATGTTCTGGGGGCACAAACGTTTCACGTGGGCGGGTAGCTAATGCCAGGGAAGAGAGCCTAAAAAACTTCAAGGGTTGTGTTAGGGTTGTTAAATATACAAGAACAGTAAATCTTAATTGTTTATACAGTAACGTTAGAAGTGTCGTCAATAAAATGAGCGAATTCGAACTGCTGGTTAAAACAAGTAACGCGGACATAATAGGGCTTACAGAGACGTGGTGCCACCCGGAAATTGGGGATGATGAGTTTCAGTACGGCTTGTATAATGTATTTAGGAAGGATAGGTTAGATAGAAGGGGTGGTGGGGTAATGCTTCTTATCAGAAGCAGCCTGAGTGCGACGATAGCTTTCCCGGATTCAGACGTCTCACATGCTAGTATAGAGTCTGTATGGTGTGAGATAGTTGGAAACAAAGGTATAATGCGAGTAGGAGTAATCTACAGACCAGGTGATTGTGAAGATTATGACAAAAGCCTCTACATGCAAATGGAATGGGCAAGTAAGCGTCAATGCCTTATTATGGGTGATTTCAATCTGCCTCTAATTGATTGGAGTAAATGGGAAGGAAACTCGACATGGGGAACAAAATTTTTAAATCAACTAGATGACTGTTATTTGTATCAACATGTCAGGGAAAATACTAGAGAAAAGAATATCCTAGACCTCATCATCACACATGAATCAGATGACATAACAGGGCTGACAGTAGAGGAACCAGTAGCAGGAAGTGATCACGGAGTTCTACGGTGGATGATGACGAGAGAGGTAGCAGAAGTAAAAGGCAAAGGAATGGGTTTTAATTTCAGAAAAGGAAATTACGATGCCTTAAGGTACTACATGGCCTCTATTAACTGGGTAGATATCGCGCAGAGAATGAATACAATTGAACTGTGGTACGCTTTTAAAACATTAATCACAGATGCCTTGAATGCGTATATACCATTAAAAAAATACTCCACGAGGAGGGTTCCAAGTTGGATGACTAGTGAAGTTGCCGCATTACTTGAGCAGAAAAAGGTGGCATGGAAAGGTTACAGAACAATAAAAAGTACTGAAGCCTATAACAGCTACAAGGTGATGTGTAATAGAGCCACAGAAAAGGTTCGACAGGCAAAGGCAGTTTATGAGAAATCACTAGCAAACAGAGCAAAGAGGGGGGATAAAGAATTCTTCACATATATAAATGCCAAGAAGAGCAGGACAAACCAGATCGGACCTTTATGTAAGGGAAAGGGGATAGTAATAAATACACCAGCTGCCGTTGCAGATGAACTCAACAGTTATTTTGCATCGATATTTACAAATGAAAAGCCTTTTGTGGCAAAGGGAAATTGTGGGAGCGAAGTTAAAAAATATGTAATTAATGATATTGAAATTTCGCAAGATTATTTAATGAAAAAACTTTCGAGCCTACAGACCAGTAAGGCTCCTGGAGTTGATGGAATATACCCTATAATCTTAAGAGAGGCAGCAAGCGAATGCATTGAACCATTGAGGCTAATTATGCGAGCATCATTAGACTCTGGGGAGATTCCCTTGGATTGGAAAAGTGCAAATGTATCTCCCATACATAAGGGTGGCTCTAAAAGTGAAGTTGGAAATTATCGACCTGTCAGTCTGACTTCAGTAGTAGGGAAAATCATGGAGGCAATGATCAAGGGTGGAATTCAGGATCATTTGGATCGAATTGAAATTCTCAAGGATACTCAGCATGGTTTCGTAAAGGGAAAATCATGTTTAACAAATCTGGTTCGCTATTTCGAAAGGGTCACTCACGAGCTGGATTTAGGGAATAATTTCGACATTGTTTATTTAGATTTCAGCAAAGCTTTTGACTCAGTCCCACATGAGCGGTTGCTTTATAAGCTGGAACAGGTTGGAATCACTGGGAAAATCCTTAGATGGATAGAAGGATGGCTTCAGGGCAGGAGGCAGAGGGTTGTGATAAATGGCTATTCCTCAGATTGGGTTGATGTAAGAAGTGGGGTTCCCCAAGGATCAGTATTAGGACCACTGTTGTTTTTAATTTTCATAAACGACATTGATGAAGGGATAGAGGGCGTGATGTCTAAATTTGCAGATGATGTTAAAATTGGGAGAGTAGTTAATGATCACTGTCAAGCTGAGCTTCTTCAGAGAGACCTAGATAGACTTCAGGAATGGTCAGAAAAATGGCAGCTGTGCTTTAATCCAACAAAGTGTAAGGTATTACACCTGGGAAACAGTAATCCCAAAAAAACTTATTCACTTGGTGGAGTTCAACTAAAGCCAGTACTGGAGGAAAGGGACTTGGGTGTTACGATACGGTCAGACATGAAATTCTCTGAGCATTGTAAACAGGTTGCAAGGAAGGCCCATGGTGTCCTATCGATGATCTATCGAACTTTTGCAAGTAGAGATAGGGACGTGATAATCCCATTATATAAGGCTTATGTTAGACCACACTTGGAATACTGTGTTCAAGTATGGAGACCGCACCTGAAGAAAGACATCGAGCTTCTTGAAAGGGTGCAAAGAAGGGTAACTCGCCTGGTGAGATCGGCAAAAGGGCGTCCTTATGAAGAAAGACTTCGAATATGTGGGTTGCAGAATTTGGAAACTAGACACCTTAGAGGAGATTTGATTGAGGTGTTTAAGGCTCTGAGAGGCATCAGTAAAATGAATGAGGACAAAATTTTCAAGATTATAAATGATGCTAGAACTAGGGGACATAAATTCAAGTTACGGGGGGAAATGTTTAGATTGGATTGCAGGAAGTTCTATTTTAGCCAGCGAGTTATAAATTACTGGAATAAGTTGCCTTCATGGGTGGTAGAGGCCGACAGTTTGGGGAAATTCAAAGGTCATCTGGATAGTACTTTTGGGTAAGGGAAGCACATAGGATGATAGGTTTAATTTCGTTTTTATTTTATTTTTTTTTATTTATTAATTATTATTATTTAGTTATTTATTTATTATTATTTTTTTTTTTTTTTGTTTTTATCATTGTTTTGTTCGGATTTTTTTTTTTTTTTTTTTTTTTTTTTTTTGGCTGGTGCAGCATAAGCCATAGGCTTTCTTGCACCATGCGGCCGTTACTAATACTAATACTAATACTAATATAAATGTTTCATTAAGGTCGATTTCATAAGCCCCGGTGCTCTTCTCCGCCACGGGTACATTGGCATAAGAAATCAACTTCATTGAAAAATTTGGACTCTTCTGTTTTTCCAAGAAGTCCATGCGATCACTAGCTAACCTCGTTCCACCTTTAAGGAAGTTTTACAGCATCAGCAAAAACTTCCTCCTCTGTTGCACGCAAAAATTCTATATTATAGCATAGCTATGGCAAGATTTCTATCTTTGTTATATAGCATAGGTAATAACAATAGCTTCATGAAAAGACATTGATCTCTCAAAGTGTAAGGCTACCATGACGAGCTGCCACATGTTGCAGTACTAATAAGTAATACTATTTTTTATGAAACCCCAAACATCTGAGGTATTAGAACATATACCTCTTAGTACGGTGCATGAGCTAAAGGTCGAGAAGAAAAAAGATATTTGCTGACAAGATTTGAATTTCTGTAGACTGTTCTTCTGGCGCTATAACCCAAGGTGGGTCTTAGCCTTCTCAACGATGTTCTTGGTGCATCATGTTGATGGAAGGCTCAGAATTTTGCGAAAACAACATGAATCCCTGGACCCGTCACGTCTGACGACTACTGTGCAAGGTGGTAAGGGCAGTGTTATGGTGTGGGGAATGTTTTCTTGGCACACGTTGGGTCCATTGATACCCATAGATTCACGCCTGAATGCCACATCGCACCTAAACATCGTTGCTGACCAAGTGCATCCGTTCATGTTGACAGTTTATCCTTAGTCAGATTGTTACTTCCAGCAGGATAACGCGCCGGTGCACAAAGCCCGAATCACTATGGAATGGTTCCAGGAACATGACTGACTTTTCTTTGCTGCAGTGACCGGCTCAGTCTCGGATCTCAATCCTATTGAACATCTTTGGGATGAGCTGGAAAGGGCTGTTCGCTGCAGGCCTACACCTCCATCGAATCTCAAGGAACTGCTTGACACACTTTTGTCTGCATGGTACTCCATTCCTGCACAACGTTTTCAGCATCTTGTTCAATCCATGCGTAGACGAATTCATGCTGTTTTGAAGGCTTAACACGCTACTAGGTAGTTGTACCTAGTAAAGTGGCCGCATAGTGTATATTTCGCTTTCACATCTGCTGTCTGCTATAACTGATCAGCTTCAGGACCGGATAGCCTCCTTGCAGCAGCAGCAGCATGACTCACCTTGCAACACCAGGACTCAGCTAGCTTTCTTGCCAAGACCCGGTTTGAAACGCAATAGCGACAGGAAATGATGCCTGTAAACAGGCAAGACTGGCTTTCTGAGATGCCACACATCCAATTGAGAACTGATTTCGGTGACAGCTCACAACCTGAAATTTTCAATCTCGAGACTAAAACTTTCAAATCTTCACGCATAAGCCCAGTTGAACACTCAAACCACTAAAGCACAATTAGATGAACTCGCAAACTCAGGTTGCATCCTGATTCTGTAAAGAGAATACAAAAAAATCAAAATGGTACTACTCGACATAGTTGCTCTCCCTCAGCCTCAGACGAGGGAACATACTTTTTTCCTACTCGAATCTCAGATTTTTCGTTCAACAAACAGGCAGATCAAAGAGAGAATACACGCCATATAGAAAAAAAAAAAAAAAAATATATATATATATATATATATATATATATATATATATATATATATATATATATACACACACACACACACACTGGAATGTCGTAACCATAGTTGCAATGCCGTTTAACACACATACACAACTCCGCATATTCAATAAAATCGAGCTTGGGAAGACGAGAGACTCAATTATTACTAATATTCTCCATTTCCAAAATCTAACTGCTTAACTAAATTTTCACTCAGCCTCTACTGTCGCCCCTGCTCCTCCCTGAAAGAATGCTTCCACTTCGTTCTAACATCAAGCATCCGATACACTAACCTCCAGTCAGTCTGGTCCTCTTAAGGAGACCAATGAGTTTCTCTGCTCCATGTCATGACTGCGGACGAGGCCAGGCGTTAATCCCACCAGTTGCTTAGCAATGAAATTGCTGCTACCAACCAACAAAATAAAAAGACGGGTAAAAGAAAATCCTGTTGGAAAAAAGAATTAAAAGTGCCCCTAGTGGAGATAAAGGGTTAAATTGCCCCTGTTGGAGATCTAATATCACCACAATCGGCACCATTGCAGGCGAGTTTAATGCAAGATTCCCTCAATCATCTGAAAATTTTAAAGTTGTTTTTCATCGTACAGGCGCTATCAGGCAGAGCTTCAACCATACAGAAGGTGTGGAGGTCCCCTTTCTCTACCGGATCTGATATGTTCATCTTCAGCACATATTCTCGGCTGAAAACAGCCGCGCTTTTAGAAAAACGTTTTAGTATTAGTAGTGTCAAATGAGGCACGAAAGCAAGCTTATACAGCATTAGCCGAAAAAACTTCCCATATCACCTATCAACTACTCCGCTGGCTAAGACTTGCCGAATTGGATGTAATAGGACTAGTTTTAACATGGTTTCTGGATTATTTTAAAAATAGAAAAAGTGTAATTTGTTATCATGATGTTTAATCTTAAAACATTAAAATACAGAGGGATGTTCCACAGGGTTCTTCTCTTGGCCCTTTACTATTTAGTATATTTCTTAATGATATATATATATATATATATATGTTTACAGAAAGTCAAGTTTAGTATTCTTGCTTACGCTGATGACATGAAATTGTACAAAGAAATTAACCAGTCTATGGACTGCAAGGAGCTACAAAAAGATATTCAATAGACTTACTACTGGATAAAAGGACATGGATAACTGTGAATAATGATAAATGTCATACCATTACTGATTAGTATTAGTGCAAGAAACCCTATGGCTTATGCTGCACCAGCCAAAAAAAAAAAAACCGAATAAAACATTGATAAAAAAAATAAATAAAATAATAATAATTAATAAAATAAAAGAAAATCAAACCTATCATCCTATGCGCTTCCTTGACCCGAAGGTACTATCCAGATGACCTTTGAAATTCCCCAAACTGTCAGCCTCTACCACCTATGTAGGCAACTTATTCCAGTAATATATAACTCGCTGGCTGAAATAAAACTTCCTGCAGTCCAATCTAAACATTTCCCCCCGTAACTTCAATTTATGTCCCCTAGTTCTAGCATCATTTATAATCTTGAAAATTTCGTCCTCATTCATTTTACTGATGCCTCTCAGGGCCTTAAACACCTCAATCAAATCTCCTCTAAGGTGTCGAGTTTCCAAACTCTGCAACCCACATATTCAAAGTCTTTCTTCATAAGGAGGCCCTTTTGTCGATCTCACCAGGCGAGTTACCCATCTTTGCACCCTTTCAAGAAGCTTGATGTCTTTCTTTAGGTGCGGTCTCCATACTTGAACACAGTATTCCAAGTGTGGTCTAATAAAAGCCTTATATAATGGGATTATCACGACCCTATCTCTACTTGCAAAAGTTCGGTAGATCATCGATAGGACACCATGGGCCTTCCTTGCAACCTGTTTACAATGCTCAGAGAATTTCATGTCTGACCGTATCGTAACACCCAAGTCCCTTTCCTCCAGTACTGGGTTTAGTTGAACTCCACCAAGTGAATAAGTTATTTTGGGATTACTGTTTCCCAGGTGATAAATAAAATAATAATTAATAAAAGAAAAGGAAATTAAATCGATGTCGTTTATGAAAATTAAAAACAACAATGGTCCTAATACTGATTCTTGGGGAACCCCACTTCTTGCATCAACCCAATCTGAGGAATAGCCATTTATCACAATCCTCTGCCTCCTGCCCTGAAGCCATCCATCTAAGGATTTTCCCAGTGATTCCAATCTGTTCCAGCTTATAAAGCAACCGCTCATGTGGGACTGAGTCAAAAGCTTTGCTAAAATCTAAATAAACAATGTCGAAATTATTCCCTAAATCCAGCTCGTGAGTGACCCTTTCGAAATAGCATTAGCATTAGTAGAGGCATATGATGCAAGAAAGCAAGCTTATTCAGCATCAGCCAAAAAAAAAAAAAAAAAACCCTCTCCCATTTCACCCCTCCGTTCGTTCGAAATACCTGTCCAGTTGAGCTTTAAATTTGTTTAGGCTATCAACTTCAACAACAAGTGATGGAAGTCGGTTCCACCAACCAACCACCCGCTGGCCAAAGGCAAATTTCCGCACATCTATCCGACATCCGTCCTTCCTCAATTTAAATTTATGCCCTCTGAGGTGATTATTCTGAGAAAGATGAAGAATCCCATTGGCATTGAGCATGCTCAGTAGCGAACCAGATTTGTTAAACATGATTTTCCCTTTACAAAACCATGCTGAGTATCCTTGAGAATTTCAATTCGATCCAAATGATCCTGAATTCCACCCTTGATCATTGCCTCCATGATTTTCCCTACTACTGAAGTCAGACTGACAGGTCGATAATTGCCAACTTCACTTTTAGAGCTACCCTTATGTATGGGAAATACATTGACACTTTTCCAATCCAAGGGAATCTCCCCAGAGTCTAGTGATGCTCGCATAATTAGCCTCAATAGTTCAATGCACTCGCTTGCCGCCTCTCTTAAGATTATAGGGTATATTCCATCAACTGCAGGAGCCTTACTGGCCTGTAGGCTCGAAAGGTTTTTCATTAAATAATCTTGCGAAATTTCAATATCATTAATTACATATTTTTTAACTTCGTTCCCACAATTTCCCATTGCCACAAAAGGCTTTTCATTTGTAAATATCGATGCAAAATAACTGTTGAGTTCATCTGCAACGGAAAGGTCCGATCTGGTTTGTCCTGCTCTTCTTGGCATTTATATATGTGAAGAATTCTTTATCCCCCCTCTTTGCTCTGTTTGCTAGTGATTTCTCATAAACTGCCTTTGCCTGTCGAACCTTTTCTGTGGCTCTATTACAGATCATCTTGTAGCTGTTATATGCTTCCCATAAACAATTAGTCATCTGTTACAAATACACTTTAGAATCCGTGCGTATTAAAATAATACATGAAATTATGAAATTTTTGAATTTAGGGATATTAAGAACAAGTAATGGCTCTTATACATACTTCTCATATTATAAAAATAACTGTCATAGCATATAAAATACTTTATTTAATCAAAAGTGCTTCTTTTGATTTTGTTGTCTTGATTTCCTAAATTTGGCTTATACTTCCTTGGTTCGACCAATTCTGGAGCATACAACGCAAGTGTGGACCCCTTTTGGAAAAAACAATATTAATATGTTGGAAGGATGCAAAAATCTCTCATCAAGTTTTTAGTTTATAAGTCAGATTTAGACTTTTATTTGCATAAGTATAAAGATTGGTGTAAAATTTTCAACCTTTCCACCTTAAAAGATAGCAGGAATATGTTTGATATATCCTACTACACTCGATACGTCAAGGCAAAATTGGTGGATAACTTTAATTGTCCACCTAGGCCTTTGAGGGAACATAACTAATATCATATTACTAAATTTAGAACAAAACGTTTGAAATTTTAATTTTTCAACAGAACAATAGCATTTTTAAATGAAAATAAAATTGATATCTTTATTAGCAAAAACAGTATTAAAAATGAATATTATAATCTGTTTTTATAGTTCATAATTAACGTATTTTCATCGATTAGGTTTTAGGAATTATTTAATGACTAAAAAAATACATTTATCATATTGATAATGAAGTAAACTTATCTTTGTTTTTTAATGTTTTTCCAATGTATTATATCATTCTTTTTAATTTATTATACTACCTTATTATTTATGGTATCTGTGTGTAATATTTTTTCTACTAAATAGTAGACGTTTTTGCATTTATTCTATAAATATTAAATTTACTGAAGATTATGTTTTCCATCTATATGTAATAATTGTATAGCAAACTGTAAATCACAAATATAAAGCTTTAGGCTGTTATTGTGATTAAAAAAAAAAGACAAAGTTCCCTCATCTATCTTGCAACCATCCTTCCTCAATTTGAATTTATCCCTCCCCCTCACCATATGTATAGTCTTTGCCAACAGACAGGATGTCATCAGCATATAAATTCCTCAACCCATTTCTGGCTTTAAACGTCTCAATTAGCTCTCGGAGAACTGCAGCCTTTCTTGGTAAGAGCATCATTTTTCTCCATCACGAATGCACCGATTCTAACAGATTCAGATATTTTTGAAAAAAGTGGATGTATGTATGCAGCACTCCAAATGTGGCCTAACCATTGCCGTATACAAAGAGATAATCACCTCCTTATCGCTGCTAGCAAAAATTCCTGTATCTCATTGAAAAAAACCCTACAGCTGTCCCTCTGCACTGCTTAGAGAACTTCATGACTGCACAATTACCCCCAAGTCTTTTTTAATGCCCCACCAGGCTGAGTTCAGTACCACGCAGTTGGTACATTAATCTGCCCCCGGTATTACTGCTTATCATATGCAATACCTTCCTTGCCTTGCATTTGTTAGTGTTAAACTTCAATCGCCACTTCTCAGCCCAGTTGCCTAACTTTTCTAGATTATGTGGTGGTAGCATAACCTGATTACTCTAATTAACCACCCTTCCACCTTTGTGTTATCTACAAACTTAGACATTAAAACCGATATGCTTTCCTCAATATCGTTAATAAATACAGAAAACAATGGGCCCAGCACTGAAACCTGGGGAACTCCACTAAAAAGACAGCGCCGCTAACCTGTGCCCCATAATATAAAGGGAATATGACGATAAAGATCACTCTCAATGATCGCACCGACTTGTTAGTATGAGCGATTATTTAACGAATTGTAGTTCTCTAAAAAAAATCCTTGAAACATCTTTGTCCTCGTTGTAAGTTTCTCAATAAAAATGAAGTCCGCACTTCATTTTTATTGAGCGATAATGCCGCAGGACCTCACGAAAGATGAAATGCATTCCTTACAACACCATCCCTCTCAACAACTACATGAGTTCCGGGATGCTCTTATTCAGCAGTGACGGTACTCTTTTATAAACATTACTTGATATTCTTACCCTGAAAATGAAGTCAAAAGGATAGAACATTATGATGCTTACTGTTTAACAGCTTGTATAAGTTAATATGTATATATGATAATACGTTAGCAATGGATAATACTGTAACTTTGCTGAATTGATATGTGTTGAAAGAATATGCGAACTTCCTCCTAAAAAACAATTTCTGTCCAGGGACGAAAACCATATATTAAACTGATAAATAAATGATCAAAAGCCTGAAAAAACATTATTTGGTTGCGCATTTACACATAGATCTAGGAAAAGTTATGGACATTGAGAGAAAGAGAGAGAGGACAGGACACGCATAATAGGTATTATTAAAACTAATGATACCTAACGAGGGTGTAACCAGTTTCTTAAAGGAACGAAAGAGATATACTATTGTCTGCCCACTCAACCCCCCCCCCCCCCACAACTCTAGAGATCAGATTGATCTCGCTAGTAGAGAAACAACTGAGGCTGTTAGAAAATTTTGTAGATAAGCTCGAACTCTTTCTTCCCTTCTGTTCGTCAGCCCGAGTCATATAAATTCTTTTTACCTGGAAATACGCTTGCTAATTTAAAACTGAGACTTACAGACGGTCAAGAAGTAACTCGTTTTGTAACTTTCTTTTATAAATATTTTCATTTTATTACTGATGATTTTTATCCAACATTTCATAAAGTGGGGTAATGATAAAACGTGAATATATTAAGGCAACATTAAGTGCGTACAAGGCAGGGATAAGTCAGGGTCGGTGTGACGAGAATAAATAAAGAATGACAGTATCGTTAGTGACAAAAAACACTTCAAGCCCTTACTAGTTCATGTTGCTTTTTTCCAAAAAGTCTATCTCTTGCTCTATACAGAGTGTATCATAACATATGGGATTCCTTTCAGGAATGGATTTAGGACCTAAAAACAATTTTAAAAAGTTCATAAAAACATAGGTCTGATTTCATTTTTGTGTTCCAGCAACTATCTGCTTACGTTTACAGGAAATGCTCAAAATGACCACAGTGAGCATGAATAAGTCTGCAAATGCCTGATCGTAGAAGTCCTCCTACGCTCAAAAGTAACAGGTGTCTGTCCGATTTGGTGGCAGATTTGTTCCACAAGTTGGCGAAGCATTTCAAGGTTATCAATTGGTGCGGAATAAACAATGACTTTCAAGTGGACCCACAAGTAAATATCGAATGGATTCAAGTCCGCGGAGCGTGCCTAATGGAAACTTTTCCCGCAATACAAATTTAAGTCCTTCATTAAGTGCGGGCGAGCAGCGGCTCCGTAAGCCACAGGAAGCAGAGGTTAGTCAAAATCAACAGATTAATGAAGAGATTATCTGCTGTAAATATCTGCTCATTGAATCTTATGAACTCCACGAAAATCGGAAGTCTGTAGTGGTCACATCAGTTACAAAATGGAAGAATTCGCCAAAAAATTGCCCAATTGTGTGAACTTTCTAACACTAGTGTGGCTCTTATTAAGTTATATTTAAAACAGTTTATTAAACTAAAACTGTTAACCGATAACGAGGCTTTAAAACATAATCTGTAAATACTGACTTCATCTTAAACACCAAATTCTATAAATATCAATCAGTGTATACCCTTCTACCACCTGGCTGTCCAAGGGGCATCGGTTCATCACTGATAAATAATAAATATAAGTAACTGATTATGTAGCAATAATAATAAATAATAATAATTATTATTATTAAAATTATAACATAATGTCCGAAAATTATCTTATATTTGTAAAGTCCTCTTGGCCTCTAATGGCTGTAGGGCATAAATTATAAGCAATAAAGTGAATTATTATTATTACTATTAAATGGCTGTTATGTCCGATTAATATTATTGGTAGAGGAACTGTCTCACTATCCTAAAGGTGTTCGCGATTGCCGTTTCTGGAGTTCCATGTAAGTGTTTTCTGCGAGGCTTATTGCTTCTAGGTTCTTGGGTACGTTCTTGGCACCATGCCGGTGGTTGACACGTTGATTGGGATGGACACTACTTGTTCCATATGCCACATTTATTTCATTTCCTGTCTAAAATCTGTGTACTTTCTGATCTTTTCCTCGTAGGTTTTCTGGAGGTTGCTGGTTTTGAGCACAACTGTGTCGATCATGTAGGTAGCCATTTCCTTCTTGTCGATGAGGGATCTCATCTCTATTGTGTGGGATCGTTTAGTTCGGTTTAATGGCGAGATGCCAATATAGTTTCTGAGTAGGGATCTCTAGTTAGGGCTGGGATTCGTACTTGTAATACAGTTACAGGTAATAAACTGACTTTAATAATAATAAATACCATAGCGTAACTTACAGATACGACCAGGTAGCCAGGATAATACATCAGAAGTTAGCCCAAAAATACCAGTTCATCAAAGAAAGTGTACCTTATTACAAGTAACAGGCAGCACTAGAGAACCTGAACTACAACTAGAAAACCTTGACTACATAATAACGGACAAGACTATCCCAGACATAATCAACAACAAGAAAAAGGCTACTTACCTGGTCGACATAGTGGTGTCTAACAACAGCAACATCCAGAAAACTTATGTGGAAAAGATCAGGAGGTACACAGGCATAAGAGAGGAAGTCAAAGAAATATAGCATATGCGGCAAGTAATTACCATCTCGATCACCATGTCAACCACCAGTGGTACCAAAGAGCCTCCGTAAGAACCTGGCAGCAATAGACCTCCCAGAGAACACTTACATGGAACTCCAGGAAGCCGCGATCCTGAACATCTGTACGATAGTCAGTTCCCCGACCAACAGTAATAATAACCATAATAACAGTAACAGGACAAGCAATCATTCCACTCAATGGTACAAGCACCCGATTTAACCCTTTCTTCTTTATGGGATTTTTTTCTGCTCTGTTTTTTTTTTTTTTTTTTTTTTTTTTTTTTTTCCAGCGCTTCTGCTGCTCGGCCATGATGCTCTGCCTCTCCAAGTGGTCTGATATCTTCTTGGTTATTCAGCTGTGGTCAAGATCTTGTATATTGTTAGGTTGTTGTTGTTATTATTTGGCTTTTAGGAGCATTAGCAACTAAGGCCATATTGCTCCGGGGATATCCGGTGGTCATTCCCTGACCTTTCCGCGATATCGTCAGGAGACAAGTGATCGGCATGTACTGACAGGGTCGCCTTCGCTGACGACCTTGTCCTGATTGTAAAGGCCAACACCCAGGTTGTTTTAGAACAGCATGCCAATATAGCATGAAATATCTATGTACTCTTATAATATTCGACAAGCTAACTTTCTATCCAAATCTGGTGAACTTGGCTAGGTTAGGAACTATACTGGCATGATTGCTATAATCAACGACTGAGGTTTAAAAAGGAAGACATTCGCACTATAGAGTCATATTAGACGGCACATAATGGCCTTTAGCTGCCGTTGCGCCGTAAAACCAACAACAATAACCACATTAGACAAGAATAAAAGAAAGAACGTTAGAATCCATACAGAAAATTACACTCCTAACCATCACGATGGCATGCTGCACTGTCAGTACACCTGTTCTGCAGGTCCTGGCAGAGTCTCTCCCATTGGACATAGAAATAATGAAAACGAGGTCTCAACTACAGACTTAATAAATGAATCCCAGCTAACATCTTAGAGATTAAAATGGATATTGAGGCTAACATTAAACAACAAAGGAAAATAATATCAACCGCACTACCAGAAATGGCAGAGTAGATGGTCAGAGACATCTGAATAAGAAGTCACTAAGAGGTTCCTGCTTCAGGTAACCCTAGTTTTCCCCAACCTCTGTCCCGCTGTTTTCTCCAGATTCTACACTACACTCTTGCTAAGAGGCCATTGTCCCCAGGGGCTCACATCTGGTGAGTATGGGCTTGGCATACCCAGGGTCCTGAGCTGGATATCATCATTCTTCTCTTTCTTGGAGGCGCCTCCGTAGCCAGGTGGGCAGGAGCAGTAGTGCGTAGCACACGCTTCTGGATTAGACAGGGGTTCGAGCCTGTCATCACTAAATACGGAGGATGCAGAAAGGTCAGGGAATGACCACCGCATATCCCGGAGCAATATGGCCTTAGTTGCTAATGCTCTTAAAAACCAAATAACAATCTCTTTCTTGGTGATTTCCTTCTATTAATAATAATAATAATAATAATAATAACTAGGGGGCTTCGCCCCCTGTTCGCTGTGCTCGCTTCTTTTGATAAAATAAAATAAAATACTTACAGAAGCTTTCGACTCCGTGTGTGTCTCTTCCTCAACTCTGAATACATAACTACGTTACTATATCTATATAATATCGATGTACAAACACCATAGACAACTCTTAAAGAAAAATTACGATTGTAGTGTGAAATGCATCATTTCATCTGTATCTCATATTGTGTTCATCCTTCACACAATGAGTTACTAAGTATTGCACTACCTCGAATAAGTGACGCTTCACCAATATAGAAGACTCGATGGGCACCACCACAACCCAGACGACACCGTTTCAAATCTAGTTGGCTTTTCATCGTTGGGCGCTTTTCACACTACGATCGTAGTTTTTTTTAAAGAGTTGTCTATAGTGTATCTACACCGATATTATATAGATATAGAATCTGAAAGCCTTAAAATATTATGCCTTCTTGTATTTAGTTTATTTAAATAAATACGTTACATAAGGAAATCAAGAAGAAAACCTCTTGGTCATGTTAGATAAACATAGCGAGTGACCACGCTTAAAATGAACTTTGTTTTAGCACAATAGAACACAAGCTTCTGTTACGTATTATCACGTAACCAGCAACTCTCTTCTCCCATTTGCTGAATAAATTAGGAGGAAAATTATTTTAATGTACAGAAAGAGATGCAAAGTTTGTGCCAGATGGGGTCCTCACTAAGGATCCTAAATGTACCTGTGTAGATGACGAGGATTGGGCTCATGTCTTATATCAGCCCCAAATACCATCACCATAGATGTAGACGTCTGTCAAAAATCGGACCTTTAAACTGCAGAGATGAGCAATTACTTATCTCTGATGAAACTCCTTAAATGGCCTTCTCTGAGTTTGCTCAATTTTTTTTTAGACCAGGAGAAGCAATCATGCTATGACTACCCAAAATGTGACACCCCCGCCTACTTAGACAAGTGGTACCCGACCGTGATTCTAATTTTAACAGACATACCCAAATAAGACTGGCCTGTTAGGATGTGTTTCCTACCTAGTGAGAAAGGATATGTAAAAATTCATGTAGACAACAGATTTTGTGTACTTTTGATCAAAAATATATCTTTTTATATGTCCTTATAATTATTTCATGTAAATTAATAATGATTGATGCGTGTATTAATAATTAACACATGTGCAAATGTATGTACGTGTATTGATTATTAGTGTATGAGTATAGTATTAATTAGTGTATGAGAAAACTAGGTATAACTGTGATAAAGTGTATGCTCTTGGGATCGTGTGTGTGTGTGTGGCAATGGTTGAGCAAATGTGTTTGCATGTGTACGCAGGTATACACTAGCGTATGTGTCTGAGTGAGAAATGAATCCACTAATCCTGAAAAAAAAATGTGCTGTCCCGTTCAGGGTACTGTACAGAGTATGATAATGTACAAATTTTGTGCGTGTTAAATTTTGTAATCTGAATATATTTTTTTAAAAAGAAATAAATAAAATATTAGCCATTTTTGTAGGTTAAGTGAGCGAAAGCTGTTACTTCGGCAAACTTTGCAGACTGAGTGAATTTGTGGTTAGTATAAAAAGTGACTATCTTAGTAGTTGTCTTTTTTAGGTGGCACCTGCGTCCGGTCCCTACATGACGATGAATACAAGAAGTGAGAGTTGTGCTTTTTGTTGTCTCCCCAAATACAAAATAAATATTTAGACGCCCCTAAATACAAAAAAAAAAAAAAAAATTCACTTCTTTATATGTAAGTATGGCAGATGTACAGATGGGCTGAGCACATGTAGAGTGTATAATGTGCTAGCAGGCACCCCAAATAAATCGGATTGCACTTGGGAAACCATTCAGGAAACCACCTGTTATGCTGACACTGCCTCTTTTCTCCTTTCAGGCATAACGCGGGATCTGCTGATGCTGACACCAGCTTCAGTTAGTCTGGTCGATGTGGGATTTCATACAGAGAAGCACTGAGCATTCTCCTCCACATAGGGCGCTCTCGTCCTATGGCTTTACTTCCCCCACAATCCCTATTTCCCTTCCCAAACTTTTTTCCTGGTGGATACTACCATTACAGACCTTTTTCTGCTTCTGACATCCCCCCCGTGGAGGGTACCCACTCTCCATAGAGGGTATTCCTCTATCTATTCACTTCCCATTTCAAAAAAAAAACCAAACTATTTTTAGGCCACCCGAATAATTAAATTTATCTGCTGTGCTGTGTGTCTTATGCTACGGTCGATTTGTCAGTTTTGCTGGACGAAAATCCCCAGTTTCTGGGGGGGGGGGACCTTGCTATCTACGCCTGAGACCAATTAACTCAGTCATGGAGTGAAAAAAGCCAATAAAGTTCCTCGCGTCATCGTGGGATTCGAACGCGGGCCTTTTCCACCCTGTGTGGGGAAGACTGTTACAATACCACTGCTACCCGCGCAGACATTACCCTCGTTCTATATTTCAAATAAAATGTTCCTGTTTTCTGGACACCTCCCTGCAAGTTCAGACACAGTCCCAGGTTAGCCCCGCCAGAGACTTTATATATTCCCTACTACGCCTGGTCTGCCTCCACGGAGCGAAGGATAGCAACGTGAGGTTCCATTAGGGGCCCTGTGGCTAAATTGCCCTAGGAAGAACAGACCAACACAACCCAATACTATCTCTGGTCTTCACAGAGATTGTACTGCAACACAGAGTATATAAACAGGAGTCTGGTGAGCTCCGGCGCCGCTTGACAAGCAAAGCTAAACACTATCGGCCTGTACTTTGCCAAGGTTGCGGTGTCTTTGTCTTTATACTTATCCTTCAGATAAATAATTCCTTGAGTCAGAGATGCTAAGATTGAGTCAGGGTGCCTTATCATCTGTCTTGATGAACTTCTCCACTATTTACCAATGCTTCTTTTGAAGAAATATTAAGCACTTTTCCTGGTGCAAATACAGTATATTGGTTTCAACTGACTCCAACGCAAAATCTCAACTTTTGTTTAGCGAACGTAACGACGCTAGAGGTTCTCTGTTTGCAGAATTTATATTGACTAACCATTGGAATGTGCATAATCTTCCCAACATGCCAACAACCTTTTGGAACGTTCGCGGACGGTCTAAAATAGACCTCACCCTTTTCTCTCCATGCTTATCGCAGAATGTAAAAAACTGAACTGTCTGCCCGGATGTATGCAATAGCGATCACCGTGCTATCACGTTTGATTTAGTATTAAATGTTAGGGATGGAGGTTCATCAGGTCACCTTCAGGATTTAAACCGCTGCTCTATCAGAACCACGAACTAGACCAAATTTAAGCAAGTCTTGCAACAAGAATTTTCAGATGATAAAATTGCACAATTTAACAGCTTATCTGCAGTAGAATATGCTTACTTTGTGCAAAACTCTTTACAGAGCTTTGACTGAATCCACTAAAAGAAAAGTTAGGAGACCTGGCTCCACCCCATGGTGGAATCCCCAGTTATCTGTTTTGAGAAGACGAGTTATAGATGCAAGGAAGAATTTCCTGAGGCACAGATACTTAACAGAAACAGACGTTAGGCGACTAAAAGAAGTTTATTGGCAATTAATTAAGGAATATTTCAAAGCTATTGCGGAAGCCAAAAGATCCTCATGGCAGAAACTAGTGTCCCATACAGGTAATTCTGATCCATGGAGATTAATATACAAAATTTGTCGTGACAAACTTGTAATTCCTGAGATATGTAGTTCTGTTTACTCTAACCGCTACTGATTGGCTCTCAACGGTTGAAGCTATTATAGAGAGACATTTCCCTGATGATCACCCAGAGCAAGACACAACCAAACAAGCTCAGATAAGGTTCGTTAACGGATCTTACAAGGGATCAAATGACACGGAACTATTTAGTCTAGATGAACTGGCACTTGCAATTTCTAAAATCAATCTGTCAAAATGTCCTGGAATGGACTTAGCTGAAAATGCGGCAATCAAAAGATTTCACCAACATTTTCCACATATATTGTTGAATGTATTCAACAAATGTCTATTAGAGGGGACTTTTCCAAATTTTTGGACGATTGCGATAGTAAAGATGCTCAGAAAGCCCGGAAAATTGACAACGGATCCCAAGGCATATCCCTTCGCCCTATATCCCTTCTAGGAAATCTTGGAAAACTTTGAGAGATTATTAGCGCCTAGGATGCAAAAGGTTTTGGCTACAAGTAATATGATTTCTAATTCATAATTCGCCTTTAAGAATGGCTCCTCCACTGAAGATGCCATCAGATGTTGTTTGTTTGTTGTTTGGCTTTTAGGAGCATTAGCAACTAAGGCCATATTGCTCCGGGAATATGCGGTGGTCATTCCCTGACCTTTCCGCATCCTCCGTATTTGGTGGTGACGGGCTTGAACCCCGGTCTAATAAAGAAGCGTGTGCTACGCACTGCTGCTCCTTCCCACCTGGCTACGGAGGCGCCGGTTGTTTGTCCTTATATTGACAACTCGTCTTTAGGGGCCCTGTGGAAATAGCTGAAAGAACATAAATAAGTAATTACAATAAACATATGAAACTATTAACTGCAGAAAATTTTACTTTTATGCCTTATGGGTAAACATACAATGAAATAAGTACTTTTCTCCAAAATAACAGCATGTTATTTATGGTTCACATAATAACAAAAATTCTCTGAAAGAAGTGATTTTTTTTTTCATTACCTTGGCAGCTGTATAACCAGAAAACACAACAAAGAGCACACTGATATTTCGTTGGCTCGACTCTTCCTCTGATGATTGCTACATATCGTCGTGGCATTTCCTGGATAAGGTTCTGAATACATCCCTGAGAAATCCCATGGTACCAAACACAGATTAATATCTCCTGCATCTCTATAAATGTTTTGTTTTCTTGTGCATTACTGAAACACTCATTTTGTTCCAACAGTTTTCAATTGGATTGAGGACTATTGTGCGAATTGATTTATCTTTCAACCATTTTTGCACTTGTGGATAGTAAAGACAGCGAAATAAATTACATTTATTAAGTAGTATCTACGATTTTGCACTACAACATGGAGCAGAGTCTTGAAAAATGCAGTTGGAAACATCCCCATAGTAATCTCTAATTGTGGAAGTTTTGTCTCAAGAATGTCCTTGCACACCTCAGCATTCACTGTACCCTTCACAAATTCAAGATTACCAGCTCCTCAATGTGAAACACAGCCTCATTCATTCCAGATACAGAAGGTTTCACTGTGGCGATTATACAGTCAGGATGAAATTCTCTTCGTCTAACAGTCTGCTGGCTGTCCGAACCAAGCGTTGAATTTTGATTCGTCAGAGAAAAATCACACATTTCCACTGATCGTCAGACCAACTAGTATGATCTTTTGTCCACTTTAGACGCTGGGCTTTCATAGTTTGCGTCAAAAGGAGCTTTTTTCTTGAGCCACCTGCTACTAATCTCGACGAGAAAAGGAGTCTACGTCTGCAGTAGTATTTGCCTTTACCCTGCATCCTTTTCCCATGCTGTTTTGTGATCTGTCGGTGAGAATCTTGTTTCGGACAAACAGAAGGACCAAAAATCTGTCCTGTGTTGCAAAAGATATTCATGGACGGCTGCTTCCTTCCTTCCTTTCTGTTTAGACTGCCAGTTTCCGAGAATTTTCGTAATAAATGTGCCACTGTTAGCCGATTATAATGAATCATTTTAGCTATTTCACGAGTAGAATGTCTCTCTGCATTCAATGCAGCAGCACTTTTTCTACGTGACATTAAGTATGAAACTTAGTCATTGCATTAGCGCAGAAAACTGAGCTCATAGCATATCCACTATATTTATACTGAATGGTTACATATGGCACGTGACATCATCTAAGAGAGCTTTTTAGAGATGAATGATGCAATAGGGAATGCTATTACAAAACACATATGATATATGCCAAAATTCGGTGAATTCTGCAAGTGGTGCAATTTTTTTGAGCACCACTGTATATTAATATAAAATCCATAACGTACACCACAGGTCCCAACGCATAGCTCACGAAATACAGATGGCTCACGGCTCTATAGTGAGTGGTTCTGAGAAACATCGAGCATTTCTTGACTGCTTAAGTTTTCTATAAAGTTATTATATTATTAAATTTCTTTTAAACAGGGAGGAGAAAAGAGTGGAGGGTGAAAGTCAGGAAAGTGCACAGTATTGTGTAATACCCAAGGCTGCGCACCTTTCTCAGTAGCAGTTTCTCGTAATTTGTCAATTGAGTAGCAGTTTTGAGAAATAACAGACATTTAACCTTTTAAAGTTCAAATATAATATATTTTTAAATAGTGTTTTCAAATTTACCTCTGCAGTCCTGCAGCAAAGTTAAAATATGTTATGATAACATGAATCAATATTAAAAAAAGATTCTTCACAGTGAATATTCTCTGGTAATGTTTTTTTTCATAATCCACCTATGTAGCTTGCTAAATAATTTGAATTTTAAACGATGTGGCTCACAGTCAACAAAAAAGGCTGCGGATTCCTGACATATACGGACCTTCAAAAATATATTGATGGTCACGAGATCGACTGTGGGAACGACACAAGGAAAAATACGTGAAGATATTTAATATATTTCTCTTAGTAATACCATTGTTCTGCTGTTTGCACTCTAGTGCAGCCCGCGAGCCCCCGCAGAATCGATTTTTCGGCATTCTAGCCCCCGCAGAACATTTCGTGTGGCTTACGAGCACGTCTGAGTTTAATACCCCTGATGTAGGGTATTATAGTTTCGTTGTAATAGCATGAACAGATTAATTGCTAATATGGCATCGTACGCTGACTCCCCGCTAGAAGCCCTTAAACGCAATGCCTGGACCCTTCAATTATACTGAAGGGTAGAGGCGTTGCGAAATGCCCGAAAGTCGAACAATATACGTACATATTTTAATGGGCTTTTCTGGAAGGATTCTGTCATACAATTTCAGACGAATATTGATAATTCGTAGAAAAGGAGTGAACTGGAGGACTGGTGGGAGATAGTGCTACTGAAATACTTCCCAAACATAGGGAGATATTATCACACCAGCTTGCATGCATCTAGAGGTGGTAAAAAGGCACATCAATTCAGGTAACCACCGGATTTGACGTTGGTTAGCAAACTCCTACATTTGGCCTTCACCTTCAAAGCGCTAGGATTTTCAGAATGACACACTAGAATGGCTTTCACCTAAGAAGATCTGCTTCACAAATACTATTTCGCGGCTACCACACAAACACCATACAGCGAAGTTTTTATAAACCGAGGGGATAATGAAAAAAAGCAATAGCAACATGTTTGAGTTGCTATTGCTTCAAGGCCACATGACTGCTAAATACAGTTAATGATTGTATTCTTGTCAAAATTGCAAAGTCCTCTGATCTGTGGTCGTGCTAAAGTATGAACCAAACATTATTTATTTAAATAGGTCTTAAGTGCAGTATAGGCATTTTTAATCCCTGTTAGCGAAGTCCTGAAATAACTCCTATTTATTTCTCCTACGATTTACTGAAGCAGCTTGCTTTTCTACAGTTTCTTTCTCCTCACACAATTGTCACCTCCGTACTCAGCCGCTTTTTCCACTGCATCGATACTAAGTTCTACGCAGAGCATCTTTCAATCTGTTGCAATTTGCTGGAGTTAAATCAAGTAAAAATTCCATCCTAAAGCGCTCTTGTCAAGTAGAAATTATATTCAAAACGCCAAAAAATTTCTATCCGAAAGTCAAAAACCAACCGGACTTCAACAATATCAAAAAATTTGGTTATGAGCCGGCAAGGTTCATGTCCCGAATCAAGGGATTTGATCCTTGTCCCGCCTCCCCTTTTTGGAGGTTCGATAGTACTTACAGAGAGAAAGAATGAATTCTAAAAGCGATAACACGTATTATAAGGCGCAGTATAAAAAAAAAACAAATACTAACGTTATTCAAAGAGCAGCTAATTTATCAAACTGTTTTATAAATTTTTCGCTTCTGGTATTGAAAAATTTTAAATCGGAACGCTTAAGAGCCCATCTACAGTGTCTTCTGTATAACGTTGAATGATTGCAAATTTCGGGGGAAGTTTATGCACAGAAACAGTATCAAGTGCTTCATTGCTTACTATTCATGAATTACATTTAAAGCTACAAACTTTTACGGTGCTTCGTTCGGTAATTAAAATGAAATACGAAGTTTCAAATGCATTGAAGAAAGCACCGCAGCTATCCAAATTGTAAAATCAGCCAACCTTACCGAAAACTAAAAACCCACGTACGTAGAAAACTTTCACAGAGCTTGGAGAGACATCCCGGCCTCACTTTCTATGTCCTACCACCCTCGTTCTAGTTATGACAACAATTTGAGAAAGAGAATAAACAAACACTAGGTTACCGACTATTTCATTCTGGACGAGACAATCAGACTAGTCATTCGTCTATCAAATAATAATCGCTAGAAGGTACTTAAAAATGATTTAGTCACCTTATTTCTTAGCAAGACTGCACGCCAAATTCCAGCGTTTTAGTTAGCTTCCAGAGGGATGTTAAAGGAGTCTCTTCATGTGTGAAATCACAAATATACAGGGAATTGTGAAAGCGAATATAATATAATCACTTATACTTTTGCCGGTAGTCCGTGCAGTAGAGCGATCCTCCAGACATACGCCAAACGCCTGGCTGCCTTCAGATTCTAGCTTGTCAAATGGACAGTTTAATTGCTCTAGGGAGTACTTTTATATTGGTTAATTGTCTGCCTAGTCTTTCTCGGAGCTTCACAGGAAGCCTAGTGAGCAAGTGAACGCACTCTTCTCGCCACAAATTGCATATTTGCATCCCACCACTTGTCACAGCAGACCCGGTGTTTTTACTTCAACGTCGAAGGAAATTGCAAATATTTTCAGTTCAGGCGGAAAGAAATAATAATGCTCCCACGTGTTGAATGCAACACTAAAGTGTAATCATCCGAAGTGGATGTCCTGGACACTAACAGATATCAACAGTGGTTAATTTCCAGAGAAATGCATTCATTTTGTGCAATACGTAATTTATACAATTGCATAGCACATTCGACCAATGAAACAACTTCGCAAGCGCAATATTAACGAACAGAGGAAAAGCAACCCCAATATGAAAAAAATTAGCAAATCATTATCGATTACGTATAATCTAAGCTTTGCTTCTCATCGAATTTCACTGTGTGTGTTCGCGCGTATTTAGAATTCATTAATTCAATATTTGGTTAATATTTCATCAAAGAAAAATCATAACAGGGTGCGATCATCACATTAAATAATGAAGTAATACAACAAACTCAGCGTTAGATTTTGAACCAAACTGGTCATTCGCCACGCAAGCAAATCAAATGACAAGAAATCCGACTAAAACAGTATTTAGAAAACGATTCGCAGCCCCACTCGATAATTCTAAACTGACCGAAGCATTCCTTATTAACAACACTAGCAGTGCCTCAATTAAAAGTTGCCTAGTTTTGATTTCAATTTTTTAACCTACAGCAAATAAAGTAGAAAGGATACGGATCCGCATGATAAAATACTTTCTGGGACAGAATGGAATACAGCAATCAGAATACAGACATCGGATAATATGCACTAAAAACAGGCAAAATATCCTGATCTAAAATAATCCATGATTCCATTTTTATAGCAAAACTGAACTGTTACGTTACAAAGAATATATTCTTATCCTGCATCACTGATAGCCCGGAAACACCGTTGACACGTTTCCACTCTGATTAATTGTAATAACGTGATGTTTTCAATGACTGTAGCTACATTTGAGTTCAATGTCGGAAAGGTTTATAGAATTAACATTAATAAAATATACAATTCTGCTAGTAATAATCGTGTTATATACATTTATATGCACTAATTATTAAAATGGCCAAAATATGCATTTGAATATGTACATGCTTATAATCAGATCTCCGATTTCCATGTAGTGATGTGGATTGGTTCACTCATTCTTTTCTTCATGTTGCTACACGTAATCTACAAGATCTACTCGTGATGCAATGGGTCAAACAGGACTGTTCTTTCCTCTTTATGTATGATACCAACTATTGATCTCTAAGCATCCCCTTGCGATGCAATAATTTACATGCAATTAACGGACTTATGAACTATGTTCTGTACATATCAGAACATGAACACTCGTCTTATCTATTTCTTTTTGGGTATTATCAGTATAGAAATAGCGGACCCCTGGTCTGGCTCCACGTGTGGAAATTTAACCAACTAGTGGCAGTAAATTACGTAAATCACGTATTGCGTAAATTATTTGTACAGTATTTTATAAAGGTGGTGGGATTTCCAGGAAAGCTGGCTGGGACCGGAAAGTTTATTAAATAAAAAAATAAAAAAACCGTAACTCCAATGATCAGTATCACTGCCACCAGCACAGACCTAAGACCATTACGTTTAAATCCTGTTGGCTGTAAAAACGGATGGAAGGACAAGACAGTTGTTATAAATGTTTATAGATGTAAATAAATTTAGTTATTTGTGCTTATTATTTATCGAATTATCCTGCTCTACTTCTCTAAAATCAGGAAATTAAAATCCAGCACCTCCTAATTCCCGAGGGCACCGGATTTTAAAGAGTTTACGGTATTAGTTTTAATATTTGAATTTGCCTTCTGACCACTTGCTATTTAATGCGAGGCCAGTTAGTCCTGAAACAGGCTGTCAATAGTTGTCTCTTGTTTTGTACAAATGACCAATTAAGCTTTTGACAAGGCATCTGTATGAATATCAGGGCAACTCGTTGCAAAGACAAGTTTGTGCTGCTATGATAGTTACGACCACTGCGCTATCTATTCGATTTAAATCCTGTTGATTACAGAAACAGTTTAAATTACAAGACAGTCCTGCAAGAATCTTATAAAGACAAAAAGATCACCCTTTTTTTTTGCATGGATTCTTAAAGACAATTGTGATCGTTGATACAAGTGCCGGATTGCTTTCTTAATACTTCCAGTTTGCAAAATGTTGATTTTTTTTCTTTTGTTTTTTGTAAAATGTGCCAGATTTTCAACAGTGTATTGTATTCAATTAATCTGCAGTCATTCTTTGAAGGACTCGGTTTTAGCACGTGTTAAATTAAGAGTCCCTGTTAGAGAAACTTGAAACGTAACCACATTTGAAATGAACTACAGAATTCATTAGAGAAAGAATAGCCCACTGTATTTAATGCTTCATTAGCAATTCATCATAAATTAGATCTTTTCGTAGCCTTTCTTAGTTATTTAAATTATATATAAATATTTAATTTAGTTCGGAATTAAGTTACTTTTAATTATTTTTATTTACTGTCACTTTATCGTTGGATTTTACACATATCTATATTAGATTTTTCGAATTGAAGATATTTTAATATGTAAAATATTGCCATACATTTAAATGATATAACTAATCACCGAATTGTTATGCAGAGTAGAATTTTGAAAAGTCTACTCTTTGACTGTTCATTAAATGAAGGCATTTAATATTAACTGATTTATTAAAAAATTGTTATATATATATATATATATATAGTATATTATTTATTTTTAATTATGTGAATGATGCATCCTGTAAATGTGTATATACCTGTAAAATGTTAAAGAAAGAATAAACACAATTTATCTGTTTATTACTGAATAAAGTACTGAATTTATCTACGGCTGGATTTGTTCATGCAGATCAAGTTACAATACTTGCATGTTTATTAACTACATATATAGAAGCCATTTTGACAAGCACAACCATTAAATTTTCATTTGAATATTTCAGATAACATAAACGCCTTACAACCAGTGGAACTTATGTGATAAGTTAAATAACTCTGGAGCTCATAATTTAGAGGGCCCGTTACAACTCCCGATTCGAGTTCTATTGTTCTACTGAAAGATAAAAACCATATCTTTTGGTTGCTGTTATTTGGTTTTTAGGAGCATTAGCAACTAAGGCCATATTGCTCCGGGGATATGCGGTGGTCATTCCCTGGCCTTTCCGCATCCTCCGTATTTGGTGGTGACGGGCTCGAACCCCGGTCTAATCAAGAAGCGTGTGCTATGCACTGCTGCTCCTGTCCACCTGGCTACGGAGGCGCCTTATCTTTTGGTGTAAGATATGAATGGTGCAAGCGGTTGCTAACGCAGATTCATAAAATATCAAATTATGAGTTATATAAAGAGTGAGAGAAGAAAAGTATCAAATTATTGTTTCTAGTGCCATTATTTGAAAAAAAAATTCTGAGTTTCTTCTTTAGTGGCCCATTCAAAGGATATTTTATTTTGGGCTTGAAGTCCACCGTGACAGCATGGTGGTTTTGGGTTCGAGTGCCATCACAGACTGAAAAAATTTCTAAAGGCCTCTTTAATCGGGGCTGTAGTTGGCCGATCTCAGGCAGATGGAATAGAGTTCCCCAGTGAGCTATTCCGGGTTATTCAGCCTGCATAATGTGCAAATAGACTTGTGAACACAGCAATTGATTATGATCTGGATGCTGCTGCTGCTCTCAAAAACCTGGATAGCACTGCTCTACTGGCCCGGACAGTATACCATACCAGTAATCTTTTTGAAGAAGACACTTACCACATGTAATGAAGTAAAATTGCCATTAGACAATTTTACTACATTCTCCTCTCCTTTCTCCGCACTCTCCTTTTATATTCATCGTTTTCACATTTTGGTGATCCATATGAACTACTCACTGTCCCTCTTTTCAAAAATTACTCTGCATGTATTAGGCGTGACCAGAATTTTTTTGTGGAAAAAAAGGAGAAAGGAGAGCATAAATTTGAGATTTGAATTATTATCTTTAAGTTCGTAGGGGAAGTGATACTTACATTATCAGTTAATGTCTGTCAGAAAGTCTAATAAAGGGGATATTTTTGCAAGGACCTCCAATTCTCTTCCGATACCTATGCATGCAGTTAAGGATCGTCCTATATAGTTGACAACCACTCGACTTTGTCGCGTATCAACTGCAGACATATTTATTCTGAACTGATGCTACTGGCAATCCTGAGTTGCTATTAGGAATATTTGCGTTTTGTTTGTTGTTTGGTTTTTAGGAGCATTAGCAACTAAGGCCATATTGCTCCGGGATATGCGGTGGTCATTCCCTGACCTTTCCGCATCCTCCGTATTTGGTGGTGACGGGCTCAAACCCCGGTCTAATCAAGAAGCGTGTGCTACGCACTACTGCTCCTTCCCACCTAGCTACGGAGTCACCATTTGCGTTTTATGTGAATGTCTCACTAGTACTTGCATGATCTCGAGAATCACTGCAGCTTAAAAAAAAGGTACCATATACCTCCTACACCCGAAAGTTTCACACTCCAGTAAGCATTAAATGTACTTCTGTTTGCTCATGCGACAAACACCTTCACAAACCACACTCTTTTCAGGTTACAATGCCGGTCTCCTTTAACGCAAGGCACAAGACTCGAGAAACCACCTTGAGTAAATATTAGTGGACGATTTAAGTCTGTGAGAGACGCATTCAGACTTATATTCAAGTAGACAGAAACAAAAGGTCATTTAGGGTTCAAATACTTCCTTTGTGGACATGAATTTCAAATGTAGAAATAACTTGTTAACTAAGTTTAAAGTTGTCTTGTAATATTACATATCATACGCCTGACTGTATATTTGCTTTTAGGCGCGTTAGCATATACATGTATGCTATTTCTTCACCATGTCTATCTGTCAGTTCATCCGACCGCATGTAATAATCGACTCCCACTGCAGGAATAAAGAAAAAATTCAATTCATTTAAGAAAAAAATGTAACGCACTGCGTACATCATCAACTTGTTTTCGTGTTATTAGTATACATGCGAGGAAATTAATTTCGCTGTTAAAAATGAACGTATCCGATTTTTCATTGCAGATGTAAGTAAATATTTAAGAAACCATTCTGCTACTTGCTCTAGTGAGGTAGATTACATTGAATTATTCACTTTGATTTCGCTGAAAACATGGAGTTTAAAATTATTTAAAATGTGACACATCTCTGCTTGGCTTTAAATTAACTCTATGGCGATAGCATTCTGCACACGCTACTGAATAACTACTCGCATTCGCAGAATTGTTTCGTCGAAACTTCATGTGGAGCAACAAATAGTATAAAATATCCCCGTTTTGCAGTAACGGTATCGGGGATCTCTCAATTTGTTGGGAAAATCGCATGTTACTTTTTCCTTTTGTGTAGGAACTAGAGGATGCCACCACTCGGTATGTACTGATGCCATCCCCAATAGTTATTTTATTTATTCTTAAAATATAACTATTGAAAATGGCATCAGTATATTTAAGAATTAATTATACTGAAATATAAGAATCAATTCAGCTTGAAACTTAATCGTTTCTTTTTCAATGGAAAATTATATTTAGCAGACTTGTTGTTTTAGCAACAGTAATGTTTCATTGAAACAGATTTTACACGTTATAGATGCCGAGACAGCGATCTTTCTTACTTCAAAAACACAGTTATGCCAAAAAATCTTTAGTAATCCTCACATATGGCAATCAGGTCGCTCGACAGCACTTTATTTATATGTTTCAGAAAGGGGTGATGCATGTTCAATTCTAGGAACACAAAAAAGGGAATTGCTGCGAAACCATTTAGCTAAAATCTATGCTGTTTGCATATAATTTATAAAACTCAGCGATATAATCCGATTCTATATTATGTGGCCGGTAATTGTAATCATGCCCATTAATTTTACGTTAAATTACACCTTTTATGTCTATATATTTGTGCGTGCCCGACTTCCCTCCAGCTGTTTCTGAGGATTGCGTCATCTAAATGACACGGCTGGCGTCCATTTTCAATCAAAATCATAGGATTATCATCTTCGGTGACTTCAACCGTCCATTTCTGATCACAAATAAACTCCCAGACAATGTCCTTGAACATGTCTGAGATGGGCGTTAACCGTACTGATACTTCTCCCTCCCATAACGATGCAATATATGTTCTCCAATTGTCAAGTGGAAGAAACAATAATCATATCTAACGACTTCCTCCGGTCGGCTTACGATCCTATCATTGCAAAATACCACTGCTAGCACTTAAGGGTGGACATTCGCCAGCTCAAGATGCAAACATTTTAAGTGACAAACTATAAACACATCAACAAAGTCATTACCCTATTTCAACCAGATCCATTGAACATCCTGACTGAGCTGGACATCAGTGATTATCCATCTATCTTGATAGCCTCCTTACTATCAAGATAGATAGCTCGATGTACACGAATGATGCGAGTATGTTACATTTCAAGTGAAAATTTCGTTTCCAATAGACATCCTTGAAACGAAGAGCTTAAGATTTCTACATCAACGCCAGTAATATATTTTAATTTCTGAAGAATAGCTAATTAAAATAATAAATCGCTACCTGACAAATCTACCTTGGGAACTGACGCCATACTCTGTCCATGCCTCAAAACCACCTATCTTACCCATTTCTATAACAAAGTAATCTAACAGATGTCATCAAGCTGGTTGACTTCAGAACTTTGCCAATAGGGAAAAAAAAAACCAATGTCTGCGGACTTCGAGCCAATATCACTTGTTTCTCTCTTCTCAACTGCTTCGAAAACGGCATCTGCAATGATATCACGCTCTCAATCTTACTCATAGGCCTTAGCACACCCACTACGTCATGTCCAACAGATCTACAGTTACCAGCATTCAGTCCCAGAAATAATTCATGCCTGGAATGCAACTGGCTCCCAAGTAGCCAAGTCGCGTGAGTGTAGTAAGGCACATGAATTAGCATTAGCATTAGTAGTGGAAAATGATGCAATAAACATGCTTATATAGAATCAGCCAAAAAAAAAAAAAAAAAAAACGATATTTTACTTATTCATTCCCTCCAATGATATGTCTAGTTCTTCCTTGAATTTATTTATTCTATCAACTTCCTTTTTCTTTCTATCAACAGATGGAAGTTTGTTCCAGCAATCGACCTCCAGCTGGCTGATGGCAAACTTCCGCACATCTATTCTGCAACCATCCTTCCTCAATTTGAATTTGTGCCCTCTCAGTATGCAGTCCGAGCAAGAGGAAACATCCCATCAGCATTAAGTTTACTCAATTCATTGAAGGCCGTGGTGCAAAATCGCATGACTCCAAAAACAAGGTTACGATTGCATTTATAGTCAAAAGTAATTCCTGAAAATTTCGTTTCCAATAGACATCCTTGAAACGAAGAGCTTAAGATTCCTAAATTAAAAAAATTTTTTTTTAAATGAAGTTCTTCACACTATATTTTTAGACTTTAAATCTGCATTTAACTCCATACAAATTGCACTGCGTCTTGCCTTACTCGAAAGGTTCTGTGGGTTATCGGGCAATTTACATTTGCTCCTCAAAAATCTATTATCTAGGACATCACTTCACGACTAATAATTACAATCTGTAAAATGATCAAAGTAGGACTCTCTCTCTCTCTCTCAGCACTACTCTTTGTAATAATATTCTTTCTACTAATGGGTCAAGTTCCTATTATATGCTGATGATATCAGTTTATACTCCGGGACAACCACACGGTAAGAGGAGTTCACAAGAAGAGAGAATACAAGAAACGCCACCGTATTTAGCAATCACAGACTTGAACTCCGGTCGCTCAAAGCACGTGTACTTATGCACCCTTGTGTCTGACCACTCGGCTACCTGTAAGGTTTATGTGAGTGATCCGCAGAGCAGACAAATTATATCAGATATTTTGAATAGTTCTCCACAAATATGGTAAATTGTTTGTCCTCTCAATAAATCCTGTTAAATTAAGATATCTTATCTGTATCCGAAGTTGGGCGGTTTCTGCCAATGAAATATCATTCCTTAGCAGGAAAAGTATTGACTCCCACAAATAGTATTAAATTCCTAGGAGTAACCTCTGGATGCGGATCAGATCTGACCTGCAAATGAAACGTCTAATCTCAATACTCAAAGTCTTAAGAGCGCTCTAGGATATAAAGATAGATTCCTGCAAAGATCATAAAGAGTCCCTTCCCTCCAGCATTCTCAGGAAATTATGGACGAATTCTGGATACTAAAGTGGACTAATGGTTGGGTTTCACGAGCCCAACAACACTTCCAAGACTGTAAACTCTACAGAGCCTACATGCTGAAAATAAAGGCATTCCTACAACTACTCTACTTGTCCAAACATGAACACGTTTCGAACACGGTGGGGTGGAGGCTGCTAGGAAGACACCTGCACCCTTTCCCTGTCCTGAAAGCTCTAAAGTTACACAGCTCCAATAGACCTTTCCCAAAATGTGATTCCTGACACTTTCAACTCGCTGAACTTCGACCCGGGTCTACGGTCGATTGATAATTCCATTGTGATGACATTTTGGACTCTCTTTCTAAGGAAAAAAGATGGCTGCCAATCCTGATGATTTTTTTTCATTTGTTATTTTTATTTTACTTATTTATTTTATTATCATTACTTTGTTAATGTAATTGGTCGCCTTCCCACTATAATATTGGATAGTGTCATAAGTAGTTTATCTTTGTATTTCCATTTTGTTGATTTATATACGCTATTCATATACAGTATGCATATATTATAAAATTCCCCTGGACACGTGTGTTCGGAATCATTAATGTATCCGATTTAGGTTAATAAATAATCGTATTATTATTATAAGACAAGTTTACTTTCTTTGTACACAGCTCTGTTGTTTTGACTTTTCCAATATACTGTATATTTAATATGCTTGGACAGTTTGAAATGAGCCTCGTGTTCGCAAATTTCATTCAAACGGTATTAAAACCATTTGTATTTGAGGTTTTTTTTTATTTCATTTTGAGAAAATGAAAACTGTAGTGATAACTAACAGCTTATCATAGAAATTATACAAATTATGGAAAAAATTGTTGATGGTAGGAAACTGGTTCGACGGAGCAGAATACAAGGAGAATATGTTAAACCATGAGAAATTAGAGGTCAGCAACTATTACTTTTTCCATGGAAAAAACTGTTCAGGCGATCCCAATCAATCTACGGCAAGTCCGCCGTGTATTTTTTGAGGATATCGTACAGATAAAGGCCAGTCTGAAGTGGCGTATATCTTCTCACCTAAACGAATCGTAGCAAATAACCAGTCGTCCATATATACCCTTGCCTCGAGGGGTATCAGCTGCACCCATCTAATAGAGTTAATTTCTGATAGTATTTCCCAACTCAAACCTATAGTTTAAGGAATATATTCATTAACATCATTTCAAGATACTAAGAGTCTTCTGAGGAATCAAACTGGACTCTGCAAAGTCTATAACAAACAAATCATCAGAAAGTACAGTGTCATACTTCAGTTCTGTAAGACGATTTGCATCAGAAATCAGTCTACTGCACTGCAGAGCACTCTTAAGAAATTGAGTTTTGAGGCCAGTTAATAACTGGTCTCAGAACTAGCTAAGAGTTAGCCTGGCATACATTACTTCCAACACTGATCAGTGTGTAGAACTACACACCTGAACTACACTACTCGCAATTCTCCAGATTCGTTTCACATAACTTCCTCACTTGTTGATATTCTCAATGAAATCCTAACTAACATAGAAATCAGGGTTCACAGAATAAGACCTCTTACAGCACTGTCCTAAAAAGAAGATCTTCCCCCAGTAAGGAGTATTCTTCTTTTCTCTTCACTGCCGCTCTCGATCCATCCTCCTTAGTTTCTATCACAATTAGTGCTGGAGTCATTTCTTTATTCTCCACATTCTGCTTCTTCCTTCACTCGTCATATCCAAATATCTTCTTTAGTCTACCTCTCTTTCTCTTCTCCATGATTTAATATCTTCAATCTGGTTTCCGATGTTTCCATCTCTATTCATTATATGACCATTCTATCTTAATCTATTTTTCCTTAATTTATCTTGAATGGGTGTTTTCCCCCTCTCATATTCATTCCTGATCTGATCTTTTGTTCTACACATCAATCCCAACATTTTCATTTCTGTAGAATGAGAATGCTGAGATGGATGCAGTATCATACAGCTCCTCACTCTCATACACCATCACCGGTAACATTATTGTTTTGTACTGTCCCTTTCTGTCCCACCGGCGTTTTCTTGTCACACTACACTCCAACCACTTCCCTCCACTTCGCCCAAACGAGCTGCTATTCTGGCCTGGATGTGTCCCCCCCCCTTTGACCCACTTGGTCTTCCTGCTCATCCAGTTTTTCTTCGTCTTACTCCACTACACCCCTCTTAAACATTCCGCGTACTCTGTTTTGGCCGCATTTAGCTTAAGGGACTCCTTTCCAAGCTCGTCTTCCATTCATGCATTCTTCGTCTTAATTCCTCTTTACTCCTGTCCGCCATGACTATACCATCTATAAATACCATTGATCATAGTGTTCCATGGTACATAGCATCATTTCTCTTTCCTCACCTAATACAGTAAACTGCCAATTATCCGGCGGTGTGGATGGGAAATAAATTTCCAAGGTAATAAAAAAATGAAAGAAAAACTCATAAATATGAGTAAAGCTTAATTTATATACAAGAATATTGTATTCATATTTATAAAAGAATACTGCAACGTGAGAAGAGTTGACATCAAATTTAATACGAACGTATAATTTTTCAGAAAAGGAAAAGTTTGCTTTTTCTCTTGATTTATCTTCCTGAGGATGGTATCATAAATTTCAAAGCATCATCTTGCGAGCAAGAGCGGCGTCTCTTTTGTTCCATGTGGTCAACTTTAATGAGTAAATACTCATTAAAGCTGGCGTTTTAGCACATTTCTAATGCTTATTGGTGAGCTGAAATTTTGTTTAATAGAAAGAATAACATAACCCATTTCCTTTTTAACATGATGGACACACAAACGAATACAAATTTAAAAACACTCCGAGAAAACTATTAAAATTAACCGTACATTAACCGTAAAGGAACATTACAAAATGTAAACAAACACCTGTAAAGGATTCCATGAATTTTTTTATTATCCGATGTAGTCTGATTTAGGCTTCCATGGGTTACAGAAACCCCGGTTAATCCGCAATCCGGATAATCGAGAGACTACTCTTCCAAAATTTCGATGGTAAAGATTTGGTTCCGACCCTAGGTGTTGTCCTGAGATATCGAAGTACCAGGATTCTTCTACGGGTATTCTGAACAATTGTTTTGGTGCCATCATATATCCATTACCACGAGAAACTCAACATTGTGGGGGGAGGGGAACTCTTTTTGGCTTAATTAATACCAAGACGGACACAGGAACCGGCTGAAAACTCTTGGACCTGGAGTTAGGTAATTTTTAAGTATATTTATTTTAATGGAATCATTAAAATAAATATACTCAGCTCTCCTCTCTTCTGCTTCCAAATCCATTTTGTTTCATGACAGCTTGCCACTAGGTAGTTTGTCCCAAGAGGCGCTCAAAAACAGCAAGAAAATTGCAAAAAAGATATACTAGCTTAGATTTATGTTGTACTCCTGGAAACTCTCCCCCACTACCGGCGGTGCCTCCGGTTTCAAATTGACCTTCTGTCATATCGGATGTCTACCCGTGCCCGGTCCTGGGATAGGAGGGTGGAACAACTCTCGAAACCCTTCACGGAAAAACCTGAGTTTGTCAAACCCTAAATTCTAAATCAAGTCAACCCTCCCTCTTCTGGTAGTATTTCCCTGGAATGAGTCTCCTGGTTCCCATAATAATTTATGGCAACCCTGGCAAGCGGGAGTGAGAAATCGTTAGGCAAATACGCACGTTCAAATGTTTGTGTTGTTTGTGTGCGCGGGGCCTTGCTTGGGCAAGTCCCCGCAAATGGCTGCTTGTCCAACCTTAGCCTGAAACAAAGTGTGTGCCGTCTATATTCAGAGTGCTATGAAAAATAGAAAAAAAAATGTTGAATGAATGAAAATGTCTAATCGATGGTTTCATATTTTAATTAATTGTGCGCTCCGAATATATGTCCATAAAAAAAATATTTCCTTGCAGGTTAAGATGTGTAATTGTAGAATGAATGAATTGGCCATGTGTATAAACTTTGCGATAACTAAGTAAATGGATCCAATTTTGAAATCAGTTGCCTAGCACCCGAAGATTTAAGAGGAATGCAGGTCTTATTGAAATTTTAACAAAGTATCACAAAAAATGGCGGAAATCCATATTCTATTTTTTGCGTTTTCTTTTTCTTTTGTAATGGTCAAGAGCCTTGTTCTGTCTTCCCTGACAGCAATACCTTGATGAAAACGTTTACCGTGTTCATCACCAATAAAACATTGGTGATGAACGCGGTTATTCGGGAGAAAAGTCTAAATATAAATGGAAGAAATATATTTCAGAAACATACCGCAACTGATATATTGGTAGACTTGTAACAAATTCTCATTCGAGATTGTTATAGTTGGTTGCTCTGTTGTTACCAAAAATTGCGCACACACATTCTTGAAGATTTAGAACTATTTCAAAGTGGTCACCTTTCAATAACTTTGATCTGCACAATGAAGAAATACACTTGTATCAATTTTGGCATCAGTAATAAGTGGAAACTTTAGTTTTAAATATTGAAAGCCATCTCCATTTCAGTTTCTACCAAATCCTTCATTAGTTTTAAATGTTGCTTTATTAATTATATTTATATTAAGAGAGTTATAATACTGAAAGCCGTCTTAATTCCCTAGTTTCTTCAAAATCCTTTATGTGAAGCGACAGTATATGCTTGTTTGATTAACAAGTAGCTTATACGAAGTGGGGGTAAAAAAAGATTTGTATTCACTCAGAAGTAGTTTTGACAGAAAGATGATTTTTTTTGTTTGATACCTTGAAATCTCTATAGCAACCACACACATTTTGGTTTCGATCTGACAACTAATTTTTTTCTTTGTAGCGCTGAATGAGGTGAAGTGTCAAAATGGATAAAGTGGAATACAGATCAGTGATTAGGTTTCTCTTTCTACAAGGAAAAATGCTCAAAAGAATACAGTAAGAAATCGTCGCTGTTTATGGAGAAGACTGCCCATATGAAAACATTGTTGCACATTGGTATAAACAGTTCAAATGTAGATCCTCAGCGAATGATGAAGAAATCCCAGGACCCCCGGCAACTGCTGTAACAGAAGACACCGTTACAAACATTGAGGCATTATCGTCAAAGTAGCTGCAGAGTTCCAAATTAGTGTATGGTCTGTGGAGAACATCATCCATCAACAGTTGCATATGAGTAAAGTGTCTGCTAGATGGGTTCACAGACTTGTGAACCCTTACCAGAAGGAAAGGGCACAATTTGCACGTGAAACGTTGTCGATGTGCCAGGAAAAGTAAAAGGAGGTTTTTCACATCTAGTTACCATGGATGAAACTTGGATCTTTCACTACGATCTCCAAACTAAACAATTTGTCAAACCAATGGAAGCATGCAAAATCACCCCCCGCAAAAAGGCAAAGGTGCAACCAATGGTGGCAAGGTGATGCTGTCAGTTTTTTGGGATCAGCATGGTACAATACTAAGTTACCTTCAGAAGGGGTGTACTGTGACGGCAAAGTATTATTCCAAACTCCTCATAAAGCTACATAAAAAAAAAGACGGAGAAAACTGTCAAAAGGTGTGCGCCTGCTCCACGATAATGCCCGATTTCTTGTCCTGCACATTCCTCGCATGCTGCAATGAAGTATACCCACGAATGCAGGTTTAATATATTGCCGCATCCTGCTTATTTCCCCGACCTTGCATCCTCGGATTTCTTCCTCTTTCCTGCACGGAAGTCCTTTCTTCGTGGAAAACGCTTTTCTGCTGATGGTAAGGTGATTTCTGATGCCGAGTCGTAGTTTGAAAAGCAGTCAAAGGACGTCTACAAAACTGGCCGCCTGCGAAAGTATATTGAAAGCTGGCAAAAATCTGTAATTTTATCTGATGACTGTTTAAAATATAATACATGGTGTTTGTTTCAACCTTCTATCACAACTGCTTCTGGATGAATACAAATTTCTCTTTTTGTGTGTGTCATCTCTTCTAATGACCAGGTCTTTAGGGAAACAGGAACAGGCAGTTCGTCACTGTGATAGTTTTGTGATCAGTGTGATAACTGACAGGAGGTGGGCTCCCTCCATGTGAGAACAGTCAATGGCAGTGATACTTTATTTTTTTAACCAGCCTCGAACACGCGAAATACAATTAGTGCTGTATATATGACGAGCCGATTTCTTGTCCTGATCACTTAATGTACAGTCAAAATAAAGTTTATATGCTTCTTTAACAGGGGCGTTACGGACTGTCTATGAGAGTTAATTGTGCAATCACTGCAAACGTAACAAAAGCCATCTGATGAATTAACCCATTGACATGATATTTTAAAAGTAAATTCAACTGTAACTGACACTAAAAATTACAAAAAGAGCACATTATAACTCCGATTGAATGATATATATATATGACCCGATTGATGTGCAATGAGCAATTCGGAGCAGAATAGCCTAGAAACTTGCAGGAAACTGATCACGTCAAGCAAAATCTTTTTGATCAGCAATCCAACTGATATGAACAAATAGGTCAAAATCTAAGTGTGATAAAAGTTAAAATGCGTTAAGTTCTTCCGTGGGATGCACATTCGAAATGAGCATTAAAAATACAACAAGTCTACCAACTGTCTATTGAAAAAATTTTCACTGCTTTTCAATGTGATTTATCGAACATTTTCTGATAGAAATCAAGAGACCATAATCCCACTGTATAAGGCAATAATAAGTCTAACCTTGGAAAACCGCATCCAAGTATGGAGAGACCAAACCTTAAAAAAAGACATTGAGATTCTTGAAAGGGTCCAAAGATGGATAACCCCGCTTAACAAGATCAGCAAAAGGGCACCCATATGAAGAAAAACTTAGAATATGTGGACTACAGATCTTGGTAGCCAGGCATCTTAGAATGGACCTGACTGAGACGCATAAGGCTGAGAGGGGACAGTAAAATGAATGTAGGTGAAATACGGCTATAAATTATACGAACTATATAAGTTCTAGTATAATTTATAACCGATATTAATAGAACATAACTAGGCTATAGGAAGTTTTCTTTTAGCCAGCAAGCTGTTAATTACCGGAATAAGTCACTTCCGTCGGTAGCTTAAGTTGATGGTTGACGGTGAGGAAATTCAAAGGTCAGCTGGATAAGAAGGAAAACACGTGCGCAGTTTATTTTTATTTTATTTCTGGTTGGTGCACAAAAACCTGCCTTCCTTGCACCATATGACTAATACTAACACAAATACTAATCCGTAAAGAATATAGATTGCTTAAAAGTGCCTGATCAGACTTAATTTGTGAATAATGATTATCTTTTACGTTCTCTCATATTTTATTCTTCAGTTATCTATTCGAAAGGAGGAAAGCAAAGAGAGAAACAAAGTCGAAAATGAACCAGCTTAAAAAGACAAACAATAATGGTAGGTCATGGTCAAAGAGAAAATCGGGTCAACGGAAAAACTGCTAGAATGACAAGGGACTTTTCCACTACATGAAATGTATCGGAATAAATAAAGGCACATCGGTTTTAAAATCGTTGAGCGCTTATAAAATTTGCAGACTTTTGGCTCTATAATTATTTTCTGAAATTCAGCTCTCCCACTAACAGCTTGGCACTACCTGTTTTCTTTTGTTTAAACGTATACAGTGAGGAATTTAAATTATAGCTTTGTCTTAGAGTCCTTGGTCTTTTTTATTAAATAAACGTGTTGCGGGTTAATGAAAAATAGTCTGCGTACAAAAGTCATGAAATAAGAGATATATAAGGATAAAAAGTGGCCTACTCCAGAGAATATACAGAACAATGTAATTGTCATAATTGTAAGCATTATACTGAAAACTTGAATATTACTTATTCTCTCCGTAGATTGGCATGAAGAGAATTAACCAAGGAAATAATTTATCGCCCCATCACCCTATCAAAAGGACTGTAAAATTTTATCTAAAGTTCATTATGTTATTGAAGTTTCCTTGTTAAAGCCGAGTTGCTGAAGAAAAGGTGTAGGTAGGTTGATTAAAATGCCCACTTAATTATGAGAGCGATCATTATTAAAGGTGAAAGTGTCCGGGCACTCTCCTTCAGTCAGCTTCGGTCTTTCTACCACAGTTCATCCTATCAGATTTTGATTTCCATACTTGGTGAATGGATATATTAAATAAATCAGCCGTTTAATTCGTCAGCCACCAACTCTTACTGTCTTGAAACCTTACATCCGATTAATTATTGCCAGGAAATATTTTATCAAAGTCACAACAAAGGCGATATTAGGAAGTATGTTACTCATGAAAAGTCTGAATACACTCATGTTGTTGCTGATGATATTTATGAAGTTTTCGACTGTGTTTGATATAAAGATCTTTCAAACAAGCTGCCATCTTATGATCTACCTGTTTACAGTCCCTTAGAGGGAGCTCATTGAATGATGATGCATACACGGGAGGTATCAGAAGAAGACAGGCTGTAACGGATACATGTAAGTCTACCTTATTAAGGTTCCACAGCACTTCACCATAAAAAAACAGAACAGTGCAAGCAATCGCAAAGTTTCTGATATGGGCACTATAACTTTGATTATGGGGATTCTATCCAAAGAGGTCGGTCAAGTTAATTAAACGATTTCTAACTTAACAGCTTAACTCTGACAGATGTTCTGGTTAAAAAACACGCATGCAGAAACAAATCTGCATGCTTTTTCTACAAACATTTCCATGGGCACTGTTCTTCTGAATTGGCATCTGTAATTCCATCTCTTTCTTCCAAATAAGTAGACAAATGCCTCAACCAGTCCACATAAAAAGTCACAGAACTAAGTATTCGTCTCTCTCCCATCAACCCTACTTCTGTTCTTCACAACAACCTTCTTTTTTCCTAAAAACTGTAATCTATGAAGCCCAACAAGTATTTTCTTTCTTCTCAGCCTTCACTAAAATACATTTTATTATCTTGATGTTAATAATCACCATAAAAATGTGAAACGATGTACATGATGGTGAACTCATTATTCATTGTTCTTGGGTGTGATGTCACCTTCCTGAAAGGGTTTTTCTGCTAATCGCTACTAGCCTTAACGTCTTTTATAAGATATTATTTTATCTTATCTTTTCGTAGCTAAGTTGTGTGTTAAGTGCCAAAGAAACTAAGGCTATGAGGCGACAGTAGCCGTATCTGTAAATTGCGCGTGCGTGTGTGTGTGGTTGATTTGTCTGTTTGCTGGACGGAAAACACAACTAACCATCTGGAATGTAAAACCGTGCAACCGTCGGCAGGGCTGCGAAAAAAAAAAGAAAAGAAAAGCCCATAAAACTTCCTGCCATTGATGGCATTCAAACTCACACCTTTTCCACTCGTTGTGGGAGGACGAATCGCACAGTCCCATGTGCATTATTTGTAAGTTTCCTTTCCGAAATGCAACTTCGGAAGGTAGTAATTACGGCGAGAACTGTAACCGGACAGTGGTCATAGTTCAGGGCTACAGTTCGTTTACAAACAATCGCTCCTTAACCAACAGTCATGAATAAAAACATTTTTGCACTGAGAGTTATAAACAACAGGTATTGTAATCGTATTTAAATAGTTTTACTGCATTTCATGAGACTCTGGTTAAAGTGCACAATTTTTGTCGTCATACTAGCTTTCGCGTGTGTCCCCCCCCCTCCCACGCCGCTTCCCTGACATAGCGCAGTGTATCTCCAAAATTATTTCGCAAATTTAATATGGTACGACTTTAAGAGACGAGCAGCGAGTTCAAAATGACTACAGAACAGCGATGCATCGCGCTGCTTAATTTATAACCACTGAGCAGAAGGAAGGCAGCTGGTCAACAAAGGGGCCCGTCAACTGAGCTTCTCGAGATTAATAAACTACAAAGCGTTATAACTTTCCTGTTTTAGTAAAAAAAAAAAAAAATGCAAATGGTTTTTGTTAACCTTTCTAGGATCAACCATCTTTCGTCTCTTAATGACTTTCTTTTTAATTAATTAGCCAACAGATGTTGAAGACTGTCTATTATTAGGGTGAAACAACGCAAGGATCTGTGGCTCTCTCTCTCTCTCACCACTAGTTTCATCCCCCGCACTCCTTTCGTCCTCATTATAATACACAGTTCGTGCCAAAATACGGAACAGGAGCTAATTAGTCACATCATTTACTGCAGTTAATGCTTGCTAAAATAAACAGAGAACGACACGTAGAGCACTGCAAACACTGCTCAAAGCTCATCATTATTTCTTTATTTGTACATTTTGTCAGAGCTGTCGTCGTCCGTGATCTAGGTGCACGAATGGCAGGCTGCTGTGTTTTCCATGCCATGTCAGCTGTACTGGCCTACTTTTTAAGTTTAAGTTTCTTGTCCTTGTCCTTTCAGTCGCTGACAAATTTTACTTGGGCTTTCTTTCCCCTCTCCTGCTTTTCTTTCTTTTCCTCCCGTTTATATACTGCAATCTTCAAAGAGTGCTTTTTTAATACTGTATTTTATTATTAATTGTGTATTTAAATACATATTTACTTATTTCTTTATTATAATATAAAAAACATTATAATTATACTTTATCATTTTTATGACACTTTTATCCTGTATTAAGTATTTTTGTTCGCCTATGGAATAAAATCCATTCAATATTACCGAATTTAGAACAAATCATCTGAATATTTTTAACAGGACTGCTGCTTTTTCTTAATGAAAACAAGCTTCACTTTAAACCAATATTAAAAGTGAATTTGATAACTTGTTTTAAGATTTATAATGACTAATATCTTTTTATGTGCTATTTAAACGAATGAGAATATTATATATCTTAATGATAAAAGAAAGTCTTATGCTTTTTTTTAATATTTTTTTTCTGTCATCTTTTATTATATTATTTTTTAATTATACAGCTATATTCTTTCATTCGTTGCATTTTTACTTTACTGTATAATCTTTTAAAAATTTTATTTGATGTTTCTTTATTGGGAATATTCATTGTTTAAATAATATGCGTATATATATATATATATATATATATATATATATATATATATATATATATATATATATATATTTAAGTATTATAACCTAAATACAGTAATGTCGTGTCTACAGTAATGTCGACAAAATGCGTGAATTCGAACTCGTGGTTAGTAACAACTAACCTAAATGCCTTAGTGTTCTGTAGAAGCATTAGTAGATCTGGTACATATTTCTTACTTTTCCATTACTATTTCATAATAAATCAAATATACAGGGTGTTTCAAGAGTGATGATCAGTAATTTAAAGGTGAACTGTACAGACTACAATATGCAAAAAAAGCCTAGTAAACATGGGTCCTTAAGTGAATTGTTTTCGAGATATTGCACATTTTTAGTTGAGATCCACCACTGACTTGTTTGTTTAGGTTAGGTTATGCTCATTCTCTCCCTTCCCCTCTCCCAATGCTCTGAGACGTAGCAGGCATACTAGTACTTGTCAAAGACCAGTCAACATGGAAAGAGGTTACAGCAAGAAGGCGTATGTGGACATGCATTTCACGTATGGTAAAGCCAACGGCAGTGCACTCGAGGCTGCACGTTTGTACCAAGAAGCATTTCCCCGCCGAAAACAACCCAACAGGCGCACATTCATCAGGGTGCATCAACGCCTTAGAGAACATGGGCGCTTCGCACAGGGAGTACGAGCAGGTAGGCCCAGAAGCATAACAAAATCAGGAATTTCGACAAGGAGGGTTGCTCTGCAAGAGCGTGTACTGAGTCATAGCAATGTGTGTGTGTGTGTGTGTGTGTGTGGCGAATTTTACATTGCCAATTACTGTACCCCTACCATATCCAGCGTGTACAAGGTCTCAGCAATATAGACTAACCTCACAGAGTGAACTTCTTCCAGTGGATGCAACAAACCTCAATTTTTAAACAACATTTTGTTCACTGGCGAAGCTGGGTTTACTCGTGATGGTATTTTTAATTTTCATAACTGTCACGCTTGGTCTGATGCAAATCCTAATGCAATTCACGAGTCACGACATCAGCAACGTTAGCTGAATGTCTGGGCAGGACTACTAGGAGACCGTCTAATTGGACCACACTTTCTGCAAAACAGGCTAACAGGAGAGCTGTACCTTCAATTCCTGCAGAATGTTCTTTCAGATCTCCTTGATGATGATGTTCCACTTCAGCAACGCCAGAACATGTAGTTTATGCATGATGGTGCACCGGCACGTTTTCTCAAGTTGTGACTCGATATCTAACTAGAAAGTATGGTCAACGGTGGATAGGTAGAGGTGGTCCTGTAATGTGGCCTCCCAGATCACCAGACTTAAAGCTTATGGATTTTTGTATCTTGGGTCAAGTAAAAAGCTTGGTGTATACTTTTGGCATTAACACAGTTAAAGAATTGCAGCGTCGGGTTGAAGGAGCCTTTCAGCAAATCAGAAATGACCCAGGAATGTCTGAGAGGGTTTGCAACTCAATGCAGAGAAGACTACAAAGCTACGTATGGATGCAAGGACAGCATTTTGAACACCTTTTGTAATATGTAACATTTGTAAAATCCTATGGTGTTGAAACCAAAAATTAAAAATGTATTATCTTATGTTTAATAAAACCACCCTTAGCAAAGGATTCACAGCTTTTTTGCTAAACTAGTGCTCCCATAGTCAGTGGTGGATCTTAAGAAAAAATGTGCATTATCTCGAAAACGGTTCATTTTCGGCCCGATATTCACTGGGACTTTTTTGCTTATTTTAGTTTGTATTTTTCACCTTTAAATTATTGACCATCATTTTTGAAACACCCTATGTGTGTGTGTATATATATATATATATATATATAAATAATTTATTTATAACAATTTTACGAATAATGCAACAGTATATATTATTAATAATTAATGGTTTATACCATGGACACTGCCAAAATTTAAGCAGAAAGAAACCAAAGACCATAATGGATACATAAGTTTGTAGGGGGGGAGAGGGAGGGAGGGGGGGAGAGAGAGAGAGAGAGAGAGGAAATGGAATAGGTAAAGGGTCTATTAGACTTGTACAGTTTCTCTAATTTTAATCTTGTTAATATTTATTGAACTTGCTGTTTGATAAAAACAATAAGCTGTAACCCCTTCTGGCCTCCCCTGCCATCCACGGCATGCATGTTCAAATATTCTGACTACGTCTGATATTCAATGTCTTAATTATGCCAACGCAACCAATGCTGGAATCCCAAGCCCATCATGACAGCGGACGTACTCCGAGCCTTTCTCATTAACAAATGTTCAACTGAATCATCTAACAGTTTATTCGTAGGAGGACGGGCAAGTTCATTGCACTAACTTGTAGTTAAGCTCCGAATATGTGTCAGTTTGTCACCGAAGCGTGTTCAAAATTCACTCTGTATTTTTTTTTTCTTTCGCTTGACACCATTATACTCACTTGCTTTTACAAGAATTTTTTATTGAAATTTTATGATATTCTTCGTGACATCTGCTTCAAATAAAAGTAAAAGTGATACTTAATATGTACATGGCCATGCCTGGGCGGTTGTTCACGTTGTTTGAAAGAACATCGGTGGTCATAAAACATCATTTTAAAAATTATTTAGGCTGCGTCCAATTATTCTACGTCCCAAAATAATAATGAATATAACTCGAATAAACTCGTTCTTCCTTAAGGAATATATATATATATATATATATATATATATATATATATATATATATATATATATATATATATATATATTATACTGTTTTTAAGCTATTCGAGTTATATTAGCCAAAAAACGTAAAAAACCCAAGTTTTCTCAAACTCACATTCGACCATGATGTGTGTGGACCATGTAGAGAGACCCATCGTTGCACAGGACCTGTTTTCACTGTGTCATGATCCAAAAACATGGGACTTGTGAGCAGGATCAGCACAGTCATAAACAACCAATCAGGGAAATGGGAGAGTACTATACAATCCTCACCCTTGACCAGTTAACTCAGCGTGTCGAGATAAAAAAAAAAAAAAAAAAAAAAAAACATAAAAGTTCCTCCAGTCTAGAGAGGAATCAAAAACAAGACTTTTCTAAGCGATATGAAATATCAGTGACGTACCCATTGTGTCATACCAATGTCACTTTAAGCGACAGTTAGGTACAGGAGAGCGTCACTTCATGTGGTTACCTCATAAAGTGACACGACTACAAAGACTGCTTTCTCATGAGCCTTTTCACATACTCATAAGAAAGCAGATGCCATAGTAGCCCTCAGATTTCATTTCATATTCATTTCGACTAGATGTCACTACGGATCATGAAGGATAAATCATAACGTTAGCAGGCACTTATTATCGGAATAGCTAATTATGTCATTTGCGCTTTTAGGTGACATACGATGTGCAAGAATGACTTGTGAGCACTATAAACATTAGGTACTAGTAAAACCGCTTGCGATTAACCTGATTTTCATCGCTTTTTTTATTGTACAAGTCATATTCAGTAGTCTTAGTCTCTCTCTCTCTATATATATATATATATATATATATATATATAGAGAGAGAGAGAGAGAGACCTCCCGTTCAACGTCCTCTACCGCATGACGAAGTCATTTCGGACCCTACAATGCTATGTGATTCCGATTCGTCTTTGTGCCCCCTACACCTCCTGCAAGTTTGTCGCACTGGTAGTGAATCACCCTGTATATATTTGTATATCAGAAACTACAAGTAACAAAATCATTTCATTCTTTAATTATTCATTACTGCTGTTGTTTTCTAAATTTACACAGAGCTAAATAAGACTAAGGGTCTGTATATCGTATCGACAGGTAAATGCCGTAGTAGTCGGCATTACAGGTATAAAAGATGCCTATCGCGTGTACGAATCCTTGTAGAACCAAAAAAAAAAAAAAAATCCCGATATTCTTGCAATTTTTTATCGTGTAAACTTCTTTGTCTTTGGCTGTTTCGGAGTACAAACAGGAAGTAACCCTATTCCACACAAGGCTCAGCTTGTAGACAAATTCCTTCCAAATGAGAATATTTTTCGGATGGACTAGTCAACCGGATCTCCGGACACGAATACAACTGAGCATGTTTAAAATGCTTCAAAGAGACAAGCTGGTGCACGTCGACTTTCTCCCAGCACTAAGATCAGCTCTTGCAGAGGAGTGAGATTTATTACTTTAACGGTAAATCCTGATTGACGAGAACTCATCATGCGATGTTTTAGAAAATCATAATTATCATTCATGAAAATAGAAGAATGTTTTTTACAAGTTTAATCTCATTATTAACTACTGATTTCCAAAAAAATAACAGGAAGAAACAGGAAAAGGTCGAATATGGACAAAATATTAGTTCTAAATTTCGATTTTTTAGATGTACTTTAAGGAATATACAAGAATGTTTTGTTTCTTAATATAAATTTGTTTCTCAATGACATCCATTATAATGGATTATAATATATATATTGTAATGGATTATAACTCATTATTACTGTACTCCTATAAGAAAACTGTCGAATTATATAATTGAAAAATATATACTTTCTTTAGAACACTCAATGTACATTAAAACATGAATATGTAAAATATGTAGTAATAATATGGTTGGGAAATGATCCATATCCCCAACTGGTCTTAACATAGGATTCGGTAAAAATCCGCTCCTGAAACGTCACTCGCTAATAGTATTTGTCAATATAGTGCAAGAAAGACCTAGGTTTTTGCTAAACTGGAAAAAAAAAAAAAACACATGAAGTAGATAAGAAAGGAAAATAGAAATTATATGTTTCCCTCCTCACACAGATAATTATCTAGCTGACCTTTGAATTTATTCTAACTGTCAGCCCCAACTTCCTGCAAGGGCAGCTTATTTCAGCAAACAACTCGCTGGCTAAAATAAAACTTCTTACAATCTAATCTAATCCTCAAGCCCTGTAATTTCAATTCATGATCCCTAGTTCTAGAATTCTTTATAAAAGTGAGAATCCCACCTTCATTCATTTTGCCAATCCCGCTCAGAGCCTTGTAAACCTCAATCAGACCACCTCTGAGGTGACCTGACTGAAGCTCTGTAGCCCACATACTCGGAGTCTTTCCTCGTACGGTCATCCTTTTTCCGATCTCACCATTCGAGTTGCCATCTTTGGACCCTTTCAAGAAGCTCAATGTCTTTTATCAGATGAAGTCTCCATACTTGAACACAGTATTCTAAATGGTCTTACAATTGTCTTATACAGTGGGATTATGACCTCCCTATCTCTACAGGATAACGTTCGATGAATAATCGATAAGACACCATGGACTTTTCTCGCTGTCTGTTTACACTGTTCAAAAAAACTTCATATCTGCCTGTATAGTAACTCCCAGATCCCTTTCTTCCTCCACTGTTTTTAATTCAATCCCACCAAGTGTATAATTTATTTGGGGGGTTGCTATTTCTCACATTGATTGAGCTTGTATTTGGGATATAAGTTCCAATGAAACCTATTTTGCTTCCCATTCCACGTGGTAAAAAACGTCCTGAATTATATATATATATTACTTATATAAAATGTATATAATTTATCTCAATCTAGTAAGAAATAGGGCTTCTTCCGTACACTAATTCAAAATAATACTGCTTGTTGCCCTGCATACTATTTGGTGCCATATCCGGGTTTTAATTGCATCTCCAATTTTCCACAGCATGCAACATCACCATGAACCTAATAAACCGGCACGCTGCTGCTAACTAGCAGTCATGGGGTGTCCTAGTTCAGTGATCTTGTAAGACATAACACCAAGTGGGACTCTAACCCTATCTATATTTCTACTTTTTTTTTCTTTTACCTTTGACCTCTAGTAAAATACATTCCCCCCCCCCGTACATAGAGTATCTAACATGAATAACCTCAGCGTACTTGAATTCTTACAAGTTGACAACACAAGTTGTAAAATTTCATACTGCAAAGCAGGCCTAATAAATCAATAGCTTCTCATGGTGAATGAGAGTGCTAAGGTACGGTTTTGATTATTACAAACATCCATGATTTCTCTTTTCTGAAAAAAAAAAATAAATAAAAAAATAATAATCCCAGATTCTGAGTATAACATGAAGGTCCTTACTGATTAAAAGTTATGTCCATTAGCATATGGAGGAAGTATCCGAACTTTTTTTTTCTGTAGCACATTACACTATAATCATTGCCCTTGCTGATGAACGACATTTTCTTAGTCTATTAACCAGCAGTAATTATTAAAACCCTGAACAGGATTTGAGAACTGAAGCACAAGTTGTGCGATGATACATTGAAGCTCTTGACACATTTAAGTAGTTTAGTATTTAAAAAAATAAAATAAAACTCAAGTGGTGGAGCTTTCGAATAGATCAGAATGATTACACTCTCTTTTGGTTTAAATGCTGCAAATTGTACACATAGAAAATGTAATAATTACTCAGTCAGTACTTTTATCTGAACAATTTAAACAAAATTGATTTAATCATTTTCGTTTTGAATTTTCTCTCCAATCCCGTTAGTTCCTGTGGCGTATTTTATGTAGAGCGTGATGTTGCAATTTGTTTTCGCCTGCTGGTTACACGCACTGTCGAATTTTTAAAACTTCTTTTATATTATATTATGTTCTACATTCCAACTTCGAATAATTGATTAACCATTAAATGTCTTGACTTATGATTATCTTGCCTAGCAAGTTATCTATCAATGGGAGCTACAAAACTGCCTCAGAAAAAATAACATCGAAAGATTCTATGTGTGGTATATTGCATTTAAGTAAGGCATCTAATACAGGTAAATTGTTTGCAATAATCCTACTGTAAGATAAGATATTAATTATGGGTTTGAGTAACTGTTCCAGGGCCTTACCTGGTTTATGTGCATAGCTGTTTTTACAAGAAGTAATAAATCTGAAGCCCATCGGTTTCTTATGAAACTTGAGTATGAAATATACGTAAGCAAATTTGTAATTATTAATATTAAACTTTAATTTCTTATTGAAGGCCATTAACTTTTTTTATTATAGTACTGCTATTATTGGTTATGGAGCTGTAATTTCACTTGAATTAAGTTCAAGTGAAACTTACAGATCTCATTTTCTAAGACAGAATCAAAATCTGGCACTTATCTACCTAAATACAGGCCCTCGTGTGTAGCACAGTTGCTATAAACACCGTCCTCCCAACACTGGGCGGAAAAGAGCCGAGTTCGAATCCTATCAATGACGCGAGGAATTTTTATGGACCTTTTTTCACAACATAGCCGAGTTAGTCGGTCTCAAGCGAGGGTAACATGGTTTTTCTGCCAGAAACGCGGGTTTTTCGTCTAGCAAACAGAAATTCGATCACAGAACACACGCAATTTACAGAGAAAAACGGCCTGAGTTATTGATGCGCCTAAAATCCTACTACAATTATCCAATCTGAATATAGACAACGCTGCCCTACTAAAGAATATATGTAGTTTTGCCTCTGATTACTGCCTTCTAACCACCAAATTTTGCTCTTCAATTAAGAGGAGTAAGAAGCATAAAAACAAAACTATCAACCACAAAACCAGTCTTCTCCACAAACTTTGTCCAGAAAGAGGAAATCCTTAAGACGCTTTAATCAATATAGAAAGGCATCGATAAACTGCCTTCATCTCAGGTAATTGACTGCCTCACTGATCACTTCTAAAACACTACCCGAGTAGAGGTGGCAAGAAAGATAAAAATATGTGAATAGACCAGGCCCTGTCTCTCCCCAACCAAATGAAAACCATACTTCAGAGACAGGCAAAATGGCGAAGGACACGAACCCAAAATCCTATGCCTCATTCAAAAAGCGCAGAACATTTGAACAGGATTAAAAGACAAGCCCAATCTATAAGAAATTTGCAAGATCAAAGAGAATTTCTACCAACTCGGGAAAACATTTCCACATGACTTGTAAGACCACATGACTTGAAAATTGGAACCCGTTCCTGAAGAAGTCATCCACCTCTAGCCAAGAATTATCTGCAATCATCGGAGGCTTACGAAACAAGCGCACAACTGGTCTAGACAAATTCTTCCCTTTTCATTATTAAGATATATAATCCTTACCTGCTGAACTTGTATCGCATATACACATATATTCAACAAAATCACGGACTACCACTCTCACTGAGGTCTGGAAAACGAACCACAGTAAACCAATTTGTTGAGAATTCAGTCATCAAGAAATGAAATAATCAATGCTTTAGACATCGTCTATCCTATCTTCACTTAGTTATAGAAAACAGTTCAACTACAAAAAATCTTTTAGAGACAAATCTGCAGAATCCAAACTGCCATAAATAGGAAAAGCCAAATGGAAGTCCTATTTCCGGGTATCAACCTCTCTGCCATTACTCGGAGTCTCACAGTCGCATTACAAGAAATTTACACCACTGTACAGAAACTTTTAACAGAGAATCATGCAAATGTAAAGAATGAAAATGTTAAAGTTAGTTAAACATTAAATCGAGGAGTTCTGCAACGAGTAGTAATCTCTGCTATTCGATCAGCCCTTGATCCTTTCTTCTCAAACTGCCATAACATTCATACCTGCACAGATAACCTAAAAATGCTTTTTCCATCAAGTCCTAGTGCTGAGATGCATAAAGTTGACCTACAAATCACACAGCAGGTAACTGATCTTTTTCAACTTCCTTCGATTGGGCTTAAATTAAACACCCTGAAAACAGCCCAGATCTCCTTCCCCAGAAATATATTATCACCCTAATCCACATGGCCAGCCCATCCAGAAAATGAAACATCACAACGACCTGGAAGTTATCTGGAACGACAAGCTGTAGTTCGCAATGCATTTCACCACATAAGGAAGAAACTTTACCCGCCATCTTGCACTCCAGACAACAATTGATTGAACCACACGATGTTAAACTAGTGAATCAATTACGTTCTTTGGTGTGTTTTCCCGGTCGCCTTATACGCTTCTGGTTACTTAGATGGTTAAATAAGATCAACCTTCGATTTCCTCTTCATTGCATCACGACGAATTCTATACACGAATATGGACTAGTTCTATTGCCATTAGAATAAATATGCATATCCTGGCCAAGTTACTGACATCTAGCCAGTACTATCTGGAATCATCTCGAGTTTACGAAGTCAGCAACTTCCCGTGGATTAGCAAACAGGGCCACTACGACCCAATCTCTTTGAAAAGTCTAAACAGAAATTTCTCTCAAATACAACTGAGATCCTAAACCGATTTCAAAATTGACTATGACAAATCAAATGAAGTCTGTAGAACTGTTTGTTTGTTATTTGGTTTTTAGGAGCATTAGCAACTAAGGCCATATTGCTCCGGGATATGCGGTGGTCATTTCCTGACCTTTCCGCATCTTCCGTATTTGGTGGTGACGGGCTCGAACCCCGGTCTAATCAAGAAGCGTGTGCTATGCACTGCTGCTCCTTCCCACCTGGCTACGGAGGCGCCCACTCTGTAGAACTGCTATCTTGAAACATACACCTCAGTTATAACAGTACTAATTCCAACATACCCTCATGGGTAGCACAGTTGATAGAATCGCCGTTCTCCCCACTCCGGGTGGAAGAAGACCAAGTTCGAGTCCCGTCGATGACGTGAGGAATTTTAATGGGCCTTTTTCGCAACGTGGCTCAGTTAGTCAGTCTCAGGCCAGGTCAGCATGGTTTTCGCTTGCGGAAACTCGGGTTTTTCGTCCAGCAAAACAGAAAATCGAGCGCAGAACATACGCAATTTACAGACAGACGTTATACACTGAGTGGACAAATTATGGGATACCAAACAAGTAAGGGGTAGATCCAACTTTCGCCCAGATAGGGCAGTCACGCGGCGAGGCATTGAGTCCACTAGTTCACAATTCCACAGGTATTTCCATCCATGCTTGCTGCGCCGCTATCCATAATTCTGTCGCATTCCTGGTTGGAGGATCCAAAGCTCGAACGGACCTTTTCACAGCATCCCAAAGATGCTCCACAGAGTTCATGTCCAGTGAACGGGGAGGCCGTTCCATGGTGTTAAAATATGCAGAATGTTCTTCGAACCATGTTCTAGTCACCACGGCTCTGTGGGGTTGCACATTGTTCTGCTGGAAAAGCCCATTGCCCTGTGGGTGCACGATGACCATGAAGGGATGCAGCTGGGCTGCAAGGATGGACATGTAACCTGGACCGTTCACAGATGTGTCTAGACGTACCAGAGGTCCCAACGTGTGCCAATTGAACACGCCCAAGACCATTACCAACAATCCACCTGCCTGAACAGTTCCTTGTTGACATGACGGGTGTACAGCTTCGTGCGATTTCCGCCAGATACGCACCCTCCCGCCCGCTCGAAATAACTTTTTTTTTTTTTTATTTGGTAGTTGTTGGCGCATCGGCTTCTGTGGCCATAATGCACCTCCCAAGGTTTTTGCAGTACTGTGATCCAAGCCCGAGGCTGGATTCGAACCCGCGACCTTTGGGTTGCTAGGTAGGCACTTTACCCACCCAGCTAGCCCGGACGGCTCAAAATAACTGGAAGCGTAACTAATCGGACTAGTAGACCCGTCTCTAATCATTCAAGGTCCAGTGTCAATGTTCTTTCGCCCAGTTGAGGGGTAGAGTCCTGTGTCTTGGTGTTAGCAATGGGACTCGGGTGGGTCGGCGGCTCCAATAACCTATTTTGGCTAATGATCGCCTGATAGTCTCGGTGGAGACATTTTTGGGACCTTGCTCGTTGAAGTTGGCGGTGATTTGTGCCACTGTGTCTCTTTGGTAGCCTGAAACAATGCGAGACAAAGGTCGACGACCATGGACAGCGATGTCCACGATGAGATGTTATTCCGGAAATGGCGTATTCCCGACCCACTCTTGACTGTCGAACAGGGACAGTGCAATTTCTGTACCACTTCCGCGATAGAGTAACCCATGCGTCGGGCACCAACTATCATCCCTCTTTCAAAGTCGGTTAACTCTCAATACCTTTGGAAGCAAAAGGTATAATGAGAGTGGGAGTTATCTACAGGCCAAGTGATTGTGAAGATTATGATTAGAGCCTCTACGTGAAAATAAAATGGCAAGTAGGCGTGAATGTCTTATTATAGGTAATTTTAATTTGCCTCTAATTGACTGGAGGCAAATGTGAAGGAAACTCCAATTGGGGGAAAATTTTTAAATCAAATAGATGATTGTTACTTGTATGAACATGTCAGGGAAAGTACTAGGGAAAAGAACATTACAGACCTCGTCATCACCCATGAACCAGATGACATAATAGGTCTGCCAGTACAGCAACCAGAAGCAGGAAGTGATCACGGAGTTCTACGGTGGACGATGAAGAGAGAGGTAGCAGAAGTTAAAGGAATGGGTTATAACTTCAGGAAAGGAAATTATGCTGGCTTAAGGTATAGATATCTCAGAGAGAGCGAATGCAATTAAATTATAGTATACCTTTAAAATATTAATCACAAAAGCCTTAAATGCATATATACCATTAAAAAAAAAATACTCCACAAGGAGGATTCCAAGTTGGATGAATAATGAAGTTGCCAGATTACTTGAACAGAAAAAGACGGCATCGAAAAGATACAGAGCAATAAAAAGTATTGAAGCCTATAACAACTACAAATTGATTTGTAATAGTACCACAGAAAAGGTAAGGCTGGTAAAAGCAGATTATGAGAAATCGCTGGCAAAGAGAGCAAACCGTGGGGATAACGACTTCTTCACATATATAATTGCAAAGAAGAGAACGACAAACCAGATAGTACCCTTATGTAATGGGCGTGGAAAAGTATTAGATACCCCAGCTGAAGTTTCAGATGAACTCAACAGTTACTTTGCATCGATATTTATAGAAGAAAAACCCTTTGCGTCAATGAGAAAGTTGAAAAAAGTATAATTACTTGTGTTGAAATTTCACATGTTTATTTAATGACAAAACTTTCGAGCCTACAGGCGAATAAGGCTCTTGGGGGTTGATGGCATATAATCCAATAACCTGAAGAGAGGCGGCAAGTGAGTGCATTGAGCCACTGAGTCTGATTATGAGAGTATCACTGGAGTCGGAAGTGATTCCGTTGGATTGGAAAAGTGCCAATGTATCTCCAATACATAACGGCAGTTCTAAGAGTGAAGTGGGATATTCCCGGCCGGTTAGTCTAATTTCAGTAGTAGGGAAAATCATGGAGACAATGATCAAGGCTGGAATTCAGGATAACTTAAATAGAAATGAAATTCTGAAGAAGTCTGAGCATGGTCTTGTAAAAGGAAAATCATGTTTAACAAATATGGTTAGCTATTTTGACAAGGTCACTGAAGAGCTGGATTTAGGGAATAATTTCGACATTGTTTATTTGGATTTCAGCAAAGCATTTGACTCAGTCACACATGAGCGGTTACTTTTTAAGGTTGGAATCACAGGGAAAATCCTTAGTGGATAGCTGGATGGCTTCAAGGTAAGAAGCAGAGGGTTATGATAAGAGTTTATTCCTCAGATTGGGTTGATGTAAGAAGTGAGGTTCCCAAGGATCACTATTAGGACAACTCTTGTTTTTGATTTTCATAAACGACATCAATGAAGGGATAGAGGAAGTAATGTTTAAATTTGCAGATGATGTAAAGATCACTAGAGTAGTTAATGATCACTGCCAAGCAGAGCCTCTTCAGAGTGACCTAGATAGACTTCAGGGATGGTCAGAAAAATGGCAGCTATGCTTTAATCCAGCAAAGTGTAAAGTATTACACCTGGGGAACAGTAACCCCAAAATAACTTATGCACTTGGTGGAGTTGAACTAAAGCCGGTAGTGGAGGAAAGGAACTTGGGTGTTACGATACGGTCAGACATGAAGTTCTCCGAACATTACAGACAGGTTGCAAGGAAGGCCCATGGTGTCCTATCGATGATCTATCGAACAATTTCTAGTATAATCCCATTATATAAAACTATTGTTTGGCCACACTTGGAATATTGTGTTCAGGTATGACCGCACCTAAAGAAAGACACTGTACTTCTTGAAAGGGTCCAAAGACGGGTAACTCGCCTGGTGAGATCGGCAAAAGGGCGTCCATATGAGGAAAGACTTCAAATGTGTGGGTTTCAGAGCTTGGAAAGTAGACACCTTAGAGGAGACTCGATTGAGGTGTTTAAGGCTCTGATAGGTATAAGCAAAATGAATAAGGACGAAATTTTGACGGTTATAAATGATTCTAGGGTAGGGAGCATAATTTCAAGTTACGGGGAAGATGTTTAGACTGGATTGCAGGAAGTTCTATTTTAGCCAGCGAGTTATAAATTACTGGAATACGTTACTACATGACAGTCTGGTCAAGTTCAAAGGTCAGCTGGATAATTACTTACGGGAGGAGGGAAACGTATAGATTGTCAATTTCCTTTTCTCTTATTATTATTTTTTTAATTTTCTTATTATTATTATTTTAATTTTTTTTTCTTGGCACTAGCCAAAAAAAAAAAAGAAAAATTTTAAAAGAAAATAAATTAAAAGAAAAAACTATAAGAAACGACGTTTATCCATACTGACATCGAATTACCGTCTACGTGAATGCAGTGTACCTATATGCCTGCCAAGTAGTAGGGTCGTCCACTAGCGAGAGGGGTCACAGCGTCGCATTGCCCAGCAACCAGGTATCCCGTAAATTCTGTCCTTTCAGTGTACACGGAGCAATACGGCCTTAGTCGCTGATGCTCCTAAAAACTCCACTACAACTCCAACCAATATAAGATGACGTAGAGTTTTCATTCACCTGCTAATTTAATTTACAAACGAACTCTTGTATCTATGTTGATTATAGCAGACTTGCCACATCACATTCAGGCGCCTCCGTAGCCAGGTGGGAAGGAGCAGCAGTGCGTAGCACACGCTTCTTGATTAGACCGGGGTTCGAGCCCGTCGCCACCAAATACGGAGGATGCGGAAAGGTCAGGGAATGACCACCGCATATCGCCGAGCAATATGGCCTTAGTTGCTAATGCTCCTAAAAACAAAATAATAAACATCACATTCATTTTCATGCAGAATCATAGTTATTCTCTTAAAAGCTACGTCAGCATGCTGTGTTACAGTTCACCATTTCCCTCTCCAATGTACTGTGCTGTCAAAGGAGAGAATCTTGTATTTTTGGGCTGTTTGCAAATGAACATGAAGCTTGCAGTATTCAAACATGAATAATAATAAAATAACATTCAATGTCTCGTAAAATGAATGATTTTTATACGTTGAAAATACTGTGAATAATAACAGTGACACTGTCTAGGAAATATATAAAACAGAAAGAAATTGGGGACTGAAAATTAACGGAACATAATGCATAAATTTTCCATCCGCTTTGTTTTATAGTCGAGTTAGCCTGTTTCCCTTCTGCCCTTATACGATACCCTCGGTGAAATATTTAGAAACTTCCGTATTTTTGAGGTTGTACTGTATTCTCTTAAAAGCTACGTTAGCTCCGCCATGGACGGTCCCAAGCCCGGCTGCGAAAGGAGGAGGGTGGTCATCCTGCCGAAATGACCAGAACCGGGAAACCGGGGAAACTAGGCAAGAAACAGCATGAAATTCGGAGGATCGTAAAGTGTGCGAGAACATCACAGAGCAAGTCCGAAACCCTGCGGCACCTACAGCAGCATACTGGTTGCGTGGCCAACCGCCTCCCCCAGCTGCCAGCTAAGGACCAAGAAGAAGAAGAGCTACGTCAGCATGTTATGTTATAATTCACCATTTCTCTCATTTACCATCAACCACGAAAATTCCGTACTGTCTGATGGATTTTTAAGTCTTTACAGGTATGAGCATTTCACTCTATTGCAAGCTTCGTTTAGTATCAGCTCAATAATGGTAATAAAGGACTGACAAACTGCTAGTCTGAAGTGACTTTCGATAGTTTGAAACAGATGCATTGCTTCAGTACAAGTTACTGCCAGTAAAATCACGTCTCCATTTCACGCTTTTCTGATTGTTAAATGTATCTAATGTCTTCCCCGAAACAAGCTAATTGCCCTACAGGGTAAATTATCAGAAACGCCAGTTGCACTCTGCTCGTACTTTAGACCACTATAACTAAATCAGCTTCAGATATAATCAAAGTAGTTTGGGCGCTCAAAAAGACACACGCAGACTGAGAAACAGAACTCAGAGCTAAATCAGTACTGGCAAATGATGCAAGAAAGCAAGCTCATACATCATCAGCCAAAAAAAAGAAAAAAAAAACTTCGTATTTCACCTATCTATTACCTCCAATGGTTTGTTTAGTTTTTCCTTCAATTTATTTAAACTATCCACTTCCACAACAAAAGATGGAAGTTTGTTCAGGCAACCACTCGCTGGCCAAAAGGCAAACCTTCCCTTATGTGTCTCCCCATTCATTATGTGAGTGAATGTCCAAATGTGTGAAATGGCTGGGGCTGAGCCCTTGTGGTCTTGGCAATGGACACACGCTGGAGTGAGTAGTATGAATGAAACGTGTGCATAGCAGTCTATGCTTTGCTTGGATTCTCCATCGCATTCACGTTAAGGACGCGACTGAGGGCTCATATCTATGTGCATGTGAGAAACAACGAGTAAAAATATTTGACTGTAAATGGGTATATATGTGTCTGAGTGTATGTAGTAACGTGAGTGAATGTATGCAAGATGATCCCAATACGTGAATGTCTGAAGTACTGGGTGAATCCAATTGTGGGAAGTGCCCAATTAACCCCTCCCCCCAAAAAAGTGCATGTGTCGTCCTATTCAGAATACCGTACTGAGTGAAATTAGTGTGTGAGAATGATCAGTACAAGAGATTGTCTAATAGGTGTTACTGTCTAAATTGTAACTTGAATTTGTATATTTAAAAAATATGTTTCTCATTCTACAGATTAAGTCGTATAAATTAGTATAAATGTTAGGTCACCTATGTAACCTATGCAGTGACTGAGTGAATATTTGTGATCTATTATTATATTTGTGATAATAGAAAAAAAAAGTGACTGTCCAAGTAGTTGTTCATACATAGATGTCACCTGCGTCCTGTTTCTATGTGACGCTGAATGTAAGAAGCAAATGTGTAAGTGCAAGTTGCGTTATGTGCTGTTCTCCAGTCTGCCCCTAAATACATAAAAAACGTGTACTTGTGTAAGTATGACAGTTGTGCAGTTGGGCTGAGTACATCATGTAGAGTGTGTAGTTCTACCGGCTCCTCTCCGAATTAGACTGCAGTGATGGCAACCTACTAGGAAACCCCTCCTGCTATGCTGAGGTCGTGCCTCCCCTCCTCTGGGGCATGGGGTAAGATCTGCTGCAGCTGGCCTTGCAGGTGTGGGATTTCAAACGGAGAAGTGCTGTCCGTTTACAGTGCGATCTCCTCTCCCACATAGGATACTCCGGCCCTATGGCTTCACCCTCCCTTCATTACCTATTTCTCTTCCCTACCTCTTACCCAAACACCTCATCTGGTGTTTGGGTAAGAGGTAGGGTAGAAGCAATTCAAAAATCACTTTCACCTCTGGGGCGAAATCACTGGTGTGAATCATTTCACCTTTTTAACAAATGTCTAGCCCTAAGGAGTAGACATGTGTTACTTCAAAGCGACTAAGACCATGAGGTGTCAGTATATTGTGTACAAGTATCTGCAAGCCCTGAGTTTGCGCCAGAGCTGTTGTTATTGTTGTTATTTGGTTTTTAGGAGCATTAGCAACTAAGGCCATATTGCTCCGGAATATGCGGTGGTCATTCCTTGACCTTTCCACATCCTCCGTATTTGGTGGTGACGGGCTCGAACCACGGTCTAATCAAGAAGCGTGTGCTACGCACTGCTGCTCCTTCCCACCTGGCTACGGAGGCGCCTTGCGCCAGAGCATTGCGATTAACATGATTCAATCGTGAACGAAAGAGGAACGTTCAAATGTTGCAAATAGAGGACTTCTGAAATAACATCTAAATAAGCATTTCAGCTTGTCCTTATCTGTTAATTTTTTCAGCTTCCTTATAATTATCCCTCTACAAAATAATTGTATTATTCCCCATATGCTATCCTATTATCCCCCATATGCTATCCTATTAACTTGATACTTCTCCTCCAAGAAACATTGGTACACTTAACCCGATGAGGGGTACCCGTATGCCTAACTCTTGCATGTAAGACATTCACATCTGTATCTTTGACATCAAGATACATTCATGTAGACAATATCAAATTAAGATATACGTAAAAATATTTTTTCTTTTTATTTACAAGAACATCGCCGTATTTAGAAGACGTGAGCTTGAACCACAACCAATTCAAATGCTTGTACTCCTATACCTCAGGTTTGACCACTAAAGCATCAGCGATCAGCAACAAGATATTTCTCCGGTAAGCAGGATTCAGGTCCCAAAAATCAGAATCAGTTGTGAAAAAGTTAATTAGATCGAAAATAGCATTGTTGAAGTATTGTTTGCACTTTTTCAGTTTGTGAAACGGCGACGAACGTAAAGGACTAGCACTTAGCCGATTTTGTGGAATTCTTCATGCTAAAAGATTGAAGGAACAGAGTATCTTCTCTACCAGAAATGATGCTCGATCTCCTCCACAACAGAAATCACCCATACGTTGATGAGATCAATCAAGTCTAGATTTCGTAACATAACTATTCTTGAAGAACCGTCATTAAAACTGATCTTAAGATTGAGGGCTTTGGAGTCTAGTATTCAGCACAGGTCTGTTAGACCTGTGCTGGGAGCTAAATATTGATTAGCATTCCATGGCTTACACTGAATAAAATAAATGAAAGCACTCAATCTTGTGGTTATAATTTTGTGGTTATAAACGACAGACTCACGTCGAAATCAACAGGACAATAAAATAAACTTACTTTATAGTTATTATAATGGAAAATATTATTAAAAAGTCCAGAGTAAATACACTGTGCTTCCACTTTATTAGGCATACCTACCTAGTAGCGTGTTAAGCCTTCTTTAGCCTTCAAAACAGTTTCAATTCGTCTAGGCATGGATTGAACAAGATGCTGAAAACGTGCAGCAATGGAGTACCATGCAGACATGAGTGTCACGCAGTTCTTTGAGATTCAACGGTGTAGGCTTGCAGCGAACAACCCTTTCCAGCTAATCCCAAAGATGTTCATAGGATTGAGATCCGCGGACTGAGCGGGCCACCGCAGCAAAGAAAAGTCATTATCATGTTCCTGGAACCATTCCATAGTGATTCGGGCTTTGTGCACCGGCGCATTACCCTGCTGGAAGTAACCATCTGACTGAGGATAAACTGTCAACATGAACGGATGCACTTGGTCAGCAACGATGTGGCATTCAGACGTGAATTTATGGGTATCAATGGACCCAACTTGTGCCAAGAAAACATTCTCCACACCATAACACTGCCTCCACCACCTTGCACAGTAGTTGTCAGACATGACTGGTCCATGGATTCATGTTGTTTTCGCCAAATTCTGAGCCTTCTGTCAACGTAATGCACCAGGAACTTCGACTCGTCAGACCAAGCAACTGTTTTCCAATCCTCGATAGTCCAGTGCTGGTGTTCATGTGCCCACAGAAGGCGTGCTCTCTTGTTCTTCATTAATAACAAAGGTACGCGATGTGGCCATCGGCTGTTGTAGCCCATTTGCGACAAAGTGCGACTAGTGATCCGTTCCGATATTTTGTTCTGTGCACCAAAGTTGCATTCTGGCGTGATGTGCGACACTGCGGCCCGTCAGTTTGCTTGCACAATTCTAGCCATCCTCCTCTGACCTCTCTCATCAACAAGCGATTTTCTTCCACAGGAGTGCCGTTGAGAGGATGTTTTCTGTTTGTTGCACCATTCTCGATACACCCTTGAAACTGTGGTGCGTAAAATGTTCAGGACAACTGCCGTTTCAGAGATGATTTGTCCAGCACGTCTAGCACCTACTACCATTCCACGTTCGAAGTCCGTTAGATCACTCCTTTTCTCCATTCTTCCTACGGTTTGTACGCTTAACTGATACTAGAAAGGTTGTTCTGCTGCATTTATATCCACAACTGTGATCATGTGACTTGCACAATTCTAGTTGTGGGACAAACCATTGTGCACAGCAGGGGTGAACTTAATAAAGTGACAGCACAGTGTATAATATACTACAAAGAACATTAGCTGTAATATCAAATATCATTATAAAATACTTTAATTTGTACACCTTTACAAATAGTTATCAAACCTTTTGTCACTTAAGGATTCTCTTTTTATCTCGAAAACATTTCTGCGGACTTCCAAGCTTAACAAAATTGTTGCTATACTTAATTTTTTTTCAATTTTTAAATAATTATAAGAAATTTCGGACATTATTAGCCGACCCCTTCAAATATCACCACGCACACACCGCACCACAGTTTGAGAAATGTTGATCTGTACCATTAAGTCTCCACATGTTGGTTACTAGCAACCAGATGGCACTTTCATGTTGCTCAAGGGACTGAATGGTTAGACATAGACGTTTACGTTTTGCGGTCTTTAATGTGAAATAATCAACCAGCCTTTATTAACATCTTCAAATCAGAATACATTCAATAAATACCAGATATTAATTTTACCGTCAGTCCACCGAAAAGGATACTCTTTGCATTCCGAACAGTAACATAACCGATCCACAAGCTCAAGGCAAAGTCCACGTATCTGTGACACAAAGAAAACTCGAATTCTCACAATATGGAAACACTTAACTTACCATAAGGTAACGGTTGGCCCTATTTATCTTCAAAAGTTCGAAGATAAATAGGGCCAATAGCACCTGGAACACTGAAAGTGACTGACTCCAAACTATCACCATCCAGACAGCCAACGATATCCAAGGTTTTTCGCCCTCTCCTAATCGAACGGAAGGTATCTACCAGTATTGCACTTCAGAACTCAATAATGAACTTAATCCCCTCTAGATGGACACTCTTGCAATTAGAAGTTCGGTGTATCAGTTAGATGACTATGTTCATTAAGAAATTCTATATGATTGGGTTTATAACTAAATAACTTTAATGTAAGAAATTACGGGAGGTCATTTTCAATTTCTTTTTGAAAATCATTATCAAAATGATTCTGACCGTCACAGTATGTACTTCTAATGTAAGGCTGCACCTGGCTGCACCTTTCAACTCCGCCATGTGATCTCTGTGATGCTTCAAAACTATTAAAAACAGACCACCGTGTGAATTTGTGCAGCATAATCTTGGTGATACTGTAGTGTTGTTTGACTTCGCCGCCGGGAAGCAGCGATCACCACTGCTTCTCAGCGCCCACCTCTAACCACGCGGAGGTAGGCCAACTTCAACTATCTCTGACAGTCCAATAAGAGAACAAAATCCCGCACTCTCTGGAGGCAGTGCTGTACCAGTGGATGCCATCAAATCCCACGGTCAAGACTGCCCAGGCCTTGACCACCAGCGGGGAAAAAAGTGCCAGAGTGGAACAGCACTTTCGTTCCAAAAGAATTAAATACAAACCTTACTGTAAAGGGCAAAATAGATAAAAAGCAGTAAGTATTTAATGGCATAGCGCAAATTGCAAGAACAATAATATACAAATAAATAAATCACATTTTCATAAACATTATATACAATAGAATTCGATTTAAAAGCATTACTTAAATGGAGAGATCTTCCAAGGCGAAGGCAACAAGTGATCAGTTCTAACAATAAACTGGTCCATATAGATAGGCACAAATAAACATGATATTCACAGAAATGAAAATGGACCTGTAGTACTGGAGTCCATGGTTTAAGATAATAATAACACAGCACATCCAGTAGAGACAATAACTAGATTTTTAATAACTAAGTAAGTTAAGACTAATTCGTAGCTTTCAGGATAAACGAACCCCTTCTTCAGCAAGTGAATAAACGCATACAGAATACTAACAAAATACAGACGTTAGAGACAGAATAAAATAAATACTAAATGAATTGGGCATACTCAGATGCGCACATGGTCACGAGATTGTGAAAACATTCATTCACTAGATCGGTGTTCACTGTTGGTGCACAGACGTGTATGGGACAGTTGCCAGCGTTTGTCAGTTTCAAAACTGTTGATTCAAAGATGGGGTAAAAGCCTTGTACCCTTGCAGCGATTTAAGGCTTTTGGACAGCTCGATATATTTAATGATTCTAGCCAAAGGCGGTGACGGTAGTGCCGGGATTGTTCGATCACCTCACAATCGCGTCTGGGGTTAAGGTCATGATGGGTTGACCAAAAATGTTCCGCGATTGCGGAGTGATCAGTTTCATCTTTCTTCATTCATTCCAGGCTCGAGAGAATAGAGCGTGCGCAGTGCTGTATAGATGGCAAAGGACATGGGCAACTCCTTATCACTGTTTATCCAATTCACTTTGGAGTTAGAAGTGAATAGGTCCCTTCCATTCCTGGATGTTCTAGTGAAGCGAGTGGGACCACGCCTGGAAACCTCGGTGTATCGTAAGCCAATATGTTGCGGGCAGTTTACTAACTACAAATTAGCCCATGTCCCGTCTAAACAGCACTGCGCGCGCTCTATTCTCTCGAGCCTGGAGCCATTCCAGATCAAAGGAAGCTAGGCGCACCGAGATTTCCAGATAAAAGCTGACCTAGTCAATTGTGGGTTCCCAATCCATGTATTAGACAGATGCTGCTACAAGCACAAGAACTTGCGACTCATCCGAGGCTGTCGTCCCCACGTGACAGTATGCCTGCTGCCTACATTCCTTACTATCCGGGCACGTTGAACCAGATTTCTGAGATCCTACGCGAATATCGCGTGAAATGCGTACAACTAGCTCCCTGGTAGAAGTTAGTTGTACGTATTTCATGTTATCTGGTCTCGACCGTAAAAACTCTCTTCGCCCTCTCTTACATATTAGGTATGTTCGGGGTCTGACGGCACCTGGGATTTCTCCCATCTCCGCGTATGTTCTCTGTATCGGACAAGCCAGAGATTTAAAAGTGTGTGGGATATGTACTGTGTAATTTGTTGTGCCCATTGTTCATCCGGCCTGTTAGCCGCCGGGCCCCTAGTGAGACCCGACGTTACCAATACCCGCCACAGGGAGGCCGGCCAGGTGTTACCAATATTTGTACTCTGGCTGGTCTTGGGATTTCAGTGGCTAGGACCAAAAAAATAAAATAAAATAAAATAAAAAATAATTATAATAAATAAATAAATCGAGGTTGATATTAGTGATACTTAGCAAGTTAGTATTAATAGTATGCGACGTGGGGCTGTGCGGTGAAAGTGAGTTTTAAAAACCAAATAGGTTCGGGCAAGAATTTTGATGTTCTCTTTTGATTTTGAAATGTAGGGCTAAACGCTGTGCAAGACAAAAGTTTGGGGGAAGGATGAAGACTGGGGGGAAGAAGTTGGAAATAAGGGGCCGACAGAGTAGATAGCCACTGCAGGTAGTGAGGCATGCCCGTACCCCACCAGAGTGAGAAAATTGGGGAGGCAAGGAGAGGCAAGCCTCTCCTCCCCAGGAGCTTGGAAAGAAAGATCCGCTCAAGAGAGTGCGGATTTGGGTCGCCAATAGGCTGTTCCGGCGGAAGAGTGCCACCATATGTCGTCTCCATCAGTTTGCAGGCCCTAAAAAGCTGGCCGTTGAGTCTCATCTAGGTGGGACACTAATAGGGGGTTAAATCTGGATGTCATCCTTCCAGACTGCATGTGGTCTGGGTTCTATTTTCTGGTCATTATCTTGGGGTCATAATCAAGTCTACTGGCTGTCATTATGGGGTTTTATCCCTTCCGTGATGTTTGATAGTCCTCACACTACCTTTTGTCATTATGTAGTGGGTCTATGCTGCAAGGTCTGGAGGCCGTGTCCCTTTGTTCTGATGTCACAACTATTTAAAAAAAGTGGTTTTTTTTTTTTTTTCGCTTCCATTGGCGGTAATAATGACTCTTGTGGTTAGACAATATATTGTCACTTGTCTTTTCCCAGTTCATTTTGTACTCAGTCCAAGGTCTGTATAGTCGGCTCCTCTGTGTCATCTCGCTGCTATTTGCAGGTTTGTTTTGTCTCATTCCTTTAAGGTCTTCTGTATATGGCGGTTAGTGTTTGGCGCCTGGTAAATAATCCCTGGGCAAAATCAGTTAAGGCTAAATATTCCTCTTGTGTATCTAGTAGATGTGACTCAAGATCCCTCGGTAGATAGTGAACTCTAGTTATTAGTCTGCATCTAAGGTCTTCGTATTGGGCACACTCAAATATAATGTGCACCCAGCTTTCTTGTTCTCCGCAAGTACAACGCGGATCCTCCACTATTCCCAATGCTGTAAGCTTTGCATTGAAAGCCCCGTGACCCGTAAGGAGGTAGGTCGTGTAAAGTCCGGGTTGCAGCCAGGTTGGAAGAATGGGGTAAACTCTGTCTACGTCCGGGATGAACTTTTTGGTGATATTCCCTTTTGTTGTGTTTGTCCAGCGGTATTGCCAGGTTTCTTTTAGGTATTTCTGCAGCCTGTTCTTTTCAACCTTGTGGGTTGCACTGTTATCCACTGTGTAGTCTAGGTGGGTGCAAGGCATTCCTTTGTTTATATAATAGGCTATTCCAGTACGTATGATGTCCAGGTCAAGGGCTCCGGCCAAGACCTGTAGGGCAACAGTGCTAGTGGTGCTGCAGGCTCTGGTAATGGTTAACAGGATAGTTCTATGGTTTGAGTCGATTATGCGTCTATTTACGGCGGTTGATGCCTTGTGATACCAAACTGCAGAGGCGTATGTTATAACTGGTAGGAATGTCGTTTTATAATAAGGTATAAGGTATGTTAGTGTCTAACGGCTCCTGGGATTTCTCCCATCTCCGCGGGTGTACATTGTATCGGGGCCAGAGATTTGAAGTGTGTGGGGGTCATGTGCTGTGTATTGTGTTGTGCCCTTTGTTCCTCCGGTCTATTAGCCGCCGAGCCCCTAGTGGGACCCGACGTTACCACACCATGCCACGGGGAGGCTGACCGGGTGTACCACTGTAGCTAGAGTACTCTGGCGGGTCCTGCCACCTACTTTCCTGGGATTTCAGTGGCTAGGACCAGATTTAAGAATGAGATGATCGCTGTTTCTTGAGCAACGGTTGTAATTTTAACAGAGCGTAGGGTTGTTCGCTGATAACTTGTTCTAGGGCCAAATAGGTCGGGCAGTAATTTTGATGTTTTTAGATTTAGACCTGTGGGGGCATGAGTGTGTGTGTATATAAAAATATATATACACACACACCCACACACAAATATATATATATATATATATATATAAACTAAAAAAAAAAAAAAAAAAAAAAAACGTTGTGCAAGAGAAAAGTAAGGGAGGAAGGCAAAAAGACTGGAGGGTAGGAAACAGAAGAAAGGGGCCAATAGAGAAGATGGCCCCTGATGACAGTGTGGCATGCCCAACGCCTCACCAGAGAGAAGAGTGGGGTGGCGGGTGGACGAAAACCACCTCCCCACAAAAAAAAAAAATAAATAAAAATAAAAAATAATAATAATAAATAAAAAAAAAAAAATCATTCTGTAAGAGAAAAATAGGGGGGGGGGGGGGGAGTAAAGAACGGATGGCAGGAAACAGAAGAAAGCCGGAAAAAAAAAAAAAAAAAAAAAAATGAGAGAGAGATATACCCCGCAAGTTCAGGGTAGGTACAGCTAGCACGGCCAGTCAGTTGCAGCCGACAACTTGCTGGAAATCCAGCAGTGTGAGTGCTGCTATGGTGGATGGGTCATGTTCAGTAAGGTCTAGTTCAGGTGCCGTCATTGGGACTCCATTTGGTGAGTCTTTGTCGCATCCAGACTGAAGGCTGGTCCAGTAGTCCATCAGAACGAACAGTGGGGGTGGTCAAAACCGGGAGTCCAAGATTAATGGTCAAGTCCAGGGATCGATGCTAGGCCTCTTCTTGATGAGATGTGTCACGTCTGGTCGAGAAAAGTTTGTCCAGGAATCAATGATGAGGAATTTGTCAAAGTATGTGTGGACCCTGTCTTTGATTGCACTGCTGGTCAAGTCTTGTGCAAGTTGGTCCAAGGCATTAGCATTCATGGCTCAATGATGAATAGCAACAATTGGCAGTCATGGTTGTTATGACCTATTGATTCGGATACTAAGGTGGTGGTAGTGCTTTCTGCCTGGTAAATAAGTCCATTGCAAATTGAGTCAGAGCTCGGTAAGTTTCTTCATTCTGTAGGGTGAGGTGTTCTTGATTTTGGTAGTTGAAGCGTAGTTTTGTTATTAGGATCCTCCTGAAGTCCTCGTAGATTTCACAGCTGTGGGCAAGGTGCTCCCACGTCTGATCCTCTCCACAGTGGCAGCGGGGTGAGTCTGAAATTCTGAAGTCATGTAGTTTTTTCTGGAAGGAGCCATGTCCAGTGAGGAGGTAGGTAGCATAGAGTCCTGGTGAAAACCAGACAGGTGTGAGGGGGTAGAAGGCCCTGACATCAGGGAGGAATCTTTTGGTGACAGCGCCTTTAGTTGATGTCTGCCATCTTTCTTGCCAGGTGTCTGTTAGATGTTCATTAAGTCTCATCTTTTCAGCGTTTCTATTATTTGCTGGGTCAGTGGTGAAACCTGCACAAGTAACTGCTCTTCCTTTGGCTATTTGGTAGAGCAACCCATGACGAACAATCTCCAGGTCCAGTGGAAGAGATCCAGTGAGGACCTGTAGCGCATGGGTGCTGACAGTGCGACAAGCACGCGAGGACAGAAGGAGAAGAGAGCGCTGGATAGTTCCTAGGCGCGATCTGTTTACTACGGTATTGGCCTTCTTGTACCAGACTCCAGAAGCATAGGTGATAACCGGGATGAAAACTGCCTTATAGAAGAGTGACAGCGTTCTCTTCTTTAAGCCCCAGTCCTTCCGGGCAACTCTTGAGACTTGGGCAGCATACTTCCTGATCTTAATCCTGAGTTGGTCTAGATGAGGAGTGAAGGAAAGGTTTTTGTCTAAGATCAAACCTAGATATTTAAGCTCTGTTTTTAGTTTTACTGTAACACCATTGACCTTGATTTGGGGTGGTCTTCTCAAATCAAGGGTGCCTTTTAGTAGGATCGAATTGGTTTTCTCTGGGGAGATCTTTAGGTTGTTATGCTCTGCCCAAGCTTGAAGGGTGGAGATGGCCTGGTTGGCAGTTGCTTCTAGTTGGGTTCTGTTATTGGCAGAAAAGAGCATGACCAGGTCATCTGCATAGGCCTGGGTTTGTACATTGTTGAGTTTGGTGTTCAGGAAATCATCCAGCACCAGATTCCAGAGGAGAGGCCCCAGGACAGATTCCTGAGGGCATCCCCTGAAGACTGGTCTGGAGACACTGCAGTGGGGAGCAGACACGACAACTCGCCGGTCCTGGAGATAGGTCTTGATGCATCTATATAAGTTTTCTGGGACATGCGCTCTTCGGAGTCTGCCCAGGACGCTGGGCCACCAGAGGGAATCGAAGGCACCAGCAAAGTCAAAGGAGATTAGTAGAAAGTATTTGGAGTTGCAGTTGGTAGCAGCTTCAATGATTTTTTCCAGTGCATCAATCATGGAGCGTCCTTTCCGGAAACCGTACTGCTTAGGTGAGGAGAGACCAGCGTCATTGTAGTGGGCTTCTATTCTATGGGAGATCATCCTTTCGAGAAGTTTGCTGAAGACTGGCAGCAGTGCAATGGGCCGGTAAGATTGTGGCAGATCATGTGGTTTGGTTGCATTCTTCAATATAAGTCTAAGGATTGCAGTCCTCCATTGTGTGGGGAAGAATCCTTGGTGGAGACAGTGGTTTAACAGGTTGAGTATTGTAGTGGGAATAAGTTCAATGGCCTTCTGGACGATTTCTGGAGTCGTTTTATAATAGTGGAATAGTATACCACGTAATTTGCCGTGATTGCTGCAGTTTCCATATAGAGGGGAGAGCTCAAGACACCTTCAGGATCGCCTTGCAGAGCATGACAGATCGATTCGCCTAGCGCCCTATACGATTCAATTGCATTCTTAGATATATTCACAGTGTCTCCCGGAAATATTAAAATCCACCTGTCTAGCACCTCAAGTTTCCAATGTAGATCTTCCTGAGGTAGGGGCATAATGGTTAATGACAGCAATGACGCTACTGGCAACAAGAGCTAGAGATTTTTAAATCTGTCTTGTGGTATCTGGTAACACATGATCAGTGTAATCACATTTTCTTGATTTTCTTGACGCCCCAGCACCTGCAAGGTCCTGTAAGATCTCGTGACAGATGCCGCAGATCGGAGTTGCTGTTGCAACGCAAACCACAGATGCTCGATGGGATCGATGTCTGGGGAATTTGGAGCCAGGGTACGTATATTTGATGACGATGCACTGTTTGTATTAGATGACGAGGTACTGTGCATATTAGATGACGCTTAACGTGCACGTCATCTATGAGGTGAGTCTGATGACTCACCCGATAGATGACGATGTACTGTATAGATTACAACAACCACCATAGTAGTTTCTTAAGAGTTATCTATATATTAGCATCATTGTATTAACATCATTGTAGATAACATCATATCTACATATAATGCTTACAATGATGCTAATATAATAACCTCACGGTTATTATGTTGCACCGATATTATATAGACAGTAAAGATACAATAATGTGTCCGCCACAGTGTGCTTTATATTGCCCTTGCACAGCCAGGGGCAATAAGTGGCATGGACATGCATAAGTTGTTTGAGACAGAAAGTCAACTGTTTCGACTTCTCAGTATTGATGTGAAGGCCGAAACCGGAGAGGAAGGCCTCGCGGTTCTGAATTTTCTGTAGGATTATGGCGTATATTAGATGACGATGCACTGTTTACACTAGATATATTTGTCACATATTAGTCACATCAGCATTCTGCATCAGACCTAAATGTACTTACGAAAGTAATGGACCGATTGTTAAGTTCTATAATACAAGGCCTAGAAGAAGTAAAATGACCCTTGACCATCACGGTATGGATTCAAGAATGGTTGAAATTCTGAAGACGTGTTAGGTAAAGCAATAGATAAGATTAATTCCTCAGGAAGTAAATAGGCGATCAGCCTGTTTATTGGTTTCCAGGATTTCTTTGACAATCCATTACATAGCTCCACATACGAGATTCAAGATGAAGCCTTAAGGGCACCTCTTGTAACTTCTGTCTTTATCTTTTTTATATGCTGCTGTTTGAGACTGATCCATCTAATCTGCTGTATGACTGTTTTTATCCCTGTTAAGTATGCATTAACAGGGATAAAAATCCACAGTAGCCCATTATACGAGAATCATCATGTAAAGAACTCCCAACAGATTTATTAATATTCGAGAATTGTTTTGTAGATGGATCAGTCTCAAACAGCAGCATATAAAAAAGATAAACACAGAAGTTACAAGAGGTACCCTTAAGGCTTCATCTTGAATCTCGTATGTGGAGCTATGTAATAAACGATCTTTTAGATATACATATTAATATACGTGTAAAGTATATTAAAAAAAGCAAAGAAAACATAAAGTTAAAAAGAATAATCCGAATAACTGGAGAATAAAAATTCATAAATCTAATCTGCTGTATGATATGTTTTTATCCCTGTTAAGTATGCATTAACAGGGATAAAAATCGCGAAATAAAATAAAAAGGTAGAAAATGTAGTGATTGCACACTACTCTTGATATCAACTTCAAAGATTTTCTTTGTTAGTCGTAACATGAGCATGTAGACCTGTGTTTATACTCGGAAAATTACATAAGGTTAGAGGAATTCGCAACACAGAGAGAATAAAAGAAGATTGCCATATTTTAGCAGTGAATGCGGCTTGAACCACGGTAACTCAAGATGTGTGCACTTCTACATCCTCATGGTTTATCATTCGGCTACGGATGAGGGAGAGAGAGAAAGATAGAGAGAATGCCTGCAACAAGGCTACCAATCCCTCGATCCACTATGTCCTCTTGAACACCTTTTGTGCATCTCTCTGGTAGACATGCTTGCTACCGGATGAAAATCCCTAGTTTGAAGAATAAAAATTCCTTTAGCTCGAAATCGACTAATTTAGTATTATCTGTAAAGCCTTCTATCAGTTCCTGCAATCGCTGATGGGAATAGAGTGCTCCACTGCAACCTGGAAACGGACGAATCTAGACGCAGGCTACAGTGATGAATTTAATACTATGAAGGAAACTCTGCTAATCAAATATTTAAATCGATTTAATAATGTGCTTTCAGAACTTTTGATAACGAAACCAAAGCTAGGAGTTACAATAATGAAATGACTAAACGTCAATCTCAATAAATGATTCTTCTATTTGGAGAGAGAATTTCTCTAATTTATTATCACATTTCTGTTACCATCTGTATTGTACGAAGTAAACTGAATCTGAAAAATTAACTGAATCGCTTTGGATTTCAAAATTGTGGCGTACCTCGGTCGAAAACCGATTAGTTACCTGTTCACCAGAGTAGAATTAGATTAGAATTATATAGGCTACAGATTAGTTCGTATTTTCATATTCATTTTTTTCCTTTTATTTGCAGTTAAATGCCATTAATGTTATTACAGTGGCACTCGTGAAAATGTTTTCTTTCTGACGTTAGCAGAACACCATTCCTCTCTGCTCAAGTAAGAGAACAGATTCACTAAAGCATGCAAATAACGTTTCAATTTTCACAGTTTTCTAACTAAAGCATTCATTTGAATAATTTCCAGCGGTTAACCTTTTCATCTGTGCACTGACCTCCAAGACAGGTCAACGATGCTAAGAAATCCCCGTCCAGCAGGCGAAATGATATATCGCAAATGGTACTAAGACCAAGACTGACTAATGAGTGTTTCTCGGCACAGAGTGTACTAATAAATATTTACGCCACGAGGTGGGGGAGAACCACGCCGTGAACTGGAATGTTCCGCAACGAATACCATTCCTACAGGGTTACTGACTCGAAATATTAGGCGAATCACTCATCCGTGAGCGCTGCTGGAAGCTTTTAAGGATACAGCACCCAACGCATTTAACGCTGGCGCGAGTCAGATCGGAACTGTCATGGTACCTGAACTTCAAATATGAGCAATTTCCACAAGCATGTCTGTTTTTACTTCTAAATTTTATTAGTTATCAATCTCTGGAAGATTAAGACCAATTTTTTCATCTCTCGCTGTATAGTTACTCACTTTCTAAATCACCATGCATTTCTCCGAGAAAATTGCAGTTAAATTACTGCTAAATAGTACGGAAAACGAGATTATACCGGTATCTCAAAAAGCATTCATATTACCAGCCTTAAAATGGATTAACACGTTAAATATTTTAATTTTCTGAGTAACTGTTCCATTCTTGGCATGTAACATTATGCTTACTTCACCTCTCAGTAGATTACCCGTGTCAGGTCCGCACAAGGAATTTAACAAACGCCTTGTAGAAAAGCAATTTGTTTTTTAACAATGCGTTTAATACTAAAAGGTGAGAGATATATATATATGTTATAAATAAATATATATATATATTAAAATAAATAAGAAAAAATAGTAGAAAAGCTAACATCAGTGGCAGCAGAAAAGCACAATCCACTACATGTTGCTTATAATAAGCTAAAATAAAATATTTGCCAGCAACATGGCAAATCTGTAGAGTAAATAAGAACTCAACCGAATAAAATAACAAAAGTAACAATAACAGAAAAATATAGGGAGGAAGATAAAGAAGAAGAGAGTAGTGTTAAAGCAACGTTCCTAAAATAATTTAGAAAATTAAGCCAATTAAAAGAAATTTAGCGGCACTGCCTAGTAAGCACCCGTTTCCGAATTATGTGAAATCTCACTAAGGTTCTTATTTATTTTAATATTTTTTTCTTATTTATAATGTATATATTTTGATTACTTTTTATCTCTCTATTTAATTTTGGATTTTATATATATAAAAAAAAAACAATCGGTTCCCGTTCATTGAAACCAAGATATTAATTTCTGGCAATAAAAGTAATTCATTTTTAGCTTCATTTCTGATTTTATCAATCGGTTGTATAATTGTTACGTTATTTTATTTTATTTTTTTATATCAAGAGGGCTTGCCGCGTGTTGGTCATCTCTGGGCTACAATATTACGAAAAATTAAGTAAGGTTAGAAAATATAACTCGTTTAATTATAAGATACTTCATTCAAATTCAATAGTAATTTTCGCAATATTAAAAGCCAGATTTATTTGATTTCCACACCTTGAAACAACATAGACATCGGTGCACTCGTTTACAGAGCATGTATGAAAATGAGGTGGTCAAATCGCTGACCTCCTCACTGGTGGTCTCTAGCTGATACTAGTGCATAACTGACTATGTTATTATTGTATGAAATCAATGGTACTATAACTGCGGTGAAACGTACAACTGACAAGACTCCTCCCTGAGGAATACCTGCTGTGATTTTTCGAGAGAGGGTGATGTTATTGACTCGTATAACGTGTGTTCTTTCCTGGAGCAAGGCACCTAGGAACCAAAGCATGTCTCCACGTATATTGTAGGAATGCTGTAATAGATGAAGTAAAGCTTGAATGGAAATTGCATCAAAAGCAAAATGGATATCGAGGTAAGTAATGACCAATTCTTCATGGGCTCGAAAGATGGACGACTGGTTGCTGCTAAGTTTGTGATGTTTGATATGGCAGGAATTGCATAATGAATATTGGCTGGCTTCTGTGGGAGAATCAAATTTGTTAAAGTTGGCAAATTTTAAGGCCTTTTCCGTCAGAAGGATGACCGTAGACGATTTGTGATGGCATTACGAAGGCAGTGGTTTGGTTAGAAAACCAGGTAATATGTTCGAGCTATAGCCCAAACTATATGGCCATAGCTTCAGGCGAGTTACCAAATAATAATAATTCAGGGGCGTTACGAAACACAGTATTAAAACGAGCAAATTGCAATTAATTTTATGAGCGAAACCAAAAGCATTTCGTTTCTGCACATCCGCCATATTGCCTATTCATTCCTCCCATCAGCACACAGAAATACAAGCATAATATCCAGTGCTTTAGCAACAATATACGGTATATGAATAGCTATGTTATATGTATGAAAAAAAGAAATAAAAAAAATTTCGGATATCTTTTATCCGATTTTCATGAAATTTGAATTTGGGAAAACTCGACAAATCGTTCTAAAAGAACGAAATGCAAAATTTCATAAAAAGTCATGTTATTACATGCACATGGACAGACAACAAACAATAATTCGGAAACAGATTTCTGTTTTTCCGAATTCAATTAAGCCTAAGCTACAATTTTATAAAAATGTATTCACTGAGAGTCGAGTTATTAAACACAGGCGAACGGACAGAAGCACAAAGAAATAATAATTGCCGCATTTCTATTTATCCACTTTTAATAGAATTCAGAATGTATGGTTAAATCTTTCTAAAAGAACCAAATATAAATTTTTATGGAAATCCATCCATTCGGTGAAGAGTTAATACATGCAGAAGGCCATGGTGGAGATAATAATCGCTTCACCTAAAAATTGCTGGGTAAACCATTACGTTTAAAATTCAAGTAGAGTTTTGTCTCTATTACATTTAAAATTTCGGAAACCCGGTATTCCGGGTTTCCGAAATTTTAAATGTAATAGAGATAGAGATAATAGATTTAAAATTTCGGAAACCCGGTATTCCGGGTTTCCGAAATTTTAAATGGAACATGGTAACAAAATATGTTAAACCGGGACGTCCGATCACCTTACCTTTGATACTAATGCGTTATATACCAGGAATGGAAATCTAATTTCAGGAAAGATGTCGTCGACCTGCTGGAAAGGTACGAAGGTGGGAAACAAGACTAGTTATGGACTACAAGACTACTTATGGACCCGTACAGGAAACGACTCCAGTTCTATATACTGCAAAGTTTGAAACAATGTGCCTGAGGATCTGATGATTTTGGCCATAAAATGGTTTAATAAACTTAACACATAATTTCTCTATCTAGAACATAGGTTCGAATTAAGGAAAGATAATTGTGGACTGGATGCAAAGAAATCTGCATAGCCAAACAGTAACCAATTATTGGTTATTCTTGACTTTTAAAAAGATATTGGCAACTCAGGCAGAAACCTGGTATTCCATTTCTTAGTTCAACTAAGTACTAAACAATATGAGTACTAAAACGGTAAATTTAGCCTAAGACTAAATTTATCCTTTTAGTACTTGGTCTTCAGTGGGAACAAACCTCCCATGATAGAAAATCGAACGTAACGCAATAAAATATGCTAATTTTATTTAATGCGATGTTGGTTGTGAAAAGATATATTTAACACAGCGTACGAACTGGTTGTACAATTATTAAACTTGACTAGACGTTTCGATATAATATAGTTTTGTAATTTATGCTGTATCTTTAAAACTGAATTATTAATTAATAAAAACTGTTTCGTAGTAACTGGCACTGATGTATAGTATAATTATTAAATCTTGACTAGGTGTATATTTTGATATAATTTGATTCTGCAAGTTATGCATCTCTGAAATTGCATTATTAATTGGTTAAAAGGGATATTTTGAGTTCGGCAAAGTTAATAGTTAAATATTATGGTTCTACTTTTATAGCTTTGATAGAGTTTTGTCTCTATTAACTAAACTAATAATAAAGCACCTCATCTGCCCATTCGCTCTAATAATTCTTCCTTAAATTTATTCAAACTCCCCATTTCCACAACACCAGTCAATAGTTGGTCTCAATAATCAATTACTCTCCGGCTGAGGGCAAATTTTTGCATATATCGTGCGACCACCAGTTTTCATTTTATGCCATTTGAGGGTGTTGTCCGAAAAAGAGTAGGAATATCACGCATAGTCAACCCATGCATACGGGATGAGTTTAGGGACGTACAACTTTTGCTCGCTCCGACTATAACTGGTCACTAAAGCTAATTACATTTCGTATTCAATGAATCAGAAAATAAAACCAAAATTTGTTCAAAACTTACGGAGCTGAAGAGATGAGGCAAAGAAGAGATAATAAAAGAGTAACCACTATTCATTGTGCAAACTAGAAACACAAGCATAATAAAAAATTTAAAACACACACTACGGAAACCACGATTAAATGCATGCAGTATAATGCAAAAAAAATACCGTAGCGCCATCATCACCTCTAACGTGATTCAATTTTAGAGTTACAACAAACCAAATGTCAAAAAAACATTCAAATTTTATCTGCATTAACAATTTTTGTACATACTGGTAATGGATTAAAAAAAAAAAGCTATTTTTACAATAACATAAGGTTTCTGGGGTAGGGGTAGTTCAACACACTAACTGAATTAAAATCAAAATTCGTAGGTGTTTTCTGCAATCTCGACTTTCATTTTTCCTAAGCCGAGTATTGATGTCTTAACACCGAGTACTCGGCACGGAAATTTAGGTTTATGTTCAATTTACAGACAAATACCATTACCCACGGTTTTGCCTAAATTGTTAAGTTATAGTATTTTAAAATGCACAGCATGCATCACGTAAATCATTATTATTATTTCTCCCTGATCGGGGTTCCACCTCGTGACGGGTATTGCTACCAAGTACACAGGGTGGTTGTTGCTATGTCTGGTGTTACTGTTGGTCGAGGAACTAACTATCCTACAGGTGTTCAGGATTGCGACTTTCTTGAGTTCATTGTAGGTGTTCTCTGGAAGACCTATTGCTGCTAGGCTGCTATGTAGGGTCTTTGGCACCATGCTGGTGGTTGACACGATGATCGGGATGGTCGTTACTTGTTGCATATGCCACATCTCTTTCATCTCCTTCTTCCTAAGCCGAGTATTCAAGTCTAAGTACCGAGTATGAAGTTCGTGTACTTCCTGATTTTTTCCTTATGGGTTTTCTGCAGGTTGCCAATGTTGGGTACCGCTATCTCCGTAGCCGCGTGGTCAGGAGCGGGAGTGCAGTAGCACACGCTCTTTGAGCAGACCGGGGTACAAGCCCCTGACTGCTGAATACGGTCGATCTGCCAACCCGCACTGGACCAGCGTGGCAGATTATGGTCCATTTCCCTCAGCATGAATTGTTGAGGAGGCTTCCATCCTGCAGTGGGTTGATAATGGCTGCACTTTACTTTTTTTTTTTTTTTTTTTTATGTCAATCAGATAGATAGCCTTTTCCTTCTTGTCCACAAGGGTTATGTCCGGTCTGTTCTGCGGGATTGTCCTATCCGTTATTATAGCGCAGTCCCAATATAGCTTGTGGGTTGGGGTCTCTAGTACTGCCTGGGGTTCGTACTTCTAGTACGGTTCACTTTCTTCGATCAACTGGTATTTCCTTGCTAGCTTTTGATGTATTATCCTGGCTACCTGGTCGTGTATATCAGTGTACTCAGTCTGGGTGATCACCTTGCATTCCGCGGTGATGTGTTGGATCGTTTCTGAGGCCAGGTGGCATCGTCCGCATGTGTCATCGAACACTTCGGGCTCCTTGGCGATGTATTTTCTATAGTTCCTGGTGTTGATTACCTGGTCTTGGATGGCGAGCATGAACCCTTCAGTCTCGGGGAAGAGCGACCCGCTCCTGAGCCATGCATTGGAAGCAATTTTATCTATGTGATCTTGATGGAGATCATTGCAGTGTCTGCCATTGAATGTCTTCTCTGCCCATCTTTCTAGCTTCGTTGATACCTCCTGGTTGTGGGGGACTCCTCCTTAGGTTGAGTGGGCTATGCCGCTTGTCTATCTTCCTTATGGCCTGCTGGAGTGCTGTTGTGTGTTTCTGGAAGTAATCCTTCAGATTAACTATCGCTGTCTTGTGTTGCTAAATGCAGTCTATCAGGCCCCTTCCTTCTTCTTCCCGGGAAATTGTCAGTCTGTCCACGGCAGATTTCGGGTGGTGTTGGCGGCTCTTAGTCATCATTGTCCTTGTCTTTCTCGTGATACCTCCAGCTCGGTGTAAGTCCAATCTATGACCTCGAAGGAGTATGTTAGCACTGGAACTGCATAGGTGTTTATGGCTTTAACTGTGTTACCTCCGTTCAGCTTTGCTTTCACCAGGCTTCTGAGTCTGTGGTGGTATTTTTCGGTCAGGCAATCCTTAATTTCCTTCTGCTGAGCCTGCATCATCCCTACGTATTTGTAGGCCTCTCCCTCTGCCATGGCTTCGATCTCTTTACCAGTCTGCAGCTAGTAGTTTCAGTTGACTAATTTTCCCTGGTGCAATCCGTGGGTCTTGCATTCGTCTAGACCAAATTCCATCCTGATATCATTGCTGAATTCTTCGGTGATCTGGAGTAGTTGCTGGAGGTGCTTCTCGGGTCCCGCGTAGAGCTTGATGTCATCCATGTACATCAGGTGGGTGAGGGTGTACAGGTTCTTCCTTCCTTCCTTCTTTGCGGTTATATCCGTACTTGCTACTGTTGAACATGGTGGACAGTGGGTTAAGTGCTACACGGCGCCTCCATAGCCAGATGGGCAGGAGCAGCAGTGCGTGCACACGCTTCTTGATTAGACCGGGGTTCGAGCCCGTAACCACCAAATACGGAGGATGCGGAAAGATCAGGGAATCACCACCGTATATCCCTGGAGCGATATAGACTTAGTTGCTAATGCTCCTAAAAACCAAATAATAAAAAAACAAAAAGTGCTAAACAGAACCACAATGGGCTCAGGGCATCTCCTTGAAAGATTCCTCTCCCGATGAGGATTGGCCTGGTTATGATGTTTTCGACCTTAACTCGTAGGCGTAGATAGCAAGGTTTTTTTTCTTGAGAAAACTGGAGGTTTTCGTCCAGCAAACAGACAAATCGACCATAGAACACAAGCAATTAACAGACATTAGTCACAACATGGCATATGAATTTAATTATTCGGGTGGCCTAAATATAATAGGGTTTTTATTTTTGTTTTCGACCTTAATGGTGGTGTTCCACTTCGCCATCGTTTCTCATAGGAAGTTTGTCACTATCGAATTGACTTTGTATTTGATTGAGATGTTCAGCGCCTCTATTAGCCAGCTATGAGGCATGGCGCTTCTTGTAGGCTTTCTCCATCCTTTGCTCAGCCGCTTGCATCCTTTCTCCTGTTCGGCCATTATGTTCTGGCTCTTCAAGTGGTCTGATATCTTCCTGGTTATGCAGCTGGTCAGAATCTTGTACATTGTATATTTTGCCGGGTTTCTTTTATCTGTCTTTAGGCTTCACATATGCGATTCCCTGAGTGAGAAACTTTGAGATTTTTACTCCTATTTCCCCCTTTGGTACTAGGTCAATTGGCCTAACTTTACTCTTAATTCTTCTATCTTCTGCTGAAGTCTTCTTTCCCAAGCTGGTGGTGCCTTCTGTTTTCGGTTCTTCTGCTGCTTCTCTTCCATTAATCCTCGTGGCTACTACCGCAGCACAATACACGGCTGTGTGGATGGCCTCTAGTGTTGCATCATTGCTGTCGAGGTAATTCGGTATTATATGACGATTGAGGTGGTCTCTGACTCTCCACAAGGTTTTATTCGGCCTCTGCTCCGGTATCACGTGAGTCTTTGTGGGGTTCATGCCTTCGAATTCACTCGTCCTGGATATCATGACCTCGTCTTTTTCCACTTCAGTTGCTGTTTGTTGTATTTCTTCTTGCTCTTCCTCCTCTGGTTCGTTGGTGGTATGTTCTTCTTCCTCTGGTTCCATATTCTTTATAATTTTAGTTAATCGTTCACATCCTGCTTGATTTTTTTCCAAGATTGCAGCAGCTATCAGGTTCTTCATGACGATGGTCCTACTCTGGTCCGCTATTTGCTGTTCTTTGACCTGAATATCTGGGAATCGTTCCAGCCACTTGGTATGTAATCTCGCCCTGTAAGTTGTCATATCGGTCTCCAGCTTCGTTATTTCGTAGTATGCTTGCATGATGTATGTATTTGTTTCGATGCTCCACTTCATGCGTTGGCGTTTTCTTCCTTCCTGAGTAGTCACAGCATTAGCACATTAATTGAAGAAATCAATTTTTGATAAAGGACAAGATTTTAAGGTGGAATCTGAAATAAAGGATTTCGTTCCTAAAAAAAATAATTTCACTTACAGACACAATCTGAGCAAACATTAGGACCAGAAGATTTAAATCACGAAATATCCCCCTATTTCGTGTTCTTGCAAGTCAACTACACGATTTTGCGAATGGCCATGTGTGTGTGTGTGTGTGTGTGTGAGAGAGAGAGAGAGAGAGAGAGAGAGAGAGAGGCTCTGTTGGAGAAACCATTCACGAAGTTAAAATCAAAGATGTCTGGAGGACTGCTAATTTTTACCGTTTACTTTGAAAGGTTATTTGTGTGAAAATGATCAATAGTGCTGGGTGTGTAGTTAGGATTGTCTAGTATTCTTGTTCATAAACGAAAAATCTGAGTGAAGTCATTAGTAATTGCAAAAACCTCAACATCTGACCAGCTGGGTTCGTGTAACAAGAAAACAGGAGACTGAAGCTAGCCGCATTAAAATTTCCAAGGAAAATTACCTCACTGTTAAGGAAGTAAGAATGGCGAGTCTAATTTTTCAAAGAAACAAAGTCAATGAGTTCCGAGAGATTAGTGGAGCTAGGAAAAACAGAAGCAATACATGAATTTTACAGAATGAGAGAATTTAAGCCAGAGGTGGGTAAACGGAAGTGGTCAATTGCTTTTTAGTAAATTCCATCATAGTAATCTATGATGGCATTTACTAAAAATTATGTATGCTGAGTGAAATCTCTTCTGTTTGGTATCATGTCAGAATACTTTATTTACTCCTCTATTAATTAATGTAAAAGGGTTTCGCCTCTTGTATATTGTATTCCTTCCATTGATGTCGTTCCTGAGTATAAATATTGTTTTTTTATCAGATTTAATTTGGAATAAATTAGTGTGTATGTATGTGCCCTTTGAAACATTATAACTCACTGTATCTTTGCCTTTTTCTGTTCCATCTTGGTAGAAATGTATTTTTATTTTGTAAGTTTTTTCACATACTATTAGTAAAATTTTGCTTGCTTCCCATTATCTTTTGATGCTGAATTTCTGTTCCAAGTACACCTCTTTACACCTTGATTACTCACTGCTGTAAGAAAACCTTCGTTTATTTTTTAATCCTTTCAGTGGCCTTATTAACCTTTGCTGTTCCTGATATTACTGTAATTTTTGAGTTCAGTATTTTTTTCTTTGTTTCCATTCCTTTATTGCATTTTTCCGTCGTATTTTTGAACTTGTATAAATCGTGTTTGGTTGCGATTCCATTTTCTTCTTTTCCATCAATGCTGTACATTTACTAAATGAGATAAGCAAATGAGTTTCTCCACTCTAGTAAAATGAGCACGAAAACGCTGCAAAAATTCTGGGTCTACGTATTTATCGGTTCTCCCATAAATTTGTTCATTTTATTTAATTTGTTTGGAAATTTGTTTTTGCAGATTTTTTCGCAACAAATCATACGGTAGTTCGGCGCAGTATCTATAATGACTTTGGTACTTCTGGCCATCGATCAGTGTTTGTTTGTGTGTGTGTGTGTGTGTGTGTGCGCGCTCGCCCGCGTGTGTGAAGACATCACTTGCGGTATTTAGGGCATTAACAGATTGAACGCGTGTATCTTCTGCACTTATTTGCTTACAGTACCTAAATTAGAGTATATAGTTAACCCGTTATCTCTATTTACAGGAATACCATCTGTGACCGGACAAGCAAGGATTTTCACCACAAATAATGAGGAGCAGAAAAGATTTTAGTGAGCGGGAAAAAGGAGTGATAGCGTTTTGCAGGTCTAAGGGACATCCTGTGAAATAAGTAGCTTAATTTGATGGCATTTCAGTAAGAACAATAATAAAATTTTTTAAAGAATGACGTGATTCGAAATCTACTAGAAATCAGAGACAGAAATGTAGTCCAAAGTTCACAATGAGCGGCTAAGTGAATGCTAACGAATATTGCATCTAGTAAAGGAAAAAGCATTTCAAACAACACAATAAATAAAGTAACAGTTAATCAAGGGCTCAGCCGATTTTGAGAGAATACTGCCAAGAGAATTACGTAACATGACTATCTGGAGAAGGATCCCCTGAAGAAGACCAATGTTATCAGTTGCACATAAAAAAAAGCCGCACTAATATGGTCTAAAAGAATTAAAATTGGCCTGTTGATGATTGGAAAGTTGTGACGAGGGTCTGACGAATCGAAATTTTGTCTCTACTCTAATGAATTCACAGGAGAAGCAATGAGGCATTTCATCATCCAGACTATTTACAAGGTATCGTACAAGCTGGTGACGGGTTAGTGATGTTTTATGGGTGTTTCAACTAGTATGAACTGGGTCCACTACTTGAACCAACCAAGAGGAATCAGGCTTGCCATACAAATATTCCCGATGGCCAGTTTGTGTCTTCCTGAATATTTGAGGAAAACATATCATTTTGATAATACTATACTCCAGGATAATAAATGTCCACTTTACTGGACTTCTATGGTCTTAAACTGGCAGGAGGATAATGAGGGCATTAAAGAGCATTTAAATTGACCAACTATTTCACCAGATCTAAATGTGATCAAAATTCTGCAGCTACAATTATAAGGCGTCAATATATTGTTTGTATATTGGGCATATTCGGGTTTTCTCCCGAAAATTCGGTATTTCCGGGAGAAAACCTGTGCAATTCTCGTGAGAGACCGACTAACTTCGTCACTTAAGGGAAAAAAAGCCTGTAAATGCTCTTTCTGTCCCAACAAGAATCACACCTAAGCTTTTTCCACACATTGTGGAAGTAAAGCAATCATACTGACTTTGCTGCGAGGCCAACACTATCATCCCATAATTTAACTTCAATAGGAACAAAGTATCTTCATGGACATTAAAAGATGAACGCAGCATCTTACCCGAAGTAGGAAGTTCCGTAGCAGGACAGCGAGTATACCATTCGTCTTCTTTTTGACTCAGCGACAACATGCATGGCGACTTGCATTACTACCACAAGGAATCATACTTACTATTTCTTTTATTTATTGTATTAAGTGATTCTTGCCAAAATTTGCCAAAATCGGTCTTCAAGCTACAGATAATTTGTATAATTACAGTGTGCTCCCTTCCCTGTTTTTTCCTAATTGCAGGGTGGGAAGACTCTCTAAAACGACACATTAAAGCAACCAAAATACAAAAAAAAAAAATAATAATAAATAATAATAATAATGAAATATCAGTTGTTTTGGCAATAGCCATCGCCTTCAATATTATTTCCAACATTTTGGAAAAATTACATGCTTCGGAACCTGGCGCTGGAGATTCTCTATTTACTTTAACGTTATGCAAGTTATTATTGCAATGATTATGCAATGATTCCATCACTGTCGAAAGTGATGGAATCAGATAGCACATGGGCTAAACGTTAAATGTCTGATTCGCTTTACGCACTTCTTCATGTGAAGTCAATTTTTGACTTCTTTTTCTTGTACAGCAGAATTAGAAGGCATTGTTTGGATGCTCAAACCACAGTGACAATTATCTATACATCCTCCCTAGACACGATGATGGCCTTGTATGATATACTCTTGTAGCACTTACAGATGTTACACTTTTTAAACTGTTCTTGATTTTTTCCGTATTATAAATGGTACCCGCAGTCGCTTTTTAATTATTCGTTTCACTCACAAAGTCAACAGCATGCTCTCTCTCTTTTCTGAACCTCCAAACACCTTAATTTAAACTTCTAAATAAATTGATTTTCTTTTTATTTTGACTTGGCAATCGCATTTAAATTTTGACATTTTGACATTTGACTTTTTCGCATTTAAATTTTTCCAACATTTGTCTCAAAATCTGTTTCATACGCCTTCAAAAAAACAGGTGTTCGTTTATAAAATTTTTTTAAGATCGAAAGTGATAATGGAGAAAAATGTTAAGAACCGGATGTTTTTGCAATACATGTAGGAAAACACATTTGCCGATTACTAATACTGAGAACGACAACTCTCGTGGGCGTCTGTTACATGGCTAGAATTCTTACGCACACATGACATAGTAATGCAATTTTCCTTGGCGGAGTTGAAGCTGACCTCTCTTCTGACAGAGCACCTGAGTGACCTAAATTTCAAAAACTAAGTAGAAGTATAACTTTGCCATTAGCAGTTTGCTTTACTCTCGCTGTGTAGTGAACTACTACCAATCTCATTGCAAGGAATCTATTCAAAAGTGAATAAGACAAATGAGAAAGTAAGGAATATGTCTGATCTTATATGATGAAATCACCCAAATCTGTGTTTATTTCAAACTTGATTCAGCCAAGGTGAGCTCTCAGATATGGGAGAATTTCAGAATTAACTAAAGCATAGAAAAATAAAGAATGATTACCATAAATCGCTGTAACCAGACATGAGACAAAGAAAATTTCTGTTGGACTGAAAATAACTTATTTCTGTAGATTGTGTAATTAAAAACAAAACAAAAACTTGGCATATATGTACGGTGACCTCTTTCGGAACCTAAATTCGAAACGTGAAGCACAACAAAGGATTTTTTTTTCCCTTTGATTTGTGAATTGTTTAGTATGAAAACTCCTAAAAATATATAAAAATTAAATCAAAAATTTAGAATTGTATAAAGAATCGCTTTTATTGAAAAGAATAAAACAACGTTAAAAATACAATTTTTTTACGAAAAATAATACTACAGTCAATACATCTACGTTTTAAGTCCATGCGCCATTAAACCTCAATACAAACAAACAAACAATCTACGTTTTAATATTCGTCATTTATCTACTGACAAAGCTGATGGTGAGTTTTTCCATTCATCTTCGTTTAATGAATTGAGCTTGAGTAAAACAAAGCGAGTCTCAGTAACTGGTTTGAATTATCGAGAGAAATTTTACAGTTTTAATGGTCATGGCTAATTTTGCCGATCCCCAAAAATTTTAACAAACTGAAAATGTCTTTTTCATTGCAATGTTCGAACTCCGCTAAAAAGAGGACGAATTCGCATATTTTCTTTAGTTTGGAATATTAATGTTTTCACGACGGAAATCTTTTAAGTACATTCAACCATTTCTGACCTGTAGATACACTGTCCTTTTCCCATTCAGCTAGCAAGCTCTCGTTTTTGCATGAATAAAAGGCAGAGATCTGGCTCAAAAGATCATCGCACGACCAAGTGCGAAGAGCACTTTGGAAAGATTAAGTGACTTAAAACGCGAAAAAATAGATGCAGACCAATAAAAGAAAGGGGGCATTAAAGAATTCAAAATATATCTCGAGCCAAAGAATAATAATAATAAACCACTTGAGTATGGTAAAAGAAAGAGAATAAGCGGTATATTTTACTATGGCAGTGAAGAAAGAAAATAAGAGATTTTATGTTTACACTGAACAAGCTTTTTCTGTTCAACTTGGAGGATACTGCACTACATGTTACCGTACGAAAACAGGGAAAGAGCTATGTAACAGCAAAAAGTTTTGTCAGTGCTGCCATCTATGTATAAAACATAGAACCAATATCATATTACTTTTTTTTTATCTAAATATTATCATAAAAAATATGGAAAATATTTGGAAGGGGAAATATGTAGTCTCAACAACATTGAACAGTCTTCTTCCCCCCCCCCACCCGGAAATTCGGGTTTTTCATATAAAAAATATAAAATACAACTTACACGCAGGTAAGGTTATAGGAAGAATAATTGTTGCCTTGTAACCAGATTTTTTCATGATAGACTAGTGCAAGGCTTTCCAAAATGTGGGGCACGCCCGCCCCAGGTGCACTTGGTTGCTTTTGGGGGCACGCGTTGTTTTTATAAAGCAGGTTTTTTGTTTTTTTTTAAATATGGACAAACCATGTCTCTTACAGGGAATATCGGAACGGACATATGCACAAGTACCACCTTTGAGGCGAAAGGAAGTGGTGGAACCCATGTTTAGTCTCCAGAGCTAAGTTCGGGTCACCCCTTCCGCATCTCTTCCATCATGCAGAATGACTGATGACTTTTGAGATTATGATGGACATCATGGCGATATCCAATCTTCCTTACCTTCCAAACCATCCCAATAATCCAGGTAAGAAACGTATTTAATTTCATTATTTAATATTAACTGCATTAATTTATAAAAGTGTATATACTTTTTTTGGGACGGTACGGCGTATACCGGCACCTTTATTAACAGTGACGTGTGACATTTGGATGCAGTGCACTCCGAAATTTGTAATATTCTGTAAATTTTTTTCACATGTTTACCTACTATTCAAATAAGCTTAAAATTATTTAACTAAATTTGCATTTTTCACTGTCTAGTGTTAAGATATTTTCTATATAAAATTGTATAACCATTTTCCTAAATCTAAATTACTCAGTCGGACCACTGCTTAACGAAGTCCTTTTATAGCGAATCGTTTTGAATTCCCCTTGAAAGTTACATTTAAAATACTTTCCATTGAGCGAAGAAAATTTTCATATAGCGAACGGATTAGGAGAGAATTAACAGGCAATTTAGGCAATTAGTGCCGCTGCGCAAACTAAGGGAGCTAAGTTGCAAAATTACCATTCTGCAACTTAGTGGTACCTGGCAAAACCTATCAGACCACCTGTCCCACATACGGAGGAGTCGCGCTAGTCAAGAGTGAGCAGATCAAGGTGTATTCCCAATGGGCTCTGGCCCACCTTCTACAGCAGTGGTGTCCAACCTTTTCCCGTACAGGGGCCATATTCAAAAAAATTCAAAGTTAGATTTCTTTAGTGTGTTACATTTTCATTATCTTGTTGCATGTAAAAGTAAAATTGAAAATATTCGAAAATTTTATTAAGTACAATACACAATGACATTTACTGAACAAAACATTTAATGAGATTTTTTTTTGATAATTAACAAAATTTAAAATGCTGTTTTAGTTCGCCTTCCTCGTGGGTTGGACACCTTTGTGAATCAACTGTTCGAGAATTAGAAAAAAGATTTTCTTTTATCCCGACAAATAATCATCTGTTGTTTCATGGAAATGCGTTATCCACAGTTTTCTGTAAATTTTCCCTATCTCTGTTTACATGGTCACAGTACCTGAATATCCGAATGACACTGACATTTCGGACAGTTTCAAAAAAAGAAAAGAAAAAATTCAAATTTAAGAACTAATGACAATACCGATGACGAGAGAAGGAAAACGAGGACAACGAACGCATTAAACCCTCTAAACATGAATTGTTGGCAATTGGTGAAAATGAAGTTAGAAATTGTCAATTAGGTTACAGTTAAATGAAAGAGATACAATTCATGGGTTTCGGTAATACCTAATTGAAAAGATGGTTTCGGAAGAATTGAAGCATTTGATGGACGCTATGAGTACGATACCAGTTTCATCGAGTGAATGTGAACGAGGATTTTCACAAATGAATCTGATCACCCGCTTCGATCCAGCAAAATATGTCGATTCGTGGCTGCTTCGGAAACGTCATTCAGCAAGAGACCCACAAAGAGGAAGAAAAGAAGTCGGCACAAGGTGTCCGTCTGTCAGCATTGTTTCTCTGGAATCACTCAACCTATTGAGTGAAATTTTGCATAGGTTTGTACATGATGTGAGCCAACATAACGCCATATTGATCGTTGTTGATAAAAATTTGTTTGATAAATGGGGAGGTAAATGTGTGTGGGGGGAAATGTTTTCGACAACCTATAGCTTATTATACACCGTTGGAAAGAGTTCAATGAGTAGGTTTAAAATATAATCTTAAAATATTTTTTAAATTAAAAATGGCGGCGCCAGACAGGAAAATGTGAGTAATTTTCGTGTCTTCCCCTCTGTTTCCGTCGCTAATGGAGCTAAAAATTTAAAAATCACATTAGCTATGCGTTATTCGATGCTTATCAAGGGAAAACTATTCCGATTGAAATCTATCGTTTACTTTTTGTGTTAAAATTTAAAATACAATATTTTATTGCACTTCGATAGCGCGCTTCTTTGTACTAAGTAACTCTCCTTTTTGTGACAAAAAGGTTGCTAAATAGTTAGTTAATAATTCTATAAAGGTCATTTATAAATTTTGCGACGAGAAGTATTTTTAACAATTTTCAAAGCTGGAGTTGTCCCGACAAGGAGGTTCTCAGAGAGCCAGTTTTGAGGCGGCGGTCGTGAGAAGGCGCCTGCGCGGAGTCTTGCACGAACCTCGCCTGCTAGTCGCCCCCCCCCCCCCCCCGAAGACTCTAATCGCTTCACCAGGAAGAAGTCGGAGTCGCTTCTCCCACCCTTATCATTCGCAACAACTGGAAAGACTCAAATAGACAACGTTTTCGTTAGTTCCCCATTTTTAGGCCAAGCCGGGGCACTAGAAACTTTTTTCAGTTACCATAAAGCTCTCTAATTGAGATACTACACTAATGACCATTCGTGACTACGGAGCCTTCATCCTGAGTGCCCGGCACTCAGTAGTTGACCGATTTATTTATTTATTTTACTCACATTTTCCTTATTGTTTTATATACTTGAATAATAAATTTATGCTTAATAAACTGCGTTAATATACTAAATTTGTTGTTCTTATTCCAAAAACATTACTACTAAAGTAACAATATCAAGAAAAAAAAATTTTAGAGTACTTTTCATATCCTTTTAATTTTCAATTTTTTCTGTTAGAAAGAATGAATACCGGCACCTATTTTTTTGCAAAAAAAGCACTGCTTAAAGGTAAAGTTCATGTTAAACCTGTTTATTTGCACTTGTTCTAAAAAATTAAGGGGACGCAGGAAATGTAGGAAATATTTCTACATTTCCTATATTTCCTCGACATTAAATCGGCTTATGACAGAATACACCTCCCAGCTCTGTTTACCATTCTGAAATATTACTTCGACCTGTCAGAAACCTTACTTCATTTGAAGTCTATTTTACTTCCTAGACACCTGTATGTGACCCACAATAACTTTCAGGTAACTGAAATTGACGTCTCAAGAGGCATTCCGCAAGGAAGCGTACTGTCAGCTATCCTGTTTGCAGCATTTTTGGAGCCTTTCCTAGCTCAGAATCCTAACTTTGTCTCTTACGTCGACGATCTGAAGTTCTACGTGAGTTTAGATCATAATCATCAGATTCATGATATCAACCAACAAGCTTCTAGTCAGATATTGAGCTTGGAAAGTTATCTTGCCACAACTGGGCTGCATCTGAGCTCTTCCAAATCAGCGCAACTGACAACAACCAAGAAGAAAGTCAAAAATGATATCCAAATCTTTGTTAGTGGGGAGCCAGTGCAAAAAGTACATTAACACAGGGATAGCAACCAACATTAGCCTCATGCCAACCTGTCTCAATAACTCCCCTTAAATGCATCTACCAAAATGTACGCAGTATCAGCAATAAACTACACCCCCTACAAACCATCATGTTACTAGCTGAATATCAGTTCATCTGCTTGACTGAAACCTGGTTATCTCACGGAAGGCAACTGGATGTCATAGGTCAGCCTCTTGATTACCTCAGCCTCCATAATTCCAGGGATAGCAGACGCGGTGGAGGTGTTGCATTACTGTACTCATCCAGTTTCAAGCAATCCAGATTTCAGGTGACCAAATCAGATAAATTCGAAGCCCTATGTGCCACATTAAGAAAGAATGCCATACAACTCCAAATTTGTCTTGTATAATTATCCCCTGACCACACAGAAGATTCACGAAGTGAACTGATAGCATGGATAGCAGCCAACCTAGCCCCCAATATCCCCACCTTCATTATAGGCGATTTCAACATGCCTACGCCTAGACATGATGAGGCCACTGAGGATCTCATATCAGCCATTGGCACATTTGGCTTATTTCACCACACCACACCTCCTACCAGGGGAAACCCAGATGCTGGATCTATTATTCCACAATCTCCCACACCTTGGTCTGACCACTGAACACCACAGCTTCCCCTCTGATCGCTCTGCCATCACGTTTGAGTTCAGCGTCGCTGTAAACTCAAACGCTGGTGAAACTCTCAGAAACGAGAAGATTACCAAAACAGTATTCTCCATCAAATACTTAAACCCAGAGATCATCCTTGCACGTCTCGCAGAAATAAACTGGAAGGATCGACAGCAAGAATCAACAGACATTGCTATATCTAACCTGGCTAACCAGCTACTTGAAATTGCCTCCCAAGGAACTTCCAAACAGTTAAAACTCTCTGATAGATCCAATACATGGTTTAATACCGAAGTCAGAGTAGAATTCAAGAGGAAACAAAAAGCATTCAGAATATGGAAAAAGTACCATAACTCAGCTGACTACCAGATGTACAAGAAAGAGCGGGCAACTTTCCTCAAATGTAAACGAAATGCAATCCGGCAGCTGGTACTCAATAGAATAAACCGCTCCAAACGTATTACATCCAAATGCAACAAAGATTTCCATATCGATGAGAAGGTATTTCAGGAATGGGTATCTTTGACTTTCAACGAGATGCCATTAGACCCAAAAACCCCAAACCTAAGTGATTTCGTCATGCACTCCAGACAGCCCCTTTCAACTATAACGCTAACAAAACAACACCTTATAAATACCGTCAATAGACTTCCTAATAAATCTACAATTGGTCCTGACGGCTTCCCTCTATTCATGGTTAAAGTGTGTAGTGCCTTCATTGTGGAGCCCCTTCTTGTAATCTTTAATCGCATATTGAAGTCCGGATCAATCCCGACAATGTGGAATCACTACAGGGTACAACCCACACCCAAAAGAAGAAACCCAAAGGAACCTAAGGACTTGAGACTGATCTCAGTGGGTTGCTCTCTATTAAAAGTGTTTAAGAAAGCTATCTTATCAGCACTGATCGACCAATGCTTCTCTCATAGACCCAAACATCTGCATACTGTGATCCCCAAAAGATCTACATATACAAACCTACTGGATACCCTATTTAAAATTCAAACTGCTCTCAACAGTAAATCTCAGCTGGACGTCATATTCCTTAACATTTCATCTGCTTATGATAAGATCTCAATTCCCGCTCTCACCTACATTCTAGAAAAGTACTTTGGCATTACCAAAAAAACCTGCTAAAAACCATCACCCTCATCCTTACACCAAGACAACTCATCATCCGCTATAAATCCTTCCAACAGGAGTGTATTATAACGAGAGGAGTACCACAGGGAGGTGTCCTATCTTGTGTACTGTTCGCCGCTGCCCTTGAACCCTTCCTCGCAAGGTACACTGATTTCTCATCATATGCAGATGACCTCAAATTATATATAAAATCAAAAGACCCTGAACAAACCCACCTGATAAATCAGTGAGTCACCGTCCTGATCAACAACCTTGTAACCTATCTACTGCAGATAGGTCTGGAGCTAAACATATCTAAATCAGCCCAAATCACATTTACAAAAAAGAGAATAAAAAATTACATCACAACAGAGTGCAGATAAGGAAAGTGAAGTCTCACACCGACCTCGGCTTAATTTGGGACGAGGGCTTCACTTTTCAGAACCATTTCTCGACTATGAGAACTAAGACTTTCTCGGCGATGTGGGCAATTCGACAAGAGCTGATGGGGTTACTCCACGTCGATGTAGTCGGAGGATACGTCCATCGGTGCCTATAACCTATCGCACTTTATGCATCACCAATCTGGTCTTCTGCCCCGACGTCGTATATAAATAGATTTCTCGCAGTCGAGTACAGTACTGGGAAATGCGGTGGATGAACAGGGTCACGGGCAATGCATTCACCATCTCCAGGGCTGTTTTATATACCAACTTAAATATCACTCCCTGGAGAGTTCACATTGCATCCAGGAATATTCTTCTTCTGTCTCAGATGCTTACCGGTGTGATTGACGCCCCCAATCTTCGAGGACTTATCTCTACTCCAGGTGCTGGACGCAGTAATGACAATCCCTACTTACCATTGCATTCTGCACTATCCAACCTGTGCTGTCTGAAGATCTTCTTTCCGAACAACGCAGTCCCCCTTTTCAATTCATTGGCAATAGATCCTGTGAAATACTGTGAAGGCAAGCAGTACAGTGTGAAGAGCCTCTCAGAAGCGCACAGCTTACTTCAACTATAATATTGTCAATGAGTGAATTTTGTAAACAATATTGTAAATATTATAAATAATTGTAATCGTGCATTTTTGTATCCTTGTATTGTAAATACTGTAAATAATTGTAATTTTTGCTTTTTGTACACCCTTCTTATATTGTATATAATTGCAATTCTTGCATTTTGTACACCCTTCTAGCCGGTTTGCTGTGTACAAGAAAGCAAACACTTGATATTTTTAATAAACGGATTTAATAATAATAATAATAATAATAAGTACCCTCTTATACTGACCTTGGCCTCACCTGGGATGTTGGGCTCACCTTTCAGACTCACTTTGTCGGGATGAGGCAGAAGACGTACGCGGCTCTTTGGGCCGTGCTTCAGGACCTCGTTGGTGTTCATTAGCCAGCGTTTCTTATTCGGCACATCCTGAGGTGTATTATGCAAATCTCTCTCTATGCATCAGAAATTTGGTCATCCGCCCCTGCGTCATACCTTCACATGTAATATATATGAAGACCTCCGTGGCCTGCTGTTTACCAAACTACGCTCCATCCTTAGAAATCAGGAGGACATAGTGCTGCAGGAAGAAGAAAACTATAAGGCTTTCACGCTTTTCGCTCAAAATCTCTTCGCGAGGCAAAGAGTACTTCCACCACCCTGAAACAAACTTCTGACTTTGGACCACCGATGGATAGAAAGAACATAACTGGCCATTGACGACCAGCTGAGTGACTACAGGACTTGAACACAAGTGGTGGGGACAACCTACAGCAACTGAAAGACAACTGAGTCCTAACTGGATGCGACCAAACATTGGGACCTAGATGTAGTTGGGCCTGTCACGTGCAGGTACCACATCCTGGCCTCTGCCGAGACTTAAGTCCACCACCAGGAGAGTCAAAGTGAACGACTTAGATTGCAGCCTTGCTGCCAACTAGCCAAATGACGACCCAGATCCGACACCTTTCTGGGCCTGCTTTATTTATCCCTTTTTTTTTTTCCGGCGGGGGGGGACACTCCTGTCTCCTCCTCTCCCTGCAAAACCCACTTTCCCTCTGGTGTGGCATGGGCATGCCCACTGAACATTTGGGGGCCACCTTCTCTATCGATCCCTTTCTTCTTTTTCTACCCTCCAGCCTTCCTTCTCCCCACCAAAATCTGTCTACCTTCACAGCGCACAGCCCCACATGTCAAAATTGTAACTACACCAAAATTGCTTGCCCGACTCTTTTCGGCCAAAAATAAAACTCATCCAGCGTATAATCCATTCTCGCTCTTAAGGCAAATCTCTATGACCAAACAAAGCACCAACAGCGATTAAAGCATTTTTTTTTTTTTTTTTTTATAGGTCCTAGCCATTGAAATCTGAGGAAAGTAGGTGGCAGGATCTGCCAGAGTACTGATTCCCTACTGGTAACACCTGGCTAGCCTCCACGTGGCGCGGTATGGGCAACGTCGGGTCCCATCAGGGGCCCGATGGCCAATAAGCCAAATGAACAAGGGGCACAAAAGACTACACTATACACGATCCACACACTTTAAATCTCTGGCTTGACAGGGTACTGGCACTCGATACAGAGAACACCGCGGAGATGGGAGAAATCCCAGGAGCCACAAGACCCTCAACATACCAAATACCTTCACAAGTATCTCAGTTAAGAGTACTGGTTGCTTAGATGGATGAACAGGGTGGTAGGCCACCCCCTAACTATCTCCAGATCGATCCTACAACCAAATCTGGGCATCGCTTCCTCGAGACATATCATCATGACAAAAAATGTCCTCATGCTTGCACCGCTTCTAACCGGGCGAATTGCTGCTCCATCTGTATCCACATTAATCTCTGGCCCGAGGAGGGCAAGAGGGGAGCACCCCGATTCCTGCCTCCCACTGCGTCTTACGTTGTCAAGCATTGATTCCCTGAGGCACATGTTTCCAGCCAATTGTTCTTCGGATCTTCAATAAATTTAGGATCCACCCTGATAGGTTCTGTGAAGACAAGCCCTACAGGAAGGAAATCCTCAAGCATTGCTACCAGATAATGAATCTATGATATTCACCTGCTCCTGGACACGACGGACTTTTTTTTTTTTTTTTTTAAACTTGCCCATTTTTATTTGACAAAGACTTTTTGTCTTTATGCAATTATATATTTTGTATATTACTGAATTTTTTGTATATTATTGTGTATATTATTGTATATTTAATCCTGTAAATGTCTTGGATAGAGCCCGCATGTACTCTTTATTATACATGCGTTCCTCGCACCTTAGTCTGCAAATATTCACACCCTTCTGGCACAGAGCCGTGCCGGGTTGACCCAAGGTTTCTTGGGAAATAAACTTATTTTAATAATAATAATTTTAAGAGGGGGTACAAGACATAAAAGGTTGAAAACCTCTATTTGGTCTAGTGGTTTTGTTACTCCTTTTTGGAGGTTCAATTCGAATCCGCTGGTGATCGGAAGAATTTATAAAAGCTTTTCCTCAATCCGGGTTCAGTTAAGCAATCTCAAGCTGTAAAAGTAGAATTTCCCTATTCCTAATTTTTCAACTAGCACAACGTGCATATCAGGACGTAAACAGTTTTCTACAGACTTAATACACGACTGCGCAACTATTTTTATTTATTTATTAAAAACAACTGTCATATTAAGGCCACCCGAAAAATACCTAATCTAATAGTGGGCATTATGTCTATGAATTGTGTGTGTGTTTTTTGGTCGGTTTTTCTGTTTTTCTGGATTAAATCAAGCCTTTTTATGCGGAGAATGATGATTATACTACTGTACTACCGCGAAGACATAAACAGCGCAATATAGCCTAATTTGCTGACACGCCTAAAACCAACTCATAACCTTAGTTACTTTTGGGCTAGTGGCGAAATTACCCATCCCCCCTTAAATATGTAGTAGAGGAGTCCTGTTCTTGCAATTTCGAGATCAAGTGGAAGTACTGCTAATCTTGAAATTGCAAGATTGCTGTACATGTGGAGAGATCTAAACCTGGGAACACCTCATGTACGACTGTCCGCAATACGAGGATCTCAGGGGCATCCTAATCACGAGTATAAGATACTTCCCCAAAGGGCAAGAGTTTCACCTACCGGATTCAGAGGAGGAATACAGATCCCTAACCAACTTCGCTCAAGAAGGAGAACAGGAGAACGCTAAATGCAATACACCAGGAGTGAAAGACGACCAGCCAGATAACAAATCAAAACATTCTTTCGGACACACCCCGGAATGATAATTATGTGGAAGATACTAGCTGTCTTGCCTAGGAATAGTGACGGTGCACTTTCTACAGTGATACGAAACCAACACTAGAACCAAGAAACCCTGCCTATGTACCAACAAATATGACACCTAAGTCAAACCGACAAATGTACTAACCGAAGATAGGGAACCAAAGACAAAGACATTCAACCTGGACGGGACACTGTCGCACGAAAGACTGTACTACCGCACATGATCTTATATGACTACACTACGACTGCTGCAGCCTCACTGCCATGTAACCAATGGCGATCTGTACCTGCTCCCTTGCCTGGTACCTTTTTTTCCTCTGCCCGGCAGGGGGGAGGGGGAGGAGGAGATGGTCTACCTGTCTCCTCCCTCACTTTCCAGCATTCTGCTGACCGTGCTGATACGTTATGTCACGGGTTATATCATAAACATAGAGATTAGGCTTAGCGTGTTGGCTACTTGCTACTGCTTAAACTCTGATAGCAAATGCTCATTAACACCTGTTATTGAGGCTGTTGATATTAGCGATCACTACCAAAAGGCTACAGCCCAATTCTCGGTTCCTGTTTATCATAGAGACTTGTTTCAACCATCATTTTGCTACTATTTAGGAGAATTCTAACGGCGACCCGATTATCTGGAAAAAAACGGTTTTCCGTTTTTCGAAAATCATGTCCACTGCAGACTAATGCCAGGAATAATTTCCTGACGAATGCCAGGAAATTACTCCTGAAACTATCCAAATTGTAGGCCTATGGGGTGATACTCAGGCCTCCAGGCCTACTCCAGCCTCCAAGAAGCGTAATAAGAAATCATTTATCATAGGACCACCCAGATGTTGAACCAAATGACCTCGTTTTCCCGAAATTCCAAAAAAATGTCAGAGTGGAAAATTCTACCAAATGGGTAGTGGAGCTTTCTCCCGCAGCCTGGAGAACAATAAGTCAACAAAATAGAGTGTTCATAAATTGTGGCAGTCACCGCTTCAAGGAGCATGTGGCTGTCCCCAAATGCTACAAGTGTTGTCGTTTTGGACACGCGACACACACGTGTACCCAAGCTCAATCCACATGTGGACACTGTACTGAGAGAGGCCACTCATACACTAAAAAAGAAGACCCACCCACTTGCGCAAACTGCAAATCAATGAAAATGCAGGCAGATCATTCCATCCGAGACAATAAATGCCCTGTCTACACAAAAGCTAAGAGCTTTTGTGTAATAACCCCAGGGGCTCACATCTGGTGAGTATGGGCTTGGCACACCCAGTGTCCTGAGCTGGATATCATCATTCTTCATTTTCATGGTGATTCCCTTCTACTTTTGACTCTCCCTCAGGGTAACTTGGGAATTTTTTTTTCCAGGTGCAGCATAAGCCTCAGGCTTCCTTGCACCATATGGCTATTAATAATAATAATTTCCGAAATCAGAAATGGAAACCAGATCCCAAAGTGAACGAAAGGAACTACAAGACCGACCTTCCCAGTAAGGAGAAAATGATGATGAAGAGACACCATTGGATCCCACTCTGCCTGAGGGTCCCGTTTTAGAGCAGGTTCTCTACCTGAGAACTGCACTAGAAACTTTAATGAAGACAATCAACAGCAGAGTCAGTACAGCTCTGCGCGCAGACATAGTTTCCCTATGGACGAAGTTGGAAACCATTTTACTTGCAACGCACCTCGAACGCGAGAAGGTAGTGGCTAAACTCGAGGCATATCTTGACGGTAGGGATAATCAAATGCAACAGCGCGCCCCTACTTTTGCAGACGCGCTGAGGATTCCCCTAAATGCTGAACAAACAACTGAATCAGGAAACTCAACCAAAAGGAAAACTCTTTTACAAAAACCACATCTGGTAATTGTTAGACCTACTTCCACAGAAGATGTTAACACAAGTGAGGAAGTAAAAAATATAGTGGTCGCAAATTTAGCAGAAGACCTGAAAATGGCAAAAATTAAATCTGTGCGTAAGACACGTAATATTGGTGTCATCATCGAAACTGAGACGAAAGAAGAAACTAACAAAATCATTAGTAACCCCAAAATACAAACACTTGGCCTACAGGCTGCACCCCCGAAAAGAAAGGGGCCCAGCATAATAATTTATGACACCGAAAAGGACATAACCCCAGCAACACTCCAGGATGAACTATACAGAAGAAACCTCCAGCAGAACCACCCCTACGTTGAACCAAATGACCTCGTTTACCCGAAATTCCAAAAAAAATGCCAGAGTGGGAAATTCTACCAACTGGGTAGTGGAGCTTTCTCCCGCAGCCTGGAGAACAATAAGTCAACAAAATAGTGTTCATAAATTGGGGCAGTCACCGCTTCAAGGAGAATGTGGCTGTCCCAAAATGCTACAAGTGTTGTCGTTTTGGACACACGACACACACACACACGTGTACCTAAGCTCAACCCACATGTGGACACTGTGCTGAGAGAGGCCACGACTTTAACTCGTCACTAAAAAAGAAGACCCACCCACTTGCGGAAACTGCAAATCAATGAAAATGCAGGCAGATCATTCCATCCGAGACAATAAATGCCCTGTCTACACAAAAGCTAAGAGCACATGCCAACTAAGGCTCGATTATGGGAACTTACATTAAACCGTTTAATACTACCTTAAACCTTATAAAATTTGCACAAATTAATGCCCAACGAGGTAAAGCAGTTGCAGCGCAGTTGAGGAAAAAGGCAGATCAGGAGAACCTCGATATCCTCTTTCTTCAAGAGCCATACTCGCATAGTAAGGCAGTCAGAGGGTATCCGTTGACTTATAAGATCGTTCAAGTGGACGGGGAGACCCCATTCTGGTCAGAAACTCTGATCTCACTGTTACCAAAATACCACATCACTGCCTTCCTTGGGCAGCCTGTGCCCATGTCATTACCATTTTTGGGTAATTCTACGCAGTTTCTCTCTACTCTCGGCTGGGGGTGGATATCCTCCTGATTATTAGATACTTACAAAGCATCTCTCTGGAATTCCCAAATGCGAAAATCATTGTGGCCGCCGACGTAAACTGCACATCGCCAGCGTGGTTCAGTGAAACTCAAGATAGACGAGGCACAAACAACGGACAAAGACTGGAAGAATATCTCTCGAACAGTTCTTTCTCAATTCTCAACCAACCAAATAACCTACCGACCTTCTCTAGTACAATGCGGGAAGCCACAATTGATATCACCATGGCCACAAGATCCACTGCACGACACCTTTCATCCTGGACAGTTAGAGAAAGCTGGACCACTTCGGACCACCGTGTAATAACTTTCCAACTGCACCGATCAGTAAGCCAACAACCAATTATAAGGCAAACTCTACATAGATTTGCAATTGACAAGGCAAACTGGCAGCAATTTAAGGATTCACTGATCATGGCCACCCACTCTCTCAGCACATTTGGACTGGACGCGGACCAGGACCAAAAGGAAATTGTAAGCCTAGTCACTGAAAGCTCAATTAACTCTATTAAAAAGAAGAAACCTTCTCTTGGAGCCGTACCTTGGTGGTGCCCAGAGCTCCAAGAACTGCGACGGGAGGTTTACACCCGATGGAAAAATTTTCAACGCGCAAGACGGAAATGGCCGGAAGCGGAAGTAGAGTATCTCAAGCAGCACTACCGAACGGTAAGAAACGAATACACAGCCCTGATTAAACAAAGGAAGAAACGCTCCTGGGAGCACCTAGTCTCCACAGTTGGAAATTCTGCTCCATGGGGATTGGTCTACAGAGTAATCACAAACAAACTCCCAAGGGGAGAAGTCATCCCAGCCACCAAGACGCCACAAGGCACGTATACAAAGACATGGTCCGAATCTATAAATAACATCCTTAATGCCATGTTCCATCAACACACACCACCAAGCACCCCCAGAGCAAATACTACTATGTGAGGAAAACAGCACATACACCACAGCCCAAGTGGAAGACAGATTCACCAAGGAAGAACTGGACACCGCTGCAGCAAAAATAAAAAACAAGAAATCTCCAGGAGAAGATATGCTGGAGCCCGAGATCGGAAAGAAGGCTGTTGAAACCATCCCAAATGAGATCTTAAACCTCTTCAACCATTGCCTTGAAGCAGGCTATTTCCCAGCAGTATGGAGATCTGCAAAATTAAGGCTTATTCTCAAGAATTCGACAAAACCACAAGACCTTCCGGAGTCATACCGACCGATCGCTCTTCTGTCCATACTAAGCAAATTCCTAGAACATCTTCTAAGCAATAGAATAGAAATTCATTACTCCAAGGCTGGCCTACACTCTGAAAACCAATACGGCTTTAGAAGGGGATGCTCCACGGTGGACGCCTTAGAGAATATCGTCAAAGCGGCTACCACTACCAGCCATAAATACTTCCTTGTCATTTCAGTGGATTTTGCCGGGGTTTGACTCCCTCTGGTGGCCAAGCGTCCTCGGCAGACTCCGGAGAGCAAAACTACCAGCTAATTTGTACAATTGTATAAAAACCTATCTCTCAAACAGAACAGTACTGTTCGGTCACACGACCAGTCTATAGAGGATGCCCACAAGGCTCAGTGCTTGGCCCACTTCCCTGGAATGTTGTGCTCGACAGTTTTCTAAACCTCAACCTTAGTGATGTGAGGTCACTGGCCTACGCAGATGACCTGATCCTGATGCTGGCGGCAGATTCAAGAACTCAACTAGAAATCTCTGCAAACCGTGCTATAAATATCCTACAAGACTGGGCCACCCAAAACCACTTAAAGATATCTCCAACAAAAACCTGTTCCATCCTACTTAAAGGTTCTCTCAATATCAGAAGGCCTCCCCAGATAAAGATTCAGGAAACAATAATTAAGCTTTCCACCGAACTTAAATATCTTGGTATTCTGCTGGATAAAAATCTGTCATTCACACCCCATCTTACTTACCTCCGAAGCAAAATCAAAAAATACTCCGCACTAATAGCTACAGTCACTCATCGCGACTGGGGGCTTAAGAAGAGAACCATAGTCCTTTTCTATAAGGCAGTCTTCTTACCAGCAATAACATAAGCATCAGGAGTCTGGTTCCACAAGGCGGTAACAGCAGTAAACAAAAGGAAGCTAGAGACCATTCAACGTTCAGTCCTACTGACAATCTCGAGAGCCTGCTGTACTGTAAGCACACACGCCCTCCACGTCCTCTTGGGCGCTCTCCCCCTGGACCTGGAGATCATCCGCTGTGGGTTGCTTTATCAACTATCCAAAGGCAGAGCAATCACCTGCCTAGACTGCACAACGGATCCGGCGAACGATCGTAAACTCGGGAAAAAACGCCTTCTCACCCACCTACAGCAGGCCTGGCAAACCCGCTGAACGACTTCGACAAAAGGGGAAGTCACTCGAAGATTCATATCGGGTAATCAACTAGTGTTTCCCAAAAGCCCAAACTGGTTTTCATAGGGACTGCTGACATCTTACCTACTCATGGGACACGGCGCAATAAGAGCAAAACTCTCCAGTTTCGGTTTGAGTGACACCCGTCTCTGCCACTGTGGACAGCCAGAGATGTGAGAGCACCTCATGCACCACTGCCAACTATACGAAGACCTCCGCTGCCTCTTAACAACCAGAATACGTTTCTCGCCAATAAACCAAGAACAATATCTCCTGGAGAGCGAGGACAATTATAAAATCTGTCAACCAAACAAAAACCTAACAGCTACAATCTGAAGAACAACTAATTATTAACTTAACCTGGATCTGACCACTGGCTTAAACTGGAGTCATTATCTGAACTTGACCATTGACATGGACGGGACAACATGTCTTGGAAATGGCGTACGAAGACCTGACAAAGACATAGTGCAGTTTGTTGCCGAAACATCATTAGGCGATCTGAACAGGGTACCCTCATCTGGTTCACTTTCCTTCCCTTCCCTTGGCAGGGGGGTGGTTACTCTGTACCCTCCCCCCTGCCATCCCCTATCTTCATCTTATGAGACATAGGCCTGCCCCACCGACTTTTGGGGTTATCTTCACTATTGACCCCATATTTCTGTCTTTCACCCCACAGTCTTCAGTCTCCCTTCCCTCTCTAGCTATCTTGCGACTAGCGTTTGACCCCTGTCAAAACTACACAACACCACATTAAAAAAAAAAAAGAAAAAAAAAGGGAAAATTAACTCTACCCCGCATAACTTATATCTCTTTCGGCCTGACCCAATTTCTAGCTTTTCTCCCCCCCCCCCTTTTTTTTTAGGTCATAGCCATTGAAATCTCAGGAAATTAGGTGGCAGGACCTGCCAGAGTAAATAGTAAATCTCTAAAATACTGGTGTACCTGGTCTGCCTCCACGCGGTATAGTGTGGGCAACGGTGGGTCTCATTTGAGACCCAATGGCTAAAAGACCAGATGAACAACGGTACAAAACATTACACACCACAGTATCCATACACTTTTAAACCTCTGGCCTCTACAGTGTTCTGTATCACACCACAATGTATACGACACTGAGATGGGGGAACCCCTGGTGCCGTTAGACCCTAAACACACTATACACTTTCCACCCCATATACTTCGCCTGGTGAGGCATGGGCATGCCTTACTGACCACTTGGGGTTGCCTTCCCTATCGACCCCATACTTCAGTCTCTCCCCCATACTCTGACTAATACGACAGCGTACACCCCACGCAAATAAACAAAATTAAAGATTTCTAAATTGAAATCTGAACCACATTAACCTCTCCTGGCTTTTTCTAAACTTAAGTGTACCACGTTTTTTTTTTTAGGTCCTAGCCACCGAAATCTCAGGAAATTAGGTGGCAGGACCTGCCAGAGTATATATAAGCTAGTGAGCTCCTGATGTGCCTCCACTGAGCGTAAGTGGGGCAACGTTGTGCCCCCAATAGGAGTCCAGCGGCTAAAAGACCAGAACAACAGTACACGACACTAAACGATCCAAGACCCACACACTTTTAAATGTCTGGTATTTACAGCGTACTGTAACACACCACAACGTAAATTATGCGGAGATGGGGAAAACCCCTGGTGCCGCTTGACCCTAAACGCACTTACACGTACCACTAGATTTAGAAGATGTGAAAGCAGGACTGCTCTACCTGCACTCAGAGTGTGGCCGAAAATCATCAGGACTTCAGAATCAACCCAGCAAGCAGTTAAAAAACGGAAAAAGCCCGCCTACAGACCTACCTTTTTCGGGAGTGACAGCAAAGATGGACAGAGACCACACAAGGCGAAATCATCTCGTAAATTCTTTTTCAGAACTGAACAAACTGTACCCAAAGCAACCGAGCTAGTACTTCCCGGGCTTGCACCTGACAGCGTTACTCACAGGACATGGACCCTTCAACAAGAAACTGTTCGGCTTTGGCTTCACCGATGACCCAAATTACACGTGCTGGGAGGTCAAACACTGGAACCACCTGCTTTACGACTCCCCACAATACGAAGATCTCAGATGCACCCTCATGATGAAAATCCATTACCTCCCCAAAGGACTTGAACATCACGTCATTTTCACGGAAGAGGAGTACCGACCGCTTTCCCAGTACGCACAGGACCTCTTCACATGAAGAAAGGTGTTAATTGCCATACATCGAAACTGATAGTACAGTATCATAAACAAATCGCATAAGAACCACAGGGACAACTTTCAGAAAAGAAACGGGAACAACAAGAAAGGAAAGAGATGAAAGGAGAATGAAGCGAAAAGAAGAAAAAAAAAGGGGGGAAAGGATAAAGAAAAGGAGAAGGAAGGGAAAAAAAAAAGGACGGGGCTGCCCCATGAAATACCAACCTGAATTAAATGGACTGGAATAGAGAGAACCAACCGCAGCCTAGCTACCAAAAGCCTTACGGCGGCCTGAAGAGGGCACCCTAGCTACCTTCACCTTTAAACCCTACTTCCCAAGGGTATCGATTCTCTCGTCCCCCATCATCATATTTCTACTCTGGTGATGCATGGGCATGCCCCACTGAAACTTGGGGCTGTCTTCTCCCCCAAGTCTTCAGCCTCCCCTTCTCTATCTGCATGCTAGCAAAGTCCCACACACCTACAAAATTTTTAAACACATCCAAAATATCTTTGCCCATGTTCCAGTCAATCGACATCAACCCCCCCACGATTGATGCTGGTATGTGCATGTATATATGTATATGTATGTATATATATGTGTTTATATACATTCTGCTGCCTCTTTATTAGGTACACCCCTGCTGTGCACACAAATGGTTTGTCCCACAACTTTCAAGTCGCATGACCACAGTTGTGGATATAAATGCAGCAGAACAACATTTCTAGTATCAGTTAAGCATACCATAGCAAGAATGGGGGAAAAGAGTGATCTAACGGACTTCGAATGTGGCATGGTAATAGGTGCATGATGTGCTGGACAAAGCATCTCTGAAACGGCAGTTCTCCTGAACTTTTCACGCACCACAGTTTCAAGAGTGTATTGAGAATGATGCAACGAACAGAAAACATCCTCTCAACGGCACTGCTGTGAAAGAAAATCGCTTGTTGATGAGTAAGGTCAGAGGAGGATGGCTATAATTGTGCAAGCAAACAGAGGGGCCACAATGTCACATCACGTCAGAATATAACCTTGGTGTGGCTGAACAAAATATCGCAATGGACCACTAGTCACACTTTGTCGCGAATGGGCTACATCAGCCGACGGCCACATCGCGTACTGTTGTTATCACTGAAGAACATGAGGGCACGCCTCCGGTGGGCTCAGCAACACCAGCACTGGACTATCGAGGATTGAAAAACAGTTGCTTGGTCTGACGAGTCGAAGTTCCTGGTGCATCACGTTGATGGAAGGCTCAGAATTTGGCGAAAACAACATGAATCCATGGACCCGTCATGTCTGATGACTACTGTGCAAGGTGGTGAGGGCAGTGTTATGGTGTGGGGAATGTTTTCTTGGCACACGTTGGGTCCATTGATAGCCACAGATTCACGTCTGAATGCCACATTGTTGCTGACCAAGTGCATCCGTTCAGGATAATGTGCAGGTGCAAAATGCCCGAATCACTATGGAATGGTTCCAGGAACAAGACAATGATTTTTCTTTGCTGCAGTGACCCGCTCAGTCCGCGGATCTCAATCCTATTGAATATTGTGATGAGCTGGAAAGGGCTGTTCGCAGCAGGTCTACATCTCCATCAAATCTCAAGGAACTGCATGACACACTCATGTTTGCATGGTACCCCATTCCTGCACATTTTCAGCATCTTGTTCAATCCATGCCTAGACGAATTCATGCAGTTTTGAAGGCTAAAGGAAGCTCAACAAGCTACTAGGTAGGTGTGCCTAATAAAGTGGCAGCACAGTGTATATATAATACAATATAATTTTTTTTAGGTCCTAGCCACTAAAATCTCAGGAAATTAGATCGCAGGACCTGTCAGGGTGAAACTAAAACTACTGCGTCTGCCTCCACAGGGCAAAGGTGGGGCAACATTTGGCCTTAGCTGAGGTCCAAGGGCTAAACGACCAGATGAACAAAGGTACATTCCCAGCGAATTGGTACACCCACAATGAAAGCTACACAGAGATAGGTGAAACCCCTGGTGCCGTCTGACACTAAATATACCTTACACCTTACCACTAGGCCCACTATCGCAAATTAGATGACCAATGAGTCAAGAAACCTTACCACTGCTTTTGCAGGGGGTTTTCTGTTTTCAGATAAGGGCTGTTCGCTGCAGGTCTACACCTCCATCAAATCTCAAGGCACTGCATGACACACTCATGTTTGCATGGTACCCCATTATATCATATATAATTTATATTGTATTTCAAATTTATATTGCAACCCCAGGG